>NC_091051.1:20565367-21178698 GCF_963966145.1 Tenebrio molitor | reverse complement strand
TTCCAAATGACAGCAAATTTGGTGTCGGAAATTTATTCGCTGGCATAGTACTATGTAATTTAGGAAGTTATCTGTTATTTCCCTTAGTTTAGAAGCTGTAAGAGTTCAAGAGTTACTCTTTTGGCTACATCGAGGAACACGGTCACATGCTTGCGCTCGTGACTCACAGAGGAGTATTCGACGACTCATAACATTGCCATCTAGAACACATGTCATCGTCATTAAAAATTCTTGGAATATTACCAAGATTCGGTTTTCGCGAAACGATCGACTATGGAACCTCTTGGTCAAGCCTGGAATAATATCGGGAATCATAAAAACGAAAAGTCTCCATATCCCTATTAATTGGTGGAGTGGCTTCATTTTGTATTTTGCGCCGGACCACATCTACTTGAGTGCGGTAGACACTGGCGAAATTTCTCCGACTACAAGAGCTCCAAGGAACGAATAATGAAAGAAACATCTTTTAAAACTATTTTGGAAAAGGTCACCTTGGTGTGAACGCGTTTCCTTAATCGTTAAATGCAAAAAGATCACATACTCTGGGGCAAATGTTTTACCATAATTTGTACAATTTCATAAAGACTGTGGACTGAGACATTGCTTATTGCTTCCTACAGGCTTTTGGTAACTGCCGTGAGCCATAAAACTCAGGGCTACTACAAATTTTATCGCAGGAATTTTTTGACTCTGCCGTTATCTACGTAAGGTCAAATTTCTAAAAACAAATCTTGTCCAGCCTCCCTACTAAGTCGCTAGTATTTTCTGAAATTTTCTTTTGTTGTAAAGAACGGATCAGTTAGTGTTTATTCACAATGGACATAAGACATAAGAATATATACATAAGAGATACCTAAGAATAATTTGTAAATTTGGGCAATTGGAAAATAATTTATGTGGCCATATAACTCGAATATGATTCTTCATGCCTTTTTGTACCCAACAATAATGTTCACTGAGGTCACTTCTCATAAGTTACGTAAAAATTAATAGTATATCCACTGCATGTATCATGAATTTCTTATGCCTTATGTCAAGCTTATGTCCACTGTGAATAAGCACTTACATCTCTTAAATATTGATTTAACAATCGATCACGATCTCTGTGTTTTGTACCGATCAGTTAATAATAGTTTATAAGAACTCTTTTCCAATTCTGCCACTACTTGTATCAATATGTCTCTGTAGAAAAACTCGCAAGAGCAAGTTTTAATAAGACAAATTAACACGAACGAAATATAGTGGATAGTAAAAATGCATAAACTATTTAACGATGACAGCTGACGTCAATTTACGTTATTTAGCGAGAAGCAAAAGTTACAAAATACCATTTGATCACTAACTAACGAGGGATCCTTTAGTAATGATGATCGTTGAGAGTTACAAAATAGACCCGTAAGTTAGTAGATACAGGGTGACTGACGAAATAGTATATTTCAAACCAAGGTTAGAAAGTGGTTTCTTGCAGACCGCAGGCAAAGATTATAAACCGAGTCGTAGACGAGGTTTGTAAGTGCCTAAGGTCTGCAAGGACACTTTCTTAACAAGGTTTGAATACAATTTTTTTCCCTACCGGCACAACTTTGTTGAAAAAAGTCAAAAAAGATGGTTATATTCGTGATTAAAACGAAAATTTTGAGAATTGAATAGTAGGCTGTGTTATTTGTTTAATTAACTTGTCATCGCATTTGAAGATTTGAGGTTTGTTCGAAAATTTGATATAAACAGGGTAAAGTAATCTACCTACCTAGCTTATCTGTTTATTTTCCAGATTATATGATTGACCTACCAACTTACTTCATTGAATTGGCTTTCATTTATCAATAACTTATTTCACTTTTGACACTTTTGACATTTGTATTTTGGTACAGTTTTACCATAAACATTTCATGATTAACTTTCTTACCTTAGCGAGAAAGTTGAATTTTCTCACCTCAAATGAGGTATCCACAGCATACATTTCTAACCGGTAGGGAGAAAAACCTTTTATGCTGTATCTTGCTTATTTTTTATCCGATTTGAATAAATGACACGTCAAATGAAATAATTTTGAAGACACTTCAATACCAACTTAATAAAAAAAAAATCTTGTGTCCAGTTTTTGACAGATGAACATCAGCTTCTTTTTTTCAAATAGCACTGTAGATTTTTTTCTATTCAGTATTATAGAGATTTATCTTCTGAATATAAAAATGCAAAGAACTATACCCATTCATTAAACAAAAGTCGAGAAATTAAAGAGTAAATGTACAAAATTTAAAAATCAAGTGACCAAAATAAACAAGAGAGAAGTTTGTTCTAAATGCTCGAAATGACTAAGTAAGCTCTGAATGTTCATTTGTCAAAACAGTTTGATAATAATAATTAAAATGTTGCTGTGGAAGAAAATTTCCAAAGACGATTTAGTGTTAACGTGTGGTGTGGCATTTTTGGAGATAGAATGGACTAGTGGGTCCCTTTTTTATTGATAGCAGTCTCGATCAAACAAAATATCATATTAACATAATTGATAACATAATTTCTGACAACTCTCAATCTATTCATATGCCTTCTGATCGGTTACAGGAATTAATAGAGGTTATAATTCAGAATCAATTAGCTGGCTTAGTTGGTAGGGTTGCCGAAATGCAGGCAAAAATAGATACTCTGTGTACTGAAAATAAGCAGCTTCGCAATGAAATAGTTAATCTCAACAAAACTGTACAAAAATGTGTTATCCAAGATACTAGTCTGCAGACGAGTGATGCTAGAGCCTCTTATGCCGAGACCCTAGTGAAAAATTCTCAAAATACAATAATTATAAAACCTAAGGACAAAACTCAATCTGTTAATAAGACTAAATCTGATGTATTGATTAACCTTAGCTCTGTTGAGTCGGCAGCAAATATCAGCAAAGTTAAAAATCTCAGAGACGGTGGTGTGATGCTTGGTTGTGGGGATGCGGGAAAAATCAAGCAACTGACGAAAGATAGGCTATCAGCGGCATATGAGATCAGTGAGGTGAAAACCTTTCGTCCAAGGATAAGGGTTGCTGGCTTCTCTAAGGACATAAACAGAGAAAACTTGTTAAAGTATGTGGTCGGGCAGAATCAATACATTTTTGATGATACTTCTGAATATCAGGTATCTAAGTTCTATCCTATAAGAAGCTCTAGGGATAATCTCTATCAAGCGATAATTGAGGTGGATATGACAACTTATAAGAAAGCCCTAGGAATAGGGCACTGTCTAGTAGGTTTGAATGGCTGTTCTATTTATAGTGCGATTGAAGTTACTAGATGTTTCACTTGTAATGGCTTTCACCACTCCTCCAAAAATTGTAAACATAAGGTGATTTGTCCTCGCTGTTCCAAAAATCATGATGTACATGACTGTAAAGAGGAAACCTTGACTTGTGTTAATTGTGTAAACCTTCGAGCGAAAGAAAATTCTGAAAACTCTGAATTAATTGCCGTAGATCATGCTGCCTGGGACTATAAGAATTGCCGTGCACATGAGCTGGTAGTCGACAAACTTAAAAAGGATTTATTTGGTGTCCCCTTATAGCAGACTCCCCTGTCCCACATGTCTCATTCTAGTCTTGATGTCACTTCCGAATCTGTCAGTTCCCTTAGATTAGCGTCAAAAAACTTTGTGCTCTATTATCAAAATGTTAGAGGTCTTAACTCTAAGCTACAGGATATTCGCTTGTCATCTAGTTCAGCTCCGTATGACTGTATAGCCCTGTCGGAGACTTGGCTGTCTGAATCTGTTTTGGATGGTGAGGTACTAGACTTGGATGCATATAATCTATTTAGATGTGATAGAAATTTTTCTGCCTGCGATAATAGAAGGGGAGGTGGTGTTTTGCTGGCAGTGAGAAGGACCATCAGAGCTGTTTGCCTTCACATTAATGAACTTGATGACTCTAGGATGCCTAAACATGTTGATATCTTGCTGGTCAGAATTTTCCTAGATAGCTGCTCCGTCATTATATGCCTAGTGTACATTCCTCCGGCTTGTAGAATCGACGACTATATAGTTCTCTTTCACTCCCTTATGGCAACTGATATGTTATTTGATAATAATCTATTAATTATAGGTGACTTTAATATGCCTGATTTCCTAACTTTATCACAATCGCGGGGTTATGCAACAACATCCTCCATATATACCCATTTTTCTCGCTTTTTAGATTTCTTTAACATGAGGCAGTTTAACGAAATTGTGAATAGTATTGTCAGGTTGCTAGACTTAGTTGTGTGCAATAAGTCCTACCGTGTTGCTAAAGCAGACGATGTCCTTGTTCCGGAAGACAACTACCACCCGGCACTGGAAATAACTACGAGCTGGACGGAAGACACTCATAGCTTTCCGACTTTCTCTTCTTTGAACTATAACTTTAGAAAAGCAGACTTTTATAGTCTATATATTGAGTTGTCTAGTATAGATTGGTCGTTTCTAGAACAAGCATATGAAACTGAGAGTGCTGTTGATTTGCTTTATCAAAGGTTATGCTCAGTTTTTGATGAACATATTCCGAGGAGGGGTGGGTCTCTTGGCACGTATCCTGCTTGGTTTGACAGGGAACTGATATACTTAATAAGGAGGAAGTATAAGGCATGGCAAAGATATAAGCGTTCAGAACGAATTCATGCCTACAATATTTTTAAACAACTCAGAGCCGAGGTTAAGGTGAAAGAAAGACACGCATACAATAATTACGTGAATAGGATGAGCGCCAGTGTCAATGCTAATCCTAAATACTTTTGGAGTTTTGTCAACTCGATAAAAAAATCCACCTCAATTCCAGACGTCATGAATTATGATGGGTCTATATTAAAAGATCCTAAAGATATCGTAGATAAGTTTGCTGGGTACTTCTCGAAATCATTTATGGTAAATAATAAAAATCAACAATCTAATCAACGTCCTACTGAACTTGTGAACAAAAACGTGTTATACTTAAACGATATATCTGATGATGATGTACAAAAAGCTATAAAAAAGCTGAAAAATAGTCAAACGGCGGGCCCTGACCAGATACCCTCTTTTTTACTTTGTGACTGTAAAACAATTTTCTCAAGTCCCCTAAAAATAATCTTTAATCTTATTGTTAAAACTTCTGTGTTTCCAGCTAAGTGGAAGGAATCTCGACTCTGCCCAATATTCAAAAATGGTGATAAATCTGATATAACCAACTATCGGCCAATAGCAATAATCAACAACTTTGCTAAAATTTTTGAATTTATTCTGTTTGAAAGAATATATCACCACATATCGTCAAAAATCTCTGTTAACCAGCATGGCTTTATGGCTCGAAGATCTACCGTCACTAATTTGGTTTCCACCACGCAATTTTTGTGTGAAAGTTTGGATGCGCACGGGCAGGTTGATGTTATATATATGGACCTGTCCAAAGCATTTGATCGCGTGAATCACAGGTTACTGCTTTATAAATTAGATGATTTCGGTTTGTCCGATGGGTTGATTTTGCTCATTGAGTCATATCTTCAGGAAAGGGTTCAGTTTGTTCAATATAGAGGCTTCAGATCGGAATCTTTCTCTCAAACCTCAGGGGTTCCTCAGGGTTCTGTCCTTGGACCCCTGTTTTTTAATATATTTATCAATGATCTGACCTCTTTATTAAATGAAAATTTTCAAATGTATGCTGATGATTTGAAGATTTATCGTACAGTTTCGACACTTGATGATTGTTCTAGGTTACAGAAAGATCTTGACATCATTCAAAAATGGTGCAATGACAATGATCAGCTAATCAATACTAAGAAGTGCTATGTGTTGACTTTCTCAAGGAAGTTAGACAAGATTATATGTGACTACTGGATAGGTGGGGTAAAGATACTGCGTGCTACTGAATTCAGGGATCTTGGAGTTGTGTTCGATTGTGGTCTCACTTTTCGCAATCATATTGAATATGTGACATCTGCTGCCTACAAATCTCTGGGTTTTGTTCTTCGTAACAGGAGATTATTCCATAGTGCTGAGGCAATTGTATCGCTTTATAAGGCTTATGTGCGATGCAAATTGGAGTATGCTGGTATTGTTTGGTCACCAATATACATACAATAACCACACCTGGGCCTTGGAGAAGATTCAAAGACATTTTGCTAAATTTTTGGTATTTAATGAAACTGGTCAATACCCACCTAGGGGACTTCAGCAGGAAACCCTTTTAGAATGTGTTCAGCTTCATTCATTGGCGAGTAGACGGGATTTTGCTAAAATCAAATTTCTGTCGGATGTCCTCAGCTTTTCTGTTGAATGCCCCTACCTTTTGTCAAAGCTTCTTATTAAGGTTCCTGCTTTTAATTGTAGAAGATGTGAAGTTTTTGAACTAAGATCTGCGAGGACAAATGTTCTACTAATGTCACCGTTATACCAGATGGTTAACAGCTGTTCAACCAAAGCTGACTCCAATAAAATCGACATATTCTTTACAAGACCTTCTGAACTTAGGTCTGTCCTGACATATGCCTCTTAATATAGCAAGAATATATATAAGCTGGCAGTAAGTGTGATTCCTAATGGGAGAGTAGTATCATGCTGCTACTCATTCCACTTACTGCCTAACTAATGATAGCTTGCCTGTAATTAGGTCATTACCTGTTGGCAAGCTTAACTAAATAATAATAATAATAATAATAATAATAATAATAATATTTATTATCAAACGAAATAAGCAACTTTCTGGATGAGATACCATTAGCAGTGTTGAATAGAGTCGTGTTTCATCAGGACGGCGCCATACCACGTAATGCACGCATGAATTTTGTATTTTTAAATCATTTCAATCATTTTGGTGAACGATGAATGGGTGCTCATGGAGCTATTCGATAGCCCGCTACATCCCCAGATTTGAATCCATTGGATTTCTTTATCTTCATTCGAAACTTTCGAGACAATGTTTATTTGACCCCACCAGGTACCCAAAAAGAGTTGAGAAAGTGGATAGTGTCAGTATGTCCGGAAAAACCCCGAAATTTTTTACTGAATGCAAAGGTGGGTATTTCTAGAAGGTATCGACAGTGTCTGCAACAACATTGAGGAAATTTTGAGCAACTAGAATAGATTTTGTATTGTTTACCAATTTGATTACTTGATTTTTGATTTTCAATTTTTTTCAATTAAAATACATTTTTTGTTTTTTCTTTTAATGCACGAATATTCAGAAGAAGATTCTTTATAAGAACGAATAAAAAAATATATAGAGTGTAATTTGAAAAAAAAAAAAGTTGGCTATCGTCTGTCAAAAAATAGATGTCGAAAAAAATATCGAATAGGATAATAATGAAGTCCTTTTCGAACTATTTCATTTGATGTGTCATTTATTCAAATCGGATAAAGAATAAGTAAGATACAGCGTCAAAGGTTTTTCGTCAGTCAACCTGTATATGGGTTAGCCCACCCCTATCCCCTGGGTTAACTTTCCAGTTAAATTTAACCTTGATTACCACCAACCCGACACTGAAATACCCCTAACTAGGGAATTTAATATCTAGTTAACCATGTTTATTTGCTTTAACCCACGACTGAAATGCCGGGCCTAAGTGACATTACAAACATCGAAAATGATACAGAGGTAATTTTTGTTCATGCATTAATATTAAATAATCTTTTGTTTGTGTTTAGCCATTTCCGAAAAAAGCTGGATATTTTAATTTCAGCAGCCAGCTTTTTTCGGAAATTCGAAAATGAATTGTGGGTTGCATTTTTAATTCCGTCGGGCACATTATCACTCGTGAAATACCCTGTATTAATAAAACCTAATATATTACTCCTACTATACTGAAGTTTCCTTTCGTCTTTCCTAAGTGCAAATATGCAGAATAATAATAAAATAGGTATCACGTGTAAACCTGCTCTTTCAATTTTTTGAAATTTCGTGCCGGATCTAACTATTTGTTGTAGCGTACAGTGAACATTTTTAGTAACATTTATGTCAAGCAATCTATGAGACAGAGTATATCTTACTCTCCGTCTATTCTATTTCCCACGTCACTGAGTCATTCACGAGAGGGGTATTTCTGAATTTTTATTTTACCGCAAACAACAATACCAATGGCAGTAACTACCGTGCGATTATTTAAATTATAAGTTAGAGTAGGCGGGATTTTTTTTATACGAATACCCAGAATGCCAATTGACTGATTGAGTAAATTTGAGATTATGCTAAACTTTGTGATGTTTATGGTTCTATGTTCTAAATCAAACATTTTGAAACGTCACTTTGACAAATTTTAAATCAAATTGTCAACAGTCCGTTGGCAGTGCCAACCTAATTTAAAATTCGGAGCCCGCTTTAATTTATACAGGGTTATTCTAAATGATTGTACTATGGCGACCAAAAAATAATAATTTCAGGCGTCATTTTCTGTCATTTCAAAAAAAAAAAAGTGTAATTCATACCCTATTGTCATTGGGCCGTAACACGACACCCTTATTAAATTTAATCATGACTCTAATTACCTTGGTGACGAATTCATCTCTTTCTGGCAGGTTAGAAATGCATAAATCTATATCGTTTTATGTTTACTTTAATCACGACCTTAGTGATTGGCAACTTTAAGAACGGTGTCGTGATACGGCCCATTATGATTACCGTTTTAACTATGATTGTGTGGTAAATTTTGTTATTTTCTACTACACAGAACGTTTACCTCAGGTTATCTATGTACGACTGCTATAATTTTTGGAATATCTTAGTTTTAAACAGTCTAAATTGATTGGTAGAATAACAATAGGTATACCTACATGTCAAAATGACAAGAATCGAAAGTGGGGTTACGATTACGAGGTTTATTTAAACTTTACGTGAATGTCAAGGTAGTGACGGCTAAAATTTTTTGGCCGCCATAGTAGTCGAAGTAGACGTGAAAATGGAATGTAAAATTTATGGTTGCCGCTCCACATAAAAAAAAACATCAAAATGATGTGAATAAGTGAATACACACCGTTCACACACGGGAGTTAAATTAAATAAAAATCTCATCACCGCACTTTTCACTTAAAAAATGTCAGTGACAGCTACAAAACTGACAGTTCACATGAAAGCGGCAAAAATGTAATAACATGGGCATGGCCTACTTCGACTACAATTGTTTAGAATAACCCTGTAATTTAAATGATCGCACGGTGCTAATTCAAATGTATGTATGTATGTATGTATATTTGGTACCTATACAGGTTTTCAAAGTAATCCGATTTTTATACATTTCCACTAACTTATACATTTCCACTAAATTAATATAATATATAATAACTAAAAACTAATCTAAGTAAATAACTAAAACAGTGATTCAAAATCAATAACCAATTAACAAATTAGCAATTATCCCTCCCCACATATTGTCCTTCTTCTCCACTCAACATTCTTCATCCATTCGATCCCTCTTCCATCCTCATTCAACATTTCTTCTCTACTTTCATCTCTCGCTCTCAATTCTACGCATTCATTCAACAAATGTTCTATCGTCTCTTCATTTCCTCATCCATTGCCTTTTACAGGTGATCTTTCCACTTTTGTACTTTTCCGAAATGGGTTAATCCTCTCTTCTGATTCTCTTCCTTCTTCTCTTTTCCTTTTGTGATCTTCGTCTCTCTCGCTCTCACTATCACTTTTTTTCATTCTACCTCGTTTTTACTTGCCGCTTATCTTATCGCGCGCCGTAAAACAGGTCCGCTCGCTTCGACTGCTCGAATCGGACTCCGCTAATTCAAATGTGTTATTTCTTTTAAATTCCAAATCAAAGTAATTGGATAGATTTGTCAGAAATGTCAGATTGGCAGAGAACCTGTATTTAATCAAAATTCAACAAATTAAGTTAATGTAAAAGGTGTTCGAAGTGTCTAGTATCGGCTTGTAAACATCCGCAGCGGCGACAGAATTCTTTCCACACTCTCCATAAATGAGGAGCATGTCAGTTTTTTCGTCGTTATTGTAAAAACAAATTTTTCGAATTGACAAAGATTTTTTGCTTTAACGTCAAAGAGACAGGACTAAGAGCTATCGTGGATTCAGTTATAATTATTTTCAAAATTTGAATTCAAGATATTGTTGCAATATGTATAATGAGTTGCGGCAAAAAGAAATTCAGAAGTATCCCTCTCGTGAATCACCTTGTTACAAAGTGATCAAAAAGAATCCAAATCAGAGCAAGGCGTTGCAAATTATCGGTCACGTCGTAGCAAAATCATACGCAAATAAGCGGTCAAAGCATGGACGTAGACAATTTATGGTCTCAAACGCTACTTAATAAAAAATGATAACTCATGAATTTTAGACGTTGGAATTATAATTGTGCATTTTATTATTATTATAAGAGAATGGTGACAATTTATAAGATAAACAAGAGACTCGTACGAAAAAGATAAACTTCGTGGCATTGATACCAAAATAACTACAGTCAAATGCAAAATATTTTGGTCGTCAATTTCATTTTTTGACAAACTTTTAAGTACTCAATTATAATCGATCTTAATTATTTATTTGACGTTAATTGTGACATTGGCGCGGCGATGTCAGGCTCATGATGCTACTAATTGACGTTTAAATTATTTTTGACATTTTGATGACAATAGGCCTTGATTACATAGTGTAAATTACAAAATTCTGACATAAACGAATAATTGTTTAGTGACATTGACGACCAAAATGTTTTGCATTTAACTGTATTATTGCTTCATGGAATATGAAGATTTTTTTTTGCTTTTGGGCTTTCGTTAACGTGCAAGAGCTTTTGGAAGTTACAACAGCTAAACTACCTGTAAAACTAAATAATCCTGTTATTGATGTGGGAACATAATTGTAGGTGTTAACTTTCAAAGGTGCCATCAACAGATATCCAAAAATTCCTTTCACGAATACATTTGATATCCGTTTCTTCATCAGTGTTGACTATGATGAAATTCGGTGTGGGAGAGTAGTTTTCAAACGCGGTAATATTGCTAACATGCGAATAGTATCATAGCAACGGAAAAAAAAACACCTTTATAATAAAATAAATAAATTTATTTAATCTTTTATCTAATCCCGTGGGATAAATGACACTTATCCCACTCATTTGAGTGGAATAAGGAACTTCATTACCGGACGCATTTCATTACTCCACTCAGTGGGGTAAGTGAGATTCATTACCCGACTCAGTGGGATAAGTAAGTCATTATTCCACTGAGTGGTGTAATGAAACTGGCGGAAATAAATAAGATTTACCTTTTTTTTAAATTCGGGGCGGTCTTAGATAAAATTTTGTACATAACACGTGGGCTAAAGCATATTACAGGAAACTCGTGTGATATTGCTTTTATCCCACTAATTGTGTAGATAACTATAATTCACCTAGAGACTTGGCTCGTTTTAAAGCTTTGCAATGCAGAGAATCAGGATCTTGGTTACATGCAATTCCTTCTCCTAATATTGGTACTCTTTAAGATAACACTTCCTTCCAAGTTTGTATTGGTTTAAGATTGGGTTGTAATCTTTATCCAACTCATAATAGTTATTGAGTCATAATTGATATCATTTGAAACTAGTAAAGTGCCCTATAACTCACTAGTGATTTATAATTATAACCCACTAGTAAGTTAAGTCGCTATCAATAAACAATAAAAAAGTTCTAAAAGAAAACAAATGTTTCCTTTAAAAAATCTATTATTCATAAATACAAATAGTAACTTAATTTCTCAACTCGAATTAAAATTAATATTAAAATTAAAAGAAAAAGATTTAGGAGTATTACTTTGTGGACTAACTAAATTGAAGCTTTCATTTGCTTTTATTACAGATGTTGCGTTACAAACTGCATTTAAACTCTTGACACCAGTGGACTCTGACACTGCTAGTCCTCCTTGAATTTTCCTTGCTGTCTTAATTTTCTCATTGACCGAATCTTCAATGTATCCTTCGGCCACCGTGTTCGGGTTTATTGGTTTTAGTATCTGGTATCGCAACACATAGATAGGATCCCTTGTCTTCAACGTCATTAATTTTCATGTTGGTTAGCTCTTGACATCGGCAGGCCCCAAAAATTCCCATCAGCAGTGCAGTCTAAACAAAGATATTCAAAATTAGCACCTTGAAAATTATGTTTGTGTGATAATTTATTTTCTGTCAATTTGACAGTAGGGGTATCACCAAAAGTCAATTAATTCATAAAATGTTTGTTATTTAATAAGTTGCATTTCTAAAACTTGATTACCTTTGTCATTAAATGTTCGCTGTTTAATGCGTTTAGTAAAAATTCCTCGATGTGCTCTTTCTCCAGCACCTTGGCCTTTTTTGATTTATATGTTCTAGATTGACTTTTCAGGTAAGCTTTCAGTTTTCCATATTTTGATATGTCCAGATTGTTGTGTACTTTCAACGTTGTTTTCAACATGGAATACTTCGTCCACATCGACGAGCTGGCACATTTTTTCTGGAGGCTGAGGAAATATGCCAATATTACATCCTCTTTGATACCAGACACTCCTCTTTCTTGTTTCCATGCGTTGAAATTCTGCAGTTCCTTTTCGTAGACGTCTTTTGATTTGATCGGCAACAAGTTTAAGCAGTAAATTTTGGCTTCATTCTGAATTTCCAAAGGCACAAACACAGTTTCTTCCATTTCGATTTTTTCTGTCGTGTAACTATTTACAACAAAATTAATAATTTTCTATGGCAACATGAATCTTGGCCTTCTTATAAAATGATTTGATTTTCGAATTATGAACAGCATCAATTCAATTAATTTGTTTACAGAAATAGTTAAATTGATTCGTTGGATAAAATTATGTATGGAACTCGTGTGTTCTCGGTCATAAGTCACTCGTAAAAACAAAGCCACTCGCACTGCTTGCTCGTGGCTTACCCGTTTTTTCTCGTGACTTATTTCCCTTAGAACACACTCGTACGATAAATAACTATTGTACACCTCATATTTGCAAATGCAATGCGAAAGTTGACGAAATTGGCACCCACGGTCTAAGTTGTTTCAAAAGCAGTGGTAGATTTTCAAGACACACTAAAATTAATTCCATTATCAACCGGTCTTTAACTTCAATTAATGTGAATTCAACTTTAGAACCAAACGGACTGTCTCGGGATGACGGAAAACGCCCAGATGGGAGACTTTAGTACCGTGGATTAAAGGTCAACCTTTGGTTTGGGACGTTACTGTTGTAGATACACTTGCAGACAGTTACGTATTGAAATCATCTGAAGTCTCAGGTTTTGCCGCTGAAATGGCTTGCAAACGCAAACATAGCAAATATAGTTCAATCATTTCGTCAAACTACGTGTTTAAAGGTTTAGCATTTGAAACCTTAGGCCCTTGGTGCAAAGAAGCCATCGATTTTATTAATGTCATCGGAAACCGACTTATCGCGGAATCAGGCGATTCAAAATCAAAGAAATTCCTTTTCGAGAGGATTTCCCTTGCCATTCAACGTGGAAACGCTGCAAGCATTCGGGGCAGTTTTCCAGATTCCGCAATATTATCGGAAATTTTTGTATTATAAAACAAAAATATTAATATAAACCCTTTATAAAATAAATGTCAATTAAATTGTGACAGTTTTCAAATTGTTTTCACAGTGAGTTTTATCCAGATGAATATTATAATAATTAATAATATGTAGTGATGGATAAATGACCGGTCATTTATTTTTGGTCAAAGTTGACCGGTCCTTGATCGGTCAATTACCAGTCATTATTGGTCAAAAAGTAGGAACTAGTTAAACATCACAAAATGATTCTTTCAATGTCAAGGATTATTTTAATACCAAATAATGGTTCTTAATTCCATTTTTTATAAGATTTATTGATCGATAAATTATTGTTCTAAAATTGTGTAAGTGAGGTTAAGTTTGAATTGTTTGAAGTTATACTTTGTTTTTTCTTTAACATATTTGCTTGAATTTGAACTTTTTGTTAATTTAAAACGCTTTAAAACTTTCAACACAACTGTGTGTGTGTATTTTCAGTTTCTTAGTTTCTTTTAAAATACTTAAACATTCGTTTAGAATTTAAAAAAGTAGGTAGGTAAGTATTTTATGAAAATAAAAATATATTGTATGTCATGTTAAGAAGACACAAAAACGATTGAAAAACAAAAACCACTTCTTCCTAATAGACAAAAAGCTTAATAATCGTTTTTCACAATGATCTTTATTAAAGTCTTAGATTTTTCATTGTCATAATTTACTTATTTATTGTCGTAATCCATTTCTTCATTGTCAGCAGCTACGTAAATGAAAACAGACAACCCAACATAACCTCATCTCATCAGTCAAACAGTCA
This sequence comes from Tenebrio molitor, assembly GCF_963966145.1. Taxonomy (NCBI): domain Eukaryota; kingdom Metazoa; phylum Arthropoda; class Insecta; order Coleoptera; family Tenebrionidae; genus Tenebrio; species Tenebrio molitor. Next base: position 21,164,420 of record NC_091051.1, on the reverse strand, counting down.
TCATATCCTATAATCTTCAACATTATAAGCTGGAAATTTAAATTTTAAAAATGACTGGTCAAATTCGTCAAGTCATTGACAATTATTGACCGGTCAAATGGGTCATTGACTAAGTCAATTACCGGACCTCACAACACTAATAATATGCATTTAGCTCTTGGTGCCGCAGAATATGTTGGGAAAGGCAATTAAATTAAGTTTACATTAATTTTGTGTTTTGTTTTAATCTCAAAGGTTTGTCTGTAAGTACAACGAAAATAACATTTATAAAAATGTTATCTTATTATATTTGTAAATTAGAAAAATAAATAAACGTTTTCAAAAGTACACACCCGCAACATTTATTTAGCAACTTTGAAAATGTTAATCAAAAAATGTATCTAGTAATAAAAACAGGTATTTCAAAATATTTTGTCTAAGCGGTTCTACTTGTTTTTGTTTGCTATTTGATATCTTAATCTGGTTTTTATAACTATTATACTAAATGTATAATTTGTTTAAGGGCTTATAGATATCACAAATCAATTGTTTCATCATGAAATATTGATTGATTTCATAGCTCGTAAATTCAAATTTAATCTTAAAAAAGTCAAAACGGTATAAGAATCTAGAGGCTACTAAAAATTTTTCTATTCAATGTTTTCCTTGAAGCAAATAAAATGAATACGACAAAAATGACGATTAAAGCTGGATCTCTATAATAAAAAGTGGTTGAATATAAAATTGCATAAGAAAAAACTAATATTATGCGTAATTAAATTATGCACTGTCATACTCTTCGTTTCCAATCACTTATAACTATAAATTATAATTACAAATTATAATTAACAAAGTTTGGTCCATAGTTGTGAATGACGGTATGCACAATAAAATTATAATTAAAAAATTATACTTAAAAAATTATACTTAACAAATTGTGCTTCATACTTATAATTATCAAATTCTTGCAAACTCCAAGGTTTTTACGTATAATTAGATAATTTGACGACCAATCAGATCATTAGCTGTCTTTAACCTCAAATCTCTGAGGTCGGTTTTTTGCCAAATGGACGCATTCGATGAAAAATTGGCGACAATTAGTTTACGTTTACCTTCGTGACACTTACTGTAACTATTTACTGGGTATATCTAATTGCACCAAACTAAAACTAGTAAAATGTCAAAACTAGTGACAGTTGTTTTGCAAATTTTCTCTAGTTTTTCATTGGTCTGTAGTTGTTATTAATTATGATTGTGAACAGCAAAAGTGAAAGTATTTTTTGTAAAGTATAATTTTCTAAGTATAATTTATAATTATAATTTCTTAATTGATTGGAAACAAAGGGTTAGACTTTTAAAAAAGTATATTATTGCCATCACTTTCTTGAACAATAGTTATTTGTATATCAAGGCTGCGAAATCCTACTTTCACGAACCGAGAGAAAAATTGTCGCCGAGGCCGCTTGCGGCAAAGGATTTCGTAGCCAAGGTGTACACAACATTTTGTGTGCAACCGAAAATTTGTAATTATAAAATGAGCAAGTAAAATTTCCTTCACTGTCAATAAAAATAAAGTCGGCTCACATGTCGCCATGTCTATGGAAAAGACATAAATAAAACAATTCATTTTGAGAAAAATTGCAAAAATGTCGGAAGAAAATTACGATGTTTCAGTTCCATGTACCTACTCATCCAGATTTAAATAATATTATAAATTGTGCAGTGTCGCACATTTGAAACCTGAAAAATCGTTAGTGATTTTAGACGTCTAGAGACTGGTGTAACAAGAAGAACGGTGAAAACGGTGTCGGAAAACGTTGTATTGGCTTACTTACTGGAATTTATTTATTGTAGAAGGTAAATGTTAAGTTATGTTATGATAAGTTGCATCATCTGTCCTCCTTCGCAGCCCCCATTAGTCAACCGTTCCCGCCGACACCACACCATCGAGAGAACGCCAATCGACGCCTACAAAAGATTAAGACCCAGCCAGCATTTACAAGAAAATTTGCTTTCGCAGGGACTCAGCTCCTCTAACCTCTCTCCTAGATACACTGCTTGCTTAATACTTTTTGTCACTTGTAGAGCTGGTGCGTTATCTCTTGACACGCGAGTTAAAGTTGCGCAGAAGACCAAATTCAGACGACTAGTCACGAACGGTTCCCACCCGTTCTAAAAAATCGCCGTTGTTGAATTGCTGCTGAACCGATCTTTGCCGATAGTTCTCCTTCTCCCTGCTAAACTCCTCCCACTGCGCACCTCGCGTGTCAAGAGATAATGCACTAGCTATACCGTGCGATCGAAAATAAAAAAGATCGAGAGGGCCGTGATTAATACGCTTCAGTTGGCAACACGTAAAAATTTAATTCAAATGTCATCGTTACAGTAGAGAACTGTCATTATTAATTATTGACTATTAAAATTTGCTATTAAACTCTGTCCACTCATAGATTGCTTGACATAAATGTTACTAAAAATGTTCACTCTACGCTACAACAAATAGATCCGGCGCGAAATTTAAAAAAATGGAAAGAGCAAGTTTACACGTGATGTTTTATTATTATTCTGCATGTTTGCACTTAGGAAAGACGAAAGACAAAAGAAAACTTCAGTACAGTAGGAGTAATATATTAGGTTTTATTAGATAATACAGGGTATTTCACGAGTAATAATGTGTCCGACGGAATAAAATAAAATACATTTTCGAATTTCCGAAAAAGCTGGCTACTGAAATTAAAATATCCATCTTTTTTCGGAAATGGTTAAACACAAGCAAGAGATTATTTAATATGTACTCCTATTTAATGCATGAACAAAAATTACCTCTGTATCATTTTCGATGTTTGTAATAAGATTCTTGAGGCACGCACTCACTTCACAAATTTAAAAAAATCAACAAAAAATCGCAACGGAACAGATAAAAACAGCAACACGATCAAAACTAACAACTTTTAAAATCAGAGAATCGCAAAACAAAGCTCTAAAGATGAAAAATCGCAAATCTAAATGCTTAAACCACTTTGACAGAACTGACAATTTCAAATTTGAAATGTCATATAATTTATTTTTCGCGTGGGTTTCATAACAACCAATGAGAATCAGTGGCGCGAATGCTTCAAGATATTACCAACACAATCTATGATACTTTCTTAATATTTTAATGTTATGGCTTGGGGATTTTGTTATCTAAGGATATTTAAAAAAATGCATTCTATCAGTGGACGTAGTCTACAATATGTTCACTTTAGAACAAAAAATTTTCAGTGTGCAGTGTTAATTCAGAAACAGGCGAATTGTTCTATTCGACACCTCGAGTTTTTGAGGAATTTCAACAAAAGTTTCCGGACTTTCAAGGCACTTACCAACAACTTGCCTTGATTATTTAGTCTTTCCATACCTGAAAAACAACGTGTTCAAAAACAGGCCTGGCACAATTCCTGAATTAATGCAAATAATTACTGATAACTGCAATTTAATTGATGTCCCAACTTTGCGAAGGTCATTTGAAAACATGAACCGAAGAATAACGTTACGTTTCGAACATTTACTGTAGTTGTTGTAAGAATACGATTGGAGCTCTTGCTGTATGTTTGAGTAATAAAGATAATCTTCATCCTGGAAACAATATTTGTTCGTTGATTTCATTGATCAATTCCAAACATCCGCAGCGGCGACAGAATTCTTTCCACACTCTCCATAAATGAGGAGCATGTCTTTTCGTCGTTATTGTAAAAACACATTTTTCGAATTGACAAAGATTTTTTGCTTTAACGTCAAAGCGACAGAACTAAGAGCCATCGTGGATTCAGTTATAATTATTTTCAAAATTTTAAATCAAGATATTGTTGCAATGTGTATAATGGTTGCCGTAAAAAGAAATTCAGAAATACCCATCTCGTGAATAACCCTGTATTTACCAAAATTCGATCGTATTGCAGTCATTTACAGCGTAGCCTTTTATCTTTTTGACTTCAGAAAGAGACAATAAAAGAGCCCCCAAAAACATAATCTTTCTGTAAACAATCGGGGCGCACGTGGTCCTTAATCAGTCAATCCTCACCAGAGAACACAGAACACTTCCAGAACACCGTTGAATAAAGGCGCGGGAGTTTTAAATCTCATTGTTTCATTGGACTAGGTGAGGAAATTCTTTTACAACCGACAGGGCGACAGGTTACTCTCCTTTATGAAAATCAAGATTTCAAAGTTTTCGAAATCACTAACCTAACTTTTAAAACTGACTGTTAATTTAAATCTCACGAATGGCCAACTGAAATTTTTAGTCACAGCGATTATATTGAATCACACATGCTTACTTTTACGGCCGTCCACAAGGCAACGGCTGCGAAATTCAATTTCGCGGCCTGCTCTAGGCACGCGAAGTGCTCGTTACGCATACGGTTGCACACATAATACTTTTTCGACCTCCCAATATACTCGTAGCGTTACCTTAAACTTTAGGTCAAGGGAGTTGCGATTTCCCGAATAATGTCAAAAATTTCTAGTGGAGTACGGGAAAAATCTGGTGGAGTGCGGGAAAAATGTCCCGACACCGTTAATTTATTCTTTTCACAGTTTCTTTAAAATGAAAGTGTTCATACGTTACTATAAAATAATGAAAAAAAACACATTTCCCTGTATAATTTTTCCAATAAATGTGTTTGTTTAATCTATAACGACCAATAAATAATCATAATCGTAACAGGGATAATATAACCTATCGGGTTGGCAGCTGTAGGTATATGTCAAAAAGTTTGACAATTGTTATTTCGTAAAAATCTGCAAAATTGCATTATAAAACAAAACCACAGAAGTTGATCAATGGTTTTAAAAACGTTTATGTATAGGTTATATCCGAAATATATGCAGTGACGTCACGCCTGAATCAAGAAGACGACATACCGTTCGTCCGTATTTGACAGCAAGGCATAATTTCTGCAAATTTAAATTGAAATTAAAGTATTTTCTAGTGTTGGGCATAATCGAAAAATCTATTTCAATAATCGAATGAATCGAAATAATCGCTTTGAATAATCCAAATATCATTCAATATTCCAATAATAATGGATGATGCGCATGCGCAGTTTTGCATTTATCTTACGCCGCGCTGTCCCGAGTCCGACAGACGTCAATAATTCTATATTACTCAGATCGACGGTTTAGAGTGAGATGCATAGAGCGACCATCTTAATAGCGAACGTAGCAAAGGCAACGAAATTGTTTGACATGTGTTGAAAAGAGATAGCTACGGGGTGATCAAGATTCAAGAAGGACTGTTTAAGTTGGTGATACTGAATTTTATTTTTAAATGGTACAACTGGAGTAACTTCCGGTTGTTGATGGCTTCACACTGACAGCCGCATCATAGTGGAGTAACGATAGCAAGGAGGTTAAAGTAAGAGGAGGGAAAGCCAGTTTGAAAAAGTGATGCCACCCGCCAAATCGTGCAGAGCCATAAGAGGTTGCTAAACAAGGGTGGTTGGTGGGGATGGTACCAGTGGCGTATAAAAGACGGGGCGCACAGATGCATTTATTGTAATTTGTAACATAAAGTACATGAAAAAAATTAACAAAAATAAAAGAAGTAAATTTATAATTCAGAAAAAACTATAAGTACATGACGGGGCGCACTGGAGCATTTGTTGTAACATAAAAACGCTTAACACCTTGTTGCGGGGGTTAAAGGAACGCCACTGGCGCCAAAGCGATGCGATACCCGGTGGGCCGTTCAAGCACGTTCGTGGTCATAAAAGGTTGCTGGAGAAGGAACGATTGGCATCACTTTCAATGCATTATCAGCATAGGGCGCTTTCCCTCCTCTTACCTTAACCTCCTTGGACGATAGACAAAAATACGGGGTTATTTCGGAACCGGTAGCAAGAGGTCCGATTGCCATCATTTTTATTTTTTAATGTCATGAATACAATATACTAAAACCTTTATAGGTTAAAATTGACGCTCATAACGGGACACTCGAAAAAAAAAATCCGAAAACTTGATTTGCATTTACATATTTTGTTGGTTAAAAAGATGATATAAACTATTCTGACAATACTTTTTGAAATTATACAGGCTGTCCCGAAAATGGCGCACTCACTACTTACTACCTGATCGAGGATGTTTAAATGTACACTTGCTTTCAAAACTTTCCCATACACCTATCTTTCGCTGTATTAAATCAGGGTAGTAATTAATCAACTCTGACATTTAAACTTTTGAAAAGTCAAAATGCCTCGACTGACAGAGCAAGACAAAGGTTTGATGCTTTCCAAATTAGAAGAGGAGTGGTCCATAAGAAGGGTTGCTACTCATAATGGGGTAAATAAAAGCACTGTTCTCCAAGTAAAGAAGAGGTGAGAACAAGAAGGGACCGTGAGTAGAAGTCCGATCATAATTTTTTTAGTTGCTATCAATGTCATCTTTAACCTAATCTCAAAAGGGTCACAATTATCTGTTATGTATTCTATAATGTTTTGCAAAGTAAATAATGTGAGTTGTCATGCGTAATATTAATTAGCTAAGTAATTTTTGCAAGTATTTTATGTCAGATATGCAATGTATAATAACGTAATGTTGCAAAGTATTTTAATTTTTTTGCTAGGTAGAGATAATAGACGCTCTGTAGGCATATGAACATATTATCTGTAATAATGTAATATTGCAATGTATTTTTCTCGGTAGATTTGACGGGCGCTCAACACATATTAGAAGCAGTTAAAAATCGACAATAACTCTTCTCTAATGAAAAAAAAATAGAAAATGATTTAGGAACATAAAATACTTTATTGTCTTTAAAAAATCTCATTAAAACAGGAACATTAATAATAATTCTTCTAACAATTGAAATTAAAATAAATATAACATTCTGTACTAAAGTAGCGAAATTCTTACTGAACAATAAGAGCTATTTTGGCTTTGGCAGGGCGACCGCGTTTTCTTTTTTCCCCAATAGGGATATTTTTGGCCTCTGGAGGAGGTAGAGCATGTTTAAGTCTAATGGCTATGCCAACAATATGTTTACAACATAATTGTTTAAAAAACGAAGGACAGTCACATGTTCCATGTTTCCATTTTTCTTTTTCTATGGGCAGTGTTATTAACCAGTTAGTGAAGTACGTTTCTTTACATTCATCGAAAGTTTTGAAGCTAGAATTTCTCTTAGCCTGCGTGATACTGTATGCAGTCCCATCGGCAGTAGTCCAAGAGGATATGTTATGATTGGCTTTCGCCCATTGATATCCTGCTGTCCATAACTGAAGCGTTATTTCAGGTTCTGAATGAAATATTTTTAAACCAGATCCGTAGTGGTTAGACCATGAAGATACGTAGTTAAAAAGATGTTGTAAGAAATGAGAAATTGGGAGTCGCTCATGAAGTGTATGTTCATCTTTTATAACTCTATTCCATGATTCCAAACCATTATTAGTGGACGGAATGAGCAACCCACTACCTTCGTACCAATTATTATTTTTGTCCACCCATTGTTTTCGAAAATAGGAAACGAATTCTTTCTGCACTGCCCACTTGTCAAGAAATAATTCCAATACATTTTTAAATATATCATCTGAATGGCATAGTTGTAATTTATCTAAATCAGAAAGAAGTTCTTTAATGTGTTGCTTTGGTTTAACAAGTTGTTCAGCCTTTTTCTGAACATTCCTTTTCATGTGTGCCCAACACATTATAATGGTAGAACTTTCACCAAACGTTTTCTTAAAGCCGTTATGAATGCTTTCAGACGCATCACATATTAATATTTGAGGAGATATATCCTCATCAAAAGTTTTGTTCACTCCTTTTTTCAAGGAGCTGAAAAGAAATTCAAAGTCTTCTGTCCTCTCATTTGCACATACTGCTAATCCAAAACAGTGAAATTGTCTGTTTGTATCAGTGGTGCCTACAACCAAAACAGGGAATCCTTGCCACACTAGTTTATAAGTTGCATCAGCATGAATATGTTTAACGTTCCTTGCTAATGTCAACAACGTTTTCGATGAAACAAAGAGTCGGAAAAATGTCGGCTCATTGTATTCAATAACATACGCGACTACAAAACTATCTGTATCATTTGTAGGAATCGCGGTTTTTTCGATGAGAATTCACCAAGGCTTATTGTAGAGGACCCAAATTTCTTCTTTCTTAAAAAAGCTAAGTAATTATTGACTAAGTTTTTTTTTGGGACTTCCATTCCTTTTTTCGAAAGAGATTCCAATACTGCTTTAGGCTTTATTCGAGAATCAAAATCAACGAGTTTTTTAATTTCATGTTTGACTCCTTCACTAATTTTCGGTCGTGCTTTTAACAAGATATTATGGCAGTTATGCAAGAGTTCAGATCTGTAAAGATGAACATTTAGGCTATATGCTGGGTAATGCAAATAGACTGAAGCTTGACACTGTTCCCCTCTGAATTTGACTTTATTGCAACGATAATAAATATTAACGTCACCATCAACTAGGTTGTTTTTAAAAGAATAGCTCCAGGTTTCTTCACGAAGAATAGCTTGTTCAGCAGATGTACGATCCTCGTATACTTTTTCTAATTTCCATTGTTTATTTGATTTCTTAATGCGTTTGGCAGCGAATTTTGTAGATACCTGATTACTTTCATTACCCTCTTCTTTCGAAGAGTTGTATTCTGGCAAAACTGAAACATCTGAGGCAAACCAACTAATATCCTAAAACAATAGAAATTTATTCATAACATAACCTCAATCAACTAAATTTGAGAAAATATTTACGGGAACACTTGCTGAGTCCATTCTAATTGTTCGTAATTATTTCGAATACAATAACCACATAAGGGAAATTAACTGTGTCACAGTAAAAATCACTAAACTACAAGTTGGATAGGCAGGTAGTAAGGTACTTACTCATGGGTACTCATCTGATGGAGTAGGAGGTACTAATAATAAAGTGCAATCAGGTGCAAAATACCGATAATGCATGAAACCTAAAGGGCACCCGGTATATCTACTAAGAATTAATTTTTATTACTGTGCATTCAGTATATTTACCGAGCTTTTATTATTCCCACCGAGCATATGTTTATTCTACTGTTCATCCAATATATTTACATAGCTTCTATTATTTTTACCGAGCATTTTTACTCCACTTACTTGCAGACGTTTATATCTACTTGCCAAAACGTTAATCAGCATAGAAAGAACGTTATTTACTGTGCAAAATATTTAAATACATAGCAATAGAATTGTTTACCAAGATTAATAATTTCTACTTAGCATGTTTATTTTTTATAGAGCAAAAATTATTTATACTTAGCAAAGTAAATTGGCAAAAAATTATAATACTGTGCAAATAAATTGTAGCGATCTCAAAATTACCCGTTCACACTGCTTAAATTTTGCAAAATCGTCGTTACTTTATTTTGATTGTGTACGCGATAGTTTTGAAAGCAAGTGTACATGAAAAACATATGGAAAAAAATTTTCAGACAAAAAAATCAATTATTGCAAAAATGATAGTACAATGTAAACAAAGATATACTCGTACATCATTACCTTGCCTTAGTGAATTTAAGATAATTTTTACGATTTCCTAAACTTCAAAATTCTCTATTATGCAGAATCGGATATTGATAGTGAGTGATCTTGTACTTTGTGATAATATATACGATTAGAGGTAGTTTTCATGACAATTTAATACATTTATTTCGAAATAATTGACCTGTTAAGTGCCACTTTCAAAGACCGCCAAATCAGCAAATAAGTCCAATAGAATTTTTTTAACATTTTTCTCACGTTTATGGTAATCTCTTCTACACCGTAGTGCATAGGAAGTGCGCCATTTTCGGGACACCCTGTATATCTGACTTTGTTATGAGAACTCTTCAAATGATCATTGTGACGGGTATTGGTAAAAATATTCTTACAAGAAATGCTGAAAGTAAAAATTCACAAATTTATTAAGAGTAGATATACCGTGAGATCATTTAAATTTGTAATTAGAGCAGGCTATGACTTTAAAATTATATTGGCAACACCACTGACACTTCGATTTGAATTGTCAAAGTGACGCTTCAAAATTCAATAGAAATTATGACAACTCAATATAATTTGTTTTGTCGTTTCTTTCAAGCTAATATGTGTAAAAGTCTTTACTTTTGCCAAACTTTTAGTTTGGTAGGAAAAAAATATATGAGTTTTGACATTGGCTGTTTTACCTTAAAATAGAAAAAATAAAGTCAGGATATCTTCAATTAATTGGTTTTAACGTTGATGGTAGCTTCTATGACAGAAAATGATTCATAAAACGGGACACTTTCTGGTTTTTTAAGAAGGCGGATAAGATTTGGAAATCTAAACAAAAACTGCCAAGATAACGTGACATTGGTTGTTTTTGATATTATTCGCTTTGACATTGGCTGTTTTTGCTAAAACGCTGTCTTTGTACCGCTGTATTATCCTGACTTTGGCAGTTTTTGCCACACAAATTCTCAGACAGATGCAAATGTCATTCCTGCAGCAAGTAACGGGTGTTTTTTTAAATTTGGCGTCGAAGTAGGTGTTGAACTGTCGATTGTGAGCGCACTATACAGGTTACGGATCACGGATCAGCTGTTTAAATCTTACGCCTTACAGGAGTGGTGCGATCTCAATCGACTCTCCAACGCCTACTTCGACGCCAAATTTAAAAAAAACACCCTTTAGTGCCAATAACTAAAATTTGGAAAAAAATGACATTGGTTGTTGATGAAAACCCCTCAATTCATTCCAAACAAGTTTCAGTATAACAAGATACTCTTCCCAAGGTCATTCTAGAATGAGTAGAAGAAATCATAAGTAGAAAATAGTAATCATACATTATACTGTAGTATTTTTCTTTATGGTTACTTCCAAGATGTTAATTTTGTGTGGAAATTATTCGGATATTCAGACAAAGAGAAACCTTTCCTAGGGTGGAGCGAATACAACCTTTTTTGTAATAAAACTTTTTAACCCTCCACCACCTGGCGGCACGGCAATTTTGCCGGAGTACATACACTATTACGGATAATACTATCAAGTAATAGTGCAGCGCTTATCAACATAATTACCGGCGTCTCGCCTCCACATTTTGACTTTTCTGTGTTTTATGTTCTGTGTCAATGTTAAGGAATTTCCTCACGATATGACATGAGTATAATAATATACCTTTTTGAATTTCAACTAGGTACCAATGTGTTCTCTAAGACCAAAATTTTTAAATCTTTAAAAAGAGATTAAATTATAAGTGGTAAAATCGATTTTTTTTCTAAACACCAAAGATTTCTCATAGCAACGGAGAGTTCTAAATATTTGTTAATTTTTGTGTTATATGTCTGTGTTATATTGTGTGAATTTGGAACAGCAATATCTAAAAGATATGCTTGCTTTTGTTGTTTATTTAAAATAATAATGTCTGGTCTGTTATGCTGAATATGAATGTAAAGACTTCTGTTTTATATTTGCTATAGTGTCAGGTATATTTGGCTCAACAATATCTGAAATTATATTATCACTTAAATGTAAAGGTGTGTAACCTTTATCCGCTGAAACCAAAGCATTAAAAAAAGTGTTATGATTATCTTTTGTTATGCCCACTAGATTTTTGTATTGTCTTTTTAACGGAAAAATTGCACCAAATTTAGCTATTTCATGATAGCACCCTAGATTTTCAAATTCGACTATACAAACCTTATATTGTTCAAAAGCTTGTCAAAAAAGCTTTCGACCAGTGCAATAATAAATACGGGGTGCCATTTGAAAAAAATGAGTTTTTGACATTTTTAGTTCGTTATGTTTAAAAAATCGCAGTAGGCACATGCGACTGAGCAGTTTGTTGAATAAACACTCAGCAGATGCAGCAAACATTCAGAAATCAAACAGCGTTAATCATTTTAATTTATGTGTAACGATTTGGAAGGTACGAATTTTCGAAGGGACCCCTGCACTTCGAAATTCTGGTAAAAAAAGTGCCCCTGATCAAAAACGATGGCAGATAAGTAAAAACGACATGTATAAATTTGATTCATAATTTAGCATAAAATTCAAAAATAAAATCAAACTGGGTAGGTTCCGTTTAAAAAAACATAACTTTAGTGTTTTTATGATATTGAGACACACTGTATAATATACCGCAATATTTTCCGAATATGCAGTAAAAGCGTAGCTATCATCTAGAAAAAAGTAAAAGTTGATGTCTTTAATAAAAAACAAATTATGGAGCTTTTTCGCAACTCTGGGACATATTTTTTTTAATTTTTAATCCTCCACCACCCGGCGGCACGGCAATTTTGCCGGAGTACATACACTATTACGGATATTACTATCAAGTATAGAGCATTCATTTTAAATGTTGGGTTTGTAATAAAACTTGCCTGCTTTGACACTTGTCCGAAACTCAGTGAATCTAAAACTGTGTTCAATATATTCGGGTCCAAAATTAAAGAATGGTGGGATCGAGATTAACTTTTAGAAGACCAAGGGCCACCATTAATATTTGTTGCCAATACGGGTGAATCATCTAGTGAATTTGATTCAGATGACGATTTTTTTTTTCTACAACCGTCAAAAAAAACCGCGATATTTATGCATCATTATCAAGTCGCAAAGTATGTCATTTTTTGATAGATCAAAAATAGTTGTCAAAAAGTTTCCTTGGATGTCTTAATATTTTTATTTTTTAGTAACGCGATATTGTTTCTTTTCATCATAGATACAGATTGTGAAAAACAACTCATATCTCCCTTGGGATTTGTCAAATTTTTTCGCCCTCCACATTGTTGACAACAAACTCATGAGAACGAAACTATAGCAACCACATATTCACGCAATCTTCCCTGCTAAATATTTTTAATAAAATTTTTACTTTTAAGTACAGAGACTAAAAAATAAAATATTGTATGCACCACGGGAGATATTCATGTTTTTTCCCTCGGTTGACTTATAATTCCTCGGGCCAAAGGCCCTCGGATTATAACCACGTCAACCTCAGGGAAAAATCATGTTCATATCTCCTTTAATGCATAAATATCTATTTTTCACTGTTTTTACGGTGAAAATAGTATATTATGTACGGAGGGAGTGAAGTGGATGATTTTTACCCGAGGTGCAATTTGTAGCCCGAGGGCTTAGCCTCAGGGTTCTACAAAGCACTGAGGGTAAAAATCATTCACTCCCGAGGTCCATATACTATTTTTTGCACGACTCACCGATTTTAATACAGGGTGAGCAACAATAACTGTTACAGTTGGCAAAAAAAAAATTTACATAAAATTTTCAAGACTGTGAATTGTACCTATTTCGGTTTGTTTTATTGACAATATTGACACCTGGTATACATTTCAAATTTAAACTTCTTGGTTTTTGTAATCTTTTATTAATAAAATGGTTTTGTCGTTGGAACATGACATAAAAGTCACCAAAAATCACCAGAATTTATTGCCAACTCAATCAGTACTTGTTGCTCACACGGTAGAAAAAAGCCGAAAATTTGTAAATTATCACTAACTGTCAAGCTAAATTGAAGTGTCATGTTGACAGTTAAAAATAATTTTTTAACCTTTCGGCTTTATTCAATTAAAATTTTTGAATCGTGCAAATAATAGTATCTATCTGCACCTCGGGAATGCATGATTGTTACCGTCGTTGCTTTGTAGGACCCTCGGGCTTCGCCTTCGGGCTACAAACTGCACCTCGAGTGAAAAAAAAAAATTAATTCGAAATAAATATGTACCATAAAAGGTTGAATAGGCTATGGTTTTTTGCCCAAGGGGAAAAAAGATGACTAAAAGCTTGAGTTGGCTGCGGTTTTTTGCCCAAGGGGAAAAAAGAGCCACTTTACTCCATACAATCAGGGAGTAAAGTTGCTCATTATACAGAGCGCCCAGAAATGTGGTAGCAAGTTTTTCGATTGGCCCCGCAAGATGACACTTTTTTACAGAGACCTTTTTTATGCATGGCAACGCCGCTATCTAAATTGAGATAAATAAATGTCAAGAATTGTCAAACGTAAAACATTAAAATTTAAATTTTATTGTAAATGTTCAAATTGACCACCATTATGCTCAATGCATAACTGAACCCTTCGAGCAACATCTCGACAAATTTTAGTGGACAAATCGGGGGTAAAAATTGTTCGGAAAACCTCCTTAACATATTCTTTTGAAAAAATTCAAAAATTGAATGTTGCAAGATTGAACAAATTTGGCTTTTCGAAAGTGCCATCTTGTGACACTTTGTGTAAAAGTTGCTACCACATTTCTGGGCGCTCTGTATACAGGTCGTGCAAAAAAAAATATTAAAACACTCAAGGAAAATTTTACAAAAATTCGTAACCAAGTAACCAGCGTTTTGTAGTAAGTATGAATTTTATTAGCAAAGGTTTAAAAAGGGGTTGTAGAAAAAATAGTGTTTGTATTTCGTGCGCAAGATGATTGTTTTGTTGGCGCATTCGGGTTGACCCCAATTCGTCAACTGGCAAATCACCAACTTCCATTTCATCAACACCCAATTGATCAACGCAACACAACCCCAACGATCCAAAGGTTAGTTTCATCAACTTTATTGTATTTGTTGTGGTTAAAAACGAGAAATGTTATGTTTTAGATAAGCCAACGGGAATCTAACATGGCATCGTTTATCAAGACACAACGAGATTGTCAAAAATTACTCTTCGAAGGCTACTCTTATAATATGATTAGACGTGGTAACAACGGCCAAAGGTATTGGCGTTGCGACGAAACAAGCATCAAGTGTAAAGGTTCCGCAGTTAGTGACAAAGCTGATAACGTTAAATTAGGCACACCACACACTCATGGTCTATCTCCTACACCTATAAATGTTAAAGTGATAAAACATAATATAAAAGAAGCCGCTGCACAGGGTAACATTACACCTCGAGATGTTGTTAGTGGAGCAATAAAAGGAATAAGTGACTCTGTCAAAACAAGTCTTCCAGAGTTAAGAAATCTTCAAAAGACAGTTTGTCGTAAACGAAAAGCAATTGGAATCAGTCCAGTGATTCCGCACTCATTAGCGGAAGTAACAATACCACAGGAGCTTTGTGCCACGAAGACAGAGAGAAGAGAAAATTTTATTTTAGGGGACACTGGTCCAGCAGATCCGAATAGAATTATAATATTCAGTTGCACTACTGATATTAATCGTTTGACACAATGTAAGACATGGGTGATTGATGGTACATTCAAATGTGCTCCTGATTTGTGGTATCAATTATGGGTAATACACGGAGTTTTTCACGAAAAAACTGTTCCACTCGTTTATTCACTTCTACCGAATAAACAACAAAATACATATGAACGTGCTTTAGAAATGATCTTGAACAAAATTGATGATGTTCGTCCTGGAACAAGACCTACTTGTCTTAATATTGACTTTGAGAAAGCTGAGGAAAATGCCTTTAAACAATTAATACCAAATGTCAGAATACATGGTTGTTTTTTTCATTTTAGCCAATCCATTTGGCGGAAAATAAAAGAATTAGGCCTTGTTGAGAGATATAGAAATGATGAATATTTTAGAATGATTATGAAATCGTTTTCTGCACTTGCTTTTGTACCTTCTCAAGAAGTTATAACGACATTTGGGTCATTGGCTGATGAAATGACTGATAATTTTGGTGAAGAAGAAGCATATAATACCTTCATCGAGTATTTTGTGATGACGTGGGTAGGACGCCAATACCCTCGAAGAACCCCAAAGTTTGACATTGATATGTGGAATTGCAACAATATAACTTTGGAAGGATTACCACGTACCACCAATTCAGCGGAATCGTGGCATCATGCTTTTGCAGCAATTTTTAGTAGTCATGATCCTAATCCTTATAAATTAGTTGGAGGACTGTTGAAGGAACAAGTGAGAGTTGACTTTATTTGCACACGTTTGGAAGCTGGACAGACAATGCCCCTTTACACCAGAGTGGAATATAGACATGCGAATGAAAGGCTATTAGCTTTGATTACAGATTTTCAAAACCGAGACATTGGTGATTTCCTTCGAGCATGTAGCCATTATGTCCACTTTACAGAATAGAGAAGTTTTGTTATTTTTTAATGTTTTTGAGAAGTTTTGTTATTTTTAAGTTTTTGAGAAGTTTTGTTGTTATTTTTGAGTTTTTGAGAAGCTTTGTTGTTATTTTTATGTTTTAGAGGAGTTTTTTTTGTTGTTATTTTTAAGTTTTTTTTTGAGTTTTGTTCTTGCATTGAAATTGTTAATAGCTACCTATACACGTTATATGTTTAGAAGAATTATTGTTTTCTTCAAATTTAATATACATACTTAGTTATTTTTATAAAGAAATACAGTTTATTTTTCGAGACCTTTTTACAAAGTTTTCTACAGAGTACAAATAAATTAATTATGTTTTTGTAAAACAAATGGGCCGTATTCACAACGTTATTAAAGTTGTCGATAACTAAACTCGTGATTAGTAAACAAAAACGATATAGATTTATGCAGTTATAACCTGCCAGAAAGAGATGAATTCGTCACCAAGGTAATTAGTCATGAAATAAATTTAATAAGGGTGTCGTGATACGCCCCATTGTGCTTTTACAATTCGTTGATGAAAATGCTAATTGGTGAGTTGGGTCGTTGATATTTTAGTGAATTGATAAATTTGCTGTTGTGAAAGTGGGAGTTGACGACTTGTCTGTTGGTCAGTTGGGCTGACCCGCAAAAATAACTATTCGCCATTTCGGCATGGCCTACTAAATCTGAACTGCGCTGCGCTTATTACGGCCGTAACAAACTAGCTGAATGATTGATTCGGCTAACCTCAAAAAATCTACCCTTAACTCGCGCCATCTCTTTAAAGATATTAAATTACAAATCAACTAAATTGTCACAATAATTTAATTTTCCTTGAATTTCATCACGGTTGAAGTACTAACATGGGAAAATAATGGGGTGCATGCGGAGAAAATAACAACAGTTATTTTCAAATTCCCAGCAACCTCCAAACCAAATCCAAAATTAATAAAATTATAAAAAAAAAACTAAATGAAACATTTCACTGTGATACATGTCTCTTCTTTATTATTTACAGCAACTCCAGGACCCTTGTTACGATTAGTTTGGCTTCAAGACCGTGGGGTCGGTAAATTTGTGGGGCTTTTAAAAAACTTTGCTAATATTGCCACACAAATTTTATAATATTTAATTCCAAAAAATCCTTGTCAACCACT
The DNA here is from genome assembly GCF_963966145.1 of Tenebrio molitor. Classification (NCBI taxonomy): domain Eukaryota; kingdom Metazoa; phylum Arthropoda; class Insecta; order Coleoptera; family Tenebrionidae; genus Tenebrio; species Tenebrio molitor. The sequence goes on along the minus strand of NC_091051.1, from coordinate 21,147,251 downwards.
GGTTACTACTTTGCATCCACATTTAATACAGAATTTCATATTTACCTGTGATAAACACAAAGATAAAATTTATTATCCAATTAGTAATGAAACCAAATTTAAACATTTGTTTATAAAAAAAAAACAGATTACGATAAAAACGAAATCCATTCAGAATAAACTCACAAGTAGGAAGGTTGTAAAATTATAAACTTACGAGAAAGGTATTGTCTTCCTGCAGATAGATAGTTTTACTTTTAATTTTTCTACTGTGCTCTATCCATTTTCAGATTTTGCAATTCCATTTTATATTTAAATATCATGTTTCATAATTTGATTATTGTAATTATTAGGTATTCTTACGTTCATGAAACGTATTCGTGAAAATTTATTTTGCGTCAAAATGACAAAATAGAAAGTGTTAACCTAACAAAATAAACACGTTATGTGATTGTGATTGGATAATTTCAATTCAAATTACATTTTTCTTTTCCATTTCGCTAACAGATGGAGTTGGTTAAGGGTAGATTTTTTGAGGTTAGCGGAATCAATTGCTCCATTGAAAATCTGAGCTTTGTTACGGCCGTAATAAGCGCAGCGCAGTTCAGATTTAGTAGGCCATGATTTCGGATAAGCAACATGACCTCTGGCGGTGGAAAGTCGAATCACCGAAAATTATCGCTTAATACGTAGCTAATGGCAAAAATAACATGATGAACGGCAAAAAGAAAGTAGATAAAACCAAGTGTTGTGTCCATGGTTGTCACACACGCAGAGCGAAAGACAGAGCGACCAGCTTTCATTACTTTCCACGCTAAAATAGTTGTAAAGTGCAAATCATAAACATTTTTGGCGGCAAGGAATATGTAGACAGAAGAAAAGCTTGGGAAGGTTTTGTTATTGAGAAAACCTGCAAGGCGGCATATGCGAGTATGTGGAAAACATTTTTTACGTGAAGATTTTATAAATCGTAAGTTCCACGAATTTGAGGTTAAAAGTTTGTAGTTTATTCTACTTTTTTCAACTCCACGCAGCATTTCCCAAAAATTGCGATTGAAGGAATTTGCTGTTTCTTCTCAAAAGTTATCCAAAAGGACACACGACACAGAGAAAGTTTGCATCAAAAATTACAGGCAAAGTAGACTGTAGTGCAATTGACATAATAAGTGAGAAGGTAATTGTATTAAATAAAAAGACATTTAGTTTATTGATGTATTTTTATTGAAAACTTGTTGCTGTAAGTAAAATTTAATTGAAATTTAACGAAAAAAGTCTAAAATTACCTATACTGTATCCCATCACACTGTACCACACATCGACTGTCAGCAGAAGCCTCCAAGTATTTAAAAATTGTAGCTAACCGAAGAAAAGCCTTCCTGTAACTGAAATATCAGCATATAGTATGTTTTCCACTTTTTAAAAGACTTTCAATGTTTTGAAAACAAAATATTTAATGCACCATAACCTATCTTTACGCCTGTTTTACGAAATTACATCATAATCTTTGATGCCTACATTAAAAAATGTTACTTTAAGGAATACACTTACCTTACTGAAAAACACACTGCACACAATTAACAAATAAAAGAGTTTTGGACACATAAATTAACATGTAAACAAATGGAAAATCTCAAAAGGAGGATTTTCGATCAGCTGATTGTCAAAACAGCAGCGCCCTCGCAGTAGTCGAAATCGCGAATTATTTGTTTACGTATTTTATTATTTATTTCTTACTTACTTTAAATTTAAAATTTAAAGTAATTTAAGTTTAAAAGATACATGTAATGGATACTTTACTAATTACCAGTGTTAGGACAAAATAGTACCGGACAGTCGACCAGTACAACTTTGTGTAATCCCTCGCTCGCACATAAACACGATTCAGCTGGTTCGCTTTAAACAACATCGTTTTTATATGTGAGTGGGGTATTACGCAACGTTGCACTGGTCGACTTATCCGGGACTATTCTGTCCTAAGACTGCTAATTACACTTCTTTCTTTATTTAGTAATCTTATTTGTCAAATACATTATTTAAAATCAACTATCTCTTTACATTTTTTTGGTCACTGATTACAAAATGTGTTTTAATTTTTTTTTTACTTGTGGATATTGAAACATTATACTTCCTTTATTTTTCTTCGATGAAACTTTCCTCCCTCATTTGGTGTATTGTTGGTTGCCGCATTCCCTCGGATGAAATTTTTGTAGAAAAATACGAAACAAAAATAATGAGAAAAGAAATATTTATAGATACTACGTTGTGTTTATTTTTCATTTTGTTTAATTGGGTTCTAACGAGAGGCCGTACCTTCGGAAGGTTTTTCAAAAAATATAATTAAAACGATCGAGCACACTTCACTTAAATTTTATTTAACAAATAATCGAGTGTGGTGGCGTTTGGTCCCAACAAATGATAGAAATAAATAAATGAATTTAATAACAGAAGTTGGTGGAAAATTGACCCAATGAAATTTGACTCACGACCCACGAATTGAGATCTGACTCATGAAGAAATGACTAAGCTAGGCAAATACAGAAGTTTCTGGCGCAAATAGCATTATACGAGTTTGCGATGCGAACTATGTGATCCGATTTAGATTTGACTTGTTTCCCCAATTAAATCGAACTGAGGCGATGCCCTGGAATCTCATAGATCACCCTGGTCTACTCCGGTGGTCGAAAATAAAAGGGAAAGAAGATTCTACCAGGGCCAAAGGGTACCTCTCTTCACGTGTCAGCTGGCCTAGTTTGGTCGCTGGCCCCCTTGGGGGTGACGCGGCTAATTTTGTGCTCTTACACCGGACCACAGCTAATTGAGTGCGACGGACACTGGCGGTAGCTTCCCGAACTCGAGACTCCAAGGCATAAATAATGAATGAAAATATTTTATAATGATTGTATACTATACTAAGGACAACGTAACATTTTATCTGCCCCGCCCATTTCATTTTCTTAGTTACCAATCAAATAGGTTGTTAAGACGATCTGATTTACACAGTAAAAATTTCTGACATTCGAATTGTCTTAATGACATTTTATTTTTTAGAACCTAAAATAATAATTGTGGACTTGACAGCAAAATTCTAACCTTAACTTTTTTACGTGGCAAATGTGATGAAAAGTTGTACAGATTGAATCTGGCTTTGATTCTGATTGGTCAATTTTAGTGGGCGGAGCAGATAAAAAGTTATAACGGCAATACTATAGTTCGGTAAATGCAAGAAGAGCACATACTTCGCGATAAAGAATTTAATTCAAGATTCTAAAGAGTCACGTGGTCGTCAAATGCTCAAAGAAAATAATATAATCTCTACTTTAGGACGATAAAGAACTAAATGCTGTTTGACTAATTAAATCGCGACTACAAATAATGTACAAGAATTAGAGAAATAATTTATCTTGTAAATGTAAAGCACGTGGTCACAAAATGGCTGCTGGAAGTACTGAACTTACCTCCGGCTAATTTGGAGATCAAACTCCGAGTGAATAAAAAAAACCTTGTTTTCCGTTCCGCATTTGGTTTTATCATTTCTGGCACACCCCACTTTCGCAAACCCTACTTGACCAAAGTGACCAATCAGCTCGGTTCTACTTTACGCCGATCGCGACACCTTTTCGATATCTCTAGAACTTTTGAAATTACAGTTTCCGTTTTTCCACCATTATTTTAAATGCAACTAAATTCCATTGACCTACTACTTCTAAAAATTGTTCTACATTGGTTTGATTCCCCAAAACTGTTCTAATTAATTCGTAATTTTCATTCTCTCTCTCTCACTCACACCTCTGATTTCTACGACTACCTGGCGTTACCGTTACCGTGTTGTTAGTGTTTTCTACCGACTCCCTTTCTACTTTGCTTTGTCACTTTTCTAACTAAAAACGATTTTAGTTATTTTCTACGATAAAGCGCTCTGTTTCTAATTTGCAATTCTTGCCCTTTAATTACAAATATGCCACAAAGGAGAACGCACACTTTATATGTAATTCTAAAGACCACTCAAATGGGGATATTTTGATATCAATCGACGCGTCTTAAAATGACAAATATTTGATACCATTGTGCCAAAACGCTAACTCTATAAATAAAGCCGCAATTTATAATTGAAAATCAAAAACTTCCATTTACTTTATATGAGTGTGAAAGAGAGCGGTAGATACCCTTCTCGGGTTAGTTTTGGGACTCCATAAATAAGGATAGTTATTTACGGGGGCAATTGACTTCTTTTGAGGGTTAACAGTAGGATGTATAATTGCAAAGATGACACTGAACCAGTAAAATGCCTTTAAAAGGGAATAGCCGGATCCGTAATCCCCCATAAATTACAAATGACAGTTTTATGAAGTGTTCTGACAGAAATCAGTTGGAAAATATTTCAAGTTTTATCGATTTTGTCGCTTTATTAATCGAGTTACACATTTGGCGCAATGATATCAAATATTCGTCATTTCAAGACGCGTCGACTGATATCAAAAGATCTCCATTTGAGTGGTCTTTAGAATTACATATAAAGTGTGCGTTCTCCTTTGAGAATGCTAAGAAAAGTAAATTAACCTAATGAACATGCTAACATGCTAACGTCAAATTCATGAATTCAATTATCCTCTCATTTTAACTGGACTCCGTAAATTGTCGAACGAGTAAATTTTGCAATGTTTCTTTTCCTATGAAAACTGTTATCTTTGTGTTGTGTTCGGACTGGGCGTGTACTTGCATTTTCAGTAAAGGTTGACAGATTTCACTTAAGTAATGTGGTACCAGTCTTGCCGACAAGCATCAATAAAATTTACAACTGACCAGCATTTCCGTCACAAATGAACGGTATTTAAAACATTTCGTTGAAATTATTTTAAAATTTAAAATTCTAAATTTATCGAACCTATTCGGACCGTTACAATATTTTAACGTCTCTTCCTTTCGCTCGTCGATAAGATGGTGAAAGTACGATGTGGTACCAGTTTTATATGATCAGAGGGATTCCTACTTTACGGTACCAATACAATGAAAATTTGCCGCTTTCGTAATTTATGGTGTTTTGAGTTTACAACTTTACCCAACATTTAAAATGAATGCCGTATAATAGTGCAGTGCTTATCAGCATAATTACCGGCGTCTCGCCTCCACATTTTGACTTTGTTGTGTTTTATTGTGTTCTGTGTCAATGTTAAGGGACTTCCTCACGATATGACATGAGTAAACTCCATCCATTTTCAATATACAGTACTGTTAGGGAATTTTCTATTTTTGTATTGCAATGAAAGTGTTTTATTTTTTTCTAATATTGCACATTCAAAGCGGGCGTTTTGAATTTGTCAAAAAATTTGACACTGTTAGATTATAATTACTGAAAAAAATGCGATTAAGTAGCGATATCATGGAGGCCACAGGCAGTGTTATAAAAAGAAAATGCCTCTCTTTAGAGATCAAACAAAGTGTCACCGATGTTTTAAAAACATTTGGGAAGTAAATGGTCCAAATTTGGGGAGGATGCCAGTTTACCGAATGGTTGGGGAAATTTTTGCCGTAAGTTGATAAATCCACTTTTACGAGTAATTTAAATTTGTTTATTTAAAATGTTAGCTTCAATCTCCTACAGATATCTGAAGGAAAAGTACGGAGTAATTTCTGGATCGGGGGCACAGGCACAGAATGGAAACGACATACACATAACCTGAATTATTATCTGTGACATTGCATTTACAGTAGAAACAAGTTATATCAATGCATACTGTGCAATAATCGGAAAAAAATGTCGGTACCTGAATTTTTTTTTAATAAATTATTTTGAATAAAAAGGATTGGAAATAATGCGTTTGTTTTCATTTTATTCAGCAAATAATCAGCCGTATACACCTCGTGCAAAATTTTAATATCGGCAAATTTTTTGCTAATGAACTCAAACATACATAAATTATTCGGTCAGAAGACCAATTATTAAACTGGTCAACACTGAGTTTTTTTCCTGAAATCTAATGAGCGTTCCTGGGTACATCCAAGAGGCTGATTACGAAAATAATATTAGTTTTTTTCTAACAGCTGTACTTTTTTTAAAAACTAAATGACAAATTGTCAGCAACAAAATACATATTTTCTTTAAAAAATCATTCAGAAAATAATAGAAACATCCCTTTAGTAAATTTTCTTGAATGTTTGCTTGAGGTAGATCTCTTTGCAGACTCTAGCAGTAATTTGCCATCATGTGGATGTCCAACCTTCCTTGATAACGCTCTTCCACTGTGCGTATATCTTGGTGAAAATTTTCACCTTACCCTTCGCTGAAATCGACCAGATTTTTTGGGAAATGATCCAAATGAGAGTGCAAATAATGTAGCTTGATAGTAATGTTGCACCCTAGACCTTTTAAACTGGATAGCATGCCCTCAATTAACCGAGAATAGTCATCCGACCTATGGTTTCCCAGCACCAAAACAAATGATCTTCAGGCGTTAGATTCCAATTCATTCATCGAATTGACAAAGTTTGAGTTTTTTATTGGGTTCAATTCATTTTGATTAAAAAGTTCTGATAATTGACTAGATGAGAAATCCAAATCCCTACCCTGGTTTTTGTCGGTTATATTCTCGTATTCAATTTCCATAAGGTCTGGTTCAAAACACGTTGATGTTTCACCTGAATGTGGAATAGGTCGTTGGACCGAAACCAAGTTAAGATGTGACCATTTATTTCGATTTCCAGAATTAATGTCGTTAATGTTAATAACGCAAAAGTAGCACCTGTCATGGTGATTTTGGGGTTCTCTCCAAATCATGGGTGTTCTGAATTTGAGAGCACGTCTTTTTCAACTTGACCATTGCCGCAGACACAGAACACATTATGGAGTACCTATGGCTCGTCTTGATTGCATAATTTTTTTCCAAAGCAGTTTTAACGAAGTCCGAGATAGATTTTCTATATTTTGTAAATATATATTCGTCACAAATACACATAACAAGAACCATCTGGATTGTTTAAACAATATCTGCGTGTCGTAGCCATATCGAAAATATTAAGCAAAATTAATTATAAGCCACACAAAACATAAAAATATTCCGCCTACCGCGTCAGCAGAGCTTTTCAAAAATATCTAAAAAACTAGAGCAGTTGCGCAAAAATTAATCTCATTTTCGATATCAGCGGCCTAAGATGAAACAAAAACGATAAAAAGGAAAAAATTAAAAAATACTATTTTGTTGGGAAGTGATTATTATCAAATAAAAGCCCTCGATTTCGTCAAGTGCTCTTATTTGCTAATAATTGGTCTTCTAATCTCATTTATGGATGTTTTCGTTCATTATCAAAAAATTTTCCGATAAAAAATTTTGCACTTGGGATATACAGGTGTCCCAGAACTGGCTCCCCAGAGAAAAAAGGGAGCCTTAGGGCGAATATATTAACGTGTATTTTGAAGAAAAAAAGTCCTATCTCAAATGATAACCGAGACATTCTGAAGTTGACCAATCAGAGTTGAGCACCATTAAGGTGGAATAATTGCAATTTTGCGTTGCCTAGGTTTCCTTTTTATTCGTAAACCTCTATAATTCTGTCCATTAGATTTGGTCCACTACATTTATGAGAATGATTGTTTACATGAGTTTGACATTTGTTATAAAATTTCGCTGCAATATTTAATTCAAGTGTATCATTTAACATGTATTCTTCCTCTGAGTACGTAGATATGATTCTTACTTTTGCACGATGTGGGAATAATGCACGTGAAGCAGTAAGGTTGTACCGTGAACAATTTCCGCAAAGACAAAATCATCCGGATCAGAAAACAATCCTGAAATTAATCGCTCGTAGTCGAGAAACGGGTCAGATGCAGCCAGTTCGAAGAGAAGTTGGGGGTGCTCCAAGAAATGTGACTGTCGAAGTATCGAACACGAGGAAGCCGTATTGAATGTCTTTGAGGAAGACGGCACCCGGAGTATTCGAACAGTTTCTCGTTTATCCAAGAGTTCGGTGCAGAGAGTTCTAGCTGATAATAGGAGGCATCCGTACCACGACTACAACATCTTCTGCCAGAGGATTATCCAATTAGGCGAGAATTTTGTCTATGGTTAATAAACCAAAACGATGCTGATCCACACTTCTTGTCACGGATACTGTTTTCTGATGAGTCGCTATTCTGCAGGGACGGTTGTTCCAATCAATTATCACAACCTTCATATCTGGGCAGAGAGAATTATTTCCCAGAGGATTTCAACATAGGTTTTCTGTTAATATGTGGACTGGGCTATTGGGCGATCGTTTGGCAAGTATAAGTGTGGTGGATCCTTCCATTTGTTAAAATTCCGAATCTCCCGCTCTAGATTGGACCGCAAGATTAACGGGGGCAAGATATGCTCAGTTCATTGGCACGGAGCTACCTGATCTACTTGAAATTGTACCTCTTGCTTATCGCATAAATGACTGGTTCCAACATGATGGTGCTCCACCACATTTTAGCAGAAACTTTCGGGAAATTTTGGATAACCAATATCCACAGCACTGGATCGGTCGAGGGGGACCGCATCATTGGCCTGCCACGTCTCCAGATCTGAATCCACTAGATTTTTTCTCTGGATTTTTTCTCTGGGGTCATTTGAAATCTCTCATTTATCGGCGGCCCATAAATTCAGAGGCTAATCTGAGAGTTCGAATTCAGGAGGCTTTTGTTTCAGTTACTGAAGAAATGATAACTAACGCTACTACAAGAAGTTTGTTACGTATAGAGCACAATTATTGTGCATACAAATGAATGGTGGTCATTTCGAACATCTGCTTTAACATTATTACCTATTTAAATAAATGGTACTTTTTAAAATCGCCATTGTTATTGTTTTATGTCGAAGTTATTATCTTTTACAATTGTCAAGTCTTGATGTTGATGACAATTAAATGTCAACGAATTTTTATATCGGAAAACGTCAAAATTCCAGTTGCCTAAACATTTTATTGATTTTTGCGATATCAGATATTTTTTGTTGTTGTTTAGTAACCGATCGGATTTTTTAGTATACCTGAGGACGACCTTCCGGGATTGGTGAAATTAAAAACTTTATAACTCGGTAATTTGAGCTAGCAGAAAATTTATTTTAGTCAATTTAGAGTCTCTTTTGATGTCGGCACATGCCTGTTTTCTCTTGGGAGCCAGTTCTGGGACATCCTGTATGTAATATGTGATCAAAACCATAATTTTTATCTTATCCGATAAGACTATTTTTTAAATATAAATAATGATATAAAATGAACGGCAAGTTCTATTCAGAAGTATTTTGTTTTAGTAATTAGTGTTAAAATAAAAATAAATAAATGGTAAGTGATAAGTAAACATTACTAACTATAGCAACAGACTAGTTTGAATGATGTCTTTAGGTGAATTAAAGATTAAGTCATTGATAATTATTCGTTTGATATTATTGATATTATCCCAATTCTTCTGAAATTGTGGAATTGTTGGTCTTTCGTTCTCATTTTTAACATCCCAGACTACTAAAGCTTCATCATAATGGTGAATAATAAGCTCATTATCCTTTGAATTTAATAATAGAGAAACAAGTTTTTTAACATCATGAATTGAAGATAGGAAAGTAGGGAGGCAAATATTGGAAATGCGGCGAAGTTCCAGTCCACCAAATCTAATCGGTAAAGTGGACTGACACCATTGTAATTGTTATTTTCACATGAGTAGCGCTGTCAGATCACTTTTCAGGAATGAGGCCGAAATTTGAAGCACGAGGCGTTAGCCAAGTGCTGCAAAACAAGCCGAATACCTGAAAACTGACAGCGCACGAATATTGAATAACACATTTCGTGTTCGTTTGGGCAAAGTCTTAAAAAACATTGATTTATTGTAAATTTTGAGGTTATCTTTGACAGATGTCAAGTTAGGTATATAACCGGGAAAGTTTATATATTTAGTTATATACCACTTTCCCGGTTATATATCTCAAGAAACGAACACGAAAATCAGTTAAACGTAAATTAAGTATTCTTTCTAAAGAAGACTTTAAAGAAGAATCAATTGAATTAATATACAGTGATCGGCAAAAGTATGGAATAAATTTCTTAAAAATTAAACAAAATTTTTTTCAAAAAAAATCTTTGGACAGGTCAATTTTAGTTTATAAAAATACATGTTTTAGTACCAAAGAAAATTCCAAGCAGTCATTTGTTTTCGAGTTATGACGTCATCGATAGATTTTTAAAATGGAAATCCCCTATTTTTTTTCTTGATTCTGATAGCCCTTTTAATTGTCTAAATGACAGTATAAAAATTTTGTTGTCTTACACTCACTGTGTTCGGCAGCCAATCTACCAGCCGCAGCACATAAAACTTCATTTTTGCTCCTCATAACATAATATACTATTTCGCTTGGTTTAGCTAAAAACAGCTAAGTAAATCCCGCGCCATCTGTTGACCGAGAATCTCACTAAAACCTCATCCCGATTCGCCTTAACATCAGAATTAGAACCTCTGTACATCATAAAATATATTTTACAGTAGATTTTACCAATGTCATTTTTCAAATTCATTTGTAAACTTTTACATTTGATAATTACAGAAAAGTGTTATTATGAAGTCTTAGTTGTTAAAATGCATCTAATAATAATAAAAAATTAGATACTGTCGCGAGCAAAAAAAACTGGTCGTCAAAATCATGCTTTGACGCAATGGAAAATGCTCCATTGTAAAACGGTCGTAAATATCATAACCAGAGATCGGATTCAAATAGGCGTTAAGTAGGAAGCGGAGTATCGGTTCCTAATATAATTGCATGCAAAAACGCTAACCAAGTAGCCCCAAGTACTAATCGCTCACAATCGATGTGGTTTCATATTATAAATACAATCAGCGTACGGAATAATGCTAGTTAATCCGACTTGCGATGGTGTTTATTGCTGAACAGGTCGACTGTATGGTTTTTGCCGAGTTTTTGTTCCGTTTTTATTCAGCGTGAGTCGGAAGCAATGTCCGGTGGCGTCCCAAGTGTTTAGCGAATTTATTTGAATTAAATTCGATAAGGTTGTAAAGTAAAAAATAAATTATCAAATAATAATGGAAACAATATTCAAACCATAAGACGCCAGGTAATCTGTCGAGTCAAGTACTGCTTCAAAAAACAGACAAACCATTATTAAATCGTGAAATTACATTGAGCCCGACGGCCTGCAAGTACGTTCATGAAATCGTCCCTCACTACTTAAATCGCCTAAATTTGTCCGAAGACTGATCATAACCTATCATCATGTTGTATGACATTAGTTGTCATTTTTTTCTCATTTTTTTTTGACACTTTGTTGACCTGGGCATAATCAGACAGGGAAATTTTTTAATTTGTGACAATCTAACCAAATTTTGGAATGACATTGACGACCAGAATTTTTTGCTCGCGACAGTACTTCATATTCAACTTAAAAGAAATGTTATATATTCCTAGGATGCAGAAAGAATACCTTTTCACAAACTTCAGTGGTAGTTCCGGACATCTTCTGAAATGGCTGATAATCTTGGAAAACAAAGTTGTCCTGATACCGCTACGAAAACTTCTTCTGAAAAGGTAAGAGGAATAATCTATAGATTAATACGTGAAGGAAAACCTTTGTACCCCTTTTTAAGCAAATTACGCGGACGGAGGAGTGTGAGATTTGGCATAGTTAAAGTTTATGTGGAGAAGGAGTGCAGAAAGATAAAATTTATGTATAATATACAGGGCGTCCCCAAAAAAAGAGACAAATCCATAGCTCCCTTATTTATCGGACGATTTTAATTATCTATACACCAAATTAAATGGTTGTGAATAAGCTACAAAATGGCATACTAAATTTACGTAAAACCCAAAGTGCTTCAAGGTTAAACTGTCAAAATATATTTTTTTAAATACGGACATATACTTTTTTTAGTAATTCAGATAGAGATTTTTATTCTAAAAACAACAATGTATGACATGTGTAACCTCATATAAGAAAAAACCTAAAAAAATAGCACTACATTTTGAAACAAATGACGAGCACGAGAAGCTATCAAAATTCATTGCGTTACAATGTAATAAATTAACCAAATTAAGTTAGTTGGAAAAACAAATGACAAATATGTAATAACTAATAACATTTGGGATTGCACGTACAGAGCGCAGTTTAAGCATCGACGACAGTAGCATTTTAAAACTTTTTTTTGTATTTTGGGTAGGTAAGTGTACACTTGTGATACAATGTTCTTTTTAGAATAAAAATTTCTATGAGAAGTGTTAAAAAAATTATGTGTTAGCATTTGAAAAAAATATTTTGACAGTTTAGCCCTAAAGCCCTTGGACCTATATGTGAATTTATTAGGGCTTTTTATAAGCTATTTAGAGCCATTTAATATGGTGCATAAATCATTAAAATCCTTCGATAAATAAAGGAGTTCTTTTTCGGGGAAACCTGTGTGTTACAAATATCAAAACATTCATTGTTTACGTTCATACACTGTAACAAATTAGTGAAGTAAATGCGGAGTGAATTTGGAGCGAATGCGGAGTGGATGATTTGTAATTGATTTAATCCCCCCGCAGTGAAATCCACTCCAAGAGGGAGTTTATTTAGATTATTCATAAAAAAAAACTCTTCGGAGTGAAATACAAAATTCTTTGACTATTAGTGGTGTGCCACCACATAAGTTAGTATTGAAAGTTAATTGCACGTTTTACTGATCAGAAACTTAAATACAAAGGAAGCATTAGTCTATGGAACAAGAATAGGCATCAAGTTTATGCATCGCAATGCTATTGATTGCGAAGTTTTTGACTGGAACCGAACGCAATAAGAGAATTTTAATTCAAAGAAGTCAATTTCTAATCATAGCTGCATTTGCGATGATAATAAATAAGTCTTAAAAACAAACATTCGTAAAAATTGCAATTTTATTGAGGCAGCCAGTTTTCAATTGTACGTCGCAGCAAGTAGAGTTCGATCATTCAATGGTTTGAGATTTTATATTTCCGAATGTAACGGCCAAAGGCATTTAGCAAACGATGAAATTTTATTTTAAGTTCAACGGAAAACATTTAATTTTTTTAACCGCCGGAGTTTTTTGTTTCAATAAAAAATATAGGTATAAAAATACGAAACACGTGTTCTTTATTTCATTTTTCATTTTTTGTATTAATTTTTTATTTCAATTTTATATAATTTGAAAAAGATAAGATAAGAAAAAGATTAACTGTGCAGCCTTGGCGAAACCTGGCCAGTATAGCAATAAAAAACCTAAGGAAATGTCAAAAAACGCGTTATTGTTTTTAAATATGGCATAGCCAAACTATACCTCATTTTCCCTATCGTTCGTATTTTTCAAATTACTCGAAAATTAGTGCATAATGACGTATTTGTAAACGGTCGCAGCTGACGTAATAGAACAAAATTAAAAAAAAATTATATGTGATTATTATGATTGATAAAAAAAATCTTAGTAAGGTTCAAACTTAAAAATTTAATGAAAACGGTCGAATTTCGACCGCTGGGCGACCTCTAGTCTAAATAAAATAGCTAACGCAGAAAATAATAATTTGACAAATACACACTTATAAAATGATGAGAATTTGAAAAAGCGCTGAAATAACAAAGTTAGGAAATTTAAAAAGCTTTATTTGAAAATAGAAAAATACGATGTCATCAAATATTTTTTATTCGGAATCGTATTATAATATGCGAAATCTTAACCTTATACGAGGGCGGAAAGTTAATCATTCCTTTTTATTTTTACTTCCCTCTTGGTCAGTAATAGGCCACTTCTCGCCCTCTTAAAAGTTTTTTCCAGTTGGGTACAGGAGTTGTCCATAGGGACCAGGAATCTCATTTTAATGATACACAGTGAGCGGCAAAAGTATGGAATAAATTCATTAAAAATTAAACAAAATTTTTTTCAAAAAAATCTTTGGACAGGTCGATTTTAGTTTATAAAAATACATATAAAAATACAATACCTTTAATTGTCTAAATGACAGTATAAAAATTTTGTTATCTTACATAAGGAAATTTTTGAGAAAAAAAAATAATAAAGTTGGAAAAAATAAATTTTATAATGAACAAAAACAAGTCAAAAAATCAAGTAGGTAAATGAAACAGTCAAATGATATGTCAATTTCATTCGTATGTTTGTTTTACAAAACGTTTTAGAAAATGACTCATTTAACAGAAACACAACGTATAGAAATTTTCATTTTGATTGGATACGATAGATAAAACTGAAACGGGGAATTTCTTCATAAACTTGCTTATTGTCAACAAACTGGGGGATGGCAATTCGAACATTTAATTCCATAATTTTAAGTACTTAGTAACACAGTTTTTGACTTGTTTTTGTTTGTTATAAAATTTATTTTTTCCAACTTAATTACATTTTTTTTTTCAAAATTTTCCTTATGTAAGATAACAACATTTTTATACTGGCGTTTAGACAATTAAAATGGTTATCAGAATCAAGAAAAAAAATAGGGGGTTTCCATTTAAAAAAACTGTCGATGACGTCATAACTCGAAAACAAATGACTGCTTGGAATTTTATTTTGTATTAGAATATGTATTTTTATAAACTAAAATTGACCTGTCCAAAGATTTATTCCATACTTTTGCCGCTCACTGTATATATATATATATATAATGTTTTCTGGATCCTCGTGGAGTGCAAATAAATAATAACGATATTGTGTTTCTCTGTAACAAGAGCATTTTTATTGACACCTAACAATTTTGCTTAATCTACCCATCACCAAATTTATTTACAATATAAAACAGTCTTACCTGTAGCAAGAGAAACGGCATTATAGTAACGAGTTTTATAAGGGTTGATTTGGCGCACGAGTCCCAGGTGTAGAAAACGACCCATAGGGGAGTTTTCTATGGGACGAGTGCGCCAATACCCTTATAAAACCAGTTTTTTATGTTATTTTTTAGAATTGGCACCCATGTTTTAATTTTTCAATAAAAAAAAAAAATTTCAAATTCTAGGGAATTTCGTATTAATTGGTAATTCAAGGTAACGGATGCAACTACATCTGCAACAGATGTTAAAAAGTAGAGTTTGAACATTAATATTGGAAGTTTTTTGGTGTAATACCACAGATTACTTATAAGTATAGGCACAGATTACTTATACCAGATCGGACACTCTTGTCGGAACCTTTGATGAATTGCATTCGCCATCAATGACCTCCACTAGCGTGGCCCTTTAAACGGGTTACTGCTGCTGTTACCATATTGAACAATATGTCAGCGATACAGTGTTGCAATGGTCGCAGATTTAAAATAAAAAAAATGAAAAAAAAACCTAAAGTCTAATTCCACAGGTTTATTTGAAACGTCGCGTCGGAGTGTTAAAAGACAGGTTTAAAAATATTTTTTAATCAAAATATGCTTAGACAATAGCGAGAAAGAGTCCTCCCTCCTTAACATTTTAAACTTATATACCCCCATTCTCAATATTTCACCCCCGTGGCCACGTACACAAAAATGTTGCCAGGCCAGGGAGATGACCATTATTTATGGCCATAACAACTATCACACCACCGTGTTTTCCACCACTTGGGCCGGAAGGGGTGAGGTGTTTTCGCATCATCTTCCACGTGGACATCCACGTCGACTTGATGACGACGACGAATTGTGTTGCATTAGTCGAAGATTTTCTTACAGATATGCTAAACAAAAGTGCGAATACTGCGATAAAGCAAGGATAGATCGAAATTGTCGTCAGACACCGACGGTTTTTCTCGCTACGGATTTTCACATAGCACATGATCCGAACATGCACGATGTACTCGTATATTATTTTGGGACAAGCGGCAGTGTTGCGCATGCCTACGGGACTTTTAAATTGGTTAATATTCTATCCTTTACAAATTTCTTAACATCTCTCTCGAGTGTCCGATCTGGTATAAGTAATCTGTGGTAATCAGTGTTCGGACAAATTTAGGCGATTTAAGTAGTGGGGGACGATTTCATGAACGTACTTGCAGGGCGTCGGGCTCAATGTAATTTTACGATTTAATAATGGTTTGTCTGTTTTTTGAAGCAGTACTTGACTCGACAGATTACCTGGCGTCTTATGGTTTGAATATTGTTTCCATTATTATTTGATAATTTATTTTTTACTTTACAACCTTATCGAATTTTATTCAAATAAATTCGCTAAACACTTGGGACGCCACCGGACATTGCTTCCGACTCACGCTGAATAAAAACGGAACAAAAACTCGGCAAAAACCATACAGTCGACCTGTTCAGCAATAAACACCATCGCAAGTCGGATTAACTAGCATTATTCCGTACGCTGATTGTATTTATAATATGAAACCACATCGATTGTGAGCGATTAGTACTTGGGGCTACTTGGTTAGCGTTTTTGCATGCAATTATATTAGGAACCGATTCTCCGCTTCCTACTTAACGCCTATTTGAATCCGATCTCTGGTGGTAATACACTGAAATATTGATAAAAATTTCATTAAAGTACAGTGTACTTTTATAAAGCCATAAACGACTCCTACTGACTGACGTTTATAGACGTATTATAAACGCAAATACTAAAAAAGCTATTATCGGCTTTGTTTGGTTTGGAACAATCTCGAAGGCTGGACACCCCTCTCTTGTTACAGGCTAACAACGACACGCCACCATCTTTGTCATCACATGCCGCGCGCGCCAAATTAAAACTAACTAAAAATGAACTAAAAAGAAGTACGACGAACTTTTTACATATATTGGCATTTGTTTCCAACGCTTACCTAGTTAGTGGGAATCGAAAAACGGTAGAAATGAAACTGCATCAAACTAATTGTTTATTTACTAAAAATGTAATGATTCCGAATAAAATAGAATATAAACCTCGGTGGGAATGTGTTTCATTCCTGTCTCGAGCATTAGCCCACCTCGGCTAAGCCTGGGTAAACTATCTTAGCTCTCGACAGGAATGAACCATTTCCCACCTAGGTATGTAATCTACTATTAAATGGATCCCCATACTTTTTTTACATCATTAAAACCCTAACCGTCAAGGTTCGTGACAATGTGTTACTTGTCAGAAAAAAATCAAAAACCATAGTACAAATTGGAAATTTAATAGTATATTTCAAACCAAGGTAAGAAAGTGGTTTCTTGCAGACCGCAGGCAAAGATTATAAACCGAGTCGTAGACGAGGTTTGTAAGTGCCTAAGGTCTGCAAGGACACTTTCTTAACAAGGTTTGAATACAATTTTTTTCCCTACCGGCACAACTTTGTTGAAAAAAGTAAAAAAAAATGGTTATATTCGTGATTAAAACGAAAATTTTGAGAATTGAATAGTAGCCTGTGTTATTTGTTTAATTAACTTGTCATCGCATTTGAAGATTTGAGGTTTGTTCGAAAATTTGATATAAACAGGGTAAAGTAATCTACCTACCTAGCTTATCTGTTTATTTTCCAGATTATATGATTGACCTACCAACTTACTTCATTGAATTGGCTTTCATTTATCAATAACTTATTTCACTTTTGACACTTTTGACATTTGTATTTTGGTACAGTTTTACCATAAACATTTCATGATTCACTTTCTTACCTTAGCGAGAAAGTTGAATTTTCTCACCTCAAATGAGGTATCCACAGCCTACATTTCTAACCGGTAGGGAGAAAAAGTCATTTTTTATTATTTTGAAATTTCACTAAGAAAGCTCTGCAGAAATATTAAAAAACTGTTAGTGTTGTCTAATACAATATTATTAACGTGCTGAAATTAAAAGTTTAAAAATAACATCCTTATTTTACCTTCAATTTCCTAGTTTTTTTATAAAAAAATACCACTTTAATAATTGTAAAATTTTTAATAAATTCGAGCTCGAATCCGATCTTTCAAATCATCTTTTTATTCGAATATTTGGTCAGTTTATGTACTGTCAACTTTTCACTAAATTTGACACATTTTGTTTGTATGTGGGGTGGGATACTTGGTGGTGGGCTTAAGGTCTTTTCAGCCTTGGGAATTAAAGATTTCATTTGACTATTCCATTCACCTGTCATTTGTTAAAAATGGACCAATAAAAACACAATTTTACACATTTGTTACCATGGTTTCAAAAAATTGGACCGAATATTCCCACTCGTGGAAATTGTATCGGTACCTAATACCACTAGTGATCCCAGCGATAATTTTTAACAAATGAATGCAGCCTTGAGAATTGCTTCCAAATGGACTCACGTGTCTTTTTTGTGTTGTTAGAAACATTTTCTTCGATTTCTGCGTTAATTTCTTCTTCCCATTTGCTGCCAAATTGCCAAAGTTGGTTCATGGAGTAGTCCTCCGAATACAACTCGTAGTCCAAATTATGTAGACTATTTTTCAAACTGGTTTCACTCATTCAATTGTGTTTGGGAATCTCACTAGTGCTGACGCACTCGTGGATTCATTCCCAAGCACAATTGATAATTCGTGACCGGTTTGAAAAATAATCGACATCATTTGGACTACTCGTGGTATTATAAATGACAATTGTCGATCTTAATATGACTAACAATACTAAAAATAAAAAAATTATAAGAATATAATGTGTTTGGTATGTTTTTCCCTGTTCTCTGCTTTCTTCTTGTTTTTCCTTCATGGGTCTTCGTCGGGGGCGATTGCTATCCGATATGACATTTTAGAAAAATCATAATTCGAAAACAACCGGACCATTTAACGTCAAATTTTGCAGATGAACTTTTATGAAGAAGGCATTCACTTACGTTTATTAGAAATGACCAAGACCAACTATTTATTAATATTCCCTTGTATTTTGACATTCCATACCCAAGTTCGCAAATAGTTATTTACATTAGAGTACGATAGGTGTATCAAAATAAATGTCAAAATTTTTGACATACAGAGCTGCCAACCAGATAGGTTATATTTTCTTTATTCGTATCCCACCTCCACCCGGCGGCACGGCAATTTTGCCGGAGTACATACACTATTACGGATATTACTATCAAGTAATAGTGCAGTGCTTATCAACATAATTACAGGCGTCTCGCCTCCGCATTTTGACTTTGTTGTGTATTATGTTCTGTGTCAATGTTAAGGAACTTACTCACGATGTGACATGAGTATAATAATATACCTTTTTGAATTTCAACTACCAATTTGTTATCTAAATCCAGAATTTTTAAATTTTTAAAAAGAGATTGCGGTACTATTCCCGTTGCTGAAATTACAAGTGATAAAATCGAAATTTTTTCTAAACACCAAAGATTTCTCATAGCAACGGAGAGCTCTAAATATTTATTGATTTTTGTGTTATATGTCTGTGTTATATTATGTGAATTTGGAACAGCTATATCTAAAAGATATGCTTGCTTTTGTTGTTTATTTAAAATTATAATGTCTGGTCTGTTATGCTTAATATGAATGTCAGTTAAAATTGTTCTATCAAAATATAACTTGTAACTGTCATTTTCCAAACAACTTTCTGGTGTATAACTATAATGTGGTTGTGTATTCTTTAATAAATTGAATTTAACAGCTAAATTCATGTGTATAATTTTAGCGACAATATATCGTGACGTTTTTTATATTCGCTTTGAGCCAAAACGGTGCAAGAAGAAATGATGTGTTCAATTGTTTCCCCTTCAGTTCCGCAAATCCTACATTTATCAATTATCGATTGTAAACCACATATGTGTTTTTTATAATTTCTTGTATTTATAACACGATCTTGTATTGCAAATATAAAACCCTCAGTCTCAGGATGAATATTTGATTTTTTAAGCCATGCATGAGAAGCTTGAATATTAATTTCTGGTTGTTCTAGTTCTTTAAAATATCTCCCATGTAAAGACTTTTGTTTTATATTTGCTATAGTGTCAGGTATATTTGGCTCAACAATATCTGAAATTATTTTATCGCTTAAATTTAAAGGTGTGTAACCTTTATCCGCTGAAACCAAAGCATTAAAAAAAGTGTTATCACGAGCTCTATTGAGGAAATAATTTTTTAGTGAAGCAATTTGATTTTTTAACAGTATTTCTAGATTTGAAAAACCCCTACCTCCGTTTTCGCGTGGTAAATTAAATCTTTCAATAGCAGATTTAGGATGGTGTTTACTAAATTTGGTAAAAAGAACTCTAGTTTTAATGTTTATGTTTTGTAAATTAGTTTTGGACCATTTTATAACACCGAAAGAATAGGTCAGTAATGGAACAGCATATGTATTAACTGCTTTAATTAAATTATTACCGTTTAATTTTGATTTTAAAATAGATTTAATTCTTAAATAAAATTGCTTTTCTTAATTTTCTTTTATAATTGAGTGTTGAATATGATTTGATTGATTAATACCTAAATATTTATAAAATTCTCCTTTATTTAAATTTTTAATGATTTCTCCTTCTTGAGTTATATATTCCAAATGTTCGTAATGACCGCGACATATTGACTGCATTTTACACTGATCAATACCAAAACTCATCCCAATATCATTTGAGAAATTTTCAGTTATTGTTAGTAAAGATAAAATGTGATTCTTTTTTGATGCATAAAGTTTTATGTCATCCATATAAAGAAGGTGATTTAATTTGGATAGTGTGGTATTATTAAGTCTAATATTCAAACCATATCCAGTGCTATTTAATAGATTTGTCAAATGATTAATGGCTAGACAAAACCATAAAGGACTTAAAGAATCTCCTTGATAAATTCCCCGTTTAATTTGAATAGGCTCGGATTTTAATTTAGTATTGTTTATTGATAAATTTAAAGTAGTTCTCCAAAATGTCATAACATGAGATAAAAAGTTAATCAAATCCAAATTAATTTTATAAATTTTAAGAATTTTAATTAACCATGAATGTGGTACTGAATCATAGGCCTTTTTGTAGTCTATGAATGCGGTATAAATATTTCTATTATTTTTTCTAGCTTGTTCCATTATTACCGTATCTATTATGAGTTGTTCTTTACAACCAAAACACTCTTTAACACAACCTTTTTGTTCTTCATTAAGTATATTTAATTTTTGACAATGGTCGTAAATTATTACTTTAATGCAAGATGTCATAATTTTATAAATTGTAGGTAGACATGTGATTGGCCTATATTCTAATGTATTTTTAGTATCGGAATCTTTTGGTTTCAGATATGTTATACCATGGGCCAAAAACTCTGGAAATGTGTTAGGTTCCCTAATAAATCCGTTAAAGTGATCAAGTAAGCATTTATGAATACAAGTAAATTTTTTTAACCAAAAGTTATGAATTTGGTCACCTCCAGGAGATTTCCAATTATGTGAACTATTAATATCTAAAATTTCAAGGCTAATTTGAATATGATGTCGATTATTACTATCTGGTATATCATTTCCTAAATGAGGAATCCATTCTGCCTGATTATTAAATTGAACTTCATTTGACCATATGTTTGACCAGAATTCTTTAATTTCGTTTATATTTGGTGTACCATTATTAGTTTGAGTTTTATTATCTGTTAAATTTTTGTAAAACAACTTCTCATTATTTCTAAATAGTTTGTTTTCAAATTTCCGTTGTTTATTATTTTTATATCTTTTGAGTCGTTTAGAATAAATATTTAACTTCTGTAATAAAGTGTCTTTGATTTCTATTAATGTTTTATTATATTAATTATATTTTAAACAATGTATTCGGTTGTTATTTAAAATGGATTGAATACAATTATTTAGATGATTAGAATTTATACCCTTTAAATATTGAGTTATTCTACCTAAATCTCGTCTGATATTGTTAATGCGTTTATTTAGTCTTCGTTCCCATTTTGGTAATTCTTTAGCCTTTATATTATTTGTCTGGTCAATTTCTTTTGAACCATTTAATCTGATAATTGTTAAAGCTCCACTATATATAATACTGTGTAATTTTTTAAAACTTGTCGTGTTATTTACAAATTTAGGTAAAATGAATTGATTTAAAATTTCAATCATTGCAAAGAATTTTTTGGAGCTTTGTTGTTTAGGTAATAGTGGTCTATTAAATGGTTCTATATGTTCAAATTCGTTCAGAGTTCTATTAAATTCATCTTCAATTTGTTCTTTAAAATTTTGATGGTAGTAAAAATTTTGATTAATAACATGTATATCATTATAACTCAAGTCTAAATTATTTATGTCGTTTTGTATCGTGTTGTTTGGTGTTGAATTATTTTGATAACAGAAAGAGTCATTATGATTTGGTAAACTTTGTAAACTTTGCGGTTCAACAGAATTTTCAACTAAATTATTAGAAACTTCATTATTGTCAATAGTAATACAACGAGTGGGTACGAAATTGCCGGAAATTTTCGACCTCAGATACGAGTATTTGTTTCTTAAGACAATTTTCACGAGTGAGCGAAGCGAAGCGAGAGAAAATTTCCGACAATTTCGTACCCACGAGTTTGTATTCGGCATGACAATTCACTGAGCGAAGATTGAAAAATTCTATGAAAGAAATACTTGAATAGTCGTTCGTGATTTAAAAAAGATTGTTATTGTACAATTCGTCAATAAATAGTGAAAATGTCAAAAAATTTCCGGCGGCAATTTTCACTAGTGAAAATTTCCGCGGCAATTTTTTTAAAACAAGCGTGATTGGTCCGTACTGACCAATTTCGTAAATCTGATTGGTCGAGAGAATGTGAGTTGAATTGTCAGAATAATTAATTGACAATTCTAACTTTACATCATTTTTGATCTTTTCTAAAAGTTTTTCTTCATAGTTCTTCATAGTTTTTCTTCATAATGGCTCTCCTCTGGTCAGCTAAATTTTGAATAGTAACAGGAAACTGGGGGTACTTACTTTGGAACGCTCTAAATAAATCAAGCCTGTAAGTACTCACAACATCCTGTAGTTTTGTGATCCGAAAATATTCCCGTATAATGAAAATATTCATTTCCATAGTCCATTTTTTGCGTTTTCTAACTTCCGTAGCACCATTGGATTGCAGTGACGCACTTGCAACAACATTTGGCGCATTTTTATTAGAGAGCGAATTTATTGACATTTAGACAGTTGTCACGGCACTCCTATTATTATTAATAAAAATAATAGTCACAATAATTCTTTATTATGACTATGATTATTTATTAGTCAATAAAAATTTAAGAAAGCATTTATCGGAAAAATAATACATCTAAATGTGTTTTTTTACACTAAATTAAAGTAACGTATGAACACTTTAATTTTAAAGCAACTGTGCAAAGAAAAAATTAACCGTGCGTTCTACCTCACTCTCCCAGAAATTTATAGCATCTGTCGGTAAATGGCAGCAACGTTAACCTAAATTAAAAGGTAAAGGTGTGTTTTACAGTTAGGGAAGCGGAAATAGTATTTTATTTCATAGTGTCCGGTAGATATTCGATTACATTATCAATTTGAGTCCGGTAGGTAGGTAAGTTATACTTATAAGTTAGGTATTTATAACAGTATCAGAGCTGGGAAGTGCCGCTAAGCAACATCGGACTTCTGAATCAAATCTGACATTGAAAAGTGAAAAAGTCAAAAAATATGATATGTAAAAAACGATACCAACAGCCGTTGCCACAGGAAAAAAGGTGATGCGATTTTCACAATAGTATAATGTGATTTTTGAATTTTTGAAATTAAATTATGATACAGAACAGTAAAGTAAGGAACAAGATTCATAAGCGCGTTATCTGATATTTTTAAGAAAATCGCTCAGACACGTTAATTTTATTTTGAAAAATGCGCAGTTTGTTTGAATGACATCATTGGTTTTTGCACAATGACATCACTAGCAATTTTTTTTTAAATGACAACCCCCCTTTGTTTTCTCTCTTTCTGATAGACCTTCCCACTAGCTAAACGATGAATGAAACTAAAATGGTACCTTACATACAAAAATTGTATTTAATTTTTAATGTAAAAATTTTAATTGACCTTAAACAAGAACAAATAAACATCTCAGGTTAATAATAAAATTGAACGCAAATGCTGAAATTGCCCCTTCGCCAACCATTTGGCACTCACCCGCTCAATAATGCCAGGGCTTATTTGTTCCATTTCAGCGTGAATTCTCTTCCGTAAGTAAATCTTCTAAATTGTTTGATCTATTAAAAAATATCTTCTATTTTAAATAAACCCATACAATAGTAGTTTATTTCACGAGTTCGTGTGTAAATACAAGGTTTTTTTGTTCGACAAGTCCCTTAAAGACTCCAAATCGCTTAAAATTAGCTTGAGGTTTCGTTTTGACATTTATCAAAATCCGCCCACACAGGAGAAATTTCTCAAATTCTGACAGTGTCGAACAAAAAAAAATTTTTACATGAAAAAGTGTTTACATAGTACACTTCTTTTCAAAAAACAGCGTGCAAGTGCTGAGAACGATTTTTGTAATATTTTCCTGGTGTAAATGGCCCGCTATAAACTGTTTCTAGGCAACATAAATTTCATACGCTACCTTCCTTCTAGTTTAGTGATGATTCGGAATCAAAAATACTATGTGTAATTCGTACGGGTGTCTGTTATTGCCCACTCGCTTTCTGCTCTCGTGGGCAATAGGCAACTTCCCGCACTTATTGCACAATACAATACAATTAACTTAATAAAACTCATCAAGAGCAACAACTTTTCTAAAAAAAAAGTTTTTTTGTAAACGTTCTCGTTAATGAGTTAAAGTTGTTTACAATTTTCAACAAATTTCCCTACCCGCCACTGGAGATTACGCTGCCTGATCGACAGGGAAAGCCGACTAAACAAAAACTGACAAACAATTTACAATAGAAAAATCTTGGTGTTTCCAAATTCATGGCCGCCACTGTACATAGAAAAATTGTTAATCATGATGAATTCTGTTACTGGTTAAAATTAATGTACTTATTTCTGTGACACCTTGTATATTATAATTGAGGGTAATGCATGGATTTGTCGTTATTATTTCAGAAATTTCTAAAGCGGCAGGGCACAACTGATCTAGGAAAAATGTACGAAGAATTAGTCGCAGCCAATTTTATTTTAAAGCTACTTACTGACGAGAAAGTAAATAATTTTAATTTATCATCAAATGATGCAAATTTTGGACAATTTGACGATATTGTTCTTGAAATAAATACCGACCACAAGGAGACATACGCTATCCAACTTAAACATAACAACAAACGTAAACCGTTGACAGCAGACCATTTGACAGCGCTCGAAGGAAATTTTAGTATTAAAAAATATTTCGACTCATTTAAACAACTATCGATGACTGATACTTGTAAATTTATACTATACACCAACAGACAATTTAATGAAGGTAATCACGAAGTAAGGATGAATAACGTTACTCTTAAAATAATCAAATGTGATCCGATAGAAATTTTAAATACTTCTCAAAACAACTGCTGTTATAAATTTGACATAGAAGAATGCAGCAGCGACGAAAAAACACAGGAATTTAGGAAGTTTCTGCAAATTTTTTTTCTTTATACTAATCAAGCGGACGCAAAAGACATTGAAAAGATGGTTAAGAATAGATTTCAGGAAAAGTTTTTTTTGTGACGGTGACTTGGAGTATCAGAAATACTTGAAATTCATAACTAAGTGGAGTCATCGTGAGGGTAAAAAACTAAAGCTTGAAAGGACATTCATGCAGCAGGTGACAGCACTTTGTATATTAACACCATTTATTCAACAATTTTCAATTGGCCCACTAAATGACAAAATGAAAGTTTTTCGTCAAGCTATTTCTGCGTTTGATATCACGTTTTTTGAGGAAAATGTTTTAGACCACGTTAAGAAAATTTGGGGTGACATGAAAAGTGAACTTTCTAACATGGAAGTAGTCGAGGATATCAGAAAAACTTATTGGGATCTTAGTGAGTTCAGCGACGAAATGTGTTATTGGTTAATGGATAAAAGTCCTTTAATTGTCTTTGAAAATAAGTCCACATATGAAGCAATTCGACTATGTAGAAAGAAAAAATTCGTTATAATTGTAAAGAAGTCCGACCAAAATGACGAAAGTGATGATAAACAGCTAGAAGAGTTTTCGGTATTTAGAACGTTATCGGATTTGAACCCCGATTTAGAAGTCTATAAAGAGATGAAAAGGACACTTAAATGTTCGATACAGGAAAAAAACGATATTACTTTAGAAACATTAATTCAAGAAAGCGAAGAGTTTGAATCAATTGTAACAACAAACGATTTAGTAAAGATGTTGGAAGATTCATATCAAATTGGTGATATAAAAGAAATAATTCCACACCCATACATCGATCGGTACTTTGCGAGAAATCTAATTGACATTAAATATTTTGAGAAACTCAACGATAATACATTAATTGTACTTGATTGTGTAGACAAAATTGATTTAATTAAGAACCGAATAGGTAATTTTAATTTAATGAGGGTTGACGTTTATTTACAAAACGAAGCTGTTAAAAGTAAAGAATTTAATTATGAAAACAACATAAATTCCAGCCATCACATTTCACTTTTTCACTCAAGCCTCGACTTGAAAAAATATGTCACAGGACCTGATCTTTTTGTAAGTGATACTGAATGTTCGAAGGAGGATTTTATCAAAATATGTAAGAACCATTCGGAATCACATATATGCCATCTTTTTCGAATTGTGAATAATGAAACCTTAGAATGGATACGAAGTGATAGTGACATTACTGATCTACAACGGTTTCGCAGAGAAAATCAATTTGTCAAAGAGACAGAATTCTACAGTACTCAACCAGACAATAATATAAATTTAATAATTGGGGATCCTGGGATGGGCAAGTCTGAATTACTAAAAAACGTTAAAAACAATGTACTTCCAACGTTTTGGTGTGTCATTTTTTACCCGAAAGATATTTCGTCTTTATGTCGACATCTTGATGGAAAATTTTCTGATTGGGATAAATTTGTTGAATTTCTTTTAGATGTAAAATATAATAACCTGAAACATTTCGACAAGGAAATTTTAAAGATATTAATTAAAAATAAGAAAGTGATCTATTTCTGGGACGCACTCGATGAAGTATCTACCACTGAAATGGAATTTGCAATTAATTTTATAAACCACTTTTCCAGAAAAGGATTAGTACAATGGATATCCAGCCGTTGTCATTTACAACAAAAATTAGAAAAAGAATTCAGAGTACTTTCAAGAAATATGCGTCAGTTTAATGATGAAGAACAAAGTGACTTTATTCATCAGCGTCTTGAAGGCTTGTATTCTGAGGAAGAAATCAATGGAGTAATCGACAAAATTAAAAAAACTGTTACCCTACTTAAGTATAATGATGTTCTGGGAATTCCTCTGCAAGTTTTTATGGTCACTGAATTATTTCGTCAAAATAAAGACAAATATCTGAATTTATTGAATGTATTAAAGATATTTTCTCTAACTGACCTCTATCATCACATAATAGAAGAGAAATTTAATTTCTACTTTGAAAAGAAAGCAGAAATCCAATCTCCAAATCGAGCTTTATCAAATATTCTTGAGGAATACAAAAGAAACATGTTCGAAAAATACGAAAAAGCAGCAATGAAAACATTAATCACAAATGAAGTTTTAAGAAAATTCAATATCAATTGCGACGATTTCTTGAAAGAAATTCAAGGCAGAGATGATTGTATCGGCCTTGTAACAGAAGTCACCAACAATTTTCCTCAGTTTCTTCACAATTCGTATGCCGAATATTTTGTTGCAATGTATTTCAAAGATCATTACACGGAAATAAACGATTTTGACTCAATAATTCTGGACAGAAGATATGTCAATATACGATTCTTTTTTGATTTACTGACAGCAAAGGACTCTTCTGCGCACATTGCAGTTTTATACAAGAATCTTGAACTACTAAAAGAACAGGGACCAGGTCTGAAAGACTGTAAAGATGCAAGTGGAAGGAATGTTTTACAGTTGGCATGTTCGTGGGGTCAGAGATATCCCGTTTTATCTGTTCAGAATAATGCCGGAAATTTTATTATCGACGATGAAAATGATGATTCGGTTGTAGGCGAAACACCTGAATACGCGGAGATGTTACAGTACTTGCTAGAAAATTGCGATGCTTCAGAATCTGAAAGTGCATTGCCATATGCTGAAAAAATGAAATGTCAACTGGTCAGGCTGAAAATTTTACAATATCAGGGTTTAAAATTTGGCAAATTACACAATGACAGTAGCGACCTTAACCTTTTGTATTACTCAGCAAAACTTGGATACTACCAGGTTCTGGATTTGTTTCATGAGTTACCATTGATCAAAACCAAGAAAGACAACTTCTCGCTATTACATCTAGCTGTGGTACATGGGCAAGAAAAGTATTTGCAAAAACTGCTAAATTTTGATGTTTATATAAAATCAGTCGATGATCGAGACAAATCGGGAAGGACGTCGCTTTACATCGCTTGTCAAGATGGAAATGAAAAGATTGTTAATTTGTTGCTACAATCTGGAGCAAATGTTAACATTGCTGCCAACAATGGCTCCACACCGCTTCATGCAGCTTCTTTGAATTCTTATGTTACACTTGTGCAGTTGTTGCTAAAAAGAGGGGCCAAAATTAACGCAGCAGCAAGTCATGGTATTACACCTCTTCATTCGGCATGTTGGAATGGACACGATGAAGTCGTTGAAGAGTTAATTCGTTGCGAAGCCAACCTCAATGTGCTTGCCAATGACGGATGCACCTCACTCTATGTAGCATCTAGAAACAACCACAATAGAGTGGTTAAGTTGTTACTGGATGCTGGAGCAGACAAGAATATTGCTCAAGAAGATGGTGTTACACCATTGTTAATCGCAAGTCAAAAAGGTCACAAGAAGAACGTTGAGATGTTACTGAAATTTAAAGCCGATGTCAACATTGCGTCAGCGAGTGGTGAAACAGCTCTGTATGTAGCTTGTCAAAATGGACACGCTGAAGTCGCTCAGAACCTGATTGAGGCCGGAGCTGACATTAACGCTGCCACAAACAGAAATTGGACACCTCTACTTGTAGCTTCTCAGCAAGGACATGCTGAGATTGTTGAACTGTTATTACGATATGGTGCTGACGTTAATAAAAAGGTCGATCCAACACCCTTCAGTGTAGCTACCTTTCATGGTCATGATAACATATTTCGGTTGTTAGTCGAATACGAGGCTATGCAGCAACAAAATATAGAATGATTACCCAAGTAATTACAAGGTAAGTAGGTATCAAATTAAGGGAGAAATTATAAAATTAGATTTTTATTTTTACAGAACTCGTTACACTGTCAACACAAAACTGCTCTACCAAAAAGAGTGAGTATTCATCATTTTATCTCTCTCTGTCTAATTCTCATGGGGTGGTGGCCACTGCGACGTCATGTATTATATCTTCCCATGTTATTCCGTCTTGTGCTCCTATATTCAGTGTACGAGTCTAACATAAGCTTTCCACTAATTGTGATTACTTCATCTATTCATCTGGTTGTTCTCTTTCTTTCCTCCCACTTTCTCTGGTGTAACTAGTCTTTCTATATTGCCCGGTTCTTTTCTCATGATATGTCAAAAATATTTTAGACTCTTGAGCTATATTTCGAGTAATAATCATTTCTTTATTTCATCCTGTGTCAAATTTCAATACTTTACATCATCAGTTTGAATCCGGGAAAACGCAAAAAACGGCCGGACGCCGGTTAAGTGTTGCTATTGGAAACACAAAAGTAACAATCGCAATAACAATTATTCAGGTTTAAGAAATGTTTTATTCAAAACTACATCTAAATGCAAATTAACAATTTAACTATTTCGGCCACAAAGAAGATGCACTTACTTTCTCAGACTAAAAACATTAGTTCACAAATAAAATAATACAACCATTTAAACCAAATCTAAAAAATAGGCCAGCTAGTATAACCTCTTCCGTAATTTTCTTCACATTATTTTCTGATTTCCATTTACAAAAATGGCTGAATTGTTTTTGATTCCTTTCACCAGACTTGCTAGGTATTAATTCAGCACAGGCTTCTGCAGATTTTCTTACAATTTCTGGAGGATTTGCTTTAGAAGTCATTTTGACGCACAAAATTATTTCAACAAAATAAACAATTGCCAAACAGCCGTTGCTAATCATGTTCCAAAAATGTGACTAGATTTGGAGCTTTTGTTGAATTATTTTGAAATTAATTTCATTGTTTCTTTCAAACGAAATTTGAGGCAGGATGGAATAAAATACATAACGACATTCGTCCGTGAACTCTTTTTACAGTACTCGTTTCGAGTTTCAAGACTCGGCTCCTTCGTCGCCTCGTCCTTAAACGTCTAACTCGTACTGTAAACTATGAGTTCCCGGACTTATAACGTTAATTACCAGTGTCCGGACGAAATAGTACCGGACAAGTCGACCAGTACAACTTTGCGTAATCCCTTGCTCGCACATAAACACGATTCAGCTGGTTCCCTGTTATTGAAAACGAACCAGCTGAATCGTGTTTATATGTGAGTGGGGTATTACGCAAAGTTGTACTGGTCGACTTGTCCGGTACTATTTCGTCCGGACACTGTTAATTACTATTATATCCGTTAAATATCGTAAAATTAATAGTAGTTTATTTTACAAGTTCGTATCTAAATTGGGCTTTTTGGCATGAGTGGGCCAAAAAAAAGCCCAATTGTGTGGAAATTTTTTTTTTTTTGGCATGAGTGGACCAAAAAAAGCCCAATTTACACACGAACAAGTTGAATACAACGTTTTTTTGTTCGACGAGCCCCTTAAAGGCTCCAAATCACTTAAAATCTTTAAAATTAGCTTGACGTTTCGTTTTGACTTGTTGACACTTTTTTTGTGACATTTATCAAACTCCATTCACACAGGAGAAAATTCTCAAATTCTGGCAGTGTCGAACAAAAAAATAGCGGAAAATTTCTGCGGCATCCATTTTCATTCTTCCTTTCTGTCTGATAGTCATTGACCTTGACATTGCATAATTTCCTTTTTTGTTCGACACTGTCAGAATTTGAGAATTTTCTCCTGTGTGAAGGGAATTTGATAAATGTCACCACTTGTCAAAACGAAACGTCAAGCTAATTTTAAAGATTTTAAGCGATTTGGAGCCTTTAAGGGGCTCGTCGAACAAAAAAACGTTATATTCAATTCGTTCGTATGTCAATTGGGCTTTTTCGGCACTCGTGGGCCTTTTAAACTGGCCCACTCGTGCCAAAAAACTCCAATTTACACACGAACTCGTTAAATAAACTACAATTGTCCCTTGGATAAGTTTTTATCTTTCCATATTCGTGTCGTTCTACTAATTTCACATGTTTTTTGTTGATTCTGTTTCGTATCTGTTTATGTGGTATATGTATCACGGGTCTATTACCATTCTAGTCTCATTTGCAGATTAACTCCTATGTGTTCTATGATGTCTGGTGTTTCTTCTTTGCTGTTTGCTGTTTTTTAATTTTATGGTCCATTAATTGAGATACCGCCTTACCAATTTTCGGTGGCTCGTTTAATGAAACGATAATGATCCAGGGTATTTCACGAGTGATAATGAGCCCGGCGGAATTGAAAATACAACCCAAAAACATTTCCAAAGTTAACGTGGCTATTTTAAATATCGTATTGTTTTAAAATGAAATCGTGAATCCATGATAGCTTTGCTTCCAATAATTTGATTTATGACGACTGACATTTACGAAAAAGTTAAAATACGACGATTAAAATGTTGTATTCGAACGATGAGAAAACAGATATGATCCTGATTTAAGGCAAATGTAATAAAAATGCTTCTGCCGTTGCGGGTTTATGCAGACAATAAAGATTTTTCCAAAAACTCTTTGTTTATTCCAAATTTCATTTAACCAAGCGAATATGACATTTATGTCAAAATTTACGAAACTGCACAGTTAACTATGTTTTCGTTACGTTTCTTAAATCAAAAAACAAATATCCACGTTAACTTTGCAAATGTATTGTGAGTTGCATTATCAATTCCGTTGGGCGCATTAGCACTCGAGAAATTTCCTGTATATTCTCTATATACAGTGTGTCCAAAAAGTCTGGAAACACCTCAATAAAATAGAAACGAATGATTTTCGAGAAAAACGCAAAATCAAGTAAACTAGCGTTTTCATAAAGTTTTCTGTTGATGGCATCTGTTTGCTGTTTTTGATAACCTTGAAAGAGTTACGATGTCATCAGAGGTTTTTTTAAATGGCAACGTTCCATTTTTACTACCGTTTTTAACAGATCTTTAACAGGTCTACCTAACCTACCCGACCTAATTTTTTTTATATGATACTTTATAATAACTTTTTCAAGGTCATCGAAAAGACAAAAAAAAAATATCAGCAGAAATGTTTTTTTTTTAATTAATTTTTTTTTCAAAAATTATGCCTTACGTTTTCATTTGGGTGTTTCTAGTCTTTTTGGACACACTGTATAGTCCATTTTTTTAAAAATCAATTGTCAATGTCAAAATTACCTCAAAGACCAGGCTGTACCACCCTAAAACCTTTCGTTTCGGGACACGACACCTCTATCGTAAAATCTCCCTAGATCAGGTTTCAGGTTATATCAGTAATTTATATGATTCTGCGGAAGAGGAATGTCCTCAATTGGTAGATTTCCCATCAATTTTTTCCAGTCCTCTCTAACCAGTTCCTCGCAGTGACGAGCATACACTTCTTTTCCAACGTGTACCGACCAATGACCGAGGGTGGATGGAGTTTAATAATGGCGCGAATTAAAAAAAAAATTAATGTGTTTCATTTAAAAACGTGAGCATTGCTGCTATCACTGACAATTAATAAAAAATAAATTTTTAGATGGATGTTTAAAAAAAAATGGGAGTCAGAAAAAACACAAATTTCATCACAAACTGCAGTAGAACTTTATATGTAAAACCAAAAAAATGTTAAATATGGTTAATTTATTTTTATTCTTGACTTCATTTGATAAGGGAGTCGGATCTGTCCCTCCACCAACCCAACTGAGACCATTTTTGCTCATTATTATACTAGAAATTTAGAAATGAAATATGTATGTATCTTCAAGAATTTTGCAAAATACTCCCTACTCATTTCTTGTTAGGATAATACAATTGCTTCTCTATTTTTCTTTTTCTGCATACCTAATTGATTATTATTTGTTTCTTTCTCAATATTTTTCTTGCACTCTATTATCATCCCTTTCACTTTATCAAATGCTTCTCCCTCTAGATTCTTCCCCCAATTAACAAAATCTGCTAGTACAATCTGTAAATATCTTTTACAGATAAATAACATTACTTCTAGTCCATACACTTTTAACGTACTTCCTTTGTCCTTTCAGAACTAATCAACTCGTTTCCTTTATTTTTTAGATAATTCATTTTACTTGTTGAATACAATACTCAATACATAAATCTTCCTCAGAATTTTTTTCTTGTAACTGCTCGACTATCAGTGTCTGTTCCTTCTGAGACAAACGTTTCGTTCTTAATTCATCTTCATGACCCACATGTGTTTTAATACATTTCACATTTATCGTTCCTTAAAAGTTTAACAGTAACATACATTTTAATTATTAGGTAATACATACTAGAAAAGACTTATTAAAAGTTAACATTTCCAGAGATTTTAGCACATATTCTTGATGGGCATATTCCCCAAATCCGAATGCTACCACCAGTCTTCATAGCTCTCTTAGTACAATTACTTTTTTTGTTCGACACTGTCAGAATTTGAGAATTTTCTCCTATGTGAACGGATTTTGATAAATGTCACAACTTGTCAAAACAAAACGTCAAGCTAATTTTAAAGGTTTTACGCGATTTAAAATGGCCCACGCGTGCCAAAAAAGGTCCAAATTACACAAGAACGAGTTGAATACAACGTTTTTTTGTTCGACGAGCCCCCCCGAAGGCTCCAAATCGCTGAAAATCTTTAAAATTAGCTTGACGTTTCGTTTTGACAAGTTATCAAATTTATCAAAATCCGTTCACAGGAGAAAATTCTCAAATTCTGACAGTGTCGAACAAAAATTTTTTTTAATTACTTATTGTCGTTGAAAATTGATAAATCCCAACCTTTTGAGTTAGTGCTTATTCACAATGGACATAACTTGACATAAGACATAAGAAATACATAAGAGATACCTAAGAATAATTTGTAAATTTGGGCAATTGGAAAATAATGAATGTGTCCATATAACTCGAATATGATTCTTCATGCCTTTTTGTACACAACAATAATGTTCACTGAGGTCACTTCTCATAAGTTACGTAAAAATTAATAGTATATCCACTGAATTTCTTATGCCTTATGTCAAGCTTATGTCCATTGTGAATAAGCACATACTACGATTACAATTGTAATATACCTATAGACTTTTCACCATTAGGACGGTTTACACTTGTAGTATAAGCATAATCCACTTCTCTACCTTCCTGTGTTCTCCAAGCTTCGAATTCTTCCATATTCCTAAAACTGGAATTATATTGTTCGATACTTACACTGTGTACCTTCGTTATATGTTGAATAAGGCTATCATGATTTGCTAAAAGTTCCTTTCTCTCATCAGAGCACATTGGGCACTTAATGTGTTGCGATTTTCTTTCTTCTACCTACTTTCTCATTATGCATTGTCTTCAAATGTCGATTCTTTGTTGAAACGCAAACAAATTTCTTCTGACATATATGGCAAATTAGTTTATTTTCACTGAAATAAAAACTATAATGTTTAAACGCTTCTTTTGTAGATTAAAGTTAAATTCACTTACCTCTCCATGACCCTGCTGTAACATAACCTTAAAACGAATAGGTATTATAAAAGTTATTACAAATCAAATGAAAGTTTGCAATGAAAATTGCAAATCAAAATAAGTCGTGAAACGTTAGGATGAAGCCAAAAACCAGCAAAGTACTGTAAAAAACAGCAAAACACTGTAAGTCAAGGCGTCAAGTAAAATGTCAAACGACAAGTGAATTGTGGTAACGGTTTCT
Organism: Tenebrio molitor; assembly: GCF_963966145.1. Taxonomy (NCBI): domain Eukaryota; kingdom Metazoa; phylum Arthropoda; class Insecta; order Coleoptera; family Tenebrionidae; genus Tenebrio; species Tenebrio molitor. The sequence continues at coordinate 21,112,389 of NC_091051.1, read as the reverse complement.
TTCCAACGTTCCTTTCGTAATTCGAATTCCTAAATTGGCGCCATTATTAAACTCCACCCACCCTCGGTCATTGGTCGGTACGCGTTGGAAAAGAAGTGTATACTGCAGTGACGCACCCATATATTAAAAGAAAATACCTCGAATATGATGTGTGCATCTTTACTGCAATTTAGCATGGTCGGTTTTTCTGTCTGCATTTCTTCACATAATCTAATCATAGCCAATTTTTCTCGTTGTGTTAGATCCTTGTTTTCGGAAACTCATTTAACTTTTCAATAGCGCAAGCGCCTTCACATCAAAATAACTGACATACAGTTGACATTTTACGTTGCCAATCTAATAAATAACTATCAAATAACCAGTGGCTTATACCAACATGACAACATTTTGACAATTGATTTTAAAAAAATGGACCATATGTAAGTTGAAAAGTTGAGGAGACATGATATATCCTTGTCTAGTACAATACTTATAGTATTGCCATTATAACTTTTTATCTGCTCCGCCCACTAAAATTGACCAATCAGAATCAAAGCCAGATTCAATCTGTACACTTTAAAAAAAACGCGAACTGAAATTTGACCTAATGTGAATTGGAAATTTAATTTGTCAATTTATGTCAATTTGTGTTTGTTTGACAGTAGTATTTCTGACACATAAGTGCAGTTTTTTAACCTAAATTCTAAAAAGCCGTTTCAAACTATAAAAATTTAATAAAATCTGACAGAACTTTTTTCTGACAGTTCCCGTTTTTTTTGAAGCCAACTGTACAACTTTTCATCATATTTGCCACGTAAAAATCTTAAGGTTAGAATTTTGCTGTCAAGTCCACAATTATTGTTTTAGGTTCTAAAAGATAAAATGTCATTAAGACAATTCGAATATCAGAAATTTTTACTGTGTAAATCAGATCGTCTTAACAACCTATTTGATTGGTAACTAAGAAAATGAAATGGGCGGGGCAGATAAAATGTTACGTTGTCCTTAGTATAGTATCGCGCGTTCAGATGAAATCCTGGGCTGAATAGGCCTTGGAAAAAGTAAACCGTTTAGAACAGTGTAAATTTTGAATTTCCCGCCGTTTGCCACGATGACATTGGTTTATGTTTAATTCAGGACATAATTGAACCTGTTTGTTTTCCGCAAAGATAGATATTTGATTCGAGCAGAGATAACGTAGAGATCGGCAAGTGGATAGAGGATTTTGTCCGCAAGTCAACAAAATATTGTATGCTTGCTCTCTCTGTCACTAGCATGGAATTTACCTATTTCGATCTCCCTCCCACAGTTGCAGTCCACGCGTAGGTGGCAGCACCGTAGCTGTTTACGTCTGACGTCAACTACATTTGACAGTGACAAGTAAATGACAATCCACAACAACAATTTTGACATCTGTTAACACCTGTGCTAAATTTTCAACAAATTACTGCTCGTCTACGTTAACAACATTTTGATTTTGTTTCTCGTGTGCATCAAGTGATCAAGTGCTTTCATTATCCGTAAGTAGACTTATCTAAAAGTTATTATTGTGTAACGGTTGAAAATATGCACGTGATAAAATAGTATTCGTTTATTTCCTTAAACTAGAAACAACGTAGACAAATGTGTTTAATAAAGTCTATTCTTATTTTAGTTAAGATGCCGTCTTCGCGATTTTGTCTGGTCTGTGAGTCATCACAGGATGAAGTGCAGAGTATGCATCGTTTCCCTACCAAGATGGGACAGGTACCTAATTATAGTATTGGAGTTGCATGTCTAATATACATACTATGACAATGACAAAATATGGCAGGAAAACTTGGGCATTGAATACTGGTGATTGGTAATGGGTTTATACAGGGCCTTCATAAATGGTTCGTGTCACAAGAATGCTGTGTCGCCATTTTAATACATGAAGTCACAGCCATCTGATGTATGAACCATTTATCTACTCTGAAGGGTGTGCTTATTCCTTTCCTACCCATAGTATGTATAATCAGAAAGCAAGGTAACTGGTGGTTGTTCACTCCAGCTCATATTGTTAGACATCTGCTTTAAATTATTATCATTAATATACGCTTTCATTGGCTCTTTCCTTAATAAATGTAATAAGTTATGTTGTACAAATTGCAAGAGTAATTCCATTAGAATTATTTTATTTGGTAATTTTGAAAAGTTATACCTCAATTTTTTTTTTTTTATCCAACAAATATAACCATGGAAGTTTGTGCGCCCCAAATGGCTATATCTGCAATGCACTCCTTGCTCCCAGCACACCGAAAGGGTCTGTTCCACAAAATTTATTTAAAGGAATGAAGGATATATCCCGAGCAACTGCTGCGCCAAGGAAATTGAAGCTAATGGATACGATATGCAGAAAAGAAGATCACGTGAGCAAATTGAAGAAGATATGCAAGAAAATGTAATGACTTCAAAGCCTTATGTGCCTTTGACAAGTCTCAAGTGGTACAGAAACTATTTACGGGTATAGCTATGACCACAGTGAATTTTCTTGTGTCAGAGTTGAGGAATGCACGGCGCGAACCCAGGGGACGACGATGGACCATAGAGGAAAAAGTTGTGGCCTTAGTTCTAATGAAGAGAAGTCGCAAGGTGCTTCAGATTTTTGAGCAAAATCGTCACCATGCCAAAATCAACAGCGGTTGCGTGAGCGAAGACACCAGGGCTGAAAAGACGAAGCTTAAAAAAATGGCTCATAAATGAACATATGTATACTTTTCACCTTATTTGATAACGTTTAACAATAACACTAATAAATTATCTGTGTCACTATTGATGAGGCTGAGTTTTATTTTATATTTAGTTATTTCATCCATATGGTAACATCAAATCAATCAAAATTTTTGATAAATCGTGCAGATTGAGCTGTTCTTAATTTGGACGATTTTTCAAATTTTTTGGTTGATCGATGTTACCAGTTTAAATTACGATATTTAGAACTCAACATTTTAAATTTGGCGCCCCCTATCCCACGCTCGTGGCGCGTGGCTAAAGTTACATATGCAGTTATTGTATTAACTTTAGCCACACGCCGTGATCGGGCGCCCTCTACACGTGGATCATTCTTTCCAGTCGCCCAATTTAGTAGTTCGGATAGTATTTTACCACGTACTTGACCATCTCTACGTTATCTCTGATTCGAGAATAGGAATTGTTAAGTTATTTTATTTTTAATGTAAAACATTGCAAAGAAAGAAAAAAGAAAGATTTTTTGGCTCTAAATTAGGTTAGCTGTCAACATGCTCCAACTAATCTGCACTTTAAAAAAGCACAACAATTGACGGTTTCCAACGGCTTCCCAGCCCAGGATTTCATTTGAACGCGCGATAGTTTTAGAATAAACCCTCTTACAATGAATTTTTACTAATGATACTATTGCAAAAGTGAAATGTGCAAGTTAGGAAGCAAATAATAATTTTTTCTGCTAATTGTTTTTACCAAGGAGCCGGGTGCCCTAATTTACTTTTTTATAACTGTTTATTTTTTTATTTCATCCTGTGTCAAATTTCAATACTTTACGTCATCAGTTTGAATCCGGGAAAACGCAAAAAACGGCCGGACGCCGGTTAAGTGTTGCTATTGGAAACACAAAAGTAACAATCGCAATAACAATTATTCAGGTTTAAGAAATGTTTTATTCAAAACTACATCTAAATGCAAATTAACAATTTAACTATTTCGGCCACAAAGAAGATGCACTTACTTTCTCAGACTAAAAACGTTAGTTCACAAATAAAATAATACAACCATTTAAACCAAATCTAAAAAATAGGCCAGCCAGCACAACCTCTTCCGTAATTTTCTGCACATTATTTCTTGATTTCCATTTACAAAAATGGCTGAATTGTTTTTGATACCTTTCACCAGACTTGCTAGGTATTAATTCAGCACAGGCTTCTGCAGATTTTCTTACAATTTCTGGAGGATTTGCTTTAGAAGTCATTTTGACGCACAAAATTATTTCAACAAAATAAACAATTGCCAAACAGCCGTTGCTAATCATGTTCCAAAAATGTGACTAGATTTTGAGTTTTTGTTGAATTATTTTTAAATTAATTTCAATGTTTCTTTCAAACGAAATTTGAGCCAGGATGAAATAAAATACATAGCGACATTCGTCCGTGAACGCTTTTTACAGTACTCGTTTCGAATTTCAAGACTCGGCTCCTTCGTCGCCTCGTCCTTAAACGTCTCATTCGTACTGTAAACTGTGAGTTCCCGGACTTATAACGTTAATTACTATAATTGTAATTCAGCTTACTGTTTTCAGAAAATAATGATATGCACCCTTTTACGGCCACAAAATACCTGAACAAAGTTGACAATAAATGGAAAAAGAAGGAATACATATTATTATCAAATTATGCATTACATTCACATGGATTGCAGTTTTTCAGTGTAGTTAGTTTTCTTATAGGTATAAAGTGTGTAGTTAGGTATTGATTTTCCAATAATTTGTTACTTAGTTATTTGATAATTTGAAATTACTTACATATTTCGAAAGTTCTGTGGTATTTTTATTAGTTTCAAGTATTTCATGTTTTGTTAAAATAACTGCCATAGGTATTATATAAAAACCAATAGAGAACCATAATTCGTATAAGGTTAATTAAGTAGGTACCTTACAAAGTTTATGTAATTACTAATTACGTAGATATGTACCATGGCGGACAAAAATTTTTAGCCGTCACTACTTTGACATTCACATACCTAAAGTGTAAATAACCCTTTAGGAATGGTAACCCCACTTTCGATTCTTGTCATTTTGACAAGGATATTGTTATTCTGTCAATCAATTTAAACCGTTTAAAGCTCAGATACTCCAAAAATCTGACATGAATGAACAAAATTAGAGCAGTCGTAGGTACATAGATAACCTGAGATAAACGTTCTGTGTAGTAGACAATGACAAAATAATTTCGAGTTTTGAAATTTACCACCCAAAAAATACCAATCAGTAATCATAATCAAGACGGTGATCATAATGAGAATAAAGTATGGATTACAATTTTTTGTGTGCAACCGTACGCGAAATGAGCCCTTCGCGTGCATAGATCAGGCCGCGAAATTGAATTTCGCAGCCGTTGCCTTGATAAAACTAGAAATCATTTTAATATTTATAATTTATTATTTTTGCTTTTATTAATTTTACTTGTTCATTTTATAATTACAAATTTTCGGTTGCACACAAAATGTTGTGTACACCTTGGCTTCGATCTCGAGATTGTCATGCCTCGGCCGCAAGCGACCTCGGCGACAATTTTGTCTGTTTGATATACAAATAGCTATTTTTAAATGACAGAAAACGATGGCTAAACTTTTTTGGCCGCCATTGTAATGTTAACATTCGTGATGATGTACCTAACACTGCAGATTTCAAATGCAGGATTTACCTCTATAATTTTTGCCAAAACGAAGTAACCACCAACAATGCATTATACCCAAAAAATCAACCGGCAACGTTGTGTACTTAGATTTGATTGGTCTAGGATTCTAGTAATATCAAAATTGCTATTAGGTATACACTTAGTGTAATTTTGTTTTCACTAACTTAATTCAACAGGTGGTGGTTATTTGGTTTTGGCACGGCGTATAAGTCGCAGTAATCCGGGCGATAGAGGTTATTTCAACCCTGCGTTCTACATGACACGATCAGTTTTTTTTTTGATGATATACCGTGAGATCGTTTAATTAAAGCAGGCTAAGGGTTTTAAATTAGATTGGCAACACTGTTGAAAACTTGATTTGAATTGTTAAAGTGACGCTTCAAAATTCAATACAAAATATGAAACGACGAGTTAACAGTTGCATCCAAACCGGGGGAGCACACTGAACATTTTCTATGATTGTCAATAAAACTAAGTTTTATTTCCTAGTGCTTCATTTCTTTTAAATTAAAATCCTAAACGTCAACATCGTTGTCAATCTAATTTAAAAGTGATAGCCTACTTTAAGTATAAATTTAACTGATCTCAGGGTATTTTGGTATTGTGTGGAAAACTGAATTTTTGGAAAAGTTATTACAAATTGTAATTTGTGCATGTTTGCTTTTATTTTATTAAGTATATGTATAACTTTAATTAATATGTAGAAATGATTAGAAATGATCATCCATTGCATTTTTTAAATCATTTATTTTCTTTGTTCTTTAAGACTAAACTTATTTTTTTATAACATATTCAAATTTATTTGGTCTAAATATTTTTTAGTTGTGATGCTTTTACACAAATAATTAGTGCAATTCTGTTTCAAAATTTAGCAATATTGTTATTGAACAACATTGATTTTGCATAGATCCAACCAATCAACAGCTTCATATCATATACTATTTTCAAACTAGGAAGTCTGGTCAGTTGTTAAAATGTCAAAACACCAAAAGGACTAATCAGGGTGCAGGGTGGAGGTGGGTTCGGTTTTCCGTAAGAACAGTGGTAAACGAAAGTCAAACTTACAGCCACTGGTTGTAAAATCTACAATTCAATACAGTCGATCCTTATGGCAAAAGTGGTCATGAATATCTCAGAAGTTTAAAAGACAGAAGTTCCAAAACAAAAATGTTTTTTTTAATCTAACAGCAGTATTTGTTATGTATGATATGTAGTACAAAAATATTATATCATATCAACAACACATATGTACCTACAATATTTACAATGAGATGCAACCATACTTGTACCTGTACTACCGAAAAAGGCAGATTAACTTAATCTTTTCCAAACCCTTTAAGAAAAGGCAAATTTCTTTTCGAGACAGTAGGCTTTCAAATCAACTTAATCTTTTCCTAATTATTTAATTTTAAGAAAAGATGAATTTATGGTCATAACGGTGAAAATAGTGTGGGGATGAAAGTGTAAAGTCCATTTGTTACATCGTTGGAAGAAGAAGACTCCGACGAGTATTATTCAGACTCCGAAGATGAAAATTAATTTTATTAACTTTTATAAAATTCAAAGAAAACCTATATTAAACTTACTTTAAATTTTAATTTTTAAACTTCAACTTGATCTACTGTTGGGTGCCGCTGAAATAACTCGGGGCGCTTTCTAATGTACCTGGCTTCAACCCACCCACGATGGCCAAACTTCAACTGCAGGCCCTCCGTAAGATCCGTAGCAACGAAAAGTGGACTCTATTGTTAAAAATATAAGGTATACAATGTTTTCAAAATTCAGCTTATGGGAATTTGCCCCTCCTTGATGGCTTTACAATATATCGGACTTCCTTGGTTGAAAATACTATAGCAACTACAACCTTGTTATAAGTATAGCAATATTGATAAATTTTAAAACAGAATCGCACCAATTAGTTGAAATTGTAGGAAGATTGTTATCATTATTGTCATTGCTTAATATTGCTACACAAGAGAAATCGAGATCTTTCAATGTTACAATTTTATAAAATCTTTGCATTGATAGCTTAAAAACGTCAGCCATATTTTTTATAAGTACATATTGAAGAAGTTTATTCATTTAGTATTTTTAGTTCTTTTAAAATTTGTTATCTAAATATGTATTAACATTATCATTGTAATCATATGGGTATTTTGTATAAATTATATTTTTGTGTTAAATTGGATGAAATAACATTTTTAATTTACAATGCGAAAATTTCCGATAATAATGCCGAATCTGGAAAAGTGCCCCAAATGCTTGCAGCGTTTCCACATTGAATGGCAAGGGAAATCCTCTCAAAAAGGAATTTCTTACATTTGGAATCCCCTGATTCCGCGATAAGTCGGTCTCCGATGACATTAATGAAATCTATTGTTTCTTTGCACCAATGGCCTAAGGTTTCAAAGGCTAAACCTTTAAATATGTAGTTTGACGAAATAATTGAACTATATTTGTTATGTTTGCGTTTGCAAGCCATTTCGGCGGCAAAACCTGAGACTTCAGATGTTTTCAATACGTAACTGTCTGCAAGTGTATCTACGACAGTAACGTCCCAAACCAAAGGTTGACCTTTAATCCACGGTACTAAAGTCATCCCATCAGGGCGTTTTCCGTTATCACGAGATAGTCCGTTTGGTTCTAAAGTTGAATTAACATGAATAGAAGTCAAAGACCGGTTGATAATAGAATTAATTTCAGTGTGTCTTGAAAATCTACCACTGCTTTTGGAACAACTTAGACCGTGAATACCAATTTCATCAACTTTCGCATTGCATTTGCAAATATGAGGTGTACAAAGATTACAACCCAATCTTAAACCAATACAAACTTGGAAGGAAGTGTTATCTAAAAGAGTACCAATATTAGGAGAAGGTATTGCATGTAACCAAGATCCTGATTCTCTGCATTGCAAAGCCTTAAAACGAGCCAAGTCCCTAAATGAATTAAAGATTAAGTCATTGTCAATTATTCTTTTGATATTGATATTATCCCAATTCTTCTGAAATTGTGGAATTGTTGGTCTTTCGTTCTCATTTTCTACATCCCAGACTGCTAAAGCTTCATCATAATGGTGAATAATAAGCTCATTATCCTTTGAATTTAGTAATTGAGAAACAAGCTTTTTAACACCATAAACTGAAGATAGGAAAGCAGGGAGGCAAATATCTGAAATGCGGCGAATTCCCAGTCCACCAAATCTAATCGGTAAAGTGGACTGACACCATTGTAAATCAGTTAAACGTAAATTAAGTATTTTTTCTAAAGAAGACTTTAAAGAAGAATCAATGGAATTAACGTAATTAGAAAATTTCCAAAAAGGAGTTGTTCTTAATAAAAAATTAAATTTTGGTATGAAAAGACAGTTCTTGATTAAGCTATAAGCCACGTGTCTGCTAAGAAATTCAGCTTTATTTAAAAGATTTTCAACTGTAATAATAGTTTTTTCGACCGTGTTTTTGAAGCCTTGGCCAAAGATTGGAGAGCCTAAAAGAGATAAACTTCCTCGGTCACAAATTTTAATACCTGGTGCTAAATTTTGAAATTTCTTTATGACTTTTAAATCTGTGTCTCCAGAACAGCAAAAGATCTCGCATTTGTTAAAGTTTAATTCAAGACCAATTTTTCTGGATAAATTGATAACTTTCTTAAAGTCGGACAAAACTACTTCTGGGTAATCAGCTAGGGTTCCATCATCTAAATACCAAATATTCAGTTCAGAATTCAAAGATAAAATAATTGGTTGAATGGCAAGACTAAAAATCATAGGACCACAAGGATCTCCTTGTTGAGCTCCAACAGAAGAAGAAATTAAATGATCACCAAAAAATAAAGTTGAAGGATTCCTATAGCATTGATAAAGATAAGGGTAAAGAAGTGGGGTATGACATTGGACTTCTTTTAGAATACAATCTCGTTCGACTGAGTTAAATGCGTTTTTGAAATCTAATTTAAGAAGAACTTTGCCACGGTTTTGGTCGTAATTCACAAAGGTACGTGTAGTATGAATTGCTGCTTCGCATCCTAGCTTAGTTGCCACTCCAAGTTGGTGTGGAGATAAATACGAATTTACAATATTACGACTTTAAAAACAAGCAAGCTTTGAAGTCAATCTTCGTAAACAGTTTCCTATAGCGATCGGTCTAATTCCTCCATCTTTCTTATGAAGGGCGCATAAAGACGCACCATATAATAAATGACAAATTTCTGAAGGAAGTTGGCCAGACAATAAAAAATTGCACAGTTTTGTTAAAGCTCTTAGTGCCCGCTGACCTGCTTCGCCCGCTGATAAAGATATAATATCTTTTAAATATTGTGGTCTCATGCCATCTAAGCCTGGTGAAGAACCGGCAGGAAAGGAATTGATAGCTTCTCGAACGTTTTGCTCATTAACTATTAAAGAAAAGTCTCCCGTTTTGAAAGCGTCTGGAAAAAAAAGTTCGCGAGATGGTGAAGGATGCTTTTTTTTTAATTCTTCAGCAACATCTTCATTGAATGAAGCTAATGAGCCATCCGAGGACAATAATTTAACAGCTCCTTTGATATCAAAATCGGCTACTTTTGCTTCCACTTTCTTAGCTAGTGATAAATGTGTTCGTCTCTTAGAAGATGTTCGTATTTGAGGTACTTCAAAATTAGAAAATTTTCTTTTATATGCTTATTCCACGACCTGCTGTATTATAACCGGCCTGTTCAAAAGTGTAAATTGAGTGATCCCCGCAGAGCGCTAGTGTACGGGCGCTTTTTGGGGATATTATTCATCTTAAGTTTTTGTCACCGAGAGTTTTTCTCGTTCAAATGACATTCGAATTTAAAATCAAAAACACAAAAATACGGTTGTATTCAGTATTGTTTTAGAAAGAAAATATGAACTTACTGTGCTCAATCTTAACTCTAAAATCATGTCTAAACCTATTTTTCCGCATTTTTATTCTTCAGAAGCGCCCGTACTGTGGCGCCCTCATCGGCGAAAATTGGCTCTTTCTCGGAAACATTTTCACAATGCTTTTTTAATGAAATGAACAGGCCGGTTATTATACAGCAGGTCGTGGCTTATTCAATGATTTATCAGATTTCTCGGCTACATTGAAAGCTCTATAAGAGAATAGCAAAAGATCCTCAAATGAAGAGATTGATTTAGTCGAAAGACAATTATTAATAATTGAACTTAATTTATCTGCAGCTAAATGTCTACAAGCTTTAGGCAATCTTCTAATAGTTCGTAGCTGCTGTTTTAAATTAATAAGCAATTTTGTGATAGAATTGGATGAAAAACAATAAAACAAAAAAATTATTTCAATGGCGACGAGAGATTTTTTATATTTTTATTTAATTGGAGATTAGAAAAAAATGTCTGTTTCTCCTTTTCAAATTTGTAGGTACTATCGCGGCCACCCAAAAATGAACGGTTTTTTTTATAGTTTGATTTTTACTTTAAATCATAGGCGTCCTAAAATGTCAAAATTTGACACTAGCGTTAAAAAAATTATTTAAACTATTTTTTTAAATGCGACATCTCACTCTGATTCAGACAGCTAGGGCTTTTGCAAAGCTAGAAGAAAATTGGTCGTTGGCTGCTGTTGCGAGAGAATTACATTGCAGTAGGACTTGCATCTTCAATATAAAGAGGCGTAGGCAAGAAAACAGGCTTGAGAGGCTAATACGAATAGGTGTTGTAAAGGTTTCTTTACTAAAGTTTACTTTCATTTTAATAATGTATTAATTACTTTTCAGCCTCATTTTTATTAAAAATTATTTATTTATTTATTACAACTTTTTATTATTAAAATAGTAACGCCTGCTGCACGAACGTCAATGAATACAGCCTGATTTAATCTAACGAAAAATACGGAAATTTTCGCAAACTATCGTTCACTTTTGGATAGTCGCGATGGTACTTAGTAGGCCAAACATTTCAAAGTTTTACAATGTTATCTAGTGTTACTTATCTGTGTTGGGAATTTTGTCTGACCCGGGTGACTTTTTCACCTTCAGAAGTCCGATAATTGTGATTGGGGTGTCATGCTGTCCCGAAAGAATGTCTTCGACTTCGTGCTCGATCTCCTCGATGTGATCCAGGTTGGCGTCGACGATGTTTGGTCTGCATTGCAGTTCCAAACTATTGGCGAACGCCTCCGCTTTTTCATCATTCGAGAAGACGAGTCCGTGTGTTCCGTGTATTGGTGGGATCGGTTTCGCGCTTTCGCCATTATCCAGATCGAAGTCGTAAGTGACTCGAGTTTTGGTTCCCATCGATCATTCCGATCCAAGCAAGGCGCCGGGCACGATTTTTCGCTCGAATTAGATCGATGATCCATTGCGGCAAAGTCTCTTTTTGTCACGGCTCGACCCGGGTTCGAGTTGAGTTTGTCATGGCGGTTATGATTTTTTCCTCGAGAGCGCCGGCTGCGTTTTCGAGGTCTTCGACCGATTCAATCCGACGAATCGGTCCGAAGTCGGTTTCCAGAATTTCCGCGAAGAGCGGCCAATTTGTGCATTGAACTTGTGTGTTTAAGTTCTCGTCATTTGCCTCGTCACCGATGTGCATCAGTACGGGCAAGTGGCCTGAATTGAGCGCGTTCACGACGCGAAGTCTCCTTTGAAAGGGGACGTTCTTTGAAAGATCAATGTCGAGTGTGTTGGCGCGGTGGCCACGAGGGTCGTGGTATGTTGGCTCTGGTAGAGCCTCAACCAAGAGATCGATCGCGTCCACGAGCTCGTGCAAAATTCGGCCGTTGCGGTTGGCCACACGGCTACCCCAGCTTGGTGCTTCGCGTTGAAGTCACCAGCGGCGATGACCGAGATGCCGGTATCTAAGATTTCGGTGAAGTCATTTTCCCGCAGCTGAAGTCGCGGTGGCTTCCAAGCTCTGGAGAGCGGGAAGCGCGATCTGATAGTGTGGGGTTGTACATAAATGGCTGTTCCTCCTCCAGGATCGCGATCGCGGTCGCTGCGATAGAGCACGAACCCCCTGATTTTGTGGTCCGCGACACCGGCTTGCAGTTTGGTCTCTCCGACCAAAATCAAGTCGAGGTCGCGGTCGTCTGCGAAGGTCTCCTGCTCGTTGCGGCAGCCTCGCAGACCGTTCGCATTAATAAACGTTTCCTGCAGCGACCTAACCCTCTCTTGTACTGGCATTTAACAGTCCGAGAGAAGATAGGGAATGATCGCGAGCACCTTCTTGAGGATCTCCTCGGTGGAGTTCGACGATTGAATCGCGTCCAACAAGTCGAAGATGATTTTTTTGATCGCGGGATTGCGATTTTTCGGGGGTTTTTGCGTGGTTTCCCGGGGGGTTTTCTTGCCCAGGTATCCTCTTGGGAACCTGGGGCAAACTCGGTAACTGGCCGTGTGGGGGCCGCCACAGTTGGCGCATTTGGCCGCGGCATCACGGGTCTTTTGACAGGCCTGAGACTCGTGGCTCTCACCGCACTTCACTCACTTCGGTTGGGCGTGGCAGTGACGTTGAGTGATGAAATCGCTGGCACTTGTGGCACTGACTGGGGGTCCTTTTCTTGTGGGGCCGCTCAACGGAGATAAGGAGGTGGCAAACCGTTCTCAACTGGAAAATCTGCCCCTTGTCCTTAGGCACCTCAACGAGGACCAATGGCAGGGGCTTCTATGTCCTGGTGAAGATCATCCTGGACACCTTGATCGGTTCCAGGCCTTGGTCCACCAGGTCAGACTGGACATCCTCGAGACCGATCTCGACAGGGACGGTTCTCAGAACGGCTCTGAGTGTTTTCGCCTCGGAGAGAGCGGAAGAGTGAAAGGACACTTTCCTCTCCTCGAGCAGGAGGCTCAGGGCTCGGAGGTCGTCGGAGGTACCCGGGTTCACCCGGATACCATCCACGCATGGCTTCGCCTTCGTGAAGGCCACTTTGACGCGTCGCGAATGACGATGGGCGGAATTTTGTTTTCCGCCGGGGGTTTCTGCTGCGCCACTGGTTTGGCGGGCGCGGACCCGGGTGGCTGAGCTTGAGGGGCCGGGGATTGTCGCGTTTGACCTTCTTGGGTGCCTCCGCTGATGGATGCTCCCTGCTGGGACCAGACTTGGCCGTCTGGATCTGGGGGTGGAAGGAGAGGTACGACGCTTTCGGTACTTACATCTGACTTCCTTGAAAGGGGGCTTCGGTGCAGGCACGACTTCCTCCTCCACCTCAATAGAGGATTCAGCCTGTTCCGGGTGGGCTGGGGCTGGTGAATTCGGGGGGAGATATCAGTCACCTTTTGTCCCTCCTCGAGGCAGTGGATTCTCGCGTCCGAGATATTAAGGTAGTGGTGGTACTCATCCTACTCCTGGCGGAGAGTACGTACCTCCTGTCTGAGTGCTGCCACCTAATTAAGCAGATTCTGCAGGTCCTCCTGCGAAAGCTGGATAATGGTTGGGGCTTTGGTTGCCATTTCAGGCGCCCGAAACATTTGGAAACACACCGAAAAAGTCGGGCTCCCGGGCCAAATCCGCCAAAAGACGGACTCCGCTCGCGGACCAATCAGGACGACGAATGACGGTCTTGAATCTGAGTTATGCATATATAAGCCACGCTCGGCGCGGACGGACGACTAAACACTAAACCAGCGGGGTCGAAGTGTTACCCCCGCGACGACGGGGCCTCCGTTAATACTTAAACAGGTAGTCTCGCGACACCCGCTGGGCGGGCGGCGCTTAACAACAAACAGATAAAAGCAACCAGCGGCGGTCGTAATGACAGTTGAGTCCAGGCTGTCTGAAAGGGAAGACGTGTTTTCTTTTCCTCTCCCTGTTCTTATCAGAGCCAACTCCAAGCAATTACCTCTGACTCTTCGACGACGGTCCACCGGGTCCACCAGGTTCAGCTTCCTCCCGTCACACCGGATCATTACGGTCGTCCGGCCCGTAAGCCCCGAGGTGACAAATTGGACCCAACGTGGGGCCCGACTTCGACAAGGCATCGAGAGAGCCCTTCAAGAAGCCCCCTGATTGGAAGCGTCGATGATCACAAGAGCCCGTTCCCGTCAATTGGTAGGAGTTGTGGAAGAGCTCGCCATGGACAACGCTCAACCGATACAGACCAGCACTGAAGGTGAGTCAAGTCACAATTTGCAAGTAACCCCGCAGCCAGTAGTAAACGGGTGAAGGCGAAGATCGCCCATCGACAACTGCGTGGGCAAACCGCTCGGGTAAACAAATTCTTCGCCACTCGAGACTGATGCCTCAGCGACCTGGAGACACGTCTGAGGGAGGAGTTCGGCGTGGAGGCCAACTTCACCAGCCTCTACCAACAATTCCAGAGAGGGAATCTGGGATGGGAAGAGCCGGTGGAAGTGTTTTTCGCTAGGCAAGCGGCCCTCTACCAGCGATAGTTCCCGGAAGCACCAAAGGTCCGGTTGGTGAAAGAACTCATCGGACAGATGCCGACTCAGGCATGACCCATTTTGGCCGGTCAAGGCCTCCAGAGTTGGCTGCTAGTTGGCTACCAAAGAGGTCATCACATATTTCAAGCCAGCAGCCAAAAAGCTGTAGCATGAAAAAATGCCATTGGCCGGTGTAGGAGGCCCAAGAGATCATATAAACGCTTGCGGGACCGTAACAAGGCTGCTCAAACACCTGCAGCTACCATCGAGAGCAGAAAAGGCATCGACGACAACGTCTGACGCGCCCACCTTCCGTGACATTTTTGCGTCGCTCATTTCACTTCCGTTCAAGTTCTTTTCGTCTGTTCAGCCAGATCTTTGTGGAAACTGTGCCAGCCACGGGGCGGCGGGAAGAACACGTGTTTGCCCGATAACGAAAGCGGAGGTGGCTGCACGCCTCTGGGTTGTCTACCTGCGGCCCATCTTTTTATCGTCCCCATTTTCTCCTTCTTCTTTCTCTTTTCTCAATTCTTCCTTCACAGCTCAGATGCCCGAACGACAAAGTTAGTCCCTTTTCCCTTTTGTAACTTGTCGGGAACTTATCTTCTTCCTTTCTCTAACTTTTTTCCTTTCTCTGTGTCTTACCTTTTACGAGCCTGCGGAAAACGACTGTTACCATCTGACGCAAAATGCACGCGGACTCACCGACGCTGTACCGAAAGACCATCTGTAAATTTCCCGGTCGGTGAAATCGAAAGGTAAACAAACCGACGCCATGATGAATCACCTGTCAATCGAGAGCGCACGTGTAGTACCGCCGGAAATCGTCATTTTGATCCGTCGTACTTTCGAACGGTTCCATGACAAATCGGCGCTGCCAAATCAGCGCCCGACAATTTAGCGCATGACAATTCGGCGCTACGACAAATCGGCGCAATGACAACTCGGCGCAAAGACAAATCGGCGCAACGACAAATCGGCGCTAATGTCGAATAATCAAAATATCGAATATCAGCAGAGTGCACAAAATGATGAAGCGCGTTTTCTCGCAAGTCAGTCAGCATCAAAATTACAAGTCTTGTAATAGCAGAAAGTGAGGTTACGAATACCGCTACACTTATTTCCATTGGTTTAACTCATCGAAGTTATTTTACCTAACGGTCAACATCTTTGTTGTCTCACAGGACGCAGAATTCCTTTACGCAGTGACGTCACTGTGCGACAAAGACCATCCTTATTTGTAAAGGTCCATTACCAATCGTTCCTATATTTCGGTACATCTTATGAAGATGCCTATATTATAATTCAGAATAAGTGGCATGGCGGTAGGCGTTGGAAATTCAAATTTACGTTGGCAGCAAGACCCTCGCTAATAATACCCTAGTTTCGACGCTGTTGGTATCCTTCGCTGTCAATTTGGTTTTGACATTATCGTTGGAATCGTTTTGTGTTTATTTTCTTGTTATAGTATTTGGAATTTCTTTGTTTCATTTACGAAAACTCTATGATTTTTCTGTGGGTTAGCTCTGCTGTGGATCAAAACCATGTCAAAATAATGTGACGCAGAACCTCAAAATAAAGTACCTAATGAAGGTTTCACATGTTTAGTTAATTTTTTGACATAATATAAAGCTCACTTTAGATAATCCACGCCTACCGCGATGCCACTTATTCTGAATTATACTATAATTAATTTTTAAAATGTCAGCATAACGCATAACCTAACTTTTTTAACGTTAAAAGACTGCTGTCATTCTGCCAAACAAAATTCCCCGAAACTGATGTCTTCCTCGTCGCACTTACGACATTTGCATTTGTTATCTTTGTTTCACAATAAACTCACGCCAGAAATGTAATGGCGCTACCTTAACACGTACTGTGTTGATCTAGTGACCTTAGTGCGCCGATATGTCTTAGCGCCGATTTGTCTTTGCGCCGAATTGACGTAGCGCCGATATGTCAGCGCCGAAACGAC
The DNA here is from genome assembly GCF_963966145.1 of Tenebrio molitor. Taxonomy (NCBI): domain Eukaryota; kingdom Metazoa; phylum Arthropoda; class Insecta; order Coleoptera; family Tenebrionidae; genus Tenebrio; species Tenebrio molitor. The sequence goes on along the minus strand of NC_091051.1, from coordinate 21,095,691 downwards.
GTGCGCCGAATCATCCGCGCCGAAATGACGTGATACCTGTTAGGTTACGTCACGTTACGTAATTGGTTACGTAAAGCTATGGGAATGGTATTGGTCCCGCACCGTACCGTTGGAATTTGATTTTGCTGCGTATCGTACCGTCTTGGTCGGATCTTCCGTCTGCGACTCCGTGACTCCCTCGAACGTCCGGATTTTGGGAAGCGATCGTTCATCGCAGCATCACCAGTTAAGCGAGGACACCGCCGAGGATTCATCCCCATTCATAATTCATTTTATCGTTTTTCGAATCGTACGACGCGGCAGCGACGTATATGTAGGACACGCAATTCCAGTTTCCACGCCGAATAATTGTTAAATTAGTTAATTCATAAGCATAATCATTAAGTTACTGGTTACCTGTGAAAGGAAAGAGTTTCTTAAACACCAAATAAGTATATTTTTCATTCTCATATGAACTCGTTCGAGTACTTTCATTTTACTTAAATTCTTCTTCCAATGAACCAGTTCATAAAAATTAATACGCATTTTTCATTTTAATTCATTTAGAAAATTCATTTCTCTTTCTAAAGTTTTAATCCTTGTACAAACAATTCATTCATTAAAGAACATCATTTTATTTCAACACGAAATAAGTTTTTGAAGTGAAAACTTCTTTAGACGGGCTACATACATTTTATTCCCGGGCAGTGAATTAGTTTCATGCGACACGGTAAAATCGTTCGCAGCACAAGCCAAAATCGCTCGCAGCACAAGCAAAAATCGTTCGCAGCTCAGCGACAATCGTTCGCAGCAGGACACAGCAAGCTGAAATGAAGGGAGTCGAGTTTTTACCGGAGCGAGCGAAAAACAATCACCTGTGCGTCACTTGTCAATTTTAAATTTTCATTGTACGTTGTGTTGTGACCTGACTGACCTCAGTGCAGAGCTGCAGGAGTAACTGTATGTACATACAGGATATTTCACTAGTGATAATGAGCCTGACGTAATTTAAAATGCAACCCACACTATATTTCCGAAATAAGCTGGCTACTGAAAGTAAAATGTCCGGCTTTTTTGAAAATGTATTGTGGGTTGAATTTATTATTCCGTCAGGCTCATTATCACTCGTGGAATAGCCTGTATACATCGTGTTATTGAAATGCGTTAAGAAAATTTAAACGGTGATAGAACTCATCAAAACAAATTACTTTTCTATTTACAATTTTTTCGAAAACTCAAATTTATACTTACATTTATTTTCACCGTATTCCGTGTCATCGAGTCGTTTATGGATGGCAAGGTTAACGCAAAAAAAGTAAATACGGCAAAAACCCAGGCGGATAGGTCTTGCAAAAACTTACTGACACAATTTAGTCACGTCCTTCGCCTGCATGCGGCCGTGTTTACAATTTATTGGAAAGTGAATTTCCAGTAATTATCGTCAAAAATGGTGCAGTACACTAATCCGGAGTTAACAGACATGGTGCTGATCTACGGGGAAGCTTTATCGAATGCTGGTGCAGCCAGGCGTTTGTACATGGAGAGATTTCCCGGTCGCCAAGTTCCCTGTGAACGTACCTTTGTGAATGCTGTCCAGCATTTAAGGGATTATGGTACTTTTAGTCCTGTCAACCGAAATCGAGGCCGTTCAAGATCTCGTCGTGTCTTGGACTTGGAGCCTGAAATTCTGCAAGCTGTTTAGGAAGAACCAAATGTTAGTTGCCGACGACTTGCATTACGAATGGGTGTTTCCAGTTTCACAATTTGGAGAACGCTGCACGAACAAGGATTACATCCTTATCATCTTCAACGTGTCCAACACTTAGAATCAGAAGATCCACCACGTCGAATTGCATTTTGTCAATTGCTTCTTCAAAAAATTGACGAAGAACCCAATTTTTTAAGCATCATCTTAACCACAGATGAAGCAGGATTTACTCGAGATGGAGTTTTCAATTCCCATAATACCCACATCTGGTCAGAAGAAAATCCACACCAAATCCGAGAACGTGGTTTCCAACAAAGATTTTCGATTAACGTGTGGGCAGGTACAATTGGGAATCGTTTGATCGGACCACATGTCTTACCTCCACATTTAAATGGTGAAGGATATTTAAATGTTTTACAAAATGAGCTGAGTGACCTTTTGGATGACGTGCCGTTGCAAGTCGGAGGGATATGTGGTACTTACATGACGGAGCGCCCGCTCATAGTGCACGAGGTGTTAAAAATTGGTTGGACGCTAATTTAGAAAATCGGTGGATAAGTCGTAATGGACCAGTTTTATGGCCAGCTCGTTCACCGGACTTAAATCCTTGTGACTTTTTCCTATGGGGCCATTTAAAACAGATTGTGTATGAGACTCCAGTTAACACCGTCGAAGAATTAACTGTTCGTGTGAATAATGCTGCCGAGTCAATTCGACGAAATGTTGGTGAGAACTCAAGCTTCTATGGCTCGAAGGGCACAAGCGTGCATCGATAACGGAGGGCGTCATTTCGAACATTTAATTTGAAGGTTAGTGCCCTTGATCAAGTGTGGTGCGTAACTTGAATGTCACTCTCACTTACTACGAATAAAGAATTGGTTTTTGCTTGACTATCTAAGTTTTTATCTTCTTTGGCTTTTAATGTACGCAGGGAGACATTGGCGGGTACTAGAATTTACGATCAAACTAATTAAAATTTTATCTGGGTTTAGAAAGTTTTTCGAAAAAATGGTAAATAGAAAAGACTTGTGCGAAGTGTATATGCGTGTATACGTGTATGTGTACGCCCTGCAAGTTTAATGGTTTTTAAAGGGATCAACAGTGTTTTTGGTTCCTGTTCTGTTGAAATAGTGTGGACAAATCGTACGTTAACTAATTTCAGGTTTTTTTTTTATATACCTTTTTATTTTTGTGTTTTTTTTTCTTGTGCTGGATTGACTTTTACGGTTATCGAGTGGGTGAGTTGTTTTTACCACTGCTGATAGTACGTGCTATCGCAGTGGCATCACTTCTTTTGCCGCCATAAAAATGGGACGAAAATGCATGAATTGTAACAAAACTATCGCTCGTTCTGATGATTATTTAAGATGCAGTAAAGACTGTGCGGGTGTTTTTCACTTGGCATGTGTCCGAATTTCAAAGGCTTTATTTGCAGTTATGAAAACTGAGGACAAAGTTCGCAGTTGGGTATGTGTAGGTTGCTCTTCAGACGTAACCTCACCTATTCCTAATATAGAGCAGTCTGTTGACAATATGTTTAACCTTACTTCTACCGTTTCGTCTGATACTGCTGGTAATACAATAAAAACCGACGTCTTACTACCACCTTTCCTGCCTGACAGTAACACTTTAAACAATGCTCCTGACGCCTTCAAAAATGTTTTCAGTGAATTCTCTGGAACTATTTATAAATATTTTGAAATTTTCGGTGCATCTATGAGGAATCATTTTAATTCTTTAAACGGACAACTTGCGGATCTAAGAAAAGAGAATTCTCTACTACGAACTGAAATTCAGAAACTAACTGATAAATTATCCCAGAAGGAATTGCTGCAGAATAAATCTCAAGATTTACCCTTATCCAACGTATTATCTTATGCTGACACTATTAAGCGATGTGCATCTGTGGTTATGATGCCAAAAGAATCTTCTCAAGCAGTCTCTAAAACCAAATCTGACATAATTAACAAAATTGATCCTTCTAAATCAAATGTTGATATATCGGGTGTACGTTCAACGAAAAATGGCGGTCTTATTCTGAAATGCCATGATCCTTCCGAGTTCAAAAAATTTGCTTTGGATAATAAATTAGTGGACTCGTACGAAATTAAAGACTTAAAAACCATTTCGCCTAGATTACGCATTTCAGGGGTTTCTAGTGATTTAGGAAAAGAACATATTATATCATTTTTGGTAAAGCAGAATAGCTCTGTATTTAGTAATCCTTCTCAGCTGAAAATCCTTAAATATTTTCCCACTAAGAAGAAACCTGATGTTTTTCAGTTCATCTTGCAAGTTGACGTCAATACTTATATTAAAGCTTTAAATTCGAAACACTGTTTGATTGGATTAGACAACTGTTATATATTTGATGCTATTGATGTAATTCGCTGTTATCGCTGCAACGGCTATCACCACTCTCATACTTTTTGCAAACGTAATCTTAGTTGTCCTAGATGTGGTGAATCCCATGAGGTAAAGGAGTGCAAATCTACTGTTTTAAGATGCATAAACTGTGTCTTCCTCAATTCAAAGACCAATCTGACTGGTGTAAACGCTGCTCATGCATGTTGGGACACTAACTAATGTCAGTATTATTTAAATCTAATAGCTAATATAAAGAAAGATTTATTTGGTGATGTTACTTTACCTTCATAGCAACTAAATTCGGATTCACTATTATATCAAGAGGCAGTTAATATTGAATCGTTGTCTTTGTTTGTTGATAGTAATATCACCCTAACTGGAGGTGACCGTCTGATAAGTCCTTTAGACCTTGGCTCCTCTGTTGCGTCTGCCTCCAATAGTGTACGTAAGCCTGAGCAGATCTCATTCTTGGTTCAGTACCTAAATGCCGGTGGTATGAATACTAAGATATCTGATTTTTTTGAATCAACTGGTGGTTCTCAGAGTGACGTCATTGCCGTGTCCGAGACTTGGCTATCTGATAATGTTTCATCCTTGGAAATTGCTGATAATAGCATTTACGACATCTACAGAAAGGACAGAAACTTTACTGATCTTGGCCTCGTGCGTGGTGGTGGCGTTTTGCTGCTAATTCACAAATCTTATCGGGTCTTTCAATTGAATCTTGACCATATTATTGCCCATTTGCCTATTATTGATATAATAGGTTGTAAAGTTGTATTGAATTCCCAATCTTTTGTGTTCGTTTTTGTTATTTATATACCACCTCAAACCTCTGTTGATGACTTTGCCACCCTGATGGAGTTTTTGGAGGTCTTGGATTACTTGTATGAACACGATGTACTGTTTATAGGTGATTTTAATGTGCCTAATTATATCAATAATAATGGTTGCAGAATAGACTCTAAAAACGAACTTTTACTTAATTTTTGTAGTATTTTAAATCTTAAACAATTCAATTATATTACGAATTGTGATAATCGTTGTTTAGATCTAATACTATCAAGTTTTGATTGCAGTGTTATGCTCGATTCCGCTCCCCTGTTAATTGGAAGTGCGCTTCATCCTCCTTTATTTTGTATTTGTTCTCTGAAGTCGCCTTGTCGCAAGTTTTTCAAAAGTTCCAAAAGTTGCCGCGGGGAAGAACGATTTAATTTCCGTAAAGCTAACCTGTTGGGTCTCTACGATTGTATTGCGAATTGTGACTGGAGTTTTCTGCATGCTGTGAACGATGTGAATGTGGCAGTCGGTTTATTTTATGAAAAGTTATATGACATGTTTCGGCAGTTTGTACCGCTGAACAGAGCGAATTCTTCACTTATCCGGTCTGGTATACAACCGACATTATTAGGAAATTAAAACACAAGTTTAAGGTTTTTAAAAAATACAAAAAAACTAAGTCACGCTCTACATTAATTGAATTTAGGACCTTGAGACGTGATCTTAAGATCAGCATTAATGCAGCATACCATGAGTACATTTCTACGGTTGAACAGCAACTAACTCACGACCCTCGTTGTTTTTGGTCATTTGTGAACCATAAAAGGAAATCTAGTACTATTCCTTCAGTTATGCAATTAGATGAGGTCGAGTACTCCACCCCGCATACTATCGCTAACGCCTTTCTATCCCACTTCGAAAAGAATTTTTCGTCACCATCAATGACGGATTTTCAGTTTAATAATCCTTGTAACAACAATTATATTCATTTGCCAAGTATTTCTACTGATGATATCCTAAGGCATCTTTTAAAACTGAAGCCGTCTTCTGCCAGCGGTGATGATGCCCTTCCTGGTTTTATCCTTAAGGATTGTGCTCAAATACTGGTTACGCCTTTGCATTTTTTATACAATTTAATTTTAACAACCTCAGTTTATCCGTGCTTATGGAAGGTTGGTAAGATTTGTCCTATATTCAAGTCGGGTAAGAAGAATATCATCTCAAATTATAGACCTGTCACCATTCTACCGCATATTTCCAAGGTATTTGAGTCTATTATTTACTCTTATATATATACTAATGTACAAAATGTTATCTCTGAACATCAGCATGGATTTTTTAGGGGTAGGTCTACGTCCACCAATTTATCTTGCATCTCGCATTTCATTTCAGCTGCGTTGGATAAAAATACTCAGGTTGATGTCATCTACATCGACTTTTCAAAAGCATTTGATCGCATCGATCATAATATCTTATTAAATAAACTCAGACACTTCGGGTTCAGTGACTCTCTTTTAAATCTATTCGAGTCTTATTTATTGGATTTGTTACGTAAATGTTTTAGGTTTCTATTCTTCTCGGCTAGTTGTAAATTCAGGTGTTCCCCAAGGGTCTAATTTAGGTCCCTTGCTTTTCCTTTTGTTTATTAACGATATTGTTGAAATATTTAGTTTAAATGTGCTTTTGTTTGCCGATGATGTTAAGCTGTATTCTACTATTAGAGATATTTCTGACTGTATGCGTTTGCAATCAAATGTTGATGTGCTTTATGGTTGGTGTCGCAGTAATGGTCTCCCCTTGAATCGTGACAAATGCTACATTCTCTCGTTCTCTCGTAAGACCAAGCCGCTTATGTTCGATTATAGAATTGGGAATGCTTCATTGACTAGGTGTTTCACTTTCAAGGATTTAGGCGTTACATTTGACGCTCAATTCACCTCCAACGAACATGTTGATATTATTGTGGCATCATCAGTCAAAACTTTAGGTTTCATCTTTCGATCGTGCAAACGATTCAGGTCTGAGAGTTGCTTAAGGGCACTTTATTTTATCTTGGTCAGATCTAAATTGGAGTACTGTTCAATTGTATGGTCGCCGATCTATCGAAGAGGTGTTGATGCTTTGGAGTCGGTTCAGAGGAAGTTTGCCAAGTATCTTCTGTTCAAGTTAATTGCTGAATTTCCTCCAAGAGGTACTCCTAATTCTGTTCTTTATGATATGGCAAATCTGCGTTCTCTCAATATGAGACGTAATGATAGTTTTCTGATATTTCTATATAAGATCATACACGGCATTATTAATTCTCCCTTCTTGTTATTCCAAATTTATTTCAATGTGCCTCGGGCAAATCTTAGATCTGGTCGTTTTTTTTATGTTCCGCGAGCAGTTACTAATATACTGCATCGTTCCCCTCTTTATACTGCCTGCACATTATTCAATAGCAACTGTAGTGAGTGCGATATTTTTGTGATTAGTCTTGGACAATTTCAGAGATTGATTACCTGCATTTCAGAGGTTTAATTGAGCGTTTCCCGTAACGAGTACACAGTCGCTTTTTGAGCTGTTGCATTGTATAACGCTGTTTACTGTTGGTTTTTGTTTGGGTGTACAACCTGTTAACCAACATACCAAATAATAATAATAATAATAATAATAATAATAATTTGTTTTGATGAGTTCTATCACCCTTTAAATTTTCTTAACGCATTTCAATAACATACTGTAGTTTTATATAATATAAACGATAAAGACACGACAAATATTGTAATGTAGGATTTAATACGTAATTCTCAATTATATGGCTTCAACAATTCATCTATTGGAAAAATGTGTGTAGCAAAATGTGAAGAGGAAAATGGACAAATTATTATAATACAGGGTACTGCTATGAAAACTTCTGTTGTGTTCAATATCATCGTCAAGAAAATATAGTATATTAAAGTAAAAGTGGATATTATAGTTATTTAATAAACTAGTTTGTTAATGAAGGAACTGTTTAAAGCACGAACGAGTGTAGCGAGTGAGTGCCTTAATAGTTGATATTATTAATCGCCCGTTAACAAACGAGTTGATTACAAAAATTTTTCGTTGACCGCAAACTTTTTTTTTTGTGACAAAATTTCAAATTAAAGCCAAATCAAAACCAATTTCATCTTTTTCGATAAAGATGAGACCTTATAATGCTTTTTTTGTCCTCAGGGTAGGCCATTTTTAAATTTTTCAATACTTTCTCTTCACTTTTCCACAAAGAGTGTCAGAAGACGTCAACTCTATTCACATTCAATTTCACGTAAAAATCACGGTTGCTAAGAAAACTTAGTTACCTTTGAAAAATATGACATGCGAATTATAACCAAAAAGGTCGGCTTTTGAAAAAGTGAATTCGTAATTGTGCAGTAATGGAGCTATAAAATATAGAAAACCCTACTGCACTACCTGCTGCAGTGTTGGTAAGTGCAAACAATGCATGTTCGAGGTTGTTTATACTTCAAAATTTCATCAAAACGTCAAAATCACAAAAATCGTTGATTAATGAAAAATAGTGTATTAATGAGGTCCATTAATACACTATATTTTAGACAAAATAATTCATTAATATTGAAATTAACATGCGGTCAACGGAAAAGGTCTTTAAAACACGCGCGATTTTTCGAGCACGACGACGCAGCCGGAGTGTTCGAAATAGAGCAAGTGTTTTAAAGACCAGTTATCCACGAATACTTTACGATATTTTTTTTTTATGTTAAATGAGAACATTTAGACTTTTCTACGGCCCTCTCGGGTTTGGTGATGTTTCCATGAAAAACGCGCGATGTTGCCATGGAAAAGAGCGTTTTTTAAAGTTCGATTTAAACACGCTCAGGCGTGTTTTAAATGAGCAAAATTGGTTGCCAATAAAAAAAAAACTTAAACATCCAAACCTAACCTCACAAATTTTGCCAGAGTGTACCTCTATAAGCGGACGTATTTGCAGTTTCTATTGAAAAATACAGATTTTTGATGTTTATTTAAAAACAGCATTGGATTTTAATAATATTAATTATTTATGCCTTGCTTCTTATTCCTCCAAGTACTATCATCCATAATGATATATTTTTTATAGAATAGATATACAGAGTGATCACAAAAAAACGCCCCAGCTTATATCTTTCTTATTTGACATCCGATTTCAACGAGTAATACATCAAATTAAAGAATTCAAAAAGTACTATAAACTGGATATAAAATGTTGCCCTTAGCAACAGTTAGATTCATTATGTTTTTCTGAGTTCAAAAATATAGTACACCCTATATATTTAAATGTCATTCTAATTTCTAATTATAATGGAACAGTAGAACTTTATTCGTAACAGGCCATGAATTACTTATGAACACATTTTTGTAGTCATGGAAACAATATTTATTAAGTAATACAAACAATAAAATAACAATAATTTTTTTTCAACTGATCTGTTCAAACTGAGCACCATTTTGTTCGAGACACTTCGCGTGGCATTCAGAAGGCTTTCAGGTGGGGTTTCTCTGCAAGTAGTAATTTCTATTATTTCCGAAATATGCTTGCAACATATCCACAATTTCATTATTGTTCATTTTATTTCACAACACTAAATTGGAGAAACAAAATTAAACAAAAATTACGACAAATAGAGTTTATTTTCAAAATAAATGTTTATTTTTTTGTGTTTCCGTGGCTACAAGAATATCTTAAGTAATTCATGGCTTGTTACGAATAAAGTTCTACTTATTCCTAATGATTTGTAATTGAATTTTATTTATTTCTTATGTTAGAATAACATTTAAATATACAGGCTGTGCTATATTTTTTAACTTAGAAAAACATAATGAATCTAACTGTACCAAAAAAATTATATGTTGCTATTTAAAAAATTTAAGTTGACCCGTGACCCTTGTAAGATAGGGTTGCTAAGGGCAACATTTTATATCCAGTATGTATAGTACATTTTGAACCCTTGTGTGTTTTGTACCACTCGTTGAAATCGAATTTCAAATAAGAAAGATATAAGCTGGGGCGTTTTTTGTGATCACTCTGCATATTAGGTACTTAAAATCAGTAACGAGCATCATAGAAGTTTTCACTTCTGTCGTGCGGTCTTAAGCACGACAGCTCCCAAAATATAGTTGCCTGGCGCCCATTAAACGTACCCACACCAGTGCCCCGAATAAAACCTGAGAGCCCGGTGCAGTCAATGTCCCATTTTGGGTCTAAAGCAGACCCAGGAAAACAGGCGCAGGACCGACGGGAGAACCCCACCGCGGTCCGAGCCAACCGCTTAAGCACCACCACTTCCCCGGGTCGAGGTCCGCATTGGCCAGCGGACCTTCCAGGCGATCTTGGACTCGGGGTCATCAGCGAACTTCGTCTCCGGTCGCATCTTCCAAGTAGAAGAAGTTACCAGGCAGCAGCTGGAACCGGCAAGTCGGGAAGCGACCGTCGAAACTTCCGGAAGGATCGTCGCCACCCTCCACATCGGAGAAGCCTGCTACGAGAATGTGCTATTCCTGGTCGTCAACGAGCTAAGGGATGAGGTCATCCTCCAACACCAATGGCTGCGGGACGCAAGAGCAACGATGGACTTCACCTTGGGCTGCGTCCACCACGGCGCCAGAACCAGGAGAACCACCTACTGGAACCAGCGACAGCCAGAAACAATTAAGACCTGCAGGAAAGAAGACGAAGTGCGCCACGGGTTTCCGTCGTCATGTGCCCGCGAATTTTTGGACGTTCTGCGCGAGTTCGCGGGAGTGATGAACGATGAGAGTGTGACCGGGACACTTAGTGCGGTAAGTCACACTACATATTGGGTTAGTTAGAGACGAACCATTCCGCATTCGGCCGTACCACCTATCAGAGGACAAAAAGCGCGCCCTGTTTGAGTGCGTTCGAGATATGCTCGCGTCGGGCGTGATCCAGCGGTCGGACAGTGTATACTGCTCGCCGGTAATGTTGGTGCGGAAGAAGGGCGGCACAGACGGTTGAACCAAAACACCAGGGACGAGGCGGCGCCGTTGCCCCGTATTCAAGAAGTGCTTCGCGACTTTGGGACTGTCCAAGTGTATTCGTCGATGGACTTGAAATCCGGCTACTGGCAGATCCCGATGGACCCGGCGTTCAAACACCTCACCGCGTTAGCGACGCCCGACGGGGCAACATATCAGTACCGAGTGATGCCATTCGGGCTAAAAAACGCGCCGGCCACGTTCCAAAAACGTATGACACGGGTGTTGGCAAGACTTCTGGGGAGGTGAGTTCATGTGTACCTAGACGACATCATCGTGTACTCTAGGACGCATGAAGAGCATTTCTCACACTTGCGCCAAGACTCCACGAGTACGGACTTCGGTGCGCGGTCGGAAAATGCCAGTTCAGAGTGCGCGAACTGCCATACCTGTAAAATTAATCCATCGGGAACTTCGGAATGATGGTAACCAGTTAGAAGACATTACAAGTCATGATATTGATTGCATCCGCAAAAACATGTATAGAACGAGACAAGCACAATTGCCACGAATGCCTAAATCGCAAGAGGAAGTTTTCGACTGTGTGAATAAACTAGATTTAGTTACAAATAAGGAAGAACCATTTTTACAAGTATCTGACGAAGCAAATAGAATAATTATTATTTCTTGTTACACCAATTGAAGTTTTTTGTGTTCCGTAGATTCTGTATTTATGGATGGCACATTTGATTTTTGTACAAAATTTTTTACTCATTTTTTTACTATGCAAGGTTACAAAAATGGCCATTATGTACCGTTAGTATTTTCTTTACTACCTAATAAGTGTAAAGATACATATTTCACATTTTTTAACTTATTGACAAAATCGGTGTGAGCAAATTAATTTAAGTATGTTTTAAACCGAAAACTATTATTATTGATTTTGAAATAGCTGTCCATGCTTCTGTGACTATAAAAATAAAATTTTATACACCCTATAAAATTTTATTTTTATAGGGTGTAGGTTTCATTTAGGTCAAAGTTGGTTTCGAAAAATTCAATCGTTCGGTTTAACTGCCGAGTACAAAAATAGTTATTTATGATGTAAGTGTTAAAAGTGAGATGTTATTTTGTAAGTGGGGTAAATTGGGAAACGAGCGCAGCGAGTTGACCAACCCCACGAACAAAATAAAATCACTTTTAACACATCCATCATACATCTATTTTTTATACAACTGGTTTGCATTGCATTAAAAAACACAGTCGTATTTTTGATGTTTATTTTAATTTCTGCGGCAAAAATCAGGTAGCTAGTCTTGTATTGACATTTGTTTATTAGAAACGTCAAAAAAGTTTTCGTTAGGTTTTGTAAAACACTTTCAATTCCACATTATGGCATTCGTAAACATGGAATGCAAAGAAAACGACGTTAACGATGCCGATATCGACGACAGATTTCCCGCAGATATTGAAAAAGCGGCAAATAGAGCCACTTTAACATTTATAAATAAATAAAAAATAATTAGTGTTAAAAATACTTTTAACACGGTAAGTTATAAAGAGCAATTTTTAATCAAATTAGCTTCCACTAAAAACGTCACTTTTAATGTCAGTTGTATAAAATAGTATATTATGCAACAAGATTTATAAATGGCACTTTAGACACGCGTTTTATGTTAGGCACGAGCGAAGCGTAGCGGAGCGAGTGTTTAATAAACAAGTGTCTAGAGAAGTTTATAAACGAGTTGAATACTAGGTATACTTTTTCTACGACCAAATTAACAAATGGAACACAGAAACGAAACAAGCAACTTTTTTATTAAACGTTAATTTAAACATACAAACTAAATGAACATACCAAATAGGAATATATATATTTCTCAGGATACAAACTGTTGGTGGCTTCAGGTCCATATTTGAAAAATACAACGAATTATTCCACTGCAATGACGTTTTCTTTTACGCTGGATGCGAAACTGATAAACGTCAAAATACCAACTTGATCTAGAGCTAAATATGTCCAAAAAATTCAAGCCGTGTTTAAAGAAACTTCGAGCGTGTTTAATATCCTGAAAACGCCCGAATGGACACCAAGTTGTGACTAATGAACAATCGTTTTTAAAGTGACGTTTTGTACACTATTTGTCAGTGCAAAATGTGACACTTCAGAGAAGTAGAAAAAAATTTTTTTTTGGACTTCAATTTTTAAATCCTAGTGAAGTATGCGATTCATTTGCATTTGACCTTGTTGAATCATTGGGGGATGATGATAGAGTTCAAAAGTTTCGTGACTATTTAGTAGAAAATGATATCAGCGAAGATGCTTTGTTCCTACCGTACATATGGGCTAGTGAGACAGCATCGTTAAGCAGAACCACAAATGCTTGCGAATCATTTCATTCGCATTTTAGTACCAACTTTTACAAGGCTCATCCAAATATTTACCAGTTTACGGAAATATTACTAAATTTTCAAGGCGAGACTTACGTAAAAATTAATACGCCTAATAAGTTTGTTAAAAAGTTACGGCCGCAAGTGAAACAAAGGCAAAATCTTGTTTTAGAAAAAATAAAAGAGCGAAATGAAAATCGCATGAGTAAACTCCATCCATTTTCAATATACACAACTAAATCTAGTGATTTTAGTAACTTTTGTGGTGTAATAGGATACAACTTTTTTCTACTGTAAATGCAATGTCAGATAATAATTCAGGTTATGTGTATTTTGAAGAGGTTATAATGTACGATTATTGTCATTTTTGACAAATCTCTAATCGAGTTCCGCAATCAAGTAAAGTAAACTAGTTTTGAATATTTTACTTAAAGGAGCTGTGAGCTCGATGCAGTGTCGATTTCCGAGCGTGCTATTACGTCATACGTGCGGGAGTCAGTTTATACCCGTCAAGCGCTGTTGTGTTTTCTTTATTATTTTATAGTTATTTAAGTGACAAGTGATCGTCGAGCGTGGTGATAATTGTGAGTTAATGATGAATAAAAAAGACAAAATAACGCCATATGCCTTTGAACCCAATTATTCTGAATATGGGAGACATTTAGCCGAAAACGTAGAAGATACCAGCACAATTCCCGACACTAGAATCGGAAATACCGATTGGTGTGCATGTGGGCATTGTCCACAAATGACAATTGAACATGAATCATACTGTTGCACAGAATCAGAAAATGTTAGGAATTTAAAAGGTGGCTTAACCTGCATTACACACCATGAGTCTTTTCCAAGTGTTATTTTAAATAAAGATACCCTGCAAGGAGCACGTTATCAAATGATGCTTCATGCAGATAACGCTGCTAGAAGGGAGACTTTGAAGAAAATAAGCAATAGATTATGGCGACACATCGCATACAAACAGTTTGTATACTGGGTAAATGCCTGGGTCCCCTTGGGAAAAAAGAAGAGAAAAGTTATACCAGCCTGTGTTATTGCCAAAATCAGGGAAGAGTATGGTGAAGAGGATGATTCCTATGTTGGATTTCAATCTGCAGAAGGCGAAGATCCTGATTATTTTGATTGAATTTTAAAAATAATCTTTTTAGGTACTAATTTACAACGTCAAATTAATGTTCTTATTGTTCGCAGCTGTCACCAATTGTAAAATTTTGCCTTTGTAAACGGTCTTTGGCAATTTTAAAACACTTGTCAAAACAAACGTCAAACTATTTTTAAGAGATTTTGGAACTTGGAGGGCCTTGTCGCCCCTTTTCGAATAAATCTGTGTTATTTCGTGTGTTGGAGTGTTCAGATATTAATGATAAAATAAATAAAGATTTACAATGTTTCATGTTTTATTGTAAACTCGAAACAAAAATGTAAAAATTCACAATAATTTGTGAACAAACTGTTCATGGTTGAAACAAATAAAATAAACGTATTATTTTTATTAAAAGTTATTCAATTATACATTGAATCGTGAAAAATGTTTCTGTCGAGCTTCACTCATAGAAGGACGCTCAGTTGGAGCAATATTTGCAGGAACTTCCGCATAGTACTCATCTTCGTTATCAGTAGAAAATGAAACATCTTTGTGTTTTACGAAGCTGCGAATTTCTGTAAGTAAATTTTGGCGCCACTCGTTGGATTTGGCTGCAGGAAGTTTTTTGTAAATCCATTTCTTCTGTGCTTCAGACCACTGCAGTTTTTCTTTTATTTTTAATCTCTTTACATTAGCATTATGATCTAATACAGCAAGTATTCCGCGAGCCACCATTCCATCATAACTGAAATGACTTCTTTTTGGTAAGTATTTTAACCGTACATTATGCTAACATTCTAGTGTGACAGTATTTATTGATATGGGTCAAATCCTTCAACCATCTTTTATCCTCTATAACATCCTTTAGGTATCTGTAATCAGCAGATCCCGGAGATATCCACATTTTTTCCCTGCTTTCGCTGTCCGAGATAGGGTGTCCCTTTCCGACCGAAGATTTTGAACAGGACCGTTCAAAGGGGGGCAGGAATGTACAGGACCGACCTGTAGCGTTAGTTGAGGTACCTCACCAGGGAGGACCGCACCCCACCACCCTCTCTTAAAAGCGAGACGCATCCCACAGGATAGAACAGATACGACAGATACATCAGATCAGTCAAACAAATTCAAACAGACATAACCATTTTTATACAATCATTTACTTATACTTTGTTAATGTTATTGTTTGGAAGTTATTAAATATTTAAAAATCAACAATTCTTTTCCTGCGGTACAACGCCGCAACATAGGGGGATGGTCAGACTTTTGAAAATGTTTATTTCCTTCCCACGAATGAACATTTGATATGTGATTCAACACAGATTTAAATTTTTCTAACAATACTTCCGCATCTCCGTTGCAAGTTGCAGCAGACCACCACAAATGGTTGACAATACTGTATCTCCACGCCCCCAACAAGGGTGCTTTTTTGTCTACACTTTTAAGTCTTTTTACTAAACTCTTTGCAAGATGCCATACATCAAATTGGTGTTCGATATGTGAATATTTTTGTTTCATCATACACCTAATGCCGATATGTCTATCCGAAAGAAAAAGTTTAAATTTTACCCCTTTTGCCTCAAATTTTGATAATAGTCGGTCACATGCTTGCTTTTCCAATTCTCCATCCACCTGTCCTCTTTGCAAAACTATGAAATCTAAAATTTTGTCGGTCTCTAAATCCATTAGTGAGTATGTTACATATTTAGCGGAAAAACCAGGAGAATCGAATTGACCATCACCAGCTACAGCGCAAGTGTTACTTGATTTTATATTTGCCAACAGTGCATTTCTTTGAACGTTCCAGGTATGCTTTATGCAGGGAATGGCAAGGTTTTTTATAATTCGATAATATGTATGATTTGAGAACAGCTGAATACCAGCTGTTTTGCATAAAGTTTCAAATTTGCTAAAATTTAGGCCACATAGATACATCGCAGCAGACAGTTGTACATTTCCACTGGAATAATAATTTTCCGTGGACTGTGATTTCCAGGTGAGAGAATGGTTATTTTGACATAAGAAAGTGGCTAGCAACATAGACCCCCTGGAACAAGTCTTTTGTAATTTGAAAGTACTTCCGCAGTCAAAACATCGCAACAAATCGAATAATTTTGCAAGTTGATCAAAAGGAACTAAATAAATTGTATTATTATTGTTTGTACTTCCAGTTTCACAATTAGAGGGTGGATTTTCAGAATCTGCACTGGAATCTGAATCTAATTCATCGTCACTAAGCGCCTCAAACTCACAATCAAACTTTTCTTCATCGCTCATATCCAGCTCTTCATCTTTTATAAAATGACTAATATTTCGTAATACTTCTTGGCCTAACTCGCACTGTAAACCAATTCCTGTCTCCACATCTGTTATGTTTTCCTCCAAATCTAATGTACTATTGTGAATTCCGATTTCTTCGAAAATAATCTAAATAACGAACGATACATTTATAATGAAGACGTAAGAAAATATGAAAAGAATATACCTGTTGCTGACTTGTGGAGGCAATGGCATTGTCTACAATTTCCTTTCTGCTCTTCTTTTCTTGGTAAAGAGAATGTCTGTTTGATTCATTTTCATTATTACCAGGTAATCGCAATGTTGGGATGGCATCATTTTTAAGAAATAACTTAGTCTTTCTGTGGGCAGATAATAATTGTTTTTTCAATAGAGCACTGTATTCATAATCACTTTCTTTAAAATGAGAAGAACAAACTCGACTATGTTTGGACGGAGTAAATTTCGACCTTTGCACTTTAGCACTAACAGCTAATACTGGATAAAGTAGGTACACAAAACCATATATATCAACTTCTGTGGTTTTGTTTTATCGTGCAATTTTGCAGATATTTATGAAATAACAATTGTCAAACTTTTTGACATATACAGCTCCCAACCCAATAGGTTGCATTTTCCCTGTTACGATTATGATTATTTGTTGGTCGATATAAATTAAACAAACACATTTATCGGAAAAATTATACAGGGAAATGTGTTTTTTTACACTAAATAAAGTAACGTATGGACACTTTAATTTTAAAGTAACTGTGAAAAGAATAAATTAACGGTGTCCGCATATTTTTCCCGTACAGATTTTTCCCACACTCCACTAGAAATTTTTGACATTGTTCGGGAAATCGCAGCTCCCTTGACCTAAAATGTAAGGTAACGCTATATTTCCCAGATTGGGAGGCCGAAAATAGTATATTATGTTATGAGGAGCAAAAATGGAGTTTTATGTGCTGCGGCTGCGGCTGCGACAAACCAGCCAAAGACATAAAACCATTTTTGCTCCGAATAACATATACTATTTTTTCTTCAAACCTTCATAACAAATTATTTAAGAAATATTAAAAAACAGATAGAAGATCGTGTAGACTGATAAATTAATGTAGTTCGTTTTGGAAAGCGTTACTGTGATTATGACTAGTATAAACAACGCTGTGAACAAAATCCAATTTTTCTTTAATAATTGACAGGCGCTCAAAACGTTTCAATTTGGATAGATTTTGTAAGTATGTTTTGCAATTATGTACATGTTTCTTGATGAAATCTTATTTAATGACTTTAGCGTTCAATATGTCAGATTCGGAAATGAATCAGCTTCAGTGTACGCCACCTGAAGTATTGAAGGCCGCCAAGACGGCCATAAATGATTTGGTGCCTACAAAATCAGGCACTATTTACCAAACTGCATATTCCCGCTTCATCAGTTGGTGCAAAAAGGAAAATGCAAATAGTTTTACCGAAAATGTATTTCTGGCGTATTTTTTCTATTTGAAAACCGAGATTAAAATGAAGAGTTCATCATTATGGTCGAATTATTCAATGGTTAGATCTCTGATGAATATTAATCATGGGATTGACATTAGCAGATTCTTGAAATTACGTGCGTTTCTAAAAAAACAAAACGAATGTTACACTCCAAAAAAATCTCGAGTATTCACGAAAAAGGAATTTGATAAATTTTTGTCTGACGCCTCTGATCAACAGTACTTGGGATTGAAGGTAAAATAATAGGTAATATTCAAACAGATTTTAGTATTTGATATTTTGCAGATTGTGTTGGTTATTGGTATATCAGGTGCTTGTCGCTGTGACGAAATGGTCAAAATGAAGACTGACGACTTTGAAGACTTGGGATCTTTAGTCCTGGTAAAAATTCCAGACAGTAAGACAAAGAAACCTCGATCATTTACAATAGCCGGAGACAAGTTCATGAATGTGTACCGGAAGTATATTTCATTGCGTCCCGAAAACATGAAAGAGTCTAGATTTTTCTTAAAATATGTGAACGGAAAATGCTGTCGGGCAGTTATGGGGTTGCATAAAATTGGTGGTGTACCTAAGGAGGTGGCATCCTTTTTAAAACTACCTAATTGTAGCGAATATACAGGACATTCTCTGAGACGGATATCAGCAACATTACTCGTTGATGGTGGAGCCGACATTACTAGCTTGAAAAGACACGGAGGGTGGAAAAGTTCTACCATCGCTGAGGGATATATAGAGGAATCTCTGGCTCACAAGCAAGACGTGGCTATGAAAATTTTGTGCCCAAATACCAATGTTGTGACTCCTGAGGTAAATGCACTGGGTCCACCAAGTAGTCCGACCGCAATTGAAACTACTGATGTTACCCTTTCAAAAGTTGCAGTAACTGCTTCAAGTTCAGCTGTCGCTGAAGCAATGAGCGCCTTTAATATTCAAAACTCTTCCAACTGTGTATTTAATTTACATTTTTATAAATAGGTTTAATTAACTTAATAAATGATTTGTTAGAATTTGCGTTAGGAATTTTGAATGATTTAGCTTGTTTACTTCACAGCCGCTCATCAGTGGAGATAATAACTTTATCTGCCGCTCGTCAGCTCGCTAGATTTTTGATTGTTCGGCGAAGTCTTCAAACGGTTTCGCCCTTAACGACTGTTTATTCACAGGGGCTAATCTTCAAGAGGGTTTGCTTGATATTCTTTGTCGGTTTAAAACTTTCAAATTTGTTATGGCAGCCGATATAACGAAAATGTATCGCATGAACGAAATATTTTCTGACAACGGTACCAATTTTATTGAAGCCGAACGCGGTTTTTGAGATACGAGAAATTCAAACAAAATTTTAAACGAATTTCTGAGCGCCACTAAGTTTAACTTTATACCGGCAAGATCTCCGCATTTTGGGGGACTTTGGGAACGATGTGTTCAAAGCGTCAAACATCACTTGCGTAGGAAACTCGGCGATGCCTCAATCACTTACGAAGAATTTTATACCTTGTTTAGGCGAATAGAAGCTTGTCTAAATTCGCGTCCTGATCCCACTATCACAAGATCTCAACGACCTGGAAGCGTTGACCTTTGGTCATTTTTTAATTGGAGCACCACTCACGGCTCCCTACGAAAGCGACAGATCGCAACACCAACGGCCTCACGAGGTGGCAACGGATCACCCAACTCCAGCAGCACTTCTGGAAAAGGTGGCAAAAGGAGTATCTTTCGCAGTTGCAGACCCGTCCAAGAGGCCAACAACACCAACATCCAAACGTCGACGTAGGGGCCTTGGTGGTCCTAATAGAAGACAACTTTCCACCGCTTCAATAGAGACTCGGACGCGTAGTACAGGTGCACCCAGGAAGTGACGGTGTTGTGCGGGTAGTTTCCGTGAAAACGATTAGTGGCAGGTATGAATGTGCAGTGAAAAAAAAAACTGTGCATAATTCCAACGGAAGCGGCTTAAATAATTTTTCATCTCAAGTCATTTTTTTCCTTTTTTTCTTCTCTTGTTTTTCACTCTTTGTGACATCCACTATTTGTATATACAGGGTGTCTCAGCTAAGACTTTCGAGCCTAATAACTCGGTTATTCTCCAACGGATTTTTGTGAAATTTAAAATGCAGATATTTTAGACCGTGAAGAATAAAATCCTATTAATGCAATTACCAAAATCTTAAAAACGTAATTTTTACATGCCTTTTTAAAATGTTCAATCATTTAAGATTTACATCAAAAAAATCGTCAATAAAAAATGCTGTAGCGAGGAACTCGTACTTGAAAGGCGTCTGGTTTGCAAAAAAAAGCAAAAAACTGTGTTAAACGTGGCTGCAGATGCAAAAAACCTAGACGCGTATGAAACAAACGCGCAATATCGCCGAATTTTGGTCATCCCTTTTCACACAAATGCAGGTGACATATTTGACGTTTATCTTGCTAACCTTACAAACACTTACAAAGTTAAAGATAACATTTGAACGTAATTTATTACACTGGATGCTTTAATTCTTCCATAAACGACTAAAACACGATCGGGATATTTTAGCAAGGTAATTCAGTTCACGTACGCTTCCTGTGTCTTCAAATAAATTGACGACTCTCTTAACCTTACATTTTGTACAGCCTACATTTGGATAGTGTTCCACGAGAAAACGAACTGTGTCATTGAAGACCAGAACAGCTTGGCGAGTGACGCAGTCGACTGAAATCCCTCCCACTAGCGGAGCGCACTTGTCTGTTGGGTCTGGAAGTGTTTAGATCGTGTACAAACGGGCGAAAATCAGCGCTTCAAGCTTCAAGTGAACAGCATGTCCGGGCTGTTTTGAGCAGATTTGCTTCATTGAATGTACCGTACCTACGAGTACAACCGTAGCCATATCCTTGTCTTACAGAGACTCGCTCGTTTCCTCTTGTGCGCATCTCATCCGCCAAGCTATTCTGGTCAAGCTGTACTTAGTAATAGACTGTTCTGTACCGCACTTGCAACTGGAAAATAAACCAGAAAACATCCTTCAAACAAGTCTTTACTTTACCAATTTTCGAACCGCAAAACGATATCGCAAAATCTGGAGTGCTATTCTCGGCAAGTGACTTTTTCTGATCGTATTTGGTTGCGTATGCGCATTTTTTTTCGTACGCGAATCGTGTTCGCTATTCTCGTAATTAAAAGTTCGCATACGCTGATTAATACGTATGCGACTAAACTTATGCGAATAGTAATTGTGACAACATTGTAATTTTTAGAAATGTCATTATGAATACTTCGTCCGAGACTCTGTCATATTTTATGTTAAGTGTTAAATAAGTTAAACCACAGTTATGGCAGATGACTTTCTTCATTATGGGTTACTTCAAGATCTTCAACGCGTAGAAAATAGAGCTCCAAGGAGACTGAGGCAGCGAGGAGACCCACTGCATGAACTATTCGATGGACAGTTTATAAATATTTTCCGGTTATCAAAACCTCTTGTACGCGAACTAATAGAGCTTGTTCGACCACATTTGCCTGAACATCCAAGGGTGACTGACATTAGTCTAGAAACTAAGGTTTTGGTAGCCTTACGGTTTTTTGCAATCGAAAGTTATCAGTTGGATATTGGTCTGAATTACCACTTCAAAATTAGTTAGGCATCGGTAAGCCGTTGTATCAATGAGATGGTAAACGCCGTTAATCGTCCTGAAGTATTTAACACATACGTAAAATTTCCTTCGACATTGGAAGAACTTACTACTATACGCACTGCTTTTCAAAGACAGCATAACTTTCCGAGAGTTATTGGCTGCATCGACTGCACTCATGTAGCAATCTTTCCGCCGTATAATAATCCAGACAATCCAGAATATGTTTATGTAAATAGAAAGAATTACCATTCTTTAAACGTTCAACTAATTTGTGACGATAAACTAAAGATAACAAATGTTAACGCGTCTTTTCCCGGAAGCACACATGATTCATTTATTTGGAACCAATCTAATGTTCAGCGAGTATTAAGAAGATTGCACCTGACAGGAGAAACAAATTATTTTTTATTGGGAGATTCTGGCTATCCATTGAGGACTTGGTTATTGACACCAGTAGAGGGAGATTTGCAGCCAGGTACTCCTCAATACAGATAATGTGATGCATCGTTCCACAAGAAGTACAATAGAGAGATGTAACGGTGTGTTAAAAGCAAGGTTTCGTGGTCTTCAAACGCATAGGGTTTTACATTATAACCCACAAGTGGCTGGCAGAATAATTAAAACCTGTGTGTTTCTTCACAACATGTGTATAGAGAACAATATTCCTTGGGATGAGGATGGGGATGAAGAGCTGGAGGAAGATTTTAATCAAGAACAACTTGTGCCGTTAAATAATGTCCAAAGACGTGTTAATATTGAACTGGAGCAAGGAACAGCTGCCCGAACTCGTCTTATTGCTACACATTTTAGATAAATAAAAAATAAAAAATAAATTTTCGCATTGTAAATTAAAAATGTTATTTAAATAAAATTGTAATTTTTTTAAAGTTTATTCAAAAATAACCATAAAACATTTAAAAATATTCAATTGTTTTTTAAAATTTTCTAAAGCGGTTGCAATTCTATCAAAAATTTTTTTTTTTCTCTTTCGGCTTCTAGCATTTTGTTCATGATCTATCTCTAATTTTCTAGAGTAATATTTTTCTTTGGCAATCAATTTTTTATTTTGATATTCTTCAAACCCTTGTACAGCTGCTGCAGATGTCATGCCATTTTTCTTGGAGTTTTTGATTTTTTGTGATTGTGATTCCAGATGAAGATTGTTCTGCACATTTCCGCTCTGAGCACATGTTTCCAAATTTTCGCTCTGCTGAGTCAACTCTCGGTTTGAATAAGAAATGTTTCTTTTTTCCGAAAAACTGGGTGGTTCTGTCGGAACTTCTATTTCTAGCACCTCCGATTCGGTAACATCTGGGAGGCCACTGACACACACTGGTTTGATCAATTGTAAAATTGAATCCTCATCGTTGGATAACTTAATTTTTTTAGTGGTCCTCCTCCCGTTTCAATGGCACTTCTTTTTATAACGGCCGATTTTGTTTTAGTTCTAGACTTTAGGTCTTGCCATGTCTGCAATATTATAATTATTACAATAGATGTAGCAAACTAATGTAACGTCTTAGTGTTAATAATTTTCTTACTTTTCTCCATGCTTTCCAGTCTTTGGTAGTGCCAGTTGGCACCGAATTTAAACAAACTGTTAATTCTTCCCAAAGTTTTCTACAGTCGGCTGCTGTAAACGTAGATGAAAATTTACAGGATAATATGTTTGGATGATTATTAATGAATTCAATCAGCAGTTCTTTTTGCTGTTTGCTAATATTGGCACCTTTTTTGCGTTGTTCAGTTTCCTATAAAACGAAATGCATTTTAAATTTTTATTTGAATATTGGCTACTTGTAATTTTAACTTTTAGTACTTACAGCATTATTAGCATCAGAAGAAATCATTGTATTGCAAGTTTTTCAGCAGCTACAAAAAAACGTTTGCATTCGCATGTGATAATTCGAGCGCTAACGCCTACTCGCATTTTTTGATCGAGTGGTGATCTCGTATACGAATATTAAAGTCGAGTAGTTTATGCCGAGAATACCAAATAGTAATGCGCATTCGTAATTATAACATATTCGTACACGAAAAAAAAAGTCACTTGCCAAGAATAGAACTCCTGGTCCTTCGAGATAACGCGAACAATAATAATAATCACCGAAAGTAAACTTATAAACTCGGATAAAATCAACTTCCCACACTAGACTGTAACACGTAAAGATCGAAATAACGCAAGAACGCGAGGAGGCGGTGTACTCATCGCGGTCAGAAGAGGAGTGCCATACATAACAAAGAAAGTTCCGACAACCACCATAGAAACGGGAGCGGTGCAAATTCCAGGTACCGGCCGCACCATCGTAGGCGCGTACAACCCACCCCACAACTATTTTCAAAAAAGTGAACTTGAAAAAATCCTGGGAATGTCAACGAAAATAATCGTCGCTGGCGAGATGAACGCTAAAAGCGGCCTTAAGGCGGTTTTACACCAAGGCAACAATTGGCAACATGTAGCACGCAGCAGCCCATAAACGAAAGAAATAAGATCAGAAAAATATACCAAAGGACAAACACCGCAAAAAACAAAAAGAAACTGACGGAACACAGGGAAAAGATCAACAGGAGCCTGATACAACACAAGAATAAAGCGTGGAAAGCAAAACTAAGACAAGTAAACCCGAAGGATAACACGCTGTGGCAGGTAGATAAAACGCTGAAGAAAAACCGAGCAGAAATACCACCCCTCCAAACGCAAGACGGCAGCGAAGCTGCAACAGAAAAAGAAAAAGCGGAAGCCCTCGCGGATTATTTCCAGAGCGTCCACCTGCCAAAAACTCCGAGCACCCAAGAACAAGAGGTCAAGTCACTGCTGGAAAAAATTACCACCCAGAGCGAAAAATAACAAGAAGCGATGCGCACGAACCTCCATGAAGGTCACAAAATTCTGAAGCTCAGAAATAACAAAGCGTCCGGTGATGATAATATACGCAACGTGGCCCTCAAAAACCTACCGAGAAAAGTCCAACTAAACTACAGACTGTCTATAAAAGAATGTGGGATCGCAGAGGGCTCTGGAATTTGAATTTGCCAACCCCTTTAAATTTGTCGACTACTAACCGCCAAATCCGCCAAATTGTCAAATATATTCACAAGCTGTCAACACGAAGTCAACTTAACCTCATTTCCGCTTTCGAAGTCTTGTTTTGTTGTTTCTTGCGTTCCTGGTCTGCTTATTGTTGAAAAAAAGCTTTTTTCGAAGCTAGATAACTTCCGGTGGTGTTACAAAGGTACTGTCTTTATCTGTTTTTATAATTTTATTACCTCTCAAATATTTTAGAAGTAATTGCTAAAATGGTGTTCACACTTGAACAAAATAAGTTCATTATAATGTCTTATTACCGCAACGGTATTAAAAGAGACGGAGAATGGACATACAGCGTTGAAGCTTGTAAAGAAGAATTTTTAGCCAACTACCCGGACCAAAATATTTTAGAAAAGTCCCTTGCAGCTCACATTAATCGAATTGTTGATCGTTTTCTTGCTACTGGTAGTGTTGAAAAGGGAAAATCGTCAGGTCGTCCCAAGGTGATGGAAGATGTAGTTGAAAACATACGAGATACTTTAGAAGAACATCCGAGAACATCCCTTACAAGACTGGCTCTTCAGACTGGTGTACCTCGCAGTACATGTCATAAAATTGTTAAAAAGAACTTGCATTTCCATCCGTACAAAGTAACAACTGTACAAGAGCTCCTGCCTAATGACCCTGAAAGCCGCATAAATTATTGTAACTGGTTTCAGAATAATCTCAATAATGACAGATTGTTAGACTTGAGTTTCTTCTCAGACGAAGCTTGGTGTCATGTATCAGGATACGTTAATTCACAAAATGTTCGCCATTGGAGTTCTTAAAATCCATATGTGTTTGTTGAAGCCCCCTTACATCCAATGAAAGTTGGCGTATGGATTGCAGTTTCGCGCAGGAGACTTATTGGTCCTATATTTTTTCATCAAACTATTAATGGTGAGAGATACAGGGAATTAATTTTGAATGAATTCATTAACCAGTTAAATGATGAAGAGCTTCAGTATGGTTATTTTCAGCAAGACGGTGCGACACCGCATACAACTCAAGCAAATCTACAGTATTTAAGTGACTTTTTCGGTGATCGTGTCATAAGTAGAGGTACAAATACGCCATGGCCTCCGCGTTCGCCGGACTTAACTCCCTTAGACTTTTCTGTGTTCGGCTACTTGAAAAATGAAGTGTATAAACGACAAATGAATAATTTAAATCAGTTAATGGAAGAGATTACCAACTGTTGTCGTAACATCAATGAACAGATGTTACAAAATATTTTTGAAAATAAGAAAATGAGAGTAAGAAGATGTTTACAGCAAAATGGAGGACACTTCGAGCCATTTCTTT
Organism: Tenebrio molitor; assembly: GCF_963966145.1. Lineage (NCBI taxonomy): Eukaryota > Metazoa > Arthropoda > Insecta > Coleoptera > Tenebrionidae > Tenebrio > Tenebrio molitor. The sequence continues at coordinate 21,069,651 of NC_091051.1, read as the reverse complement.
AATTTTCATTGTTACATTTTTTAATTAAGTCACTGATGTTATTTACCTTCTTCTTAAGTGTTCAATAAATACGTAATTTGTTGAGAGAGTTGAGATCTATCAATAATGCATTTCATTAATTTATTTTTATTTTGTAAGCGTTAATTTTGTCAAGCTAGGCAATAGGCAACCAGCGCCATGGCCTACTAAATCTGAACTGCGCTGCGCTTATTACGGCCGTAACAAACTAGCTGAATGATTGATTCGGCTAACCTCAAAAAATCTACCATGACCAACTTCATTAAACTATGTTATGGCCATCCCAAATGTCGAAAAAACGTAAACCAAATGACAAGCCGATGATGGAGATGAAGTGGCGATATCTAGTGAAATTTAGAATAACCACACATTTAAAAAGTTAAGTATCAGGTTATGTTATATGCCATTTCATTGTCAAAAACTGTCAGTTTATACGTTTTCGTCGTGGAACCTGATCATTTCGTAGTAAAACGATGCAAGAATTACAGAAATCGAGGTTTTAAGACGCTAACTTTCCTCTAAATACGTTTTTACACCCGCAAGTATGAAAAATCACAGCAAAACCGCTCCGAATGGGAATTTCGTCGTGGAACTTGATCATTTCGGAGTAAAACGATGCAAGAATTACAGAATTCGAGGTTTTAAGACGCTAACTTTCCTCTAAATACGTTTTTACACACGCAAGTATGAAAGATCACAGCAAAACCGCTCCGAATGGGAATTTCGTCGTGGAGCTTGATCATTTCGGAGTAAAACGATGCAAGAATTACAGAATTCGAGGTTCGAGGTTCTAAGACGCTAACTAATTTTTCATGTTCCTGCCATAGTGTCATAAAAGTATAAGCTGACAGTTTTTGACAATGAAATGGCATATAACATAACCTGATATTTAACTTTTTAAATGTGTGGTTATTCTAAATTTCACTAGATATCGCCACTTCATCTCCATCATCGGCTTGTCATTTGGTTTACGTTTTTTCGACATTTGGGATGGCCAAAACATAGTTTAATGAAGTTGGTCATGAATCTACCCTTAACTAGCGCCATCTCTTTAAAGATATTAAACTACAAATCAACTAAATTGCCACAATAATTTAAATTTCCTTGAATTTCATCAAGGTTGAAGTACTAACATGGGAAAATAGTGCGTTGCATGTGGAGAAAATAACAACAGTTATTTTCAAATTCCCAGCAACCTCCAAACCAAATCCAAAATTGATATAATTATTAAAAAAAAACGAAATGAAACATTTCACTGTAATACATGTTTCTTCTTTATTATCTACAGCAACTCCAGGACCCTTGTTACGATTAGTTTGGCTTCAAGACCGTGAGGTCTGTAAATTTGTGGGGCTTTTAAAAGACTTGGCTAATATTGCCACACAAGTTTTATCATATTTAATTCCAAAAAATCCTTGTCAACCACTGGTTACTACTTTGCATCCACATTTAATACAGAATTCCATATTTACCTGTGATAAACACAAAGATAAAAGTTGTTATCCAATTAGTAATGAAACCAATTTTAAACATTTGTTTATAAAAAAAAACAGATTACAAAAAAACGAAATCCATTCAGAATAAACTCACAAGTAGGAAGGTTCTAAAATTATAAACTTACGAGAAAGGTATTGTCTTCCTGTAGATAGATAGTTTTACTTTTAATTTTTCTACTGTGCTCTATCCATTTTCAGATTTTGCAATTCCATTTTATATATAAATATTATGTTTCATAATTTGATTATTGTAATTATTAGGTATTCTTACGTTCATGAAACGTATTCGTGAAAATTTATTTCGCGTCAAAATGACAAAATAGAAAGTGTTAACCTAACAAAATAAACACGTTACGTGATTGTGATTGGATAATTTCAATTCAAATTACATTTTTCTTTTCTATTTCGCTAACAGATGGAGTTGGTTAAGGGTGAATTTCATAGACAACACAGTAAACCTGTTGTTTACTGTGTTGTCTATGGTGAATTTTTTGAGGTTAGCGGAATCAATTGCTCCATTGAAAATCCGAGCTTTGTTACGGCCGTAATAAGCGCAGCGCAGTTCAGATTTAGTAGGCCATGACAGCGCGTAAAAGTGCTGTCATCTATCAAAATGTTATAAAAGTGTATAAAGGTAGCTTCTCGGGTCGATACATTTTCCTGAATTGTTGCTCAGGAATACTAAATACCTACTAAATGGATCACTTATGTCCCGCAATTCTCTGCTACTTCGTCTATTTTGTTCCCTAAAATATGTAAATGTATCATCTCATGTGATATATTAAAGTATTTCTTTTGAGTATAAAGTACTACGGCGGACAATAAATTTAGGCCGGCCTGTCATTGAGTTGACATCAAAATGTGAAGCTGGCATTATGTTCAACTAACCCCATTTTCGATTTTTGTCATTCTTGTCATCGTGACAGCGATAATCAAAATTAAAATTGGGAAAAGAAGCGTGCACCAGAAAGAAGTGCTACTACAAATCAGTTATGCTAGTGCGTCATGATCTGTAAGTTACGAAAAAGGCGAAGGAAACGCCAAACAGCTTGAAAACATTCAGTTTGACAAACTGACACATCAGTCATAATGACAATAAATTGTCGCTTGCATTGACTTTTTTGAAATGTCAGAAATTTGCCGGCCTAAATTTATTGTCCGCCATAGTACACTGACCGGCAAAAAAAACCGGCCACCCTGAACTTTTTTTTTAAGTGTGCTAAGATCGTAGAATTTGATGGGCTAATAGGGAGTTAACCATATTATTTTTTGTTATCAATGTTTTAAGATGTTAAATATACTCAACACCCTTTGGTATTTATTTAAATGGCCAAGATTCTCCTTCAACATTGAATGTTCCCACTGCAAATTTTCAGCAGTTTACTACATTCTTCGTTTGTTAACAATTGTTGAAACTAAAAATCAAATAGGCTTATGTCAAATGTTTTGGAAATAAGTTCCATAAAAATGGGAATCTTGATTTTTCAAAGTTAAAAAAAAAATTTGGTTTTTATTATTTTTGTTACTTTTTCAAATTAAATTTATTTTCTTGTGTTTAACTTATTTTTTATTGGGTAAGTTGAGCATCCTGAATCAATAATGAATGGTTTTTTAAATTAATACTAATTTCTAATTAAAGTAATGCTAATGAGTAGGTATTTAAGCATTTATTAACGATTAAAAATAAAAACAGTTCGGGTGGCCGTTTTTTTTTTGCCGGTCAGTGTATAAATTTATTGAGCAAGTACTTGTCTTCTTTGGAGTTCTGCTAGAATTTGCCTTACAAACCGACGAGCTCTTTGCAAGGCCATATCTGATTTGGGTTAACGATAACTAACAGTCACCTTTCTAGCTGTCGTTCGCTAACGACAAATTTTCGGCGAGACTCTCGTTTACTAACGATTGTTTCAATTTACAGAATCGCGTTTTCGTTACGAATCATTCAGTTAACGATAATCGGTTCGTAACGACTGTCAACGATGTCGTTAAAAGTTACAGAATAAGGGGGATTATTCGATTTCTGGTGAAAGAGTCGGCAAACAATCTAAGCTGATTTGGATCCCACAATCATTTATAGACACTCTGTACATAATCAACGCCATATTTAGACTGAACTACTACCCAGAAGCATTCAAGGTAGCGATCGTAATACCCATCCTGAAGCCAGGGAAGAGCAAGCAAAAGACAACCAGTTACCGGCCAATTAGCCTCCTCAGCGCCACGTCAAAAATCGAACTCAGACTGGAAAAGAAAATCAAAGCCGCTTTCAAGAAAGGACAACACGACGCTCCAACATCGTGTCAGCTAACAACGCGTCAAGTGGGAAATCCGCCCATTTGATGGCTGATTCAAATCCAATGTTAAATATCCCCCAATAATATCGCTTGACATTATGTTAACTTTAACAACGAACTTGACATCGCTTAATACAGGGTCATTATAAATTATTGTTCCGTCGCAGTAGGCGTTGGTGACGTAGTTGAATGTGCCGCAAGCCTCATAACATGAGTGAGACTACTATCGGCGATAGGTCGCGCTCTTGGTGGTAGTGAAAATCTGCAGTCGAACTAAGTAACTCGGAAGAAAGAAAGAAAAGAAAGAAACAAGAAAGAGAGGAATTTCCTAGTGAGAGTATGAGCGATGTTTCCACGACGCGTCGGAAATGTTAGGGTCTGGAAAGAAGTGTTATACTTTCGTGACAATTTGAGCTGAAAACGTTCGGTTTCGTGGATACTTTTAGAAGAATATTAATTTGTGTTCGTTTCCTGGGATGTACAGTATGTCCCCGGATTGAGTTTACAAGAGGGAAAAATTTTTTTTTTGATTTTACGCAAAAACTTCAGAGGAATAACATTTTTTCCTTCATCTGAAACCCCCATTTCTGTTATTAAAAAGTCTTTTTCAACACAGAGGAAGACTTAACATTAAAATCAGAGAAAATGCAGAAAAAATAATTTCCTTTTTTTTTTGAAAAAATCAAATGATAATTAAATACTTATAAAACTATTCTATTAACTATGCGCCGTTTTCTGCACATAATTCAACCCTGTATCGAAGTTTAAGCTTCTGAACACCCGTGCCTGATACATAATTGTTGGGAAATTTTTCATTAAATTTTGTAATTATGTGACAAAAACCGGTCCAACATTCGATTAAATAAATTCTTTGCTCTAAAGACAACATTTTGAAAGAGTAATAAGTTGTTTGTCAAAAAACCAGGCCAATTGTAATAAAATGTATAACATAAAAAAGTCCAAATTTTAAGAAAAAATGTTAATTTAAGGATACAGTGTATCAATACTGAGATTTTAATAACGGAAATGGAGGTTTCAGATGAAGCAAAAAATGTTATTCCTCTGAAGTTTTTACGTAAAATCAAAAAATTTTTTTTTCCTCTTGTAAACTCAATCCGGGGATATACTGTATAACCGGGAAATAACTACAGTGAGCGGCAAAAGTATGGAATAAATTCCTTAAAAATTAAACAAAATTTTTTTCAAAAAAATCTTTGCACAGGTCAATTTTAATTTATAAAAATACATGTTTTGGTATCAAATAAAATTCCAAGCAGTCATTTGTTTTCAAGTTATGACGTCATCGATAGTTTTTTTAAATAGAAACCCCCTATTTTTTTTCTTGATTCTGATAGCCCCTTTAATTGTATAAATGACAGTATAAAAATTTTGTTATCTTACATAAGGAAATTTTTGAGAAAAAAAAGAATAATTTTGGAAAAAATAAATTTTATAACGAACAAAAACAAGTCAAAAAAATCAAGTAGGTAAATCAAACAGTCAAATGTTACTGTCAATTTCATTCGTATGTGTTACTTGTTTTACAAAACGTTTTCGAAAATGACTCATTTAACAAAAACACAACGTATAGAAATTTTAATTTTGATTGGGTGCTGGGATAAAACTAAAACAGGGGGAATTTCTTCATAAACTTGCTCATTGTCAACAAGCTGGGGGATGGCAATTCGAACATTTAATTCCATAATTTTAAATACTTACTAACACAGTTTTTGACTTGTTTTTGTTAGTTATAAAATTTAATTTTTCCAAATTTATTTTTTTTTCTCAAAAATTTCCTTGTGTAAGGTAACAAAATTTTCATACTTGCATTTAGACAATTAAAAGGGCTATCAGAATCAAGAAAAAAAATTGGGGGTTTCCATTTAAAAAAACTATCGGTGACGTCATAACTCGAAAACAAATGACTGTTTGGAATTTTATTTTGCATTAAAATATGTATTTTTATAAACTAAAATTGACCTGTCCAAAGATTTTTTTGAAAAAAATGTTGTTTAATTTTTAATGAATTTATTCCATACTTTTGCCGCTCACTGTATATACCATTCACGATGTTTTGGCATAAGGGGAGGCTATGGAAAAAGTGCATATAAGTTGGCAGTAAAGCTCTCTGTTGAATTAGGTTATGTTTTTCTAAGTTTGAGGTTATAAACTGCGTCATTGTCTAGTGCATTGTTGTTTAATCCAATTTAACAAAACAGGAAACTGACTTGAATAGACTACAGAATAATAGGGACCGAGACCGAAAGACGAAGTGGCTCCTGTTAATTTATGCACCACTTAGATCACCCACCTATACTGGGTGCCCCAAAATTAGCGGAACAACGTAGTAGTACGTTGTTAAGTAGTCATTAAGAGATCAGGTAAAAATGTTTAAAAAAATCAATCTTCTTTTTTGTAGAAGATATGGACCTATTTGTTACACTAAATGTGGCAACATTTAAAAACATTCTATGCATCCCAATAGTCTGCAAATATTTAATTTTTGTTGTATCCATGGAAATGAGAGGGAAAAATCAAAGCCGTGTTGCCGTACGCTGTTTGAGGTAAAACGAACATAAAATTACTACTTGGAAATGCTGGAAATAATGGAGAAAATAATTGCAAACCTGATCACAATCGTTCAAAATTATTATGCCACTGGCTAGTGAAAGACAAATAGTCAAAATCTTTTTCATTATTTAAAATACATGAGATCAAAGCTGCACCTTTTGGGCCCCCACATCTTCAAATCTAAGAGGTATAGAATTTTTTAATTATTTTTCTCGTTATTTTCTAACATCAATTGACATTACCTCATTGAGTTGTTCCGCGAATTTTGGGGCACCCAGTATACAGTGTCTTAACCAACCAGTTTGTAACTTCTCAATGATTTTTCATTTTAACCAAAACATTCCTAGAACTAGATTGTATAAAATCTTGTACAGCCGCCCGCAAAAGAATCGAGCCGACCCTCTGCAAGGAAATAATCACCAATCCATATTTCGACAAAGGGACCTGACCACTGTCATAAACTCATAAATTTAATCTCCAACATTTTCAGGCAGTTCGATATACGAGGACAGTACCATTAGTTTTTGTCCTTTATTTAAACGGTGTTGACTGATAAATGAAAAACTGTAGAGTTTTTATTGTGCATTTCAACGTTTAATGACGAATATAATTCGGTTGCATTTTTTTTAATTGTTATACAATGACGTTTATTGGTTAAAAAATCGTATGATTACGAATAACAAATAAACAAAAATTAATATGCTAAAAAGATTTTCACTTATAATCTCCCAATTGAGTAAATTTATTATCGAAAAAAATTTCCAGTAATTAATTTAAACAACTGATTTGTGATCCGTAATCCGTAGTGCGTTCACAATCGACTCTTCTACCCCAAATTTGACCGGAAATTTAAATGAACACCCGATAGATAAAATTAAAACAAAAAATACAAAACGAAGCAAGGCCAATGTGTGGTGCCAGTTTCAATAGTTCTTAAAAGAGCGCTACGTCAAGTTGGATAGTTCCTTGATTCTACTATGCTGTTGAAGGGGTGGACAGGAAACATGAAACGCAAAAATGGGGACAATTATGAAGAGCCTGTTATAAAACTAATGTGGAACTTCACAGCCAAACTGTTAAAAGAAAAATTATCAAAAAATTAGCGCTTATTAATTTTGCTTGGGTATGTAACATGTAAAACATCAGAACATTTTTGAGTTGCTAGGCAGTTATTAAAGTTCTAATTCATTCATTGGCTGATTTTGAGTGCCGTGCGATTTTCTATTGAAATCTTAAAATAAAGAAACTCCAGCTAGATGTAAACTACGACAATAAACTTGACTTTTTTAAAAGTAATAAAGAAATTTGCTATAAATAAAACTATGTACAAAAAAATAAAAATTAAATTAGATTACCACCAAAATAAATAGTAATACATAATAGATATTAATAGCAAACTAAACATTCTTCCTGGTGAAATCGTGCTAATATAGTGGCGGCCGGGGAAAATGGGAATGACTTAAATTACTATGGGCTGTATTTAAATAAATCTGTAATGGTTATCATTATAAAGATTTACGACAGGGGCCGATTTCTTTGAATACCTGTGTTCTTAGAAGGAACAATTTAAGAAGGGTTTTGTTTGCAGGTGGTGACAGGCAAAAATTTGGCCCTATCGTAAATCTTTATAATGATAACCATTACAGTTTTATTTGAATACAGCCCCGAGTGATTTAAGTCATTCTCATTTTCCCCGGCCGCCACTATACAACTATCCATTTTACCCAAGACTGTAAAATCTTGCCTGGCTGAACCGGGGATTTCCGTTAGGGACAAATAATGGTTGTCTTGTTAAAATTATCTGTATTATGTATTCTAAAAATCTCGATTTTCGAAAATTTAATTTTTACATTATACCGGGTGCCCCAAAATTCACGGAACAGCTTAGCAATACGTTGTTAAGTAGTCATTAAAATATCAGGTAAAAATGTTTAAAAAAAATCAATCTTCTTTTTCCAAGAAGAAATGGACTCGTTACAGTAAATGTGGCAATATGTATTTTTTAATATGTGGTATGTAGTTTATTTAATGAGTTCGTGTGTAAATTGGCCTTTTTTTGGCATGAGTGGGTCAACAATTGAAAAGTTGTGACATTTATCAAAATCTGTTCACACGGGAGAAAATAATTCTCCAATCCTGACAGTGTCGAACAAAAAAAAATTCTATGTATCCCAATAGTCTACAAATATGTATTTCATTTATGTTGTATCCATGGCTATGAGAGAGAAAAATCAAAGCCATTTTGCCATACGTTATTTGAGGTAAAACGAACACAAAATTACTACTTGAAAATGCTGGAAATAATAAAGAAAATAATTGTAAACCTGATTACAGTCGTTCAGAATTATTATGACACTTGCTAGTAAAAGACAAATAGTCAAAATCTTTTTTTAATATTTAAAATAAACGATGGGATATAACATACAGAATAGAAACCGAGAGGACTAATTCATTTCTATTTATTTTATTCGAATAACTTAACAACCACACCTTTCAGCTGAAGAACAAGAAAACAAACAATATCAAAAACAAAACAGCAATAAAACAAACAAAAAAGAATCATCACACAATTAAATCCATGTGATTTCAATTGAATAAATGATTTGTTATCTAACTGCATTTATATTTATTTCATTCATACATAACCAAATTTAGCAATAGCCAAGCATTGCCCGGTCCGCTAGTAATTTATAAAAAATACCTAGAGACCAGGCCCGCGCTAAAGGGCATATCGATGATTTTCGGTAAGGAAAATTTTTCTGCCTGGGAATTCTATTATAAAACGACTTGTCACAGATAGTTCGGGGAAGGGTTTAGTTACCTACATTTGCAAATTGTTTCTTGTAGTAATTTTAGCTCAGTTCAGTATGGTTTGCTTTGTTGAATAAAATTATGTTTTAAAATCCGCTTTTGGTGCTTTTATTTTCGCTAATAAGAACACAAGTAGTGTAAGATACAAATAAGTTTCATTAAAAATTAAATGGCACAATTGTTCACTATTTCTGTTGCGTTTCTTTAATATTGATCTTAATCAACTTTCGATCGTTACACATGAATTATCATTACATGGGATAAAATACTTGTCGTTGAAAAATAAATAAAACTCAGATAAAAGCAGAATTCACTATTTTGTAATCGGTATACCAAAATTTACAACTGTGTCATAAAACCCTCGATGGTATGGAAGCAAGACTCACCGTTTACGGCACCTAACAGCTAGAACTTGTTCAAACAGTAAAAGAAACATAAGCCCTGATTAATTTAATATACCTGACGATTATTTCACGATTATTGAGATTTTTCGTATCCCACCTCCACCCGGCGGCACGGCAATTTTGCCGGAGTACATACACTATTACGGATAATACTATCAAGTAATAGTGCAGTGCTTATCAACATAATTACCGGCGTCTCGCCTCCGCATTTTGACTTTGTTGTGTATTATGTTCTGTGTCAATGTTAAGGAACTTCCTCACGATGTGACATGAGTATAATAATATACCTTTTTGAATTTCAACTACCAATGTGTTATCTAAATCCAGAATTTTTAAATTTTTAAAAAGAGATTGCGGTACTATTCCCGTTGCTGAAATTTAAATGGTGTTACACAGTCTAGGACTGGTTTACAAATCTATGAGGGGCGTGATGACCAACTCAATAGACCGGGACCAATGGCTTAACGTGACTTCCGAATCACGAGATAGAATATAGCTTTTTTTTTTTCGCCCTGGGTCGGAATCGAACCCGCGACCCTCGCGTCACTGAGCCGAAACGGACTCCCTTAGGCTATATTCTTATTTACGGCTGAAAATTTTATTTAAAATATGTTTGGCCATTTTAACCTCCCCGTCCCAATGTTGTTTTAGTTTTGTTTAATAAAGATACTTTACCTCTGCAAATTTACCCAGAATTTTCTTACCTATTGTAACGATCTATTTTTTTACGTTCATTATTACAATCATTTTGATTTTAGTTACATATTTATTTTTTCTATTAAGTATACCGGTTATTTCGATTGTGTATCATTTTATTGAAGATTCAACTCATCATATTAAAATCAAAAATTTCGTTAACGTCTATCCATCACTGTAACTCTTTCTCTAAAATAAATTGGTGATTATTTTTGAAAGCAAACTCTTTATAGTAACTAATAAATACGTTTCACATTTTTTAAAATCATGTGAATTGTGTCAATTTGTTGTAAAAATGCATAAATCGGGATTGGGAATGGCATCACCTTTACAAATTAATGCGATGTTCAAGTCAATTGTTATATTACTACTTACTGATAATTATTTTATTTTATTAGCTCTATAATTCAATTTTTTTGGAGACTTGGTTTCTATTATCCGTTACAAAACTAAAAAAACCACCAACACTGGATTCTACCTAGAAAATACAACCGACAACGTTGTATGCTTATAGTTGATTTTTGACATAAATGAAATAGAAATGTTTGGTTACGGTGATGTCAATGATACCTTATGAAAACTATAAATAAAAATTCGATTTGTTGTAATCTTGTGTTATTTAAAAGATTTCATTATTTTTACGGCACTTACTTTTTGACATAATAAAGAGATCGATCAAAAGGTCTAGCTGGCATCCTAGTAATATAAAAGTTATCATTTGGACATTTAGGCCCGGTTTATTCACCTTCAAGTAAATTTATCTGGCCAGTAGTTGCTATGATTTAGAATCTGCTATTGGTAGATCCACGGTAATTATCAGTTACTTGAAGGTGAATAAACTGGGCCTTGGTGTAATTTTAATTTTATCAACTTAATTCAACAGGTGGTAGTTTTTAAATTTTAGCAGGGCTAATACACATATATTTTTATAGTTTTACTAAACGTCGGCCGTTACAAATCACATTTATTGCAATCGAATTAAATCAATAATTTTTAAATATAGAGACAGACAAACTCTAAGGATATCTAAGAAAAGAAACATTTTTAATTCAGAAGCGTCTAAGTAACGACCAAAAATTAATGAAACAACCCTCGTATACCAAACTGTCCGAAATAGTTGCAGGCTAGATTTACGAGTTTATGAGAGGTGATTATTCCCTTGCAGCCGGGTAGGCTCGATTCTTTTGCGGGCGGCTGTACCTACTTATTAAACCTTACTTTATTCGAATCTTTCTGCAAAATATTTACACACCCATCGTCCATGACAAAAAAGAACAAAACTATTCAACTTCCATAATTTAATTAGAAAATTCTAAATCATCATTACCTGCATCAAAATCCCAATCAAATTCCGAGTCAGATTTTCCTAATTAAAGGAAGAACGTTTTCAAATGAAAGATTTCCCATTAATACACTATTTTTCATTAATCAACGATTTTTGAGATTTTGACGTTTTGATGATATTTTGATGTATAAACAACCTCGAACATGCATTGTTTGCACTTATCAACACTGCAGCAGGTAGTGCAGCAGGGTTTTCTATATTTTATAGCTCCATAACTGCACAATTACGAATTCACTTTTTCAAAAGCCGACATTTTTGGTTATAATTCGCATGTCATATTTTTCAAAGGTAACTAGGTTTCCTTAGCAACCGTGATTTTTACGTGAAATTGAATACGAATGGAGTTGACGTCTTCTGACATTCTTTGTGGAAAAGTGAATGGAAAGTGTTGAAAAATTTAAAAATGGCCTACCCTGAGGACAAAAAAAAAGGATGAAGGTATTTATAAGGTGTCATCTTTATGGAAAAAGATGAAATTGGTTTTGATTTGGCTTTAATTTCAAAATTTGTCACCAAAAAAAAAGTTTGCGATCAACGAAAAAATGTTGTAATCAACTCTTTTGTTAATGGGCGATTAATAATCTCAACTATTAAAGCCACTCACTCGCTACGCTCGTTCGTGCTTTAAACAGTTTCGATTATTAATCGCCTTCATTAACAAACTAGTTTATTAAATAACTATTAGTTTGTCAGATTTGAGATTTGTCATAAACGATTCAGGTACCTATGTTGCTTAGATACTGTCATCCTTACAAACACCAACAATTAATTCCTGAGTAGGTACGGATTTTTGTCGTCAGCAGTGTCGAATGGGTGTGGATAGGGGTTAATTTATCCTCATTATTTTGGACCTAATGAAAAGGGTTTTTTTGGACTTGTTAGATCCTTCTAATGACCCAGAATTTTTTTGGCAGGTTATATCGGGACCACCTGTATTTTAAAATTGCCGATGGGACCACATTGTTCAATTTTACCTATTGGAAACTTCCGACGACACTGATATGTGTAGGTACAAAATTAACAGACCGACATGTTTTACCAAATAAAATAAATAAGATGAAAGTGTCATTGTGCACCCAAGTTTTTAGCCACCAAGTGGAATCCTTGATGAAGTGAATATCTTCCTGGGATAGGTACTTTCTCATCTCTATTTGTGCCTTTATGTAACAGTGATTGTCCTATTTCAGGTATTACAGGTCAATACGAGTATAGCCTTGACAGAGGTGCTTCACAGATTGCCGAATTTATTCTATTTTTAGATAAAGTATTTGATAGCCTACATGCGAATAGTAAAATTGCATCTCAGAATAAACCTTTAGAAGGTAGAGTAACTTGTAATTCTTCACATGAGGCTCATTGGAGGGAGGCTATAAAAATTTTGCAATCGTTTAAATTTTATAGTGAAGACCAGAAAAAAATTATTACAAATAATCCCTCCATTACCAATTTCATCCATACGATTAAGGGATTTATATATTTAAAGTCTGTACTACTGGAAAAGTGCAAATTTAGCTATTTCTTGCCAAGGTCTTCGAATCAAGATGCACTAGAAATAGTTATTTGAATCACAAGTCCAGAAAATGATATTTTGCGAGTGTGGGTGATATTGCGTAGCCGAGGAGGTTTAGCTGAGGCGAGCAACACGAGCACTCGCAAAACATTTTCTGGACGTGTAATCCACAAAATTTTTCATGCCGACAAGTTTAAATCATTTTAAAAAAGTAAAAAAAATTTTCACAAGCGGAATCGAATCCGCGACCCTCGCGTCCCTGAGCCGAAACGGAGTCCGTTGGCTATATTCAATGCTGCCTGCCCATTCTCTAGCGAATTTTTAGTCAAGGTCACTTTTGTAAGTACTAGGCCGGGAATTTTACGTTCCCGGCGGATTTTGAATCATGCAAAACCGTCGATAACGCCTGGCGGCATGAAAATATTTTTGCTGCAATCTGAACTTACGGTCGGAGGAATACTTTGCCAAACGCAGGGCATTTTATCTCATCATATAAATCCTTACTTGTAAGGAATTTTATAACGAAACATTCACCGGGAGCCAACTGTGAAGATGATTCAGGTAAAACGGTAGCTGCAGTTCGTCCGTTAAATCCAGATTGCGTCCACTGGTATGGTAGCGCTACTATTTCTATTCCAACTGGTAGCATAAAACTTTCGCATCTAGTGTGGGTGATCTGTGCTCTAGACCCACAGGACACAAGTAACTCAACGCTCCGACCCCAGAACAGAGTGGAATTCTGCAAAACCTCCAGACAAGGTGTGCCCCATGAAAAAGCCAACTACGGCGAATCCAACCGAGGCGATTTTATAGAACTGGCGAAAGAGTTACTACATTAATAGTACCGCTGAACTAGACGCAGAAATTGAAAGATTCATTAAAGCCATCGAAGAGACCAGACGTTAAACACATTCCCAAACATTTAAAAACTACAAAAAATTAGACAGTTAAGGCAAAGTACGAGTAGTATAAAAGGTAAATTTTTTTCTTTATTAAAAAAAATGTTACAACAATAACACAATAACAAAAAGGTTGTGTTAAGGAGTGTTTTGGTTGTAAAGAACAACTCATAATAGATACGGTAATAATGGAACAAGCTAGAAAAAATAATAGAAATATTTAAACCGCATTCATAGACTACAAAAAAGCCTATGATTCAGTACCACATTCATGGTTAATTAAAATTCTTAAAATTTATAAAATTAATTTGGATTTGATTAACTTTTTATCCCATCTAATGACATTTTGGAGAACTACTTTAAATTTATCAATAAACAATACTAAATTAAAATCCGAGCCTATTCAAATTAAACGGGGAATTTATCAAGGAGATTCTTTAAGTCCTTTATGGTTTTGTCTAGCCATTAATCCTTTGACAAATCTATTAAATAGCACTGGATATGGTTTCAATAATACCACACTATCCAAATTAAATCACCTTCTTTATATGGATGACATAAAACTTTATGCATCTAAAAAGAATCACATTTTATCTTTACTAACAATAACTGAAAATTTCTCAAATGATATTGGCATGAGTTTTGGTATTGATAAGTGTAAAACGCAATCAATATGTCGCGGTCATTACGAAAATTTAGAATACATATATTAGGGTGTCCCTTATTTTTCGAATAAAACATTTTGTAACGCCTACCCTCTAATTATGTTTATTATGTGTTACTATGATTCCAAAAAAAATTTCAGCTCATTCTATGAACGGGAACCCGTGCCGACTTGCATCTTGAACATGTTCATACAAGTCGCTTTTGACTGGCGACATGTGCCGCGCATTTTGTTATTGTGGTGACAGCCTTTGTGCAGTTAACACGCATTATTTTGCTTTTCGATTATGGCAGTCGAATTACGAAGCACGAAAAAAGACATTTTCTTAGTCGGTGATATAAAACACCAAATAACAGGTGCAAAATTGCCTTCTAATCGACAGGTTCTAGCAGTTTTATTTTACAATATTCGGGAAGTTAAATTAACGGTGACCGAAAGTGCTAATCTTGTGATTCGTGAATGTATTATCTTCTGGGAAAAGACCAAAATACCTACAAGATCATTACCGAACTGTGTTAAAAAACTAGTAGACCTTCACCAGGTTTGGCGAGCCCTACAAAAAAATTCTAAGAAAATTCAAGAAGTCCACAAGCGCCGTGAGCAACATTTTCAAATCGACTTGGATAATTTATTTGATATTGCACATGCCGATGCGCTTGATAGAATAAAAATAGTGGAGGATAAATTATTCTTACAACAACAGAGAGAACCGGGGCGTCTGGGCTGTCTAGCTGGAGTAGACAAAAAGTTAACTGAAAAAGGAAGAGCACGAAAAAGAAAGATAGAAGAAGAGAAGAAAAGATTAAAGCACATGTCCTCAATCGCTGAACCGTCTTCTTCGCATGATCATTCAACGTCTGCCTGTTGTTTATCATCTAGTAGTTCTACCGAAAGTTTAAACGAGCGTTTTTTTGATAAACCCACGGTGACACCGTTTCAAACGCCTACTGTAAAAAGAGGCAGGAAAGATTTTGTTACACCGAAGCTAGTTGCGGCTTTGGATAGATGTCAGCTAAGCATAAGAGACTCGGTTTACATTCTTCAGGCTGCAATAGAAGCATTCAATCTTGATATTGATGAATTTACAATAAATAAGTCTTCAATACAACGAATTCGAACACAGACACACAAAGAGAGAGCAGAGGCGATAAAAACCGATTTCCAGAACAATATTCCCGAAATTCTAACCGTCCACTGGGATGGTAAATTGTTACCTGCATTGGACATAAGAAGTTCGAAGGAAGAACGACTGCCGATTGTTATTACTTATGAAGACAAAGAACAACTTCTTGCTGTGCCAAAGTTAGACAGTTCGTCAGGAAAAGAGCAAGCCTTAGCCGTTTCCAAAGTTCTTCAAGATTGGGACCTCAAAGAGAAAATACAAATAATGTGCTGCGACACGACTGCTTCCAACACAGGTCGGTTTAATGGGGCTTGTGCTCTCTTGGAACAAAAACTGGAAAGAGAGCTGTTACTCTTTGCCTGTCGTCATCATGTTTACGAACTCGTTCTGAAAAGTGTGTTTGAAGCAAAGATTCACCAAGTCACGAACAGTCCAGATATTCCACTTTTCAAAAAGTTTAAAGACAATTGGAAAAGATGATCCAGATGATTTCCAAATGTGCACCGATTTTGTGAAAAAACATTTAAATGATACACAACGCAACGAACTCATAAACTTTTATTGGAACGAACTAAAAAAACAAATTGTGAGAGATGACTTCCGTGAATTGATCGAACTGTCTTTAATATATTTGGGTGGAGATCATGAAAATAAATTGAAGATCAGGCCTCCTGGTGCCATGCATCAAGCGAGATGGATGGCAAGGGCTATTTATTCTTTAAAAATGTGTTTGCTGCAAAGCCAATTAACAATCAGTGCTAAGGACAAGCGAGCCTTACAAGATGTTTCTTTATTCATTGCGACATCCTATGGGTGCAGTTTGGCAGTAAAAGCTCCAAATCAAGATTTGTGCTTTTTGAAAACTTTGAAGAAGTACGAAGTAATTGATAAGTTAATTTCAAAAGCAGCTTTGACCAAGTTCTCCCAACACTTGTGGTATTTGTGTGATGAAATTGCCGTGTTTGCAATATTTGACGACGAAGTTGATGACGAAGTGAAAATGAAAATGGTTTCCAACTTAGAATGTGAGAAGTCATTTGATGTTGGAAAGAGATATATCCCATCTAAAGAAGAAATATCAAACTCTTTGTATGGTAAGGCGCTATTGCAATTACGTGTCTTTAGTATAGTCTTAATCAAATTTATTTATTTAATTTGTGGTTTCAATAGATGACTTCGTATCTACAAAGAGCAAAAATCTGTTTTCGCGCTTGAACATTGACGACAGTTTCCTGCTAGAAAGCGTTTCTTTATGGAAAGAAAATGCAGCTTATTTGAATGCGAAGAGTAAAGTTACATCCCTGAAAGCTGTAAACGACACAGCAGAAAGAGCAGTTAAGTTAATGCAAGATTTTCATGGATTGGTAACTGCCGAGGAAGAGCAGAAACAATTTCTCCTCCGTTGTGTGCAAGAGCATAAAAAACTCTATCCGGATTGTAAAAAAGCAACTTTAAAAAAGAAGTACCCGAATTGATTTCGTACTTTTTATTAATCTTAATAAAGATGAGTTTGTTGTTTTTTTCTCGTTTATCTACAGTTTTCATTCGCTCATTAGAGGCTGCACTTTGATTAACAGCCTATCCACAAGTGAACTTACAAAGAAAACTTTGAAGTCTAGTCGGCACGGGTTCCTATCATCATAGATCGCTTAAATTTCACATACGAGTGTATTATAGAAGTACAAAAATATTTAAGGGGTATGCATTATAAATTTGTAAAAAAAAAAAATCGGCCATATAAGGGACACCCTAACGTATACAGTGCATTTTTTTTAACTGTTGCCATAGGGAATTGCATGGTAAAACTTATACCCCCTGTTAACTTTTGTTCTGATGAAAATATTCAAACCATTTTTGGAACAAAGTTGGAAGATTTTTTAAACTACCGGATAGTTTACAATTCAATATCCTAAACTGTCGAAAAAGTTGTGAAAAAATATTTTAAAGCGCGCCGGAATAATAGTACGTCGAGCGGCCGCCAGAATAGCGTCCCTATCGGCTCAACCAAATTCCATTCCAGTGCGACATTTACAAAATAGTCGAAGAAAAACATTTCGAACAATTCCTTTGATAATTTCTGTTAATGTGTTGAATTATTTGTGCGTTAACGTTTTTACGTTTTGTTTTTTTTATAAAGAAATTTAATCATGGCCACCAGAAGATCTCGCTATTTATTTTTTAAATGAAATTGACAAAAATCAAAAGTGGGGATAGGCAGTTGCTGGTTGAGCCGACAAGGACGCTATTCTGGCGGCCGCTCGACGGACTATTATTCCGGCGTGGTACAAATATTTTTTTCACAACTTTTTCGACAGTTTAGGATATTGAATTGTAATCTATCCGATAGTTTAAAAAATCTTTCAACTTTATTCCAAAAATGGTTTGAATATTTTCATCAGAACAAAAGTTAACAGGGGGTATAAGTTTTACCATGCAATTCCCTATGGCAACAGTTAAAAAAAATGCACTGTATAACTAAAGAAGGAGAAATCATTAAAAATTTAAATAAATGAGAATTTTATAAATATTTAGGTATTAATCAATCAAATCATATTCAACATTCAATTATAATAGTAGTTTATTTGACGAGTTCTTGTGTGAATTGGGGTTTTTTCGCACGAGTGGGCCAGTTTAAAACGTGAGTGAAACGAGCGTTTTAAATGCCCACGAGTGCAAAAAAAGCCCAATTTACACACGAACGAGTTGAATAAAACGTTTTTTTGTTCGACGAGCTCCTTAAAGGCTCCAAATCGCTTAAAATCTTTAAAATTAGCTTGACGTTTCGTTTTGACAAGTGGTGACATTTATCAAAATCCGTTCACATAGGAGAAATTTCTCAAATTCTGACAGTGTCGAACAAAAAAAGAAAATTTAGAAAAACAATTTTATTTAAGAATTAAATCTATTTTATAATCAAAAGATAATAATTTAATTAAAGCAGTTAATACCTATGCTGTTCCATTGTTGACCTATTCTTTTGGTGTTATAAAATGGTCCAAAACTAATTTACAGAATATAAACATTCAAACTAGGGTTCTCTTTACAAGATTTTGTAAACATCACCCCAAATCTGCTATTGAAAGATTTAATTTACCACGCAATGGTGGTAGGGGTTTTTCAAATCAAGAGGGCTTTTATGGCCTGAGGTGTGATTTTGAGCCCGAGTGATAACGAGGGCTAACACGCTGAAGGCGATAAAAGCCAGTTAATGCCCGCAGTTCATACACTATTTTATGCACGATTAAGACCTAAAACCCTAACATCTAACAAAAATTAATAAATAAATGTCTGCCCACACCACGGGAAGTTTGCATCGCGTAGTGCTCCCGTCAAATTTTTAGTTTTGCGCGTAACCTTGTGAACAGTGAAAACACCCGTAGCCATTATGCCAATTGCAATTTTCGGTTATAAATTCATTAACGAAATGATAAACGAGGATGGGAAAGCGGCAGAAATGAGTGTCCAGTATCGTGTAATCCCCATTCGGGATTAGGTAATTTAAGTTAAGTGGCAATTTCTTTCCTAATTTCACCAAAACTGTTTTTGACTTTTATTTGACATATCTTTATGGCCCACGGGCATAAAGTGATCCGTGGGCCATAAAGAGACGTTTATGTCAAGAAAATTTGTGCATATTTAGAGCTGTCCGTTGCTATGAGAAAACTTTGGAGTTTAGAAAAAAATTCTATTTTACCACTTATAATTTCAGCAACGGGAATAGTACCGCAATCTCTTTTTAAAAATTTAAAAATTCTGGATTTAGGGAGCACATTGGTAGTTGAAATTCAAAAAGGTATATTATTATACTCATGTCATATCGTGAGGAAATTCCTTAACATTGACACAGAACATAATACACAACAAAGTCATAATGCGGAGGCAAGACGCGGGTAATTATGTTGATAAGCACTGCACTATTACTTGATAGTAATATCCGTAATAGTGTATGTACTCCGGCAAAATTGCCGTGCCGCCGGGTGGCGGAGGGGTAGTTTTACACATTGACCTGGGTAAAATTAAATTAAAAATTTAATTTTACACAGGTCAATACAAATAACGAGGCTGCGACCTCAAAAAATAAACCGCCCAAATGGGACATAGAATTAAGTAATGTATAAGATGAGCCAAGAGGCAGGAGCTGAGTATAGATAATTATGAGACACGATGACATGTAGTACTAAACAAAATTATGAATAAACTCTTTACAATCAATCAATCAATCAACCGATCACCAGTCACGTCCGAGCGGCCGAGCTGTATACACGCGCCAGTTACTTGGTCTGCTTATTTACACGAGCCAAACACATACCTATAACCCTAAAAGCGAACAGTAAAAACTTGCTGAAACAGTGTAGAGCGAAAAAACTGAAAAATTGGCCCGGAGAAGCAACGACATGAACAGCGAAGAAGAAGGGAGGATGAAGAAGAAACTACCCACGATCGAGCCCATGAAAACAACTAATGTTTCGACAGGGAACAGGTTCGAACCCCTGTCGGATCATGAGGACACAGATATCCAGTGATACCGTTCGGAGACGCCAGACACCGAACGCCGAACGTTCCAAGACTGGAACAAAGTTGGTCGACTCGCGCGAACAGCGGCCGGCGAACGGCAGGTCGCAAATACTGGAACGTGATTGGCCGACCAACCAAAGTCGATGATCGAGCGCCTGTCCGATCGCCCGGCCCTATAATAAATATGTGACATCTCGCAGCTTTCCGCACCGAGTACTGTGGCCAAGCGCCTAGCGCGCCACTTTACATTCGGGAAAATAAAAGGTTAGCTTTTCCTTTGCAACCAAACAGGTAAATTTTGAAAGAAGAACGAGGCTGCGTCCTCACAACATTGAAACGCTCATGTGAGCAATATCGTTCACGATCCTAGGATAAGCCAATTGGCAGGAGCCTGGAAGATAAATAATTACACATAAATCGCTGTATTTTTTGTAATGCATATTAAGACAAATAAAGCCTCTTTATATTCTATTCTATTTACATTCGGGAGGTCCCGGGTTCTAACCCCGGTGCCGCCTGACCAGGTGTGGGTTTTTTTCAGAGGTTTCCCCACACCATCACATCGTGGTATGTCTCATATCACAGATAAGGCGAATGCTGGGTCAGTATCAACCTCTCAGTACCTACCAACTTCCTTCCGCACCCATCCTCACCGTACCCATCCCGAATCTTCCCGTCAGTGTGGCTGAAAAGGCTCTAGAAAGCCTCAGCAGCCCGCCCCCCTTCGGGGGGGAATGAAAGATGTACCGTTTCCTTTTTTTCCGCTTTCCGCATTCTTTCGCCTGCACTCGACGTGTTAACATCGTGCCGTAAGAACTAATAGTCTAAAGCCGGCCTTACACCAAGGCAACAATTGGCAACATGTTGCCTGCAACATTTTTTAGTAATGACCGGCAACATTACTAAAAAATGTTGCAGCATATTGCCAATTGTTGCCTTGGTGTAAGGCGGCCTTTAATCCCACTGCATGATTTCTACGTCCATCTGTTTTTTGATCAAAATACCATTATTATAGATAATTATGAATAGAGAAATATGTTTCTGCAGGGTTGCCTTTCAAAATATGGCCGAAAGTATTTTTGAATAAAAATTAAATTAATTAATTTTTTCTTCAAACGTCCGTAAAATATGACATTGCACTGCTGCATTGATAATGCTAAAGTGTCACTTCATTGTCATGGCTGTCCGCTGCAGATAAAGTTATTATCTCCGCTGAGGGCGTCCGTGAAGTTATTATCTCCGCTGATGAGCGGCAGTAAAGTAAACTAGCTAAATCATTTGAAATTCCTACCTGGTTTCTTAAAATGTCTTAAATAATTTGTTATGAAAGTTTGAAGAAAAAATAGTATATGTTATTCGGAGCAAAATAGGTTTTATGTGCTTTGGCTGGTTTGTCTGCCTCACTGTGTTCGGCAGCCAATCTACCAGCCGCATTTTTGCTCCTCATAACATAATATACTATTTTCCAGTTTCGTTCACTTGTTTTTTACATAACTTATAATTCATTTCAAGGAGAGATGTGTAAAGAACTTGAAAAGTTTCGGTTGCCATTTCTCAGTTGGCCGCAACCCCTTGGCAACCGGGTGTAAACATGTACCTCTCTGTTTAATTTATAACTTCATAACGTATCCTCATAAATTATATATCAAATTAAAGCTATTTTTTTTTCTCTACACGATCGAATACGGTTGCTTATGGAAAAGTGGCCGCAAATAGGGGTAACTGTTAAAGATAGATAAGAGCGAAAGAGAGTTAGCGCACCACACCGTGCATCAGATAAGGATGCATTGTGCGTGATTAAAATAAAAATGACGCTATCTAATTGAGTAAAAATGACGTGAAGTTGGCAACTGCGGCCATATTTTGATAGGCAACCCGGCAGAAACGTATTTCTCTACTCATAATTATCTATAAAAATTGTATTTTGATTAAAAAACAGATGAACGTAGAAATCATGCAGTGGGATCTCGTACTATAACTGCTTTCTCTTTTCTAGATCGCCGATTGTCCCCTGACTCGACATCGTGCTCCGCCGATGAGTCAGAGACAGCTGCGCTCTAATAGGAGGGGCGACCCTCCGTCATCCTCGTCGCCGGCACAGCCGACCCCAGCACCCCCGACCTCGCCTCACCACGTCTTCGAAGGAACGCTGCTCCACGTGTCCCCGAACCTCTCCAACCAAAACGACGAGTACCCTGAGCATGGAGTCGTCACCAATCCGCCGAAACACACCAACCCCAATAAACTCAAAAGGTGAGTCAGCCGACTCCAATTCGTTTTAATTCGAGGGCCGGAGGAGGTTCACCAAGTCCCCCATAACCCCAATTTCGAGGACGTCTTCTTCCAGAGAATCACCAACAATGTTAACGCGTTCAAAAACACCCCCTTCACCGAGCCTCTTCCCCACCCCCTCAACGACGAACATATGACTGACGAAATCACCACCGACGAGGTTAAGTCTATTATCTCTCATCTTAAAAACTCAAAAGCCCCCGGACCGGACGAAATCAGACCCATCCTTCTCAAAAACCTCCCAGAATCAGCTCTTCAAGCTCTAACCAACATTTACAACAACTGCATGAACACACTATACTTCCCCACTGCATGGAAAACCGCGTACACCATAATGATCCCCAAACCTGGTAAAAGCCCTAACGACCCCAAATCCTACCGCCCGATCTCTCTACTCAACACCACCGGCAAAATCTTCGAAAGAATTTTAACCAACCGACTCAATCTTCTGCTTGAATCCCACAACCTTCTTCCCCCCGAACAATTTGGTTTTCGCGCCCAACGATCAACACATAATCCCATACTAGAACTCGGTTTTTTATCAAACAATTGTTTTATTTGAATTTTTATTCAAAAATCACATTCAATAAACAGTAGATAACAACGAAATAATAAAAAATAAGCAAATTAACAAAAAAATATTTTCAATGAAATCATTTACATTAAAATATTTTTTTGTTAATTTGCTTATTTTTTATTGTTTTGTTGTTATCTAATATTTATTGCAATGCTATTTTTGAATAAAAATTCAAATAAAACAATTGCTTATAAAAATGAATATTTTATTTAAAAAATTGAAAATACGCCTAAACGGCTGCAAATAGGCATACATAATGTTAATAAAAGTAGCCTTAGAATTTAATTTTACATTTATATCCAGTATCAGAAATGGTAGTTGCCATTTAAAAAAATGAAGTTTTCGACATTTTTTGATTATCCAATTTAAAAAATTGCAGTAGGCGTATGAAACATAAAAAAAATGTCATTAATAGCGCAAAAAAGCGGTCAAATCTTTGGCAAGTCAGTAAAGTAAAAATAAATTATTTATTTCTGATGGTTCAGGAATTATAATTTTTTTAATGAAGCCCTGCAACCTCACTTTTTTGCAAAAACGATGACATAGGTCAAAACCGATGACAGATAAGTATTAACAGAAAGACGTACTAAACTCAAAATTTAACGTAAAATCGAAATGTGAAGTAAAAATTAGGCCTTTCCATTTAAAAAAACAAAGATGGCATCGATTTCCGGTATTTCCGGAAGTGCTGCCATTTTGAAAATATTTCATTTGAACTTGGAGTAGTTGATTATAGTCAACTACCAATTTTCATATTAATATGATTTTGGGAAATCAAAAAGTTTCTAATGAACGGGCTACGTGAATCAGCCTGTATAGTCACCAAAACCAAAAAACCATTTTGTCTTTCTCCTTATTTCTTATTTTTATATAGTCACCCAAACCAGAAAAACTACTTTTTTATTATATCGAGTCACATAAACAGGAAACTTCTTTTTATATTGAGTCACAATTTTTTTTTTTTTTTATTTGTAAGTAATTAAACGTAAACTTCACCACCCTGCTGAAAAGGCCATAAGCCTCAGCGGCAGTAATAACATAAATTGTAAAAATTATAACCATAAAATGTACCAAACGAAATTGAATAAATGTATTTGGAACCGCTTTCCGAACCGAGTACTGTGGCCAAGCGCCTAGCGCGACACTTTACATTCGGAAGGTCCCGGGTTCTAACCCCGGTGCCGCTTGACCAAGTGTGGGTTTTTTTCAGAGGTTTCCCCACACCATCACATCGTGTCTCATATCACAGATAAGGCGAATGCTGGGTCAGTATCAACCTCTTAGTACCTTCCTTCCGCACCCATCCTCAGCGTACTCATTCCGAATCTTCCCGTCAATGTGGCTGAAAAGGCTCTGGAAAGCCTCAGCAGACCCCCCGCCCCGGGGGAATGAAAGATGTATCAAACAAAAAAACAGACTGCATTTTTTTATTTCTACCCACGCTCCCCCTCACCAATCAACCGTACAAAATTCCTTCGGCCCCATTCTTGCAAAAAAAAAGACTTGTCCAGTGACAAATTGGCGCGGCCAACGTGGGGCCCCAAGCTTTTCTGGACAGAAAAGGAACCCAACCTCGAGCTAGCAAGGAAGCAACACTATGGTCGGGACAAGGACGCAGGGCCAGCAGGACGAACCCCAGGGTTCGAACCCAGCCGAGACGTCTCAGATGGTGAGCGTCGAGGCGCTAATGAAACTGATAGAGCGGATTAACCCTACCAAACCAGCGGAGCCACCAACTCTCCCGGAGTTCAGTGGCCTCGACCATGAGGACCCAAAAGCATTCCTGGAGGAGTGCAAAACGAAGCTCGCCAACACCGACGCTACGTTGTGGCGCGAAAAGATGTCAATACGATTCCGGGACGCAGCGGCCGAATGGTGGGGCTTCAACGCACCATTCGCCCGATCTTTCCAGGACCTGGAGAAGGCTCTCGTGGGCAAATACGACAGCCCCGCGATTAAGCAGAAACTCATCACCGAGTTTCATGGTACCAGACAAGCCGACGGCGAATCAGACGTTAGCTTTTTAGCAAAAAAAAAGACTGCTATCTAACCGAATTTACCCAGACATGACAGACGAGGAGCTGACGAAGCTATGCCGACTCCTGCTGAACGACGAGTTGGTGAAATACTCGGCGTTCGCCCCACCCCGCAGCATGGAGGACCTCATCGCAGGGGCCACCGAGATCGAAGCTATCCTGAACAAAAAGAAAACAACCAAGCCCACCAAGCCTGCCACACCTCAGGCGCTCCCACGCTGCAGATACTGCCACTTCCACTTCCATAGAGATTGCCCGGAGCTAGAACGACTACGGGACGCGGCGGGAAACGGCCGCGGGGCCGCGTTCGCTCGGAGTTCCAGCCGAGAAACCGCCGGCCCATCGCAGTAAACGCCACCCGCCACGGAGATGCGTACCTCCCGCGCATCGCCGTTCAAATCGGGGGCAAGGAAGTCGTGGCCCTCATCGACACGGGGGCCACGCACAACCTTATACGAACAAAGACAGTAACAGACGAGAAAATCGCACCAACACATGTGACACGAGTGAACACCGCCATAGCCGGAGTTCGCGGGATCATCAGAGGAATCCAGGAGCTTCGGTGCACCTTCGGCAAGGTGCATATCACATCGGAGTTCCTGGTAACCGACGACCTGGTGGAAACGGCCATCCTCAGCTACCCGCTCCTCTTGCAATATCGAGCAATCCTGGACTTCCAACGCGGCTGCCTCCATATCGGTGCTGAAGAGAGAGCCACAATCTTCTTCAGCACCACCTCGACAAAGCGACCTCAGTCCCTACAGGAGGGACTGGCCCCCGTCGCACGAAAAGAGGTCCCAGCAGTCAAGGACGTCCAACACGACTTCCCGAAACAATTGGAGCCCGAACTGCACCAGCTCCTGCACGAGTTTCGGGACGTTTTTAACGATGATCCGACACCGACCACCACAGCCACAACGAAACACACCATCCACTTGAGGGATTACACGACATTCCGGCCCTACCGTTACTCGACGAGCAAGTGGAGCAGATGCTAGCGGACGGCATCATCGAGCCGGCCACGTCAGAATACGCTTAGCGAATTGTAATCGTGAAAAAGAAGGACGGTAGGCCTAGGTTTTGCGTAGACTACCGCCGACTGAACACGATCACCATGGACGAGGCCGCCTCGCTCCCGATCATCCAGGAGACGCTCCGGGACCTAGGGCAAGCCAAGGTATTCACTTCGCTGGATTTGACGTCGGGGTACTGGCAGGTGCCGCTCTCAGAGGAGAGCAAACAGTACACCGCATTCTCGACACCGGACGGCGGCCTCTACCAGTTCCGCGTCATGCCGTTCGGACTGAAAGGGGCCCCGTCAACATTCCAACGACTGATGTGCCAGGAGGTTTTTTCGGGTCACCTGAGGAAGTTCGCCATGGTGTACCTGGACGACATCATCATCTATTCTCAATCACATGATGAACATTTGAAACATCTCCGTCTGGTGCTCGAGAGACTTCAGATACACGGTTTGTGCTGTGCGCCCCAAAAATGCCACCTGGGGGCCAAGAAAATCAATTACCTCGGGCACGTAGTCACCGATCAGGGCAACTACCCGCAGGAACACCATCTCCGGCCGATCCAGAACGCTGCGCCGCCAAAGGACCGGCGGTCGCTCAGAAGTTTCTTGGGACTCTGCAATTGGTTGCGGGACTACGTGCCGAATTTCGCAGACCTGGCATACCAGCTCACGGACCTCCTGGCGCAGAAAAAGCCCTACAGATGGGGGACACCGGAGCAGGAAGCGTTCGAGAGCGTCAACGGGGCCCTCTCCGCGTCGTTGATGCTGCATCGACCGGACCCGAACAAGACATTCGTCCTCCAGATCGACGCTAGCGGCATCGGGATGGCTGCGGCCCTGTACCAAGAAGATGGGGCCGACCGACGAGTCATCTCCTACAGTAGCGCCAGTTTCAATCCAACCGAGAGGCGCTACCATTCCAACGAACAGGAGTGCTTGGCCGTCGTATGGGCCATCCGACGCTACCGGCCCTACCTGGAGGACAAGCAGTTCACCTTGCGCACGGACAACAAGGCGCTGGTGTGGCTGCAGCAGAAGAAAGACCAGTGTGCGAAGTTGACCAGGTGGGCCATCGAACTGCAGGGGTATCAGTGCACCATTCAACACTGCCCCGGCAGGGAGAACCAGCTGGCCGACATCCTCTCGCGAGACCCAGAGAAACGGCTCCCCCAGGACGAAGACCTCAGCGACACAGATTGACTGCTACCACCAGAACCGACACCGTTTGCCTGCCCTGTAGGGATACAGACCCTCGCGGACGAGGTTCGGCAAGCCCCGCGCGACGACACCGAATTCACTACCCGAATGGTGGCCCTCCGCCAAGGTGAGGACGAGCCCCAAGACCGTTGGCAACGGGCCTTCCGTCGGCTTTACACAACCCAAGACAATCTGCTCTTTGGCCCGGGGAGAAAATTGTACGTCCCAACAAACGTCCGGTTGAGGGTCCTATTCGAGAACCACGACCAAAACCTCGCCGGCCATCGGGGGACGGAGGGAACGGAGCGAACAATCAGAGAAGACTACCATTGGCGTCGACTCTCGGCCGACGTCAGGGACTACGTGCGCCACTGCTTGCTGTGCGCCTAGGTCAAGAAGGGAGCGCCGCAACCAATGGCACCCCTGAAACCGCGACAACCCCAGCGACCATTTGAGATCATCGCCTGCGACGTGATGGGCCCGTACCCGGAGACACCAGCCGGGTACAAGTACATCTTTGTGGTAACCAATCTCTTCTCCAGGTGGGTCGAAGCGTTTCCCACCGCCGCAACGACGACGGCAAAGGCGATCAGAATTATGGAAAAAGAGGTCTTTCCGAGACCAGGCTACCCCGAGGCAATTATCACCGACAACGGAGCCCAGTTCATGTCGGGGCCGTGGAAGCGAGCGTGTCGACATTGGCAGGCAGAGACGTGGACCACGGCGCCATACACCCCAAGGGAGAACCCGACCAAACGGCGCAATCAGGAGTTGAAAAAGGCATTACGAGTCCGTCTGGCCGGTCGTGAGCAAAACACCTGGGACCGTGAGCTTCCTACAGCCCTGTTTAACATTCGCCGTTGCCGCAACGCCGCCACAGGGATGTCCCCCAACCATCTGCTCTACGGGCGGGACCTGGCGTTCCCCGGAGTTTGGGACGCAACCGGTGACGGAGCCCCGAGAACGCCCGTCGCCGACAGAGAAGCGAACGCCAGACAAAATCAGCAGCACTACGTCGAGCGACATCAGCAGCAAGACCGGAACGCCGCCGTCGTCACCTTTCAACCCGGTGACCAGGTGATGATGAGAGTGCCCCAGGGGACGAGGAACCAGCCCTTCGGCTTCAAATGGACGAGGCCACACCGAGTCGTCCACCGCATCGGCGACTCCCACGTCTACCTGGTGGAAACCGAGAGTGGGAGATCCAAACAACACGTCGACCGCCTGCGGCCGGCGTACCCATGATCAGCGACAGGAACCCCTTCTGGAGGAGGGTCGACCTCCAGTGGCGCCCAACAACATAAACATTCAGTGCGGGAGTGTACGAACAACGTGAAGTGCATTTTCGCGCGCCCGGACAATCCTCAAGACATTCGTGTGAGCCATGTTCTGTTTTTTTTTTCTTATCTAACTAAAGTAACGAAGCATTTTAACCTACAGTTAACTTTAACTGGCGTTGGTGAAACCGGTCCCTAATATCTTTATTTTCTAAATACCTACAAGTTTCTAAAATGTTGATTTATAATCAATTGCCCCACTTATCTCCCCCTCCATGTATAATTCTGTTATGGGTACATAACAATTGGATACAATTTCAAAAGCCATTAAAGAGGAAAAAGTTACAAAAGAAAATCGAGGCGGTGGCAGGTTCAAGAGAAGAAAGAAGCAATAAGGAACTTTCTGAAACCTTGACTCTTCACGAGGATCATGTCGAATGCTCTAGAGATGGATCTGTATCATCCCGTATTGCCGTACAAATGTAATACATAATAAAACGTTTCCCAAGTGTAAAACCACACACGATAAAAGTGAATTTAACACTGTCTGTAAAGAAAAGAGCATCACGCTACATTCTCAGAATTCTCAAAAAGTCAACTTTGGACAGAAAAAGGACGTGTCATCCGTCAAAACAAAAAATTGTGTTCAACTCTTATTAGATAGATATTAGCATAACTTTTTCAAAAGGCTTGAAAATAAGGTCCAACAGATGATAGTGATGTATGGTGCTAACATAACTACACCGATCTCGTTTGAGATTCACTGTTACACTGTGGAAGCTAATTCTTTCTAAAGTTTTTACCGTTTCGATGACGATCACGACTTGGCCAATTTAATTTCGCGGGTTTTGTTCGATAATTCAAATGTTTGAACTCGGGCGGAAGACTTGTGATATTGGATTATTACAAGCTCCAGATGATGCATATTTGATGATGAAGGTTATGAATCATTACAATAATTCAATATAAATATTTTTGAATAACCATTTTTGCAGGTTGCATTAGTATTTAGTCTTGCGGGAGCTTGTTGCGTTGATGTTAAAATACAAAAAATAAAATAGAAAGAACTTTCGTGATTAACAATGGTCAAAGTAAACACGTGGAATTATGCATAAAGTTTATAGCACTACGACCACCGGAAATACAGCATTCGAGATTTTTTGTCTTTTACAAGAACAACAAATCAAATCAGCCTATTGGAAAAAACAAAAAGACGGGGAGGTTAAACACAACGTAACCAACTACATCGAGACCAGAGGACCGCCATTACACAGCAAACCCCGACGACTGGCCTCAGACAAATTAAAGATCGCCAAGGAAAAATTCCAACACATGTTGAACACGGGATCATCCAAACGTCGTCGTTGGCGTGGTCAAGTCCACTTCATATGATGCCAAAGCCGGACACCACACGGAGACCATATGGGGACTATCGTAACCTAAATGCTGTCACAACCCCCGACCGGTATCCAATACCACACATCCAGGACCAGGATAAATTAATCTTTTCGACCCTGGACCTCGTGAAGACATATTTTCAGATACCGCTAAATCCCGATGATCATCTAAACACGGCAATCACCACCCCATTCGGACTGTTTGAGTTCGTACGAATGCCATTTCGGTTGAGGAAGGCGAATCAGATTTTCCAGCCTAACCAAGTGCTACACGGCCTGAATTTCATATTCGCGTATGTGGACGACATCCTAATAGCATCCAGCTCAAGAAAAGAACACCTCAAACATGTTGATTTAGTATTCCAACGCCTAAATGAACATGGAATCGTGGTAAACCCCAAAAAGTGCATTTTCCGTGTGGAGGAACTCGACTTCTTAGGAGTACGAATCACCAAAAATGGTATCAGCTGCAGAGATTTCTAGGAATGGTCAATTACTACCGCAGATGGCTCCCAAACGCAGCCAAAGTTCAAGCACCACTCTATTCTTTCCTAAATGGTTGCACCAAGAAAAATGTCAGAGACAACTCCAGAGGCAAACAAAGCTTTTGAACAAACAAAACAAGACCTGGTGGAAGCTACAATTTTGACATTTCCAGATGTGTCCTGTGAACTGAGCATTGCATTGCCATTCTGCAATTCCAGCACTTCCAAGACGGTCGACCGTTCATTGGACGGACCATAAACCGTTGACCTACGCCTTTAGAAAGAAACCTGAAAAATGCACACCAAGGTAAGCTAGACAGTTGGACCTAATATCCCAGTTCACAACATACATCAGGTATGTCAAGGGCAGTGAAAACGAAACGGCTGACGCACTATCGAGAATCAATACGATCATATCATAACTGAGCAATGAAACACTAGCTGATGCACAAAAGACAGATGAAGAACTTCAAGCACTTCGTCAACAAGACAAATTCAAGTTCACCAACTTTCCTATCCCCACGTCTGAGAAGAATCTTTGGTACGAGTCCACAATGGACAACAGGCTGTATATACCCAAGGTACACAGGAGACACATGGTGGATATGACACATAAGCTAGCTCACCCAGGTGTCAGAAACACAATAAAACAAGTTTCAAAAGTCCACAAACACACAATCGCACCAATTGGAACCTTCCAGACTCCGGACACCAGGTTTGACCACATCCACATCGCCATTGTTGGACCACTTCCCTACTAAGAGGGCAAACAATACCTACTCGCAGCCATAGACAGATTCACCAGATGGCCTGAGGCGTTCCCATTAACAGACATTTCAGCGAAATCTTGTGCCAGAACACTATGTGAAAACTGGACATGTCGTTTCGGTGGACTGACCAGAATTACAATCGACAGAGGTACACAGTTCGAATCAGCACTATTCACTTCTCTCCGCGAACTACTAGGCATGCAACGCATCCGAACCACAGCCCACCACCTACCAAGCAACGGAATTGTGGAAAGGTTCCATCGGAGGCTGAAACAAGCTCTGAAGTGTCACAATGCAACATGAACAGAAGCGCTTCCACTAGGGGATCAGAAATGACATCAAAGAGGGTATCGAGGCAGAACCATCAGAGTTAGTCTATGGGACAACATTACGACTCCCAGCAGATCTTATAGAGGTTCACGACCGACAGCTGCAACACCCAACAACAGACTTCGTCGCGAACTTAAAAGCTAGAATGCAAACCATTCAACTCACAAAAACAACATGCCACAAGGAGCAACAAATGTACGTCCCAAGGAGCCTGCACACAGCCAAGTTCGCTTTCTTACGCGTGAACTCGGTAAGTTTTTTGTTAACTAAAATATTTTTTTTTTTAAATTTATGAATACGATGTCCCCAGTTTTAGTTAAACATATTTATAAATTGTTCTTTAAGGGAACAATAATGTGCGACCTCACGGTAACAATGATCGACAAAGCTGATGAGGTTTTACAGATTGATGATCGTGATATCGGTAAGTTTCATATTTAAAATTAATATTGTAACAAACAATTATCTTATTAATTTTTAAGACACAGAAAACATAGAGGGTCAGCCTGAAGGTAAAAGGAAATACAAACATCTACATATGTATGGATGTAAAAATAATACCTACCATATATCAAAAATTGTTAGAGTGGAAACAGGTGTCCTTTAAAAGCCACTTGTTTTTTAACCGAAATTCCCCAATCGGAAGTCCAAAGAGTTGTAAAATTGCCAAAAGAAAATCTGATACGCAAACGATACAAGAAAGAAACCGTTGCTGGATCATTTTTGGAAAATGATAACAGGGAAATGAGGAACGTAATTTACGAAATGTACAAAAATAATGAAGTACCTACCAACAGCAGATAAAGTTAAAGAAAAATGTTTGCAACATGGTTTTCCTCTTGATTATAGTTAGTTATAAGAGAATTAATAGACGTCCAAGTATTATGGAAAGTGAACAACTTCGTGTACAGTCTGTGGACAAATAAAACTGGGACAAAAATGACAATCACATAAGTCAACATTTACAAATTTGCATGGTTTAATTACGACTTTATCACAAATAGGTTAACTTTGGTATGACATATTATATAGACACTGACAAATATATTGATAATTAAATGGTCTGATTTACATAGATTAAGTTTTAAGTGTCCCAGTTTTATTTGTCCACTGACCGTACATCCAACGAAGTTTATAAAATCGATTCGCGAGTACTGACGCCAAAAATAGTATATTATACACCAAGGTGAAGAAGTTCATGATTATAGCCAGAGCGCCAAGATTAGAGCCCGAGGCGTGCCGAAGGTACTAAGGCGCGAAGGCTATAAGGGACTTTTTCACCGTGGTTTATATACTATTTTTTCCACTACTAGATGCGTTAAAACCCTTTCGGATAATAACATTATTTTGTCCGATTCGACGATTCGAGTTCTCATTTTTCAACGGTTGCTATGAAAATCGTCTACGTTAACCAATGAAATCAACGAAAATATTTCGTTGCTAGGTGACGGCTGTTCATTTTTAACCTAGGTTAATAATGAAAATTATTATTAACCTTGGGAGAGAAATTCTACTTCTGGGGTCGGTTCGAGAGTCAATAATGAAGCCTTCTGAGACTAGTGGTGGAAAAAGATACATTGTGTATTTAGACGAAACTTGATTCGATACGCATGAAGTTTTAACGAAAGGTTGGGTTGATAAGCAAAGAACTGCAAAAGCAGAATTATTAAAAGTCATTAAAAATAGCAATAACAATATATAAATTAATTCCCAACACTAATTGTAAAAAAAGTTAAATTGTAGAATTTCTTAATAAAAAAGTTAATCAAAAAAGCAGTTACTGGACGTTTTAAGGGCTTCTAGTTTTAAAAAGAATTACCAAATAGATACGTTAGCGGAAGAAATGGGCCATAAAGTCGTTATTCGAATATTCGAATAGCTGACTATGTAAAAATCGAATAAGTGTAAATTCGAATATTCGAATAATTCGAAAAAAGTAAATTCAGGATGGATTGTGTATTTCATGGTCAAATAATTTTATTTTTTGGCTGTGTGATTCTTAAAATAGTGAGATGCAGGGAACCAACAGCCTTAGTTTTAATCCCATTGAATTAGTTTGGGCGCCTTTAAAAAGAAATATAAGAAAAAATAATACTACATAATTCAAAAATTAGTGGAGAAACCATAAAGCTTATTGCGAACTAAATTAATAAAATAGATCATACGAGTACATTATGGAGTAATTGTATAAAACATGTTTTGAAAGTTGAAGAAATGTATCGCTGAAAATTTTGCAGTGACTTAATTATAACGAATAAAATATGTATAGTACATTTATCTTCGTACGGAATTTTGGCTTAAGTCATAAATAAACCGAACAAAGACCCTACTTAAAGAAATTTATTGTGATATTGTGCCTGTCAATCACTAGCCGGTCTTAGCTGAGTAGTCCTCGTCTAGAAATAGTCAATTCTGACTTAAATTGTAAATAATTATACAATAGGACAGCAAAGCGTC
The DNA here is from genome assembly GCF_963966145.1 of Tenebrio molitor. Classification (NCBI taxonomy): domain Eukaryota; kingdom Metazoa; phylum Arthropoda; class Insecta; order Coleoptera; family Tenebrionidae; genus Tenebrio; species Tenebrio molitor. The sequence goes on along the minus strand of NC_091051.1, from coordinate 21,035,463 downwards.
TTATAACAACCATAAATAATTTCAAATTTTATTGCCCCTTTGTCGTCCAGTGCCGACTGAAGGAAGGGCAAGCATCAGGTATATTTAGCAACCCCTACTTAGAGAAAGTTCAAGAAATTTTGTCTTCAGTTGTCGATTGATTTGCCTACACTGCGAATAGAAATATTTTGAATTCGCCACAATAAAAAGAGTGTATTTTTCAACTTATAACCTGTGTTTAAATATGTGGCTTGCTTTTGAAGAGAACTGCGAGGAGATGGTTGACGTTGAAACAATTTTTGATAATAATGAGGAAAATGAAGGTAAAAAAATATAGATAAGGGTGCATATTTTAATGCAAAATTATACCAACAGTACCTGTAATTTTTACAGCAGGACTGAAAAAGAAACGTAGGAAGCATTACTCTAACGATGCTAAAGGAATTATAAGAAATGTCTACAAAAATTTATTAGAATCGGGAGTAAAACTGTCGGTAAAGAAACAGCCCGTCAACGAAACCACCGTTTCAAAAATTTGGAACCGAAACTCGGAAAATTTGGAAAGGAAAAAAGGGAATCAAAAGATAGCAATTATTCTGCAGCTGAATTGGATGCAATTAGGGATATCATATATGTATCAAATGTACAAAGACACAGATGTGCCGACTGTTCAATCTTTATTGGTAAAATTGAAGGAGAAATGTTTGCCATTTGATATTTCTATTGCCACTCTAACGAGGTTGTTGCACAAAATTGGATTTACATATAAATTATTAAACCGAAGAACTTCCATTTGGAGTCAATTAAAACATAAAATCAGGAAAGTAAATAACACAACTAATTTAGATGAATCGATCATACGGGCAACTAGAGAGTTTGTGGACGAAATTGATTCTGTTCTTTGATCTGCCTGTATACGTATACTTATAGAAAGTTTCATCTACTGTCCTAGCAAGACACTTGTAATCGAAAGTGAAACCTATCTTGCGTGTGGTTGCTAGCTAAGAAAGTAAAATACTTACGCGACTAGGAGATTCCTTACGGGACGAGGAGGATTTATTTTATTTTGTGATAATTTCGATTGAGGTACTGTTACGATTTAAATTTCGCGGCAAATCGTAAATTCTAGAAGGTTCGCGAACGTTCCAGAACGGGCTCTCGGATCCCGACTTCCGGTGCCGGCCGCGACAAATTTGCGAGAGTAGGGGCAAAATATATAAAAGGTGGAACCGACCCCATTTTATGAGGTTCTCGACAGGTTTTCGGTTGACGTTCACGATCGAATCCGTGTGTGTGGGTTTGTGCTCAAAGGGGGAGATTAGGGGGTGTTTTCCCAGTGCAACAGGTGTTGGCGAACCCGTGGAGGAAGACCGAAGCGGCTGGAAAATCGTCCAGGAAGAGCTCCAACCGTACGCTGCGGCGGATCTAGGCTTCTTCCACGAGGGTCAACGACCCTACGCGTCAGCGGATCTCATTTCGCCACCCTGTTGGGCCGTCGTCATCCCCCAGGATCTCACCAGAGAGCAGGACCTCACACCGGATAGTCCTTGGCCGAGGATCCCGAAGTCCAGGAAAAAATTCTATCTGGCAAGGTCCTTCAGCGTTCTCTTATCCAGTCCGCCATTTTGGCATTTTTCTTTTACGTAGCTTACGTGATCAGACCTGAAGTGACCTCGCCAGAAAAGACGTGTCAGCTGGTACTCGGAAAGTTTTTGTTTCGTCTTGTTATCATTTTTTTACACCGGGGCTATCTTTTTACTTTCTTTCATTTATCCCTAGGAAAGGTCGAGGGGAGGAAGGACCCTGAGAACTTTCCGAGGATACGGACGGCGTAACAGACTAGCGGCGGAAGAGGGACTCGGAGGACCTTCCTTCAGCTCACTCTTCCCAGGACTCTTCTAGATTGATTCCACGCCCCAGACCCGGTGTAAGGAGTTTGTTTCATATTCATATTCATTTTTTTATTACTTAATTATCGCCCGGTTAGAACCGGCACTATTTGTAAGTTTCAATTAGTGATTTAAGCGCCTTCTGTGTTTTACATTTTTTTTATTACTTAATTATCGCCTGGTTAGAACCGGCACTATTTGTAAGGTTCAATTAGTGATTTAAGCACCTTCTGCGTTTTACATTTTTTTTTTTTTTTTCACCTTGGCGACGGCCGATTTCACCTTTAAGGACTTTGAATTTTTTTATCTTACCTTAGAGTCATTTAATTTATCTTTGATTAATTGTATCATTTTGGAGGATTCAGTTTTCTACTCTTCAACTAATTTAGGCTACAGTGTATCGCCCGAAGTGGCATCTAGGTTATCCTTATCTTTATTGTAAAGTGTCACGCTGTATGACCGGCAGTAGAGTATTAAACTTTGTAACTTATATCCATGTTTCTGTCTAACACCTGGTATATCACCGTGCTTGTATTTCATCATTTGTTTTCTTTAACCGTCTTGCTCTCGAGACGTTTGTGTGTGTGTGTGCCGGACTTAGGAGACAATCAGTCACAAAAAGCGTTATTTTAAATTTTCCCCAGCGTAAGTCGGGAAATTTAATTTTACTCCAGGAAGAGAGTATTTAATAACGTAACAGTACGCAAATCATCAAATGGAAAACAGCAACACATTTTATAATAATATGTAGTTTAATTAGCTCAATTGAATACAACAAAGGAAAATTAATCTACTTATTCACATTTACTGTGATTTATGAATTGTTGGAAAGTTAGGTTATATCGCTCACCCAACTTGACAGGCAATAATGAGCCTAACGTAATTCCAGCGGCTCTTTCAATTCCGTCACATTCCATATTTTACGGGAAGGCTTGTTGCATAAATACCAATAACCACAAACTATCAAACTAACATTATTACGGATTACACGCACTTACACAATTCACGCCGTTTGAGGACGAAAAATAAAATGTTTGTAAAAGCTGTTGCTATGGTTCTTGCTTCCAAGATCTAAGGACGGTCATCGAGAATTGTTCGTTCTAATTAAGAGGATCTCCCGCATGTCACGATTTCCAGAAAATCTATCAAAGATGTGTATAGTGAGAACGAAATTAAAAAAATGAAGAGAATAATTTATTGGATGTTCGATAATAATGGAGTGCCTACTTTGAAAGGAATAAAATCAACATTAAACGAGCAAGGATTTCCGTTTTCTTAAAGCGTTTAAAGTTTTAGAAAATTACTCCATCACATAGGTTTTACTTACAAAATTATAGACAAGAGACTTGCCATAATGGAGAGTGAGCGCCTGAAAGTTTGGAGGACCAAATTTATCCAAAATATTCGAGAATACCGGCAAGAGGGCAGGCTGATTCCGGTAAATGTCGATTAATTACGCCACCCTCTAGAGGAAAGAGGTTAATAATTTTATCTACGGCTGCTTGGATAAGTCGTTATTACCACACTCATTTACAGTCATTTGAGTTGCTTAATGTAGTTCATTACCGCACTGGTTTCATTACGTAACGCATTTTTATTTAGAAGCAAACAGACAAAATTTATTGAAATACAACAATACAAAAGAAAAGCTAGGTACTTCTTGTAAATACATAACACCGTCCTTGCATTTTGTTCGCCCAGTAGCCGGCATCGACTTCGTTTCGGTCTTCAATCTCTGGGCTTGGCACAAAAAGACTCACTTCCACTTTTAATGATATCATCTACTACTCTCTTTTGGGTTACTCGCACAAGAGACCACTTTGTAATACACGTCATACTGGAAAAACGACGCAAACTGCAGTGACACCTCCAGAGATACTCGTCTCTTGCACTCCAGGTCGTCCTAGAAACAGGATCACACACGTTTCCATTCCAGGTTCTGGTACTTTTCTCACTTGACATCGCCATCGGGGTAACCCCAATGTACTATTCCGGACACGGAATCTTGGCCAACATTTTTTTGACATTTCTAAAAAATGATGTAAAGCAATCATTAGCGTCATTAATAAATGACAATTATTAAAAATCATTTTGAAGTTTTTATTCTGACATCAAAAAAGCAAGGAAATGGCATTATCGAGTCAAAAGTTGGGTAATATTCAATAAAGGCCAGTTCATACATATTTGTCAGTTAAATGTCAGTCTAGCATAACAGAAAATTTTCGCCCTTATCCAAGGAAGAGTTACACCTTGATGGCTAATTTATTCCCAATTTTAAATCAATTTGTAAAGCTTATTCGTAAAAATGTTATAGAGAAAAGTTTCATGAATTAGCAAGTTCTTCCAATGGTTAAAATTAACACACGTATTTCAGGTAAGCCCTGTATTAATTAATTTGCGAAAAAAAAATGTTACTTTGCTACTAAGTAATACTTATTCTATATTCAACGATAAGTATTTGAAGTTATTTTGTTTAATTTACCTCCAATTAAAACATTCATTTTTTAATATCGGGTGTTTTTTAAAATTTCACCTCGTAGTAGGCGTTGAAGAGTCGATTGTGAATGCACCACTCGTATAAAACGTACAGTTGGTTGCAAAAAAAAAAATGAAAATTGCCAGAATAAAATTGACACATTTTTACAATTTTTTCATAGTGTGAAACCTTCTTGCAATAGATAGGTTAGAATTATGGTCAAAATTCAATGACATTTTTGATAGGCATTGTTATTGTCAAGTAGACAATTAATTGACAAATGGTTAACACCAAATTTACATTAGAAAAATTTTCGTTTCCCGTTTTTTTTTTGCAACCAACTATACAGTGCATTTTTTTTAACTGTTGCCATAGGGAATTGCATGGTAAAACTTATACCCCCTGTTAACTTTTGTTCTGATGAAAATATTCAAACCATTTTTGGAACAAAGTTGGAAGATTTTTTAAACTATCGGATAGTTTACAATTCAATATCCTAAACTGTCTAAAACGTTGTGAAAAAATTTAAAGCGCGCCGGAATAATAGTACGTCGAGCGGCCGCCAGAATAGCGTCCCTGTCGGCTCAACCAGCACCTGACCAAATTCCATTACAGTGCGACATTTACAAAATAGTCGAAGAAAAACATTTCGAACAATTCCTTTGATAATTTCTGTTAATTTGTTGAATTATTATTGCGTTAACGTTTTTACGTTTTGTTTTTTTTATAAAGAAATTTAATCATAGCCACGAGAATATCTCGCTATTTATTTTTTAAATGAAACTGACAAAAATCAAAAGTGGGGATAGGCAGTTGCTGGTTGAGCCGACAAGGACGCTATTCTGGCGGCCGCTCGACGTACTATTATTCCGGCGTGGTACAAATTTTTTTTCACAACTTTTTCGACAGTTTAGAATATTGAATTGTAATCTATCCGATAGTTTAAAAAATCTTCCAACTTTGTTCCAAAAATGGTTTGAATATTTTCATCAGAACAAAAGTTAACAGGGGGTATAAGTTTTACCATGCAATTCCCTATGGCAACAGTTAAAAAAAATGCACTGTATACTCAATTTCATATAAATGTGCATCTAAGCAAGCCATGAAAATCTGATTTTCTGTTGGTAGTAAAGCTAAAGCTAGTGACTTTGACTTTCAAAGTTGCTTGCTCTGCGCGAACCCGATTTGACTAATTTTTCAGTTTTTGTCCATTTTACCATTGCTGATTTCAAAAGCAATGTTACGTCTTTTTACTGATTAAATTAAAGTAATTCTTATTTGTTTTCGTCTTTGTATTTTTACCAAGTAAAGATTTATTGGACATGACCTTCATAAATGTGACTTTTGTAACGTAACTAAATTAAAGGTGCTTTTACACATGCACAGCTCAATTGATGAACATTTATATGAAATCAACTATAAGATTTAAACAGATAATCCGTGATCCGTAAGCTGTATAGTGCGTTCACAATCCACACTTCAACGCCTACTATGAGGTGAAATTAAAAAAAAACACCCGATAACATTCCTATAAAGTTGTATTGACTACTGTATAATTTAAAATATATATTTTCAGTTTTGTTTTTATATTAATAAATTTTGAATAAATAGACTAATTCTGCGAAATTTGTCTTTTTTGTAAAAGTGATAAAGCATATTATAGTATATTTATGCATATTTTGTGCATATTTCAGTGCATTTTTATCTAAAAAGTGTGCATATATATGCGCATATTTTTTTCATTTTTCAGTGCATATAAACCGAGCTTTATAAATAACTATTACAGAGTGTCTATAAAAGAACATACATCAAGAGTGCTGTGGAATTGTGCGGCTCTATACTTTTTTTGACCGAACTATGTCAAGCCGTTGAAGCCGGTAAATTAGATATCATTGATGTCAAGTGACAAATGTCAAATAAATACGTTTTAGCGTCAGAGACTCAGAGCGTCAGTTTCTCAGTTTAGTTCAGTTGTGAATTCCGTGTCTTAGTTGTTTTCCTTGTGATTTTCTTCAACAGTCTAAACTAAACAGATAGACTAAAACGATTTTCCGCGTAAGCGTGAATTGTGAATAATACCAGAAACAAGTTACGGAGTTGCGAAGGTAAGACAGTTATTTTCGTACGTTTACAGTAAGTAATAAGCAACCTTTTCAGTAAACCGCAATGGTTTTATCGCTAGAGCAAAACACCTTCATTGTGATGTCGTATTACCGAAATGATACCCTGCAGAATGGAGAGTGGGTTTACTCGATAAACGCTTGCAAGGAAGAATTTTTTGCAAAATTTCCAAATTGCAACATCGTGGAAGCAAATTTAATTGCACACATTAGAAGGATTGTGAATAGATTTGTGGCAACTGGAAGTGTTGAAAAGGGTAAAAGTGTAGGAAGACCGCCAGTCAATGAAGCTGATGTACCACTTTCCACTTGCCAAAAAATTGTTAGAAAAAACCTGAACTTATATCCGTACAAGATCACTACACTTCAAGAACTTCGACCAGGTGATTCTGAGAGGCGCTTAGAATACTGCAATTGGTTTTTAAACAATTTGAATGATGACAGGTTTGTAATGATGAATTGAATTAAACAATTTTAATATTAACTTTGCTTGCAGATTATTAGACATCAGTTTTTTTTTTGGACGAAGCATGGGTTCATTTATCTGGATATGTAAATTCACAAAACTATAGAATATGGAGTTCAGAAAATCCACATGCATTTGTAGAAACCCGATTGCATCCTGTAAAGGTTGGAGTGTGGATTGCTGTCTCACGAAGGCGTTTAATTGGACCGATATTTTTCCATGAAACTGTAAATGCCACTAGATACCGGGAACAAATTTTAGAAATATTTATTAATCAGCTGGATGATGAAGAATTGCAGAATGGATACTTTCAACACGACGGTGCTACAGCTCACACAACACAAGAGAATTTGGTTTATCTTCAACAATTTTATGGCAATAGGATTATAAGTAATAGATTAAATCCTGAATTTCCCCCACGTTCTCCAGATTTAACACCGTTAGATTTTTGTATATTTCGCCATCTAAAAAATGAAGTTTTTAAAAAGAGAATGCACACTTTGGAGGAACTTATGGAGGAAATAAGAAACTGCTGCAACACTATAGACCAGCAGATGCTGCAGAATATCTTTAACAATAAAAAGAGACGAATTAGGAAATGTTTAGAACATAATGGAGGCCACTTTCAACAATTTCTGTAAAATTGGGTAGGTACTGTGACGATTTTATCGGTCGGTAAAACCACCCGCAAATTCGTCCCCACTAATTAGTGAAGAGCGCCGACGCAAAACCCGCAACGGATAACGGAAGAAATCGTTCTCTTTTCCGTGCAAAGGTCCAGGTCCACTGAACAACACGTAGTACCGTTTCGCCGAGTTAAAATTAGTGTCCGAGCGTTCAGCGTAATAACGTCTCGGAGGCGAAGGTCAAAGGACCGATTAAATTAACCGGCGAAAAGACAGGCTCGCGACCATTAAGGGATCGGAACCGGAAACGTCGAAGACGGAGAAATTTCGGTACTAGCGTCGCAAGTAAGTACGACCTCGAAACCAAAATGGTGGCTCTCGCAGCTAGAAAATTTTCACTGTTCCCACAGGCGACCAGCAGGACTCTCCTTTCCAGGACTCTATTTCAGTCTCAATCAACATTCCATCGAGACTCTCAATTTTCTCAACACCCACGACTCCCTCGTGTCGCTCAACTTCCACCACTCAGTTCTTCAGTCGCACCACCTCGTGGAGACACCCCTCAGTGAAGCCCAACCAGGGAGGAAGCGAGCCCCGACTCCGGAGGAGCTCCGTTGGCGGCTACCACACACATTCCGACGAATTATTACTGTCCACCCTCGAGCCACCTTCGGCCCCACTGAACCACGCGACGTCATCCAAGCCCGAACGAGGAGTGACCAGTACTCGCAATATCGCACCCTGCGCGGTGCAGAGACCGGGCAAGCCGCCCCTGTAATTTCAGGACCCAATAAATGTTGTGCTGTCTTTTGAACTTTGGCATCTCTTTCTCCCTTCCGTACTCCAATCAGGACCAGAAATCTGTTTGTGGCCGGCCTGCCTTTTGGGTCGTAATAGTACCCTTGAAATAGAGATAACATAAACCCCCAAAATGTGTTTGTTTTAATTACCCCGAATCTTCATTATGAGGTGTCTGCAGAAGTTATGTTTTGATAGTTTATACCGAATAAAAATGTGAATTATTGTTAGTCCATCGAGTATTACAAATTGGAAGTGATCATTCTTCAGACAACACTGTAATTAATGAAAGATAGATACAATGGCATGTGGTGTGTTCTGTACCTAACAAATTTATTTTAAAAATCGAAAAACCTGTCATGAATGGAGTTACATAACCTCTTTTTCTATTTGGTACCACAATATGCTACAAAGCGGCAAAAATCAAATATATTCGAGTTCCACAGCACTCTTGATGTATGTTCTTTTATAGACACTCTGTATAATTGATTTCATATAAATGTTCATCAAGTGAGCTGTGCATTTGTAAAGGCACCTTTAATTTAGTTACATTACAAAAGTCACATTTATGAAGGTCATGTCCAATAAATCTTTACTTGGTAAAAATACAAAGACAAAAACAAATAAGAATTACTTTAATTTAATCAGTAAAAAGACGTAACATTGCTTTTGAAATCAGCAATGTTAAAATGGACAAAAACTGAAAAATTAGTCAAATCGGGTTTGCGCAGAGCAAGCAACTTTGAAAGTCAAAGTCACTAGCTTTAGCTTTAATACCAACAGAAAATCAGATTTTCATGGCTTGCTTAGATGCACATTTATATGAAATTGAGTATACATGCTTGTTCTGAACAAGGCTGGGTGCCAAATTCTTTGCTAATATCTGCTAAAAATATTGCAAATTGTAACGCAGATTACCACAGCTATATGAACCATCAAATTTTTGAGGAATGGTTTAAAAATAGGTTATTGCCGAATTTACCAGAAAATTCGGTAATTGTAATGAACAAGGCCTCGTACCATTTCCAACAAAACAGGAAACTTCCTACAAGATGTAGTAGAAAGCACGATATCAAAGACTTCATGCTGGAACACAAACTCAAGATCCCTGATCATGCAACAAAGTGATAGTGGTCATGACTCAGAGACTACATTAAAAAGCACAGGGGACGCCAACAGAATAAATTTGGTAACTTACTAAAATTTTCAGTGATTTTCTGTTGGTACATGGTACAGCCATGCTTTTTAAAATTTTTGCCGTTATGCTGTTTTGCTACTTGACAAGAGTTGACATTCGTGTAAAGTGTTCGCAATTTATAGCTAAAAACGATTTCTTGACCGCTAATTTAATATTCGCTGTCTCATAGCCATCAATATGTTTGTTGCAGATTTATTTATTTATTTATTTATTTATTTTTATACGTTTTATTATCTTTATTACAAGTGCTTACAGTTAGGTATTGCTTGAAGACAAAGGAAATGGATCATTTTCCAGAACAAGCTTCGGGTACTTTCGCAGTCTAGCAACAGAAAATTCCAGCGATTATGTTTTCATGTTTATAACTTCCTATAGTTCATCAGCATTTTTGATCACATGTTCAAATCTGTTCAGTTGTATCATTATTATAGTGAGGATAATCTAAGTACATTACCCAAGTGAGAATAATTATAGTTCGTATTTTGTTTTCATTTTTGTTTAGTGACAACGTATTTTTCAATTTGACAGTAAGTGTCATCAATTGTTGAAAATGAACGACAAACGATTCAGTGCGGTATCCGTAGATGCAATTAGTGCTCAAATTAAACAAAATAAGAGTAAAAATACATTAATTAGTGATAATTCTGTATGGAAACAATTTAAAGTTTATAATAATTGTGTTTTCCATGTTCAAACTTCAATGCAGTTTAATTTGAAATTCTTTTGTTTCGTTAAATCTTACATTATTGTTACAGGCTTATAATAAAACAATTTTTTTTTTGTATTTTTTATTTTGTACTCATGAAAAAATAATCCTCCGAATACCCCTCGAGAGTGAGAATAAATTGAAAATAATTCTCCAGATTCTTTCTCAAACTTGTTGCCAAATGGCAATAGCCACTCGAGCCCTGCGGGCTCTTCGTGTCTATTGCCTGGCAACAAGTCTTCGAAAATCTGTCGAATTATTTTCAATTTATTCTCACTCTCTTGTGATATTATTATAGAATATTCCACTAGTGAAAATATAACTGACTAGTGTTGTGAGGTCCGGTAATTGACTTAGTCAATGACCCATTTGACCGGTCAATAATTGTCAATGACAACGTATTTGAACAGTCATTTTTAAAATTTAAACTTCCCGCTTGTAATGTTGAAGATTATAGGATATGATGACTGTTTGACTGATGAGATGAGGTTATGTTGGGTTGTCTGATGTCATTTACGTAGCTGCTGACAACGAAGAAATCGATTATGACAATAAATAAGTAAATTATGACAATGAAATATATAAAACTTTAATAAAGATCATTGTGGAAAACGATTACCTAAGCTTTTTATCTAATAGGAAGAAGTGGTTTTTGTTTTTCAATCATTTTTGTGTCTTCTTAACATAACACGATATATTTTTATTTTCATAAAATACTTACTTACTATTTTTAATTCTAAACGAATGTTTAAGTATTTTAAAAGAAACTCAAAAACTGAAAATACACACACACAGTTGTGTTGAAAGTTTTAAAGCGTCTTAAATTAACAAAAAGTTCAAATTCAAGCAAACATGTTAAAGAAAAATCAAAGTATAACTTCAAACAATTCAAACTTAACCTCACTTACACAATTTTAGAACAATAATTTATCGATCAATAAATCTTATAAAAAATGGAATTAAGAACCATTATTTGGAATTAAAATAATCCTTGACATTGAACGAATCATTTTGTGATGTTTAACTAGTTCCTACTTTTTGACCAATAATGACTGGTAATTGACCGCTCAAGGACTGGTCAACTTTGACCAAAAATAAATGACCAGTCATTTATCCATCACTATAACTGACTATTCCACTAGTAGTCGAGGTGAATATTTTAAAGAAACCTTGATTATTATTTTTATTCATGGAAATTATCACTTTCTTACGAAGTGAACTGAGCAATGAAATCATGTGTAATGCAGATTTGCGAACTAGCTTTGAAAATTTTTATTTTAAACATTGATTTGGTTCATTGAATAGTCTGTTTAATACAACTCGTAGTCAAAGATAGTAGGATATTTTTCCGAACACCATTCGTGCTACGCACTCATGGTGTTCATAAAGCCAATGACCATTCGTGATACCACCACAAAAATATTCGACAATATTTGACTACTCGTGGTATTATAACTGATTATTTATGAGTCGTACAAGGTACAAGAAAAATATAGTTCCAACTACCGGGAACCTTTTACAGACAATGAAAGAAAGAGGCTTTGATGTTGAATGCAGTATAGACACATTTAGGCTGTTCTTGAGAAGTATTGATTTTTCGTACAAAGTTATCAATCAAAGAGCTGCCATTATGGAGAGTCCTCGGCTGAAGCATGCTAGGTTTGAATACATTCAGCAAATAAGAAAATATCGCGAAGAAAAAAGATCAACCATTTTCTTAGACGAAACCTGGTATGACACCCATGACGTTGTGAAGAAGGGCATTACGGATGGCTCTAGCAATTGTGTTTTAAACATACCTCCGAGCCGTGGAAAAAGAATTATTGTTCTTCATGCGGGGAATGAAAACGGTTGGATACCTGGAGCACTCCTTTTATCTGCGAAAAACATCACCAATTGCTCCGCAGATTATCACCAGGACATGGACGGCGCCTTCTTCGAAACTTGGTTTCAGCACCAGTTATTGTCTAATGTTCCATGTAATTCGGTGATTGTCATGGATAATTCAAGACAAATATCGAAGAAACCAAATCAAAACACAAAAAAAAAGATATTCTTAATTACATGCGTGCCAGTCAAATTGAAGTTCCTGCCGGAAAAACAACCAAGAAGGAGCTAATTAAAATTATGAATCAAAGTGCCAATATTTCTGTGAGTCCCAAAAATGACGTACTAACGGTGCATTACGGTGTAGAAGAGATTACCGTAAACGTCAGAAAAATGTTAAAAAAATTCTATTGGACTTATTTGTTGATTTGGCGCTCTTTGAAAGTGGCACTTAACAGGTCCATTATTTTGAAAAATATGTATGAAATTGTCATGACAGCTACCTCTAGTCGTACATGTTATCACAAAATACAAGATCACTCACTACCAATATCTAGTCCTGCATAATAGAGAATTTAGAAGCTTTGGAAATCGAAAAAATTATTTTAAATCCACTATGGTAACACTGCAAGGTAATGATGTACGAATATATCTTTGTTTACATTGTATTACCGTTAATAATAATAATAAAAATAATTAATTTTTTTTTCGGAAATATTTTTTCTATATTTTTTTCATGTATATTTAAACATCCTCGATAAGGTAGTAAGTAGTTGGTACGCCAATTTTGGGACACCTGTATGTGTGTGAGACAATGGCAGAAAGAAATGGTCACAGGGTTTTGCGATTGCCGCCATATTATTGTGTATTAGGTAAATCCGATTGAAATGATGTGGAGTACTTTAAAGAGGGCCATACGGAGACACAATACATCGCCTAATTTAAGTGCAGGAGTGGTGGATTTAATAAGAAATGAAGTGCAAAATGTTAAATGTAATGCATGGAAAAATTGAGTACAACACGTCAGTGAAGTGGAAAATCATTACGTGTCGCCAAATACCAAAGACTTTATTATTACGTTAGATACTGACAGTGAGCTTGATTCGGAAAGTGAAGAAGATGACTTGTAATAGTATTGTGTATTTCATAAATAAATATAATTTCGTTGGTACGTATTTGTTTTGAGCCCGGCTCTGGAATTCACAACAGAGAATTCGTTGAAGCATGATTTATGGTTGGGCTTGCCGCCTACTGCAATTGCGACAAAAGGAACATTTATCTCTGGTAAGTACTTTTAGTGCTGCCATATAATCTTATACCTTAAGCGTTACTTTACTCTCGATTTGTTTGACCAAAATATAAATTTCTAAATAGAGGACCCACTGTACATCAACTTGGAAATTTCTTTCAGGTAAACGCGAGCCTTGCGGAAGCGAACAGTTTACAGCTATGCTATTTTTGAATTTTCATTACTGATCTACCGTGACCGTGATAAGATAAGTAGGTTCGAGTTCGACCCACGGAAACTCAATAATGACTTCAAAAATCAAACAAAAATACCGCGATGATTGGAAGAAGATTTTTAAATGGTTAGAACCGGTACCAGGTGAGATCAATATTAGGTTTGTTCCAACACACGTCTGAACCAGTTCAGAACTGTACTGAGTTTGCGCAGATGAAAATTACCGTTCCAACACACTCTGAACCGTCCTAGGTACGGTTCGGTCCGGTGTTCCAACACGAATTCTAGTGGTTCTCGAATCGATTCTGAACCGTTCTGAACAGTGAAAAACAGTTCTTGCTTCGGAGGTAGTGCTGATAGTTCGCACAAGGGCAGTTGTAAAGATTTTGTTTAACCTAGTGTTGGTGTACTAAAGCTAAAATTGTATTTTATCTTTGAGAGCGTTTTCTAGCGGCGAGACCTTAGTCGTTAGTTTTAACTTTTAAGTCATTACTAATCCTGTCAGGTTTTAACATTTCATTAGAATGAGCGTTGTTAGGGCAATAAAAAAAAATAAATTGCATTTTAGAATCTCGGTAGTATGAGCGTTGTTACGGTAATAAAAAAATTACTTTATTTACCCTTGTTGTTAAAGTAGCACTTTATCTACCCTTGCGGTTCAAATGCTACTTGACCTGTTGATTTGAACATCTGCTATAGATTAATTTTTGAAATATTTCTTTATTTATTTTTAGAAGAAACTGTTGGGTTTGTATACAGAGCACGAGTTTTTTGAGCGTTTCCGTATAAGCCGTGACCATGTAGATGAAATTCAGACGAAATTTGCTCGAAGTGACCATTTTAGATATTAAAGACATTATGGTCAATATGGAAAACTGTCTGGATCGGACCACACTACACTACACATCGCAGTTAGTAATAAAAAAAAAACCTGTTCCAACATAAAATTATCACCTAGAACAGTTCACTTCAGTCCTGTGTCAGGTATGCGCACTACCCAATCCTGAACTAATTCGGAACCGATTCGTAACCGTTCAAAATATTTATGTTGGGACAAACCTATTGATTGCGTTGACATTATTATAGTGCTTACTAATTTTAGGGGATGTTTATAAAGGACGCTGTAAAATCTGTGATGTAGACTTGACGGCGGATATAAGTGTATTGAAAATTCATGTAGATTTTTATTAGTATGGCGTACTTTCGGACTGTAAATTTTGATGCTGCTAACGGTTGGCAGTATTCCACGGAGCACGGACGATGCATTTCTCCAAATTCAACAAATGTTCCCAGAGCCAGTTGTTATATACCTTAGTTGCGTTTAGGCAGCATTGCACGAGATTGGTGCAACGTTACCTACAAACCGGTGATGTGAAAAGGCAAAACCTACTGGTAGAACATCTACACTTACAGAAGATGTAGTCGAGAATGTTCGAGGTAGAATGGAACAAAGCCCTCGAAAGTCAGTGCGAAAGCTTTCACCCCAAACAGGTGTGATTCTTATCTAAATTACACGCATCCAAAGTTCTTTGTTGGGCACGTTTAATGCAGGGCCTAATAATTTTTACCATTAATTCCGTAATTCCTTTTCCTTACTTTACAGGCTTGTCATATGGTAGTTGCCTAACCATTTTAAAGAAGAAATTAAAGTTCCACCCTTACAAATTTTCCCGGATCCAATTCCTGTATCATGTTTCTGTTTCTCAGGAGGGGCATGCGGGCACGGCCTGTCGCTTATGAATATCGAAACAGTGGGTGCAGTGGGCCATTTAATTAAGTACGGTTAATTACTTTTTATACTGTTTTTGGTCGTTTTGTACGTATCATGTTTTAAAACTACCAACTCATAACCTAAATTTTTTGACATTCACAACTTGCAGCGGGTGCCAACACTGACGCACAAAAAATTTTCATACTTTGGGAATATTTTGCTGTCATTTGCTGCCAACAGCTTCAGTCCTTGTTGATCACGCTGTAGAAAAAAAAAACACAGCAAAGGCAAATCAATACTATCAACTATGGCGGACAATAAATTTAGGCCGGCGTGTCACTGGCTTGACATCAAAATGTGAAGCTGGCATTATGTTCAACTAACCCCATTTTCGATTTTTGTCATTCTTGTCATCGTGACAGCGATAATCAAAATTAAAATTGGGAAAACGGGCGTGCTGCCTATGAATTAGCTTGGAGAGGTGAAGTAGCAAATTGTAAGGTATTCTATTTTAAAATACAGACAGACAACACTGGACAAGAGACCACAAGTGTTGACAAAGACAGCACAAGGGGGAAATCAGAAGTTGGCCGACAGTAAATGGTTGGTTGCAAACACCGAAGAAGAAAGTGTATGTCCAGTAAGATTGTTTAAACAAATTATGGGAAGACGGGGAAACCATATCACATGTGAAAAGTTTTTTTTTAACTCCAAATCCTTTCTGGCAAAAAACGAATTCGAAAGGATGGTATAAAAATTCTCCTATTGGGACAAATGAAATCTCTAAATGGACCAAATCTTCGGCGAAAAATATTGGACTTGATGTCAAGCGGGTGAAAATTACGAACCATTCTTATGGTGTAGGTGAACAAAAACTTGTGAAAATTACGGGACATAGCAATCCATCGTCATTAAAACCGTACCTTCAGTTAGAACAAGAACATCATACTACCATCCAAGAAACAGTTACTACCACGGCTCAAAATACCAGCATGCAGCAAAGTATTAACAAAAGACACGAAAGTTCTGAAAATCAAGTTGTTTATAAGAATTGTGTTTTTAACAATTGTACTTTTCCGTTAAATTAAATAAACTAATTTACACCTTATTTGTTAATTTAGTGATTTACGTATTCATTAAATTGTCTTACCGAATTACACTCAAGCTTTTTTTTGGGTCGAAGTAAACTTGACATTTATAATTCGAGTTTTGTTGTCTGGCAATTAAACTCAAAAAATTGCCAGAAAAAATTACTCGTCCTACGGACTCGAAATTTTTTCAGAGGCAGTTTTTTTCGTTAAATTGCCAGACAACAAAATTCTAATTGAAATGTCAAGTTTACTTCGACAAAAAAAAGCTCTCGTGTATTTATAAGTGATAAAACCATAGCTACAGAAGTAATTTACAATACTTTACAAAATGACATTGTTTATATGTACTATCTTTTCTTAGATGAAATTCTACCTAGAGTGGTTCACATGAACCAACTCTTTCAAACTGAAAAAGTGGTTATTACTGATGTTCATAACAAAATATGTAATAGCTATTAACATACCTAGCGATGTTATGATTATCATAACCACCGCAGATGTCGGTTTGAAATCCGAGCTCGTAGAGCGAGGATTTTAAGAAATCTAAGTTTGCTATGATTCATAACATCCGTGGTTTGTTTACCGGTTTCAGAATAAGCCGAGAGAATTTAAAACAATCAAATCCAAAATCTCGTTTTAAAATAGATCGTTTCACTCGCGTTTTAAAATGGCCCACTCGTGCCAAAAAAAGACCCAATTTACACACAAACTCGTCAAATAAACTACTATTGTTGGACTTCATGGAAAGAACTTATATCAACACTAATTTATTATGAACTGCATAAAATCGATTGTGATGCTTTGCTTTATGTGTTTTTAAGAAATACTTACCTTGGGGTAAAAGTAGAACAGTTTTTAAGTAAAGCAAAGTTAAATAATGATGATGTTAAGCTAGTGTGTAAATTTTTGAGAAAATTTAGTAAATTTAGTAACTATAGTAAATTTATCAGAAACTGGCAAGTAGTCTATTTGCAACGTGTTCAAAAATTTTGAGTAAAAATGTCAAAAAATCTGCAAAGAAGCTACAAATTCGTACAGGCATCAGCTGATCGTTATGACCACAACTTATGACTACACAATGTGAAAGACCCAGCGCATGCGTTCTGGCTCAACTGTTTAAATTTGTGGCTTCTGCGCAAATTTTCGCTTATTTTTATTTGGATTTAGAACACGCAGTGGTAAATTTCTGCAAAAATTTACTACAAAATTTATTTTGTTATTTTGTGTATGACACGGCGTTCCAAATTTTCTCAAAAATTTACTACTAAATTTTCTGTGAAATTTAGTACCGTATCACACTAGCTTTAGAGAGTTTTATGAAACCTGCAGAGGTTTTCTTATAAAACTTTGAAACGAAACGAATACCGGGTGATTCAGTTTTATATTCGCGGCCCTACATCTTTTTTGTTTTAAGAAAAAAGTATAGCAAACCATATATATTTGTAAATCGCTTCTGAAACTACAATAGATGATGTTGTCAAATCTTCTCTACGATGACACATGTCAAAGTTAAGACAGTCAACTTTTTTTTTAAATAGTACACTATCCATTTCTTAGCCTATTCTTGTAAAGCTTTTTTTTCTACATTTGAATGTGTAAAAAAAGTTGACACTTACCTCAGAAAAAAATCGAGAAAAATAATAAAATATGATTTAATTTATTCGAAAGCTTTATTTTCTAAAAAGAGCTAGTAAGCCAAACATTTGTAAATTCGCATTATGTTGGTTCTCTGCATGTCACTATTTACTAGACAACCACGTAGAAAACTGAGACTCGGACGAAATACCAAATCCATACTGAATTTACTATGCTAAATTCGCGTTATGTTGGTTCCCTGCATCTCACTATTTTAAGAATTACATAGCCAAAAAATAAAATTATTCGACAGTGAAATACCCGATCCATCCTGAATTTACTTTATTCGAATATTAGACATTACACTTATTCGAATTTTACATATATACCATTCACGATGTTTTGGCATAAGGGGAGGCTATGATTTCATTTTTTAACGTTGGATACATGTTTGATTTCTGTCATCTCTGCTGTCACTAAAGTGCCTGACATTCAGACCTATCAAAATGAACGTAACATGTTGCCGAATTTACCGTAATCATAATTAAGCGACTTTAAGACGTATTGATGGTGTTTGTATTAGACTGCAGAACATATTTTCAGTAAGTTACAATGAAGTCAAGATTTTTTTTTGTGTATAAATTGAATCGTAGGTGAGTACAAGAAAAAAAATGTAACACGGATAGTGAAGGAAGAAACAACGACCCAATTGGCACAGGGGTTTTGTAAGACCTATTATAACTTCGCGACAGAGTTGTGAATTTATGGCTCGAGTCTATTTTGAAATGTACTCCTGAAATTTGCCAATATTTTTGTAGATATTGTGAAGAACTTATTTCGGAAGATTGGGCAAAATTAATGTGAAATCTTTCATTTGAAAACGTTTTTCCTTTAATAATTTCATTAGGAGAATCTGACTCGGAATTTGATTGGGATTTTAAAGCAGGTAATGATGATTCAATTATGGAAGTTGAATAGTTTTGTTCTTTTTTGTCATAGACGATGGGTGTGTAAATATTTTGCAGAAAGATTCGAATAAAGTAAGGCTTAATAAGTAGGTACAAGATTTTATACCATCTAGTTCTAGGAATGAGAAGTTACTAACTGGTTGGTTAAGACACTGTATAGGTGGGTTATCTAAGTGGTGCATAAATTAACAGGAGCCACTTCGTCTTTCGGTCCCGGTCCCTACTATTCTGTAGTTTGTTCAAGTCAGTTTCCTGTTTTGTTAAATTGGATTAAAAATGTGTGAGTATTGTTATATTGCAAAATAGTAAAACTGACAACAATGCACTAGACAATGACGCAGTTTATAACCTCAAACTTAGAAAAACATAACCTAATTCAATAGACAGCTTTACTGCCAACTTAAATGCACTTTTTCCATGGCCTCCCCTTATGCCAAAACATCGTGAATGGCATATAGTCACCTATTCAAATATTCGAATACGATTCCCAAGACTCATCATGTCATTCATGCACTATCAAAATTCAACTACATATTTTCATCAAAGCGGTATAGTCAGGAAGAAGTTAGGTTTCGAAGCCAGATGTTATATCATAGTTATTTATTTAAATGTAGGTTATAACATAGCTATTTATTTAAATGTAGGTACGTTAATAATTGACGCTATTAATGTCAAAATTCAATTGTCTCCATGGCTAACTAGCTCTTTTTAGAAAATAATACTTTCGAATAAATTAAATCTTTTTTTTTTCGATTTTTTCCTATTGCAAGTGTCAACTTTTTTTACACATTCAAATGTAGAAAAAAAAGCTTTACAAGAATAGACCAAGAAATGTATTTAAAAAAAAGTTGACTGTCTTATCTTTGACATATGTCATCGTAGAGAAGATTTGACAAGGTCATCTATTGTAGTTTCATAACCTTTTTCCAAATATATATGGTGTGCTATACTTTTTTCTTAAAATAAAAAAGATATAGGAGCGCGAATACCAATCTGAATCACCCGGTATATTGTCTGAAATGTATTATTTTAATCCACGCACAAAATCAAATGATTTGCCAAATTCATTGCTAGAATTTGTAAACAAATTGCCACGTATATTAGGTGATCTAGATTTGGCTACAGTATGTTACCAATGGAGAATGTACATACCGGAAAAGGATAATTTGCCAGAAGAAATAACAAATGCAGAAGAAACCGAAGCATATTGGTTTAAGCTGAAATTGTTAAGAGATGGATATGACAGTGAACCATTTAATGTCTTGGCAGAATTCGTTTTACGAACTCTTTGCTTACCGCATTCAAATGCCGCCTGCGAAAGAATTTTTTCCAAAGCTAACTTACTGAAATAGCATATTAAAATATAAGTTGCAGAAGGCATCTATTCAAGCACGAATTTGAAATTCCGAAACGAGCCAGGTGACGGCGAGTTGAGGAACAAATGAGTGCTTGAAAGACCTTCTGCGAAGAATCTTTTATACTATTTTTTCTATATTGCCGCTTTATACCATTTTATTAATAAAAAATAAAAATTTTAAATGTAGGGAATTTTGCGGTGGTTGGTGACATTTTTTATGTGGCATAATTTTAGCCGGCTGTGAAAAAAAAACATTTAAAACGTCAGATTTTTTTTATTTTCACATTTGATGTTTGAAAATGAATGCTGAATAAAGTTTATCACTAACGCCGCCCCAAATTAGGCAAATTGCACAAAAGAGGTTAGAAAATTTACTGCCGGAGAAATCCAAATCCCAGAATGAAAATTAAACGTTTTGTTCATTGTTATTTATTAATTTGCTTTGTTCTCTGCGAGATTTCTTTTTTGACGTCTGTCAGTTGACACTTCACGCTACCAACATCAATACAGTAAATTTTACTAGTCTATTCTAACACGCCAACGACCTATTAAAGCACTCAAATGACGTCATTTGGGTGCTCGAATAGACTTATGCCGGGAACCCACTTGCTCCACGCCACGCCACACTACGCTATGCAACGTAGGTTGACGTGGGTTCACATTGTCGAATGACATACTATTAACACGCCACGTTACGTGTTGTGACGGATATAATTTTTAAGGGAATTGTTGAAAAATTAGTCTTTTCTCAGTGTTAAACATCTATTGAGAACAATTCTAGTAATTCTTAAGTCCATAAAGGGTACCATAAATAACCGATGTCAACATCTTTTGTGGAAGTGACCGCCCAATTTACTAATCAATGATAGCTAAATTTTGCACTTTAACGTTAAATTTCATTTATCTCAAAAACCGGGACGTTTTCAGTGACACCAAATTTTTCCTAAATATTTGAAGACTCTCAGTGAAAAATTATGTAAATTAATGTAGCAGTTATTGAATTAAAACAAAATATTTACCTGTTTCATTAAAAAAATAGTATATTTCAAACCAAGGTAAGAAAGTGGTTTCTTGCAGACCGCAGGCAAAGATTATAAACCGAGTCGTAGACGAGGTTTGTAAGTGCCTAAGGTCTGCAAGGACACTTTCTTAACAAGGTTTGAATACAATTTTTTTCCTTACCGGCACAACCTTGTTGAAAAAAGTCAAAAAAGATGGTTATATTCGTGATTAAAACGAAAATTTTGAGAATTGAATAGTAGGCTGTGTTATTTGTTTAATTAACTTGTCATCGCATTTGAAGATTTGAGGTTTGTTCGAAAATTTGATATAAACAGGGTAAAGTAATCTACCTACCTAGCTTATCTGTTTATTTTCCAGATTATATGATTGACCTACCAACTTACTTCATTGAATTGGCTTTCATTTATCAATAACTTATTTCACTTTTGACACTTTTGACATTTGTATTTTGGTACAGTTTTACCATAAACATTTCATGATTAACTTTCTTACCTTAGCGAGAAAGTTGAATTTTCTCACCTCAAATGAGGTATCCACAGCCTACATTTCTAACCGGTAGGGAGAAAAAATAATTTTTACAGAATGTTCTACAGCGATACACAATAATTCCAGAACTTTTTGACAATTTTAAATCGATTAGAAGTTGGTGTTTTCGATCGAGCGGTAAAATTTCACTCATCCTGTATAAAAATCTCTACTGCGGGGCAGAAGAAGCAAGGAGGGGGGACAACACGCTTCAACACGCTTACTAAAAAGTCTGGACGGTTGGATCAGTGTTGCCAGGTGAGAGGGAATTTCCCTTTTTTAAGGGAATTTTCAATATAAAAGGGAAAAAGGGAATTTATCTTCTAAATAGGGATTTTCCATGATTTCTAAAAATACAAAATTGTCGAAGATATTTACTTTGGTCGTTCCGCTAAACCGCGCCGACAGCCCATTGCTTCCGAGAAGCAGTGCCAAGTGGTTAATTGCCGACGCCGACCGAATCTGCTGATACTATTGTCACAGTATAACCTATTGTCTTGAACTTTTTATATATTCATAGAACTAATAAGAAATATAATAAGAATTGCAAACTCCAGGAAGGACTTATTGGCTGTTTTCATTTAATATTTGCCGAGCCGTTGCCATTCTTTCTTCGTTCTTTCAAGTAACAACAGATTAAAAAAATGTCAGATCATTCGAACGAAAGTGCCCCGTTCGGTAAAAGTACTAATAAGACTAAACCATTTAAAAAGTTTAATTCAATGTGGCTTAAAGATCCACTTTTTAAAAATTGGCTAACTAGTGATAAGAACAATATTCACTTGTGCAAGTGCATAGCCTGCAATAATGTTGTCGGGAATTTGCCCTGGTAACCAGTCTACTCCAGATTAAGTTCTCGGAAGATCCAACGGCTGACGAAGCCGTTGGGGGGAGGAGAGGAAGGAGAGAGAGAAGACAGCGGGAAAAGGGCATTCGAGGTGTGGTTCTTGACTGGGGAAGTCACGTGAATTCTTTTGCAAAATTAGCCCAAGTAACGGATGCGCAAAATAAAGCTTGTGTAAAAAGAAGCCGAGTTTTATTTCGCGGAACCCCAAAAATTGTTTACATCAGGAGTGGGATCTGAAAAACATAGCGCAAAACAGTGATAGTGCCTACTGGTGGGGTTGTGTGCTAGGGGGCGACAACCAAGCCAACGGGGCTGGAGGCGCCCTTTGGGGGTTCAAGAGAATGGAGGAACCCAGATCTTCGAGACATCGGTCAGGACGACTAAAACTGAAAAGACACCGACACAGACGTTCCAGATCCGACTCTTCGGAGCGGGATGTCCGCTCCCGGACCCGGAGTCGTTCCAGAGGAGCAGACAGCTCATTGTCACGACTTAGCGGCGCCATCGTGGAAGGTATCGATAGACTGCTGGTACGTAGTGAATCGAGTCGTGTCCCAAAGGTGAGTACTTCTCTGGTACAAAATGTGATCGAGCCGTTCGACCCGCGCCACCACAACATTGAAGAGTGGCTCGATGCAGTCGACGAGTTCAAAGCAATATACGACTGGGACGATCGCACCACCAGTCATTTAGCTCTAAATAAATTATCAGGTCCGGCTGAAGTTTGGTATCGAGGCCTACCCAGTAGAGTATTTAGTTGGGACCAGTGGCGCGGAAAGCTTTTGGCGACGTTCAAAATCAAACGAAATTTGTTCGATGCAATGCGTGAAATGATGGCCTGTGAGCCAGATCAGTTTGAAACACTATATGAATATTGTTTTCAAAAAATGGCCCTTATTAATCGTTTAAAAATTCCCATGAATGGTGAGGACCAAGTTAGTTTAATCATAGGCGCGATTCAAGATGAACATCTAAAGTTCGCAATAGAAGCGTCGGGAATCACGGACCCAAACGTATTGGCGATGCATTTCAAAACGCTAGATAAGAAAGAAACGCAATCAAATCGAACCGATGCGCCGCAGTTACGACCCACGTTTCGCGGAAAAACAGATTCACAAAGGCCGCAGCGCCTAACTTGTTTTCAATGCGGTCGGCCAGGGCATAAGCGCAAAGACTGCACGCAAACGGGAGGTGAGACGTCCTCACGAAATCAACGACAACGCGCTATTGAATATAATGTTAATTACATCGGAGATAAGCCGAACAATAAATTTTTTAAACCTATTGAATTGTCTGGGTGCACGGAAATATGCTTCCTTGACCTTGGCAGTTCAGTCTCCTTGATAACAAAAGCCTTAGTAGACAAATTGGGTCTGGAGCCTGTCAGAGTCGGCGTTCCCGTCAGTTTGAAGACGTTACATGACTCAACTATACCGGTGGAGTACAAGGTCACTGCGCTTATTTCTATTGATGATATCGCCAAAGAAATAGACTTGTACATTGTTGACAAATGTGTCATGGGTGTCGAGATCCTCGTCGGGCAAAATTTCACGGAACTTCCCGAAATTTATTACAAAAAACAGGGTGATTCCTTGCTTTTCCGGGAACTAAGTCGCGCTAGTCAAAGTGTCGAGGAACACAGGAAAGTAAACGTTGGTACCAACGACCCTAAAGCCACTCAGCAATTATTAGCCCTTCTCGACGAATTTTCAATGTGCATTGCCAACGATATGTCGGAAGTCGGCAAAACTTCTACGACCGAAATGCACATAAAATTAACAACCACGCAACCGATTGCCTATCGGCCACGTCGCTACTCTGATAGCGAACGGATCAACATTCGTAAGATTGTTGACAAGTATTTACGAAGTGGTATCATCCAAGAATCCACTTCTCCGTATGCTAGTCCAGTGCTCCTAGTGGGCAAGAAAAACGGCGAGCAAAGACTCTGCGTGGACTATAGGGCGTTAAACAAAATAACGATAAAAGATAAATACCCAATTCCTCTCATCGAAGATCATTTGAGTAGGCTGGCGGGATACAGTTGGTTCACCAGTTTAGATCTGTACTCCGGTTATCATCAAATCCCGATGGCCAGAGACTCGATACCGATGACAGCCTTTGTCACGCAAGACGGACACTACGAATTCCTCCGAGTCCCTTTTGGGCTCACTAATGCACCCGCGGTCTTCCAAAGAATGATCAATACTCTGCTGGGAAATTTGAGGTTCACCAAGGTGTTAATTTTTATTGATGATGTACTGATTTTGGCTCGCTCTTGGCAAGAATCGTTAGAGACTCTTAAGGAGGTTTTAAACATTTTTAAAAGAAGTGGGCTGACTCTAAGGTTATCGAAATGTTATTTCCTAAAAACAAAAATCGAGTATCTGGGATTTGAGGTTTCAGAGTCAGGTATTCAACCGACGAATCGGCAAATAGAAGCGGTGAGCGAATTCCCAGTGCCCACAACCGTCCATCAGCTGCGTCAGTTTATAGGTTTGACCAGTTACTTCCGTCGCTTTATTTCTAACTACGCGGTTAAGTCAAAACCCCTAACGGAACTGTTAAAAAAGGACGTGCCGTGGTTGTGGGGAGAAAAGCAAATCGAAGCATTCAAGACCCTAAAAGACTACCTTGTTTCTAAGCCAATATTAGCATTATACGATCAAAATCTAGAAACGCGACTTTATACGGATGCAAGCGCGATAGGGATTGCCGGTATTCTGGTACAAGTCAGGGACAACCGGGAAAATGTTGTAGCATATTTTAGCCGACACACGACCCTTAACGAACATAAGTACCATTCGTTCGAGCTGGAAACGTTAGCTATAGTCAGTTCCGTGAAGCGCTTTCGACAATATCTGCTAGGTCGCCCTTTCACTATTATAACGGACTGCGCGGCAGTGCGGGCAACATTTTCCGAAAGCGAAGTGAATCCTCGCGTGGGTAGATGGGTTCTTGAGCTAAACGAATACAACTTTACCATTATTCATCGGGGCAATCAGCAAATGCGCCACGTGGACGCCCTGAGCCGCAATCCTCCGACCCCCGAACCAGCGGTCCACGTGGTGACAATTTCAGAAGAGGATTGGCTCCTGGCGGCGCAGCAGGGCGATAAGGAATTGCATCGAGTTAGAGAAATTTTGGAATCTGGTGAATGGGAAGATAATAAAAATATCTTTAGAGATTACGCGTTGAAAGGGGGAAAGGTTTGCAAAATAACCAATTACGGACTCCGCTGGGTAGTGCCCAAAGCGGCAAAATTTCAAATATTACGGATGGCGCACGATGATGCAGGCCACTTCGCGTTTGATAAAACCTATGAATTGATTTCACGCCAGTACTGGTTTCCGCGCATGCGCCGATTTATAAAGAAATACATTGATAATTGCTTGCATTGTATATATTTCAAGACGCCGGCCGGCAAACCCCAAGGTTCCCTTCATCCGATCCCCAAAATCGCAGTTCCCTTCCATACAGTTCATATCGACCACGTGGGTCCATTCGTAAAATCGAGGCAGGGTAACACTGAAGTCCTAGTCGCCGTAGATGCATTCACCAAGTTCGTCTTGCTCTACCCGGTGAAAACCACGCGGGCTAAGCACGTGGTGAGGGCCCTAAAGGACCTCACGAAAAATTTCGGCGCCCCTCATAGGATTATCAGCGACGGCGCAAAATCGTTTGTTGGCAAGGTATTTACGAATTTCTGCCGGAAAAGAAAAATCCACCACTACGTAAACGCCCCATCAGTGCCGCGGGCCAATGGGCAAGTGGAACGATATAATCGCACCCTTTTAAGCGCATTAGCTACCATGGGGGCGGATGTTGACGATGATCAGTGGGACGAAAACATTAATAATATTCAATTAGGAATGAATGGAACCATCAATCGAGCAATTGGGGTGACCCCTAGTGAAGCCTTGATGGGAATTCGAGTGTCGGCGAATAGAATGTTAGAACCAGGAGTTGACCCCGTGGTGGATGTGACAAAAGTCCGAGAGGCGATCGCTGAAAAGACGACCAGTTACCAAGCAGCACAGAAACTACAATTCGATTCCAAACGAGCACTATCAAGATCTTACAGCGAGGGCGATCTAGTAATGACAAAGATCGTCAGTCATCCGGCGACCGGTCAAAGTAAGAAGCTGCTACCAAAATGGCGTGGTCCCTTCAGGATAACGGAGGTGCTGCCGAACGAGCGATATCGCGTTGAGGACATTCCAGGCGCGAGACGCACCAAATTTCGATATCGCGGAGTGGCTGCCGTGGACAATCTCCGGCCCTGGGTCGTCTTCGCATAGCTGGTGGACGAATCGGATCGGGGAGTGAGTGTTCCCTCCCCGGCAGAGGTAGAGTAGGGTGGCTGCTGGGCCTGGGTACGTTGCTTGAGGTGACGGACCAGGGTGGCAAGGGCAGTACACGCGGGGATAGTCTGCAGCTATCCGCCATAATTTAGGAATTTGTACTTAGAGTTAAGCGGTATCGTTATGTATGTGTATTAATTGTTTCATTCCATTGGTAGTTGTGTGTTTTATCTTTTAGGTTAGGTATAAAAGCGAGTACGGCTAGAGTCCCGGATAGGGAAGGCATCCGCGGTGAATTGGCGTTTAATAACGAAATTTCCCAATCATTGTATCTTGTCTCGGACTGTGACTTATACGCTCTTTCGAGTTTCAGCCCTCAGACCGGGAATCCTCCGAGTGAGGACACTCTCAGGGTCAGGAATGGCCGTGTTGTCGGGAATTTGCCCTGGTAACCAGTCTACTCCAGATTAAGTTCTCGGAAGATCCAACGGCTGACGAAGCCGTTGGGGGGAGGAGAGGAAGGAGAGAGAGAAGACAGCGGGAAAAGGGCATTCGAGGTGTGGTTCTTGACTGGGGAAGTCACGTGAATTCTTTTGCAAAATTAGCCCAAGTAACGGATGCGCAAAATAAAGCTTGTGTAAAAAGAAGCCGAGTTTTATTTCGCGGAACCCCAAAAATTGTTTACAATAAGACCGTGTTTTATTTGTGAATACCAAAACAAAAGGGAAATTAAGGCTGAAAAAGGGAATTTTCAAGATAAGAGTAGGGAAATTTTATGACAGTCACCTGGCAACACTGGGTTGGATCGAGCAAACGTCGTCCCACGTCGTGTGGTGTGTTGTCGGATAGCATGGAACAAATGAGTACGCATTGCATTCAAATCTTTGTTAAATTTCTGCACACATTTCCGTCGCGTAGCGTAGTGTAGCGTAGTATCGCGTGGCGTGGAGCAAGTGGGTTCCCGGCATTATTCTAAACGCAAAAAAAAAACAAATGTAAGAAATAAATTAAATGTCAAAGAGGTAGGCGGTTGCCATAAATTTGATGCATAAAAAAATGACAAAAGATAACTTATATTCTTCATCTGTTTCAAACAATTCTTGTGAAACAAAGAGTAACACTGAAGAAGACAGTTTTACAGTATTTTTTGATGAGGAAGGTGATATGACTGATATACAGAGTGTCCCCAAAAAAGAAGACGAGTCCATAGCTCCCTTATTTATTGGAGGATTTTAATTATCTGTACACCAAATTAAATGGTTGTTAATAGGCTACAAAATGGCCTAATAAATTCAAGTATAGTCGCATGGACTTCAAAGATAAACTGTCAAAATATTTTTTTTCAAATGGGATTACATATTTTTTTTTAGTAATTCTGATAGAGATTTTTATTCTCAAAACTACAATGTATCACAAATATAGACTTAAATACCAAAAATTTACAAAAAAAAAATTAAAAAACGCTACTATCGTCTATGTTCTATGTTTTGCGCTAAACACTGGCGGCATATCTGCGCAATCCCACATGTTATTATTTGTCATTTGTTTTTCCAGCTACCTTAATTTGGTTATTACATTGTAATGCAATGCATTTTGATAGCTTTTCGCTTGGTGCTCGTCATTTGTTTCAAAAGTTAGTGTTATTTTTTTTATGTGAAGTTATACTTGTGATACATTGTTGTTTTCACAATTAAAATCTCAATCAGAATTATTAAAAGAAAATATGTAATCCCATTTGAAAAAAAATGTTTTGACAGTTTAGTCTTGAAGCCCTTGGAGCTATACGTGAATTTATTAAGCCGTTTTGTAGCCTATTAACAACCATTTGATTTGGTGTATAGATAATTAAAATCCTCCGATAAATAAGGGAGCTATAAACTCGTCTTTTTTTTTGGGGACACTCTGTATAATAATTGTGCATTTTTTATAGGTTGATATTTTTATATTTTCTGTTTAATTTTTGTATAAGAATTAATAAAATAAAACTATGTTAATAAGAAAAGTGTTGGTTCTTCAGGTTATTCAAAATTCGATAAATTATAGGTATACCACCTTTTCCTTAATTTTACCATAATTTTACAACCATTACACCATTATTTTCAACTATCAGGTAGTGTTGTAAATTAACATGTTAATTATGAATGATGTTAATTATCTTGTTATTTATGGTCAAATATGACCCAATTTGACAAAACTTATAAAGTGGGTACATTACTTTAAAACTGTACTTATATGGAAAATATTCAATCCAAACTATGATTTTCTGTCCCCTTTGTGTCTTTATTTGGTTCAGAAATATTGAAAAAATGCTGTTGCAAATGACAAGTGTGTCTTTGCAACCTGTACCCACTTTATAAAGTTGACCTAAGTTGCAAAAAATCACTTTGCAACTGACCTTCGAAAATTTACATAGTTTACTCTAAGGTGACTATAGTTGACTCAAGTTGGAAAAAACCACTTGTCATTTGCAACAGAATTTTTTCAATATTTTTGAACCAAATAAAGGCACAAAGGGACCAGAAAATCATACTTAGTTTGGATTGAATATTTTCCATAAAAGTACAGTTTTAAAGTAATTTCAAATTACTAATGCCATAAAAGTGCTGTTGCAAAGGCAAAGAGGTTTTTTGCAACTTGAGTCAACTTTAGTTGCAATACCTATGCAATAGAAATTTCGTTTGTGCGAATTTTATAGCGACCTTTTTTAGTAACATTTTAGTAATTATTTCACGACCTGCTGTATTATAACCGGCCTGTTCAAAAGTGTAATTTGAGTGATCCCCGCAGAGCGCTAGTGTACGGGCGCTTTTTGGGGATATTATCTTAAGTTTTTGTCACCGAGAGTTTTTCGCGTTCAAATGACATTCGAATTTAAAATCAAAAGTACAACAATACAATTGTATTCAGTATAGTTTTAGAAAGAAAATATGAACTTACTGTTCTCAATCTTAACTCTAAAATCATGTCTAAACATATTTTTCCGCATTTTTATTCTTTAGAAGCGCCTTAGAAGCGCCCGTACTGCGGCGCCCTCATCGGCGAAAATTGGCTCTTTCTCGGAAACATTTTCGCAATGCTTTTTTAATGAAACGAACAGGCCGGTTATCATACAGCAGGTCGTGAATTATTTATTTGAGGTTAAGTACAGCATTAATACGGGGTGATCAAGAAGGACTGTTTAAGTTGGTAACACTGGATCGTATTTTAAATCGTATAACAGGAGTAACTTCCGGTTGTTGGTGGCTTGTCGTTATTAATGATATACCTATATCAGATATTTGTCAAATAAACCAACAAAACATATCCGTTCACGATTGTTTTAAACACGCAGCAGGCCAAGATATTTTTTTGTTAGATTGGCGTCAGGTCCTGTCATATGACGTTTCGTTGTTAAATATTCACATTGTTGTTAATTCCGTCATTAATTTGGTTAATAAGAATTTATCCAGAACTGCCCTACAGATATATACTGTCGCGAGCAATAAATTTTAGTCGTCAATGTCATTTTAAAATTTCCCATGTCAACAAAGTGTCAAAAAAATGACAATCAATGTCATACAAATGATGATAGGTTATGTTACGACTGTTTTACAATGGAGCATTTTCGATTGCGTCAAAGAATGACCTTGACGACCAAAATTTATTGCCCGTCATTAATTTAGTTAATAAGAATTTACCCAGAACTGCCCTACAAATATGTGTTTCATTTCAATTACAATTTTACGATTATTGTTCCTAATGCGTTCAATTATTTAAAAAATGTAACAACTTGGGAGCAGTGTTCAATTGAATTATAACCTAAAATAGATTTATGAAGACAAATCACAATACTGCCAACTAAAATGTCAGATTTTCATAGATAGTCCGAATTTGAAATAATCGTGAATGGTTTATAGTATTATAGTTATATGATCTACTGGCTTTACTCATGCAACGTTAGGATTCGGGGTGGTACCTACTTTTCGATTCACATCAAAGTTTCATGTTAACTGTGGCACTACTCGTCGTTGTCGGACGCCTCCAAAAGTCTTTTCACAATATCACAATGTCAATAAATAACACGATCTCGCACATCTAGAACATAAATTCGTTGTTCAACCGAAAGCACGTGCACCACACCAGAAAGCATAGGTAGGATAGAGGAAAGAGGAAAGAGGAGAATCAACAGTATACGAGTTTCAGCGCCTCTAGTGTGTGGGACTTAAAAATAATAATGAATAAACCACGGCCTCCTTGATTTATAAGAGACTCGTCTCTTATCCGGCCTGTCGCATTCGATAAATGTCTGTTTTTGAAAATTCCCCATAGAGAAAATAAAATACTATAGAATGAAAAGTCCCTAATAAATTTTTGGAAAATCGTTTAGCGCACCCTCACCACACCGCAAGAGGGCGCAAATGTTTTAAAAAGTCAAAATTTTAAAATCAAAGTAATCTCAATAATCTAAAAATCAGTCAAAGCAGTGTCAATCTTTATGTCACTATCTTGTAATTCAAAATGAGGCTGTGTCACGTTCACAAATAATGTAATACCGCTGCTAAGATTGCTAAATTTGTTATTGAGAGAATCAAGCAAAATTTATATAGAAAACAATCAACAAATTGAAAGAAAAATAATACTTCAAGACTAAGAGATTAGACCATTATTTGATACACCTCATCTTATTAAAGGAATTAGAAATTATAGGATAACAAAGGATTTGGTTTGAGAAGTAAACGGAGAAATTTTAAGTGTGAAACTGGACCATATAGTGAAGGTTTATCTTTATGATTCAGCGTGGGGCGAATTAAGAGCCCTCCACAAAATTACGGACATGCAGATAAGATCCAAAAGATGTCCTATGCAACTCAAGTTTTGAGTCGTCATAATGGATTCAACTATCACGCTATTAGTTAACTGTGGTAACTTCTAATCACATTGTTGTTAACTTGTTAATAATCTAATATATATTTTAACTAACAGGTAGAAACAACCTAAATGATGAAGACTTGGGAACTGCAAAAACAATAACTTTTTTGACAAACTCTTTGATAATAAACTGGAGGGAAGGACATTTCGCCCACGTTCCTAGAAACCTCTTGCTTGTGGAGTTTACAAAAATCCGGGGCACACAAAATTTTGGCAGGAAGCAGTCTTACACTTACGCAGTATGTACCTACTTTGGAAAAAAATTTTTATTAAAAAAACAGCACTTTCTTCCATAAAAAAAAAATTGAATGAAAACATTGGAAGGATTTTTGGATGTATATTAAAATTTAGCAGAAAGTGGCAAGTGTGAGTTTTTTAGAGTTTGTAAAAAATGTTAATAAGATTCATAATATTTTCAAAATTATATTGAGTAACATAATTTCGGCCGATAATATTAAAAGCAAAATTTCAACGGTAATTCAAACGTACTTATGTTTGAATTACCGTTGAAATTTTGCTAATGTTAATTTTTCGTTCACTTAAAAATAAAATTGAAGATGAAATTATTGGTAAAATAATTCATTTAACCACATTTAACTATATTAAGGGGTAAAATTTAATTTTAAATGGTAGGATACGAGAACGATAGCATTTAGGAATAATATTTATAAAAATAAAGCAGAACTGTATTAAAGACGGTTGAAAATAAAATATCGAAAGTATTGCTGGCGTTTTAATTTGTTGTGAAAATTTGCGATGATAAAAAAAATCAAAGGAAAGGTAAACTCATCCAGTAGGCTGTGATTTTGCACCCTCACCAGGATAAGAGATGGCGGTAAACGCTTTGTGCCCAAAAAATGTATAGGGAGTTTGCGTTCTATATGTTCTTATTTTGTCTATGAAATTCCCCATAGACAACACAGTAAACCTATAGAACGCAAACTCCCATAGTTTTTTGTGTCCCGACGCCATCTACTGGCTTGTGGTAGGTGCAAAATAAGACACAGCCAGCTGGATATCCTGGCTTTTTTATTTATTTTAATTTTCAAAATAATTTATTTATAAAATCAAAAGACTACATTTATTGTGAAGTTTTTATTTTCAATTGTTTTCGATACATTGCCATTGCATTTTTATAAATTTTGATTTGGTGTTTCTTTTCCTCAATTGCGACAAACAGAGATTTATGGCTTCCTCACCTTCAAAATTTTGCTCTTTATTTTGACATCGAATTTTGCATGTAACGTTTTCGGTACATTGCAGCCCGTAGTTGCAGTCCGAATTTTGGATTAACATTCTGGCTTTTTATAATTTTGATTATGCTCAGCTTTTCTTATTTTCTTTTTGAAACTTTCACAAGAATTTATATCTTCATTACTACATAAAACAAGATTTACACAATTTACTTATAGCGCCTTCAGTAGAAATATCGTAGATCATTAGATCGGATGAAAATTCTATAAAAAATTGTTTTCAGTTAAAATAGAATTATTAATATTTTTTTACTATTACTGGAAGTAAGTCTGGACTGGAAAAGGAGGGAAGTTGTATTGAGTCGAGGGTACGGCCACATTCAGCAATCTATTGTTCGTGCCGAAGTATTTGCTGGTAAAATGAAGTCCACACACAGTGTAGCTGTTATACCTACACTTTAATAGGCTACAAAGTTGATAACTGCTTGTTACCCGTGTTTTTAATCCATTCCATAAAATGCCCAGGATATTTAATTGGATTTGAAAATCTATGGCGAGTTCCACATGGTTTAAATACCTTTGCACTCTGCAAATTCTCGTAACAGTAGATTTATTATTTATGACTTAATATGTCAAAATATATATATATTTTTTTAATTTTGGCATAAGTCTCCGCGATTTTTATTTTTATAAAACGGCAGCGTCCCCTGGCGGCTTGTGGTGGGTGCGTTTCCAAAAAAACCGATAAAATGCATAGGAGTTTGCGTTCTATAGGTTTACTGTGTTGTCTATGAAATTCCCCGTATAGTATGTCCATCTAGCGACTTTAATGTGACCCATATATTAGTATATGCAACTAAAAATACGTATGAATAATGACATTTTGTATAATAAATTGTCAATTTGAAAAACTAAATGCAGTCGAAACTTTAAAAAATGCCACAAACAAAGAAAAAATGTTGTATTAGTTCACGACATAAAGTTAACATTTCTTATCATAATCTACCCAATGATATCACTTTAAATGCAGCATAGAAGATAGGACTGAGAGATCATACTGGTAATATCATGAGTGCCGCAGAATATGCAAGTACTAAAATGTTACCAAGATTCCAAAATTTAAGGGTCAATGTAAATATTTCAGTCACCTTGCAAGATAGTTCTCTGGAAAAACTAGAAAAATTGTCTTCCTTTACTTATTTGCCAAGTATATACCTATTTTCAAATTGAGACGGCGGCAACAGCTTTTTTATGTGGCTACTTAATTATGAAAATAACGGAGGCAGTCCATGGATGTGATTATTGCTTGTCACATTTACAAGATTCAAATTCGAAAAAGAAAATCCCTTTACTGGAATTAATTTATTACTAAGATAGAGGAAGGCTAAGTTACCCCAATGATCAATTTGTGGGTCTAGTATAGTTTGGGAATGAGAAATTGGAATTTTAGTTTCTTCACTTGCAATGGGTTTTGGGAAGGTTAAACATTATAGATAATAATGAAGATTTACGGCTATGAGCAGTTCATTCCAGGAGGGACAAACAATCTGCATTTTGCCGATATTTGGCATCCCTTTTTAGTAACTAGCAGGTAGATAAACTTACACTATCGTAAATCTTCATTATTATAATCTTTACAATCTACCCATTGCAAGTGAAGAAGCTAAAATTCCAATTTCTCGTTCGCAAACTATACAATTTACAATAATTTCAATAATAGTAGAAATTCTACCAAGCATTCCAAAGGAAAATATAAATTTTGTTTTGAAGAATATCTTGGCCTCAATCTTTCGGGAAATCCACTAATTCTTTGTCCTGTTCATGGTAAAATGTGAGTGAGACACTTATTTAAAATTTAGAACTTCCTGTCATTGTCAATTTATGTAACTTGCACTCACAGACAAATAAAAAAAATTATAAAAAAGAAAATTGTTGAAATTAAAATTACCGTTCATAAAAATTCTTTTTAATTTGAGATTTTGAAAAGGTGTCAGATGTATGTGTGCGTTAAAACTGTTGAAAATGTTGAAAACACGTCTATAAAACAATAATTTCCTGCAAGGCAGGCAACCAATACAACACATAAGCCCCGTATTGTGGCGCACCCTATAAAACAAAAATAATGCCTAGAACTACGAATGCGGCAGGCCGGATAAGAGACGAGTCTCTTATGAATCTAGGAGGCCGTGGAATAAACTGTTCCTCCCGTTCCCCGTTAACCCCTCAGCAGCCCACGAACTGAATAGTTACGAGCCTCAAATACCAGAGGTCGCCACTTACACTTATATTTCTGCTTCCACTCTATCCTATGCTCTTTGCACCATGTTTGCACCACAGAATAGAATCAATCAGAAGACAAACTCTCTTGGGCGGGAAAAGTCCGCGCATCTAAGCCGCGCAGATGAAGCGGCCATAAGTTCAGAGTAGAAGTCAGTAGCGTATCATAACCGCGGTTGACACAATTGGTTTTCTACCAGTGGTGGCGATACATGAATAATATTAAGATGAGTAAGCTCAAAGGTGGCATGGTTTGTACGGTAAAAAAATGTGAAAACAAAGCCTACAACTGTAATTTGGCTTTCTTCACTTTTCCAAAAGAACATAATCGAGCAAGGTAAGAAACTAACGGGTGACTATTAAAATTTTCACTTGGAGTTGGCTTTGAACGAGTTTTTATTTTTTGTGTTACTTTAGACACACGCAAGAACGAACGACAAATGTCAGTCAGTACAATTGAAACATAGTTTTGAAATGTCAAACTTGTCAGTGTCTAAGGTGCAACGAAAAACAAAGAATGATCCATAGCCAACCCTAAGTGAAAATTTTAATAGTCACCCGTTACTATTATGTAGGTACTTTCATTAACTTTTGAACGTAATTTTTCTGTCACATAAAAAATACTCTAAATTATGCTTTACTGAAATTGTCACATATGGATGACAAAATATTGCGTTGTTAAGTATTATTTATTTATTTTCTATTTTTTATTAATAATTAAAACCTCGTTCTATTCCATTTGTGTGATTCTTGATACTTCTTGAATTGAATTAATTATATTCATATTCGACTCCGTACTTTGTAACATTTCTGGAAAAACTTTTTTAAAAGCGCCTATCACAATAATATCCCGAGTGCATGTCAAATTGTCGATAATTTAATTTTCTCGAGTGCGCGAAGCGCACGAGAGGAAATTATGAGACAATTTTACATGCACGAGAGGAATTTTGGCAGACTATTTCCTGAGAAAAATTTACATGGTAAGTACAAATAAACGTAATTTTGTGTGTCGTTGACAGTCATGACATTTGCACTGAACTGGTATCTAAGGGAATTTCTTGACGACCGTTTTGCTCTAGTGCAAATTATCGCTGTAATTCGATGTACTTTTCGCACAAATAACTCAAAACAATTTATGCGAGTCCGGACCTGAACCTCGGGCTCACATGTTGTAAATGCGGACCTGATATTCTACTCTATTATAATGGCTGCCGCTGGCTGACTGAGATCAAGGGCGATTTTGCCGACTTTGCCTTCTGATTGATTCTATTCTGTGTTTGCACCACACTGTGAAAGAAAAAGTAACCGAATATCTAATGCAACAAATGAGAGTATTGCATATTATGCACGAGTGAATTTTAAAATATTTATTATTATAAGGACCATATTTCATTTTCAATAAACGCGAAAATAATTCGATAGATAAATAAATAGGAATATTCACCACTTCTAATTTTCTTCAGTGTTGCCTTCTCAAAAGCCACATGTTAAATGAACATGAGAGTCATGAGCATGACCATGACTCATGAGACTGACTGACTGACTGACTGAATGCACAAAAGTTTTGTGACAAACACATAAGAGAAAAAAATTAAATGTTAAAAGTGGGGATAAAATTCACTACTACAGCCATGGATTTATTTAGTGTTGTGAGGTCCGGTAATTGACTTAGTCAATGACCCATTTGTCATTTGTCATTTATTAAATTTAAATTTCCCGCTTATAATGTTGAAGATTATAGGATAGATGATGACTGTTTGACTGATGAGATGAGGTTATGTTGGGTTGTCTGATTTCATTTACGTAGCTGCTGACAATGAAGAAATGGATTATGACAATAAATAAGTAAATTATGACAATGACAATTTAATTCATGTATAAAAAATCTCATAAGGCGCTGTGATTTTGTCAATTTGACAGCGGATAAAAGTTTGCCCGAACTTTTATCCGGCAAAAACACTCAGGTAACTTATACCTTTAGTTGCTAGGCATCTAATACCTTTACCAAATAAAAAAATTAAATTTGTATTGTTCCTAATTGTCTCGCCGAATTACACTCGAGGTTTCATTTAGTCAGGAAAAATATTTATTTGCAACTCAAACTAATTGCTTGACAATTAGACTCGAAAAATTGGCACGATAAAAGCACGACGGCCGTAGGCGTCGTCTAATTGCTAAGCAATACGTTTTCGTTGCAAAAAATATTTATCCGACTAAATGAAACCTCTTGTGTTATTACAGTCGAAAAATCTAAAAATCTAAAACTTTAATAAAGATCATTGTGGAAAACGATTATTAAGCTTTTTGTCTATTAGGAAGAAGTGGTTTTTATTTTTCAATCGTTTTTGTGTCTTCTTAACATGACATACAATATATTTTTATTTTCATAAAATACTTACCTACCTACTTTTTTAAATTCTAAACGAATGATTAAGTATTTTAAAAGAAACTAAAAAACTGAAAATACACACACACAGTTGTGTTGAAAGTTTTAAAGCGTTTTAAATTAACAAAAAGTTCAAATTCAAGCAAATATGTTAAAGAAAAAACAAAGTATAACTTCAAACAATTCAAACTTAACCTCACTTACACAATTTTAGAACAATAATTTATCGATCAATAAATCTTGTAAAAAATGGAATTAAGAACCATTATTTGGTATTAAAATAATCCTTGACATTGAAAGAATCATTTTGTGATGTTTAACTAGTTCCTACTTTTTGACCAATAATGACTGGTAATTGATTAATAAATCCATGACTACAGCACACACAGCGGCTGATCTGAACACTAATTTACAGAGCGCCAGATTCAAAATTTTATGATAATGGTTACTTCGAGGGACACATTTAAAAAACGAACTTTGATCGTGTTATTGTTTTCATGGAAGATGTAGAAATTACACAATTGTGTAGGTTCCTACATCTTGTTTCACAAAAACAATAGGAACATATAAATCAAGTTCGTTTCTTAAAGTATTAAAATGTGGTTAAAATAGATGTTAAACAAAAAAACATTTTAAAATAAAAAATATATTTATTGCCTGGTAAATGAAACACTGAAGTGATGTATACATTAATACGTGAACGAAAAACGTTGTATGTGCCCCTTTTTAAACAAATTGCGCCCACGGAGGAGTGTGAGATTTAGCATAGTTAAAGTTTATATGGAGAAGGAATGCAGAAAGATAAAAATGTATGTATAATATACAGGTGTGCCCCAAAAAAAAGGAGTCCATAGCTCCCTTATTAGCGGAGGATTTTAATTATCAATACACCAAATTACTAAATTCACGTGAAGCCCCAAGGGTTACAAGGTTAAACTGTCAAAAAAAAAAATTCAAATGCGAACACATACTTTTTTTAGTAATTCTGATTTTTATTGTGAAAAGAATAATCTATCACAAGTATACACTTACATACCAAAAATACAAAAAAAAGGAATCGTTTTTTAAATATGGCTTAGCCAAGCTGTACCTCATTTTTCCTATCGTTCGTATTTTTCAAATAACTCGAAAATTAATGCATAATGACGTATTTGTACACGCTCCTAGCTGACGTAATAGAACAAAATTTTAAAAACTATATGCAATGATTATAGAGGTATACTCTTTGATTAAAAAAAAACATCAATAACGTTCAAACTTAAAAATTTAATGAATAACGGTCGAATTTCGACCGCTTGGCGACCTCTAGTTTATATTATTTTTTGAATTTACTATAGCGCAAATGATGTTCATATGCCATAAGTGTGACGGGGTCTAAAGACTTCTTATCCTTTATGACCATCAGTTTTATACATTTACTAGGTACTACGTCCCTTTAAAATTAAATTAATTTCTTTAACCCAAAAGGAGAGAACGCAAGTCATCAATCAATTGTTGCAGAACGATGTTTGGCAAATTATGTTTTATACATTTTAATGGTATTAGGCAATTTTCCTCGGAAAGAAGTGTAACGAGACATTTGCTTAGTCCATTACGATTTCACACCTGTGGTAAAAGATGAAATATTTTACCAAGCATTAAAGTAACAATATAATTTAAGTACAGTCGGAACGTTATGGATGTGGATTGGGGACTTGTCGTTAAGTTGGCACTACCAGCAAAAGTAACTAGGCGCGCCAATAAGGTTATTGGAATTTATGACAGATCTCACTAATGTACAGTACAATCATAAGTTTTAAGCAACCTTGAGTTTGACAATCCATATCCAAAACATTTCGAGTATAGGTACCTGGACGAACCAATCTACCTAGATGTATTGGAATACTGCCTTGCTGACACAAAATCGTCGTTAATTTGACTACCGTCTGAAAACAGCAAAATGTTGCTGCAAATTCTACAATTGCCCATCAACTTTAATGATTTCCTTGCCACAAAACCCGCTACGTAGGTAATCGTACATTTGAAAATTTTTGTTGTTCCGCTAAGTGTAGACAACACTTCATTCCGCACATTTTTATCTACTTCATCACTAGTAGTGTCTAGTGTACCTATATAAAAGTTTACTAAGAGTAGGGCAAACAGCGTGATCCAATTTGATTGGTGGATCACTTTTACCACAGCCTATTTATTTATTTTATTAAAATATACGTCATTGTGACATTCATTGCCGTTCGTCAAATAACAACAATGACAGGCTGCAGTGTAGAAGGATGTAAAAACAGAAGCGAAGATGGTATAATTTTCAAATCTATCCCGAAAAACCCATATAAGCGTTCTATTTGGACAAAGCACATGAATAGAACGCCACCGAAGAATGGAAGAATATGTGCAGACCATTTTTCAGAAGATCAGTGGGCAATTTATGGGAAAGTACTGAAGAAGCATGCTGCACCTTCTATTTTCGGCTTTCCGAAGTTCTCATTAAATTCAAACATAGAAGAAAAAATGTGTGCTGCGTTACCGGATAATTTAAACCAATTTAAAGAAAATTTTGATCACGTCCGTCTCCAAAAAAAATTTCAGAATTTAAAGAAGAGATTGATGATTTTTAAAGTAAATAACAAAAAATTAAGTAATGCCCTCTACTTACAAAAACGTCAAAATAAAGAACTAAAAGAAAAATTGGAAAATGTTTTTACAGAAGATCAACTTCAGGCCATTAGAACAAAAAAATTCAGAAAATGTTCAAACGAAACTTTAACCAAATCACG
Organism: Tenebrio molitor; assembly: GCF_963966145.1. Classification (NCBI taxonomy): domain Eukaryota; kingdom Metazoa; phylum Arthropoda; class Insecta; order Coleoptera; family Tenebrionidae; genus Tenebrio; species Tenebrio molitor. The sequence goes on along the minus strand of NC_091051.1, from coordinate 20,994,980 downwards.
GAAACTTAAATTTGCATGTGGAACCAGTGGATATACCATGTTGAGAAAAATGAAATTGCCATTTCCAGCAATTCGCACATTAAATTATCATTTACAAAATTTACAGTTTAAGTCGGGAGTTTTAGATGATGTTATAAATTTTATGAAAATTAAGATAGAGACATTCAATAATGATTTTGTTAAAGATTGCATGTTAGTTTTGGATGAAATGGATATAAAGCCTGGATTAGACTATTGCGTTCAAACCGGAACATATGTTGGCAATATTACTTTCCCTCAACTTAAAGGTGTAGCCAGTAAAGCTTTGGTAATTATGCTGGGAGGAATTTCAACCAGGTGGAAGCAAATAGCCGCATTCTACTACACGGGAGACAGCACCAACGGAATGATTCTAGGAGATATCCTATTAGAAATTTTTCAGAAAACCAGTGAAATAGGCTTAAAAATTCATTCTGTTACTTCTGATATGGGGGCTGCAAATCAAGCTATGTGGAGAAAATTTGGAATAATGGCTGGAAAACATCGTGCCACTAAAAATTTTATTATAAATCCTTCTGATGGACGAAAAATCTACTTCTTAGCAGATGGGCCACATTTATTGAAAAATATTAAGAATTGTTTGGTGCAGAACAAAAATATACAGTTATCACCATATTTTATAGAAAAATACAAATTACCAAGCAATCTTGTGAAAATTGAACATATAAAAACATTTTGTGATGAAGAAGAAACTGTGGATTTAAAATTTGCACCAAAATTAAGCGTCGATTTATTGAATACGGGACATTTCAACAAAATGAAAGTTTCCCATGCATTAAATGTGTTAAATTGGGAAATGAGGAAACAAAAAATTTGTCAGGATTGTATGTTGGCTTTAGGATCAAAAACTAAACGAATTACTATTAGACCTTATTCTAAATTTGTAACTCTAAAGGAATACAAAGCAGGATGTCTGTTTTATGTGACGGACAAGACATTTCAGACTGCAATTTTAGTAGAAAAAGCATTTTCCAATTTAAAAAAATATTTAAAGAAAAATAGCTACAGCGGAAATATATTGAAAATTCTAAAGGATGGAGTTTTTGCCGATCCTGATTATCAGGCAATCAAATTTCGACGTTGTTGTAACATAAAATCAAAGTTTGCATTAAAATTGATGGTTTATCGTTTAAAAATTTATACTGCGAAATTAAAAAGGGAAATCAGAATCCGCCAAAAAATTAAATGGTCCAGCAAGAGTCATGCCATGAGGGATATGGTTCAAAATTTAAAACAATAGATTCGTATTTAGTATTTAAATGAATGTTTAAGCAAAAATATTTATTATTGTTCAATAAAATATTGTTTGGTTTGGTCTTCCAGTATTTTTCATTTTTTTATTTATTCTGATCCGTTAAAAGAAACTCTTGTGACGCTACTGACCTAATGACATTAAACTGACATAAATTTGGATCAAAAATAGTTGTCAAATATACGCGTTTGCCCTACTCTTAGTAAACTTTTATATAGGTACACTAGTAGTGTCCAAATTCCTAATACCCGCAACACTTTCGCGTGTTACCAGACACGTCAGGTCGTCTAGAGCCCCCAATGAGTTGTCTTGCTCTCAATTGGCTGCTAGAGAATGTGCATTTGTAAAATTATTAATCAAGAGTGCCTTGAACGAATTTACAAAATGCACTACAGTCGGGGAAACATTCCTTACTCCGCGACTCCTCAACGAGGTGAAAAAGTTTTCCAGAGAAGAAAATAAGAAGCCCTTAATAGTCTTTATGATGTTTTGTATGCAAGGAGTACGCACAAAACTTTTCTTGCGATGACAAAAAACTTGGCACACCACACTTCAATGGTTTGCATGAAGTTTTATTGTTCCCATTCAAACTGTCAAACAGCGTATCCATGAAAAGAATGAAGTCAGCTGTCTGAGACGCGTCTTTTTCCAATGTATTACATTCATTAATCATTACTGACCTCTGTAAACAAATAAATATGAAAAATAAATTGAAGTAAGTAGTTAATAGAAAGCATACCCCATTTTGCAATCCTTTTCATTAAGGAACCAACTTGATGGCTGAACACTTGCGCCGCCAAATATACTTTTATTTTGTTAATTTTGTCAATAAGAATGTGACAATCCGTTAATTTGGTACACATCCTAGTATCACCTGACACATCTAAATTGTAAAACTACTCACTATGACCCCATTTCGCAATTTTCTTTTCCCCGTTTATTTCAAAATGCAGATCTTTTGTCAGCAAATTGTTTCTTACACATTTTAAAAAATGTGGAACATCAAACAGAGGCACAATTTCTTTTTCATTAATAACAAAACCGAAATGTTTGTTATCTGTGCCTTCTCGTAAACACTTTTCTTTTGTATTTGCTAAGAGGGAGTTTATGGCAGCTTGATTTGCGGAACCTTGATCACAAACGGTTGCCACCACTTTGAATCCAATGTTTTGGCACGCTGTGATTGCCCCAGTTATTATCTTTTTTAAATCAGCAGCTTTTATGGGACCATTCAAAAATGTAAAAGAAATAGGTTGCTTCCACTGTCGATGAATTCCTCGTACCATTACCACGTCGGCCGAGTTTGCAAAAGCGCATTTTGCTGAATGTCCGAGATCTTCGAACCCTTATTCAATTCGGTCTTCTTTTTTGCTATACGTTAACCCAGTGCTGATGGATATTTCATCAAACATAACAACGCAATGTCTATCCACAGCCTTCATTTTTCGCACAGACTGTGAATACGTGAATACGTGTGCGTTGAATACGTGTTGATTCAAACCCGGACGATATGGTAATTGATTCAACAAATTGGTCAAGGTTCTCCTCGATGGTAGCTTCGAAAGTAACCTAAATCCCTTACCGCTCGCTTTTAAAAGAGACAAAGCTAAGATTTTCCAACGAAAAACGTCTCCCTTGTGGTGCCAATTTTTGGGTCCGCAGTTGTTGAAGGAAGAACGTCTGCGTTGGCGCATTCAATTCACAAAAATTTTGAAAACTAACACCATCTGCGAAGTTCTCTGAAGTCTATACAATTTTGTAGCGGATTCAACAAAAGTATTGTGAAAAAATTTACACCTAGGTGTTATTATTGTATTATTGTACATATTTATCCTGTTTCTTGTAGGGTTTTCTTTTCAGTATTTTTCTTTGTATTTTCTGATACGATGTTACGTTAGATTTGTGTATCCTTTTTATGGACTGTATGGTCTGTTGGGAAATATATTATTATTATTATTATTAAGGTGCGTGGTCTAAGCGATCGTACAAGTTAAATTACAATGCTTTATTTGGAGTTGCAAAGACAACAGCTAGAACTAAAAAAAATTCTAATGTGGGGGTTAAAAACAAATATTGCAAAAAATGTTATTACTTATTTGTTAAAAACTTGAAAAGTACGCATACCTCAATGGAAGCTGCAATTAATTTAGATGGGTTCAAACAATCACTCAATATGCATTAATTACAGTTTAAAAATATAATAGGGGATCGTGACCAGCAGTGCATAAAAAAAAATTTGAAACGCTAGACCATACGGATCAGGTTATTTTATACATAAAATTGAATGTCGTAATCACATATAATCCATGTAATACCCTAAGTCAGTAAAATGAAAAAGCTTATATTTCCTTGTTTCATTTATGAAAAGTGTATTATTTGTCTGGGGGTTATCTCTGCTGTGGGTGAAAACCATGTCAAAATTATGTAACGCATAACCTCAGAATAAAGTAATGACGGTTTCACATGTTTACTAAATTTTTTGACATAACATAAAGCTCACTTTAGAGAATCAACGCCTACCGCGATGCCACTTATTCTGAATTATACTATACTCAATTTCATATAAATGTGCATCTAAGCAAGCCATGAAAATCTGATTTTCTGTTGGTATTAAAGCTAAAGCTAGTGACTTTGACTTTCAAAGTTGCTTGCTCTGCGCAAACCCGATTTGACTAATTTTTCAGTTTTTGTCCATTTTAACATTGCTGATTTCAAAAGCAATGTTACGTCTTTTTACTGATTAAATTAAAGTAATTCTTATTTGTTTTTGTCTTTGTATTTTTACCAAGTAAAGATTTATTGGACATGACCTTCATAAATGTGACTTTTGTAATGTAACTAAATTAAAGGTGCTTTTACAAATGCACAGCTCACTTGATGAACATTTATATGAAATCAATTATATATGCACGCTTTTTAGCTAAAAATGCACTGAAATATGCAAAAAATATGCAAAACATGCTATAATATGCTCTATCACTTTTATAAAAAAATACAAATTTCACAGAAATAATTTATTTATTCAAAATTTATCAATATACAGTGAGCGGCAAAAGTATGGAATAAATTCCTAAACTTGAAACACGTGTAACTTGATGGGAGTTTGCATATTTCCAACACTTACATAAGGAAAATTTTGAGAAAAAAAAAAATAAAGGTGGAAAAAATAAATTTTATAACGAACTAAAACAAGTCAAAAACTGTGTACTTAAAATTAAGGAATTAAATGTTCGAATTGCCATCCCCCAGCTTGTTGACAATAAACAAGTCTATGAAGAAATTCCTCCTGTTTTAGTTTTAACTAGTTTTATCACGGCACCCAATCAAAATGAAAATTTCTATGCGTTGTGTTTCTGTTAAATGAGCCATTTTCGAAAACGTTTTGTAAAACAAATAACACAAACGATTGAAATTAGCAGTACTATTTAATTGTTGGATTTATCTACATTGACTTGTTTTTGTTCGTTATTACATTTATTTATTCCAAATTTTTTTTCTCAAAAATTTCCTTATGTACCTAATACAACAAAATTTTATACTGTCGTTTAGAAAGGGCTATCAAAATCAAGCAAAAAATAGGGGGTTTCTATTTTAAAAAAATATCGATGACGTCATCACTCGAAAACAAATGACTGCTTGGAATTCTGTTTGGTATCTAAATATGTATTTTTATAAACTAAAATTGACTCGTCTAAAGATTAAAAAAAAATGTTCAAATTTTAATGAATTTATTCCATACCTTTAACAAAAAAAATATGGAAAATTGGAGAAATATACACTGATATGCATTTTTTCCCAAAATATGCTCAAGGTGCTTAAAATATGCAAAATATGCATTTTCAAAATGACGTAATTTCATTCAAAATTTGTTAATACGCCCAGAAAATCCAAAATTTTGTCTATATACGTCACAGAAACAAATATGCAATTTGTATATACTCGAAATGTTTTGGATATGGATTGTCAAACTCAAGGTCGCTTAAAACTTATGATTGAACTGTACATTAGTGAGATCTGTCATAAATTCCAATAGCCTTATTGGCGCGCCTAGTTACTTTTGCTGGTAGTGCCAACTTAACGATAGGTCCCTAATCCACATCCATAACGTTCCGACTGTAGAATCCGAGCTTTAATTTTGACCATTTTCATATGGAGCGGCAACCATAAATTTTACATTCAGTTTTCACGCCAACTTGGACTACAATCATTTATAATGACCCCGTATAATACAGCCAAAGAAAATTTCCTTAACAAAAAATTAAAAATTACCTTAATACAGTGTCGAAGAATTAAAAAACTAACCTAACTTTACATATTCCTTAGATCAAAATTCGACACCTTGTCAAGTGCACTTTCGACAAATGCGTTGTTGTTATTTGATGTGTACAGTTGCGGCCGTTGAAATCTCAGACAGGAAAGATTTAAACACTCTGTATAAATTCCGAAATTTGATTAGCGTAAACAGGATTTTCATGAACGATTATAAAGTCAGTGTCAGTATTTGACATATTAGGTCAGAATCGTGCGTAACTTTTGAAATGCCGCAATTATCTGATTTGCAAAAATGTGTTTGACTGAGGGACGGTGTGACTATAAGAGCCATTGCGAGAGAAATTAATGTGGATAATGTTTGAGTGACATTTTGAGAAACGTCACTTTCAATACCATTTACAAAGCTAAAAGTTTGGCGTTGTCAAAGTGTCTGAGTTTTCAACGGCCGCAACTGTACGTACAATACTGTATAATTATCAAATTTGAGAGATAAGAAGTTTCCTTAATATTTTTCGACAGGCAATTTATGTTAATGAGGTACACCACCGCAGTAACCCCCCAGTATGTTCAAGAACACGTGCACGTGTTTTTAAGTGAACACGATCGAATTTTTGATTGATTTTCGGCGAAAACCTATAGCTCATTTTAGTTAAAATCGGAGTTTGGAAACACGTTTTACAGATTTGGCGTTGACCAAACTCTTAAATCAACCTGTTTTAGAAAATAGCTTTAAGTTAGGGCGACCATATTTTATTGTTACTCTCCACTATCCATTATCAAAATATTACTGCACTTACAGCTATTTTGTTAATTATAACTTCTATATTAGGTAAAAGGGTAAAACTTACATACAATTCTAGTATTTGCTGATTATCTGCATTCGGGGTGGTCCTTTTCGATTCGCATCAAAATTCCACGTTAATTGTGGTAGGTATTCTTCATCGTTGTCGAACGCCTCCAAAAGTATTCCCACAATGCCAATAAATAACACGATCTCGCACATCTGGAACATAAATTATAAATTCGTTGTTTTCAAAAACACGTGCACCACGCTGTGAAAGAAAAAGTAACCAAATATCTAATGCAACAAATGAGAAACGACCAGTAGATTGTATATGCACGAGTGAATTTTAAAATATCTATAATTATAAAGACCAGGGGCGGCTTCTCCGGGTAGGCAGGGGAGGCAGTGCCTCACCAAATACTTTACTAACCAAAATCTTTTTTAATAGATAATTTTTGATTTTTTTTAGTATAAAAATATTTTTATGTTTGTATACTTTTATTTTGTATCTACATTGAATTAATTATTATCGAAGAATAACTGTTGCATGTGTTAATTTGATTATGTATTTTGTATTTGGCGCGTAGACTTATTCAGAGCGTTCAGCGTACCGTAGAGGCACCGTAGACTATGCCACTTCATTTTTCTGCCTAAGCTGTGTGGTTGGTGGAATAAAGAACTGAATACCATCAACCATCAACCCGTCATACACTGTTATTGGTTACTGCGTGTTAGTAAAGTGCAACTCGAGGCTATGCCTCGGTAGTTTTGTCATTTTCATTGTAGTCGTAAAATTTTATTTTATATTATGATTATTATGACTATGAGCGATTAACGGACACAATGGTTGTGTCGAAAAGGTTGGGAAGCGCGCGGGCGTGAATCATGCGTTCCTTCAGCTCGACCTCGAACAGAAGTTGAAATTTAATGTTGTTGTTGTTAAACATTGCGGTTTAGTTAGGTTATGCAGGCTTAGTGTTAGTGATGGTAAGTAGGTAAGTAGCAATTTAATAAAAATGATCTCAATAGCAAGTACCAGTCAAGAACAAGAGGCGGTTGTCGTTCCTGTTAACGTCGATCTCGATTTTTTGATAAATAAATGCCGGTCTTGTAAACTTTCCTACGAAGATAAGTTTTATGTAGATTAAACAGTTAAAGAGACCTTGTCCTGATGTAACTGATCTAAGTAAAACTTTGGTAACTACTGGTAAACAGAATAGTGCATTTACTAATTCGTGGTAGGTACGGAAAATATGATTGGCTTGTTGGCAGTAAATTACTTAAAAAACTTTTATTTTATTCAATTCGTGACTAATAATGAGACAGTGTGGACAAAAACAGGGTATTCTGATTTGAACGATTTAGGGCGTGCATTAGAGAAGCACAATAAGAGTAAAGAGCATATTGCTTTTGCTTGTAAATTCGTTCTTTTTCGTTTTTTTAGAAAAGTTTAGATAAGAATAGCGTACGGGAAAATCGTGAAATTATCAAGTCTAATTTATATTGCAATTTTTTTGTGCCAACAAGAGTTGTCGTTTATTTTCCATAATAAACCCAATGCATGATATTGTTTTCTTAATGTTACTGTCATTTTCAAAACGTCCAGGTTAGGGAAAAGTGGAGCATCTTGAAATTACGTCTCACCTTTGTAATAATAAGCATTATATCCATCACCACCGTTTAACTGGTGCAAGGTCAAAAAAAAATAACGCGAAAAAACTGACCAAAAAAATTGCTAGTGCCTACCCGGTTTTGATCTTGACGAGCCGCTACTGATAAAGACCATATTTCATTTTCACTAAACGCGAAAATAATTCGATGATAAATAAATAGGAATACCTACTCACCCCGTACACCACTTCCAATTTTCTTCAGTGTTGCCTTCTCAAAAGCCACATGTTAAATGACCATGAGAGTCATGAGATGAGACTGAGAAGTGAGAAGAAGTGGATTAGGGCAGCCAGCGCCTCTAGTAGCCGGTCGACAAAACAAATGGACGAACCGCCAAATTTAAACTTCAGTATCAACCAACAAAGTTATTTTATTATTAATGTTTGATCTTCAATTTGAGAAAATTGTTATCATTTTCATTCAAATTTAACTTAAACAATCAAAATTATATTTGATAACGTACAAACGTGTTAATAATATCTACCTGTTCACGTTGGGAAGAACAGCTGTGGTGCAAAAGACTGACGTGTCACTATGACAACTCATATGAAAGTTAATGCCAAATGTGTTCGATTTGAACCACGGTAGAGAATAATATAAGGTAAAACGACGAAGCGCCAAGCAGTGACTCTCGAGTGGTAGACAATCGTGTTAGAAAGAGACGGAGAAGGTAGTGCTGCAGCGGCTCACTAATTTCGGCGTGTAAATTAATATAAAAACCAAGACAAGGATTAAAGAGTTCTTGAATAGTTTTGCTGGTAGTACCATAACGGTAAACGACTTTATAAACCAATAAGGTGACTTAAAATAGTGATGTATCTAGGCAATAAACCTTTTAACGCTTAACGTAAATACGGCAAACGAATTTCAAAAAGACTGTATTAACTAATGGTACCTCGCATATTAATTATTCACTGTTATTGAATCTCTTATTTTAGTTTTCTTTTGCATCAGTTTCTGGGAGTAAAGGTTAGGGAATAAAATGAAATGAAAATGAAAAAAAATATTTTGTTCGATACCTCCCTAGAAAGTGGGTTTGTATCCATGGTTACCAGTGGGTGAAGGTTCCACTTTTGCTCATTCTCTTTCGCTCACGCACTTTCGCTTACGTACTTTCGCTCACGCACTTTCGCTCACGCATAATTGAAATTCGATTTTATGAAAAAGAATTTGTATATTGAAAATAATTACATACCAATAATAACTAAACGTTATTCACGTGGAGTTGAACATTTCAAGGTCAAATAATTTTATTTTTTGGCTCTGTAATTATGTTTTGTAAATAGTGACATGCAGCTAACCAACATAATGCGAATTTAGCAATGCTCAATCCATCATGAACGGTATTTACCTGCATGTCACTATTTGCTAAATTATTTGACCTTGAAATGTTCAATTCAACGTGAATAACGTATACAGTGCGTTTTTTTAAGATTGGCCAGAGGGTTTTACATGCTAATTTTTCAACCTCCTGTTAACTTTGTATTTGTAATACCTAAATGGTTGTAATAGACAATTAACAAATAAAATGTTATTTGCAAAAAATAGTGTGAACATTAATATTAAAAATTAAATGAAATGTTCAAAATGGGCTCCAGAGGCAGTTAAGCAATCACACAATCAATTACATATCAAAATTACAAATGTCAGGTGAAATTTTAGCCTACTGAAAATTTAAAATTGGAGCAAACGGAATTCAAAAAATGTCTTTTTGCTAACTTATTCCTTGATTCTGGTTATTAAATTGAAATTGTTTCAATACATTATCATATCCCACAACTTTACTACAAAACTGGGTTGAATATTTTCATGAGGACAAAAGTTAACAGGGGGTTGAAAAATGTAGCTTGTAAAACCCTATGGCCAGTCTTAAAAAAACTCACTGTATAACAATTCATCACTTTACATAATTAATCACGACGGCCACCGAATATGCCCATCATCAGTACAACTTTCTGAAGGATCGACTCTTGGTCCGCCGCTTCCAGTAAAAACTTGCAAACATCGTTTCTTGAAGAAGTTGTAGCTTTTTTCGGCTGATAGTTTCTACATTTTGTTTTCAAAAAGGAGGTGAGACTTTTGAACCTGTACAATTTATTATATTAAAACAACTAATAGCTTATTAAAAAACCTCTTACCTGGATACCTGGAGATATCAACGTTTTGAAATACAAACAGTGTACTCTTCAACATTGAATAACCGCGTTGATGCTGCTTTCGTCTTTTCCCTTAATCTCGGTCTGCCATTGTGTAAATGTTTCCAATTCTTTCTGGTATCGTAATTGTGATTTCGTAGGCACCATTTGGTACTTTGCGGCACTTGCCTCTTCCAGGACGTCATCAGGAACACAGAATTCTTCGTCATCCATTTCCACAACGTGGTGTGAACAATTACTTTATTGACTTTGCAAAACTTTGTTTAGTTTGTATTTTATTTTTTTCCATAGCAACAGATCTCTCCGAAAATGTGATTTATTTATTTTATTTCAATTTTATTTAAAATTTTAAATATAAAGTTACAGACTCATTTTCTAAGGAGTTATGTCAGGTATCGAACAAAATCAAATACAGCACTCGAGAGTAAGGCCGCTTTTGTTCACTTGAATTGCATCGACCACTCCGCTGCGCGTCGTGGCCAAACATGCAATTCGCGTGAACAAAAGCTTTACCTTCCTCTCTCGTAGTGTAAATAACTAAAATATTTATTGCGCTTGAAGTCTTGACTTTCTTTTTTTTATGACAATTTTTTTGTATTTTTAAAATCAGTTTTGTAATATTATTTTTTGCATAATTATCGCAATGACAATACCACTTTTCTAAACAAAAAATCGTAATGAAAGTTGCACTTTTTTAAACGAAAAATCGTAATAAAAGTTGCATAATTTTTTTCCATCTCCTTGGAGATGATTGGCAAAGCATATCCACTTTTTTTTAATTTTTCATAAATCCTTTTAGGCCAAATTTCTCAACTTACAACGATTTGCAAAAAAATAGTGTGTATAACACGTTATGAAAGTCTCTTTTTTTCACTCATTTGGTTGATTAAACTGCAAATTCAGTAAAGAAGTATGGCTTTCATAACTAGTACAAATAACTATTTATTCTCATCACTAAAAAATAATAAATTAATTTTGACATAAACATTAAACTTATTGCTTAGTACGTAATGAAATCCACAACTTAATAAACATTGACTTAATTGAATAGTAGATAAAATTGTAACGCACAAATCTGAGGTACTTTTTGTTAGAAACTGATTTTTAGTAATTTGTCCATCTACGACCATTTTTTCCCATTTGTCTAAGTAATTCAAATTTGAATTCAATATCTGGAAATATTCTCATTTATTCGACGAAATGCTTCATTATACTTAGGAACTTAGGTATACCACAAGATCCTTGCTATTAACTCTGATAGCTTTTGCAGGGTGACGGCGCCGGCGGTTTAAAGCATCGAATAAATCATTTATCTTTTTGTAAATAATATTGTTACATCTCAATGTTTTAAATAATCATCCTTATCCTTATAATATTTTAATCCATCCGCTACTTCATTACTAAATATCTAGACAACCCTTCAGCTTTTTTTATGCAAACTTTATTGTAACCTTACCTGTGTAGCTGATTTGACTCGTATTTTATGTAAACTAGATGGTTTTAAATGCATACCCGTTATTTTACGGCAAATTTGTAAATTGTCAGGGAAAAAATGCAAAAAATAATAGCAATCCTTCGTATACGTGCATTGGACTGAGCACTACCTTTTCCATCCTTTATATTGATCTCTCACTCGCACATGTCTAGCGTTCGAGGGACACAATCTCAGCGCTGGACACGCTTCGTCGTCTTACCTATATTATTCTCTACCGTGATTTGAACCAATAATGTTCAATCCAACGTGAACAGGTATTAGTTGTAATTATCTTACTGCAAATTTATATCATCTACAAGAATGTAGGCATTATACAGGTGATTAAGAAGGATTGTTTAAGTTGGTAATATTGAATTTTATTTTTAAATGGTAGTACAACTGGAGTAACCGCCGGTTGTTGACGGCTTAACAGTGAAAATAGTTGTTCTATATTTCAAATTAAATTTTTACTCTCATATCCTACCATTTTGTTGTTCTTAATGTTACCCACGATATATGTCAAATACGAACCATCAAACCATATCTGGTTGCAGTGTTGCAAATAGCTGAATAAAAAAGTTTTTAATTGTATTGCCAACTCGAACAGTCCTTATTGATCACCGTATAATAGCGAACTGTAAAGTCTTATCAAATTTGCAATCGTTTTCACAGCTGATTAGCTATAAGCATAATCTAAAAACAATCTAAAGTTGAGTTTGGTACTATCCCTGATTTTATGCGGCCCGCGAAAGTAATACCATCACAAAAAATCGGTCTCGGCAAAAATGAGTTTGACACACCTGATTTATAATCAGTACAGGGTCATTATAAATGATTGTCCCATCGCAGTTGGCGTTGGTGACGTAATTGAATGTACCGCAAGCCTCATAACATGAGTGAGATAGGTGGAGCTACTGGCGGTACTGTCTACTAAAGTCCATCCATTTTCAATATACATTACTGTTAGGGAATTTTCTTTTCATGTCGCCGGCCGTTATCGACGGTTTTGCATGATTCAAAATCCGCCGGAAACGTAAAATTCCCGGCCTAGTACTTACAAAAGTGACCTTGACTAAAAATTCGCTAGAGAATGGGCAGGCAGCATTGAATATAGCCAACGGACTCCGTTTCGGCTCAGGGACGCGAGGGTCGCAGGTTCGATTCCTCTTGTGAAACAAATTTTTTACTTTTTAAAAATGATTTAAATTTGTCGGCATGAAAAATTTTGTGGACTACACGTCCAGAAAATGTTTTGCGAGTGCTCGTGTTGCTTCGCCTCGGCTAAACCGCCTCGGCTACGCAATATCACTCACGCTCGCAAAATATCATTTTCTGGACTTGTGATCCAAATAACTATTTTTTTGTATTGCAATGCAATGAAAGTCTTTTATTTTTTCTAATATTGAACATTCAAACCGGGCGTTTTGAATTTGTCAAAAAATTTAATCGAATGCAGGTTTTCACGGCCGTTGTCAATAGGGTTATTGTTTTCCGGGTTGTGCCGTGGTCGTCTGGATTGCTGGGTAGCTGACGTTTCGGAGCTTGTAAGTAAACAGTTTACTTACAAGCTCCGAAGAAGATGGTAGCATGGCTATTGAAACCTCAGCTACCGAGCAATCCAGACGACCGCGGCACAACCCGGAAAACAATAACCTTATTGTCAAAAAATTTGACACTGTCAGATTATAATTACTATTGAAAAAAATACGATGAAGTAGCGATATCATGGAGGCCACAGGCTGTGTTATAAAGAGAAAATTCCTCACTTTAGAAACAAAACAAAGTGTTCACTGGTGTTTTATAAAAATTTGGGAAGTAAATGGTCAAAATTTGGGAAAGATGCCAGTTTACCGAATGGTTGGGGAGATTTATACCGTAAGTTGTATTAATTTAAATTGAATTATTTAGAATGTTAGCTTCAATTTCTTACAGATATCTGAAGGGAAAGTACTGAAAATTTTTCAAAATTTCTGGGTCGGGGGCACAGGCACAGAATGGAAACGACGCACGATGGAACAGTGAAGAAATATTTGCGCCGTTGTGCGTTTTTTCCTTAATTATAAGAACAGGCTCCTGACTGTTCATTTTTATAATGTCTCATGTTTCCACTCTCTGTCCTGCTCTGAAATTTTTTCGAAGGTAAAATAACAAACTTCATTTTTTTATTGGATAAATTTTTCTATTTTACGAAAACTTTTTACTTTGACAATTTTATCAACTCGTAAAATTGCCTGAAGCAAAAATTTTTGGCAAGATTAATTCCAGAATACAAACTTTAACGTTAATTATTTATTTATAATAATTACAGGTATTAAAAACACAATTATTAAAAACAATTTGAGAATCTGACAGGAGTAACATGAAATTTTATCCGCTTTTGACAGAAGCCAGACTAGGAGGATGATTTATCCGCGATAAACATTTTTGATTGGATGAAAGCAAGTGCTCTGATTGTCTGAACACGCACGTTTGATGTAGGTATGTGGGAATTAATCGTTAAAATCTGTTCCCGTTTATTAAGGTACAATTACTTACTGGTTTCAATGCCGATATACAGTGTGGAAACTTTAACTGGAATAAAATTCATAACTTGGACATAGGTGATATTTGTACAAAATCCCAAAACAGGTCGATTTTTGTTTTTCCTTGCCCACATTTTGGCGCATATGGTTTTTGCATATCTGTTTCCGGAAGCTCGCAACCACCCTTAACTGACTTTTTTTTTCAAATGGAAAAGTATGCCAAGTGATGCCTCGTTTGAAAGCCCACTTCGCAAAGATTACAACGCACTATTTGTTTCCTGAATATTTTCAAAGCCTACGTGCTAAAAAATTTAAAAAATTGTGCAAAAAATGTACAAAACGGGCACAGTTTGTTTCTTGGCCAATTGCAGATCGATAGTAACAATCATGCATCCCTTACGTTTTATAACATTTCCGGTATGATTTGCCTAATTTCATGCCTAAAATCGAACAGTATTGAAGATCTTAGGCAACGTATTAGAGATGGCCTCACCGAATGATTACACCCATCGAACGATATCCATCTCTCGAGCTAAAGCCCTCGAGCTGGATTCATCGTTCTCCGGGCGTAATCATCGTTGTAACGCCCTTGGTGCATAAATAGCTATTTCGCCAGCCTTTGGTTATTTCAAAAGTAGCTGTCACTTTTTTATTTGCTCTCCTAACAATTTTATGGCAAAATAGTCGAAATGAAAGTTAGAGAGAATTAAAATTTCTGTCTAATTTGAGTCTTAGTTTTTTTCTAACACCGTGTGGTACTGAAAGAAAGGTAATGGTCCGAGAGCTAACAACGTTTTCGAGAAAGAATTTCAGGTAGACTGATTTTTTAATATTATAAATTATTATTGAACTTAAATAGGGATGGCAAAAAAACAACTTGTTATTAAAAAATAATACAAAAAAAACCTAAGAACAATGGTGAAAAACGCACGTTGCTAGGTCTAATATTTTCCAACATACAGCCTTTTGAATTTGAGCAGAAGTTGCGTGTGACGTCATACCGACACAAGTCTGCCAATATAACAGGGACTGCATATGCGCGCACAGAATTTAGTCGTAAAAATTGTGTGTGAATGACAAAAAAATACCGAAATCGTATGCTTTTGGCTATATCAACAGTTCTTTGGAATTTATCATGTCCAGCTTAAATAATACATTTTTCTTATGATGGCATGTGAGGCATGTACCTATAGACAGATATAGGCGAAACAAATGACCGATGGTGGCGCTGCAATCGTGACAAATATGGCCGTCGTAAGAAGTACATTACGTTATTTCGTTTCTGTTTTTGTTATTGTGTACGATGGTGTACCTTAGTTTTGAGGATGTTTTTTCTTATTTGGAGGCAGTACCCTCATCTCAGTGTGTTGGGAAAGGGCAGAGAGTCTTAAAAAGTGTCACCATAGTGGTTTTATTTGCTCTGTGCCTGAAAACTTAAGCATCCATGCTTTATGTTGAGATAACCGCTTTTGAATTCAAAACTAACCGCCAATGAAAGCTATAGAATTACCGGCGTTCGGTACCGTCGGCGACCGCTTGGGGGCGTGGGTGAAAGTCGACAGGGGATGAACGGCCATGTTTTTTTTTCTGGAGGGCACTTTTTCTTGACCGCAGAGTAGTACAGAAGTACCGTGTATTTTTCTGTGTGCTAATTGGGCGATTTTAGTTGTTTTTTTTATTGAACTGTGCTAAATGTTGCTGTCCAACTTCTGTTTTGAACTAGGTATGTGTTTGGGGTACTAAAATTAGTTCTGCTTCGCGCGAAATGTAGTTTAACAATAATAAGACACAAATGGGTCGCACGTGGGTTTCCACCATGTTTTACAAAATCCACATTTATCTCGACCATCCCCATGTATTATGTTTTTAACATTATAAGCTTGCGAAGGAGCGTAAGGCAGCCTGGTTCTAGTTTTGCTAAATTTATAAAATTGACGGATCACGTTTTCCCTTTGTTGTCAAAGCAGGTTTTTACAATTCACTAATTTTCCTAAAAGAAAATGACACCAAGTTTTAGCGTGGGTCTGTGGCTTTCACTTTTTATCAGCGCACTCCCTCACTTTGATCCCCTTTCTAATTATTCCGAGTGACGCTTTTGGTGTAACAAGTATTTATTTATTGCTTAACATTTTTAATCAAAATTTGAAAGTTTCCACTTTCCATCCCGGTAGCAACCAATTGGGTTTATATTTCAGGTATCTGCGCGGGCTTTTTCCTTATCCAGGGATCTTCTACATTTAGGTATTTTCATCGTTTAGTCCCGGGGCGCCCTCCATATTATTCAAGGGGGGGGGCCCTTGTCGATGATCCGGCTCTAATAGGCTAGGGTCGACTGGACTGTGTTTTTTTTTGTTTTATTGTTATGTATGTGTTATTGGTTGTTACCACTTTTCCATCCCAAACTGAAAGTGTTCTTAGATTACTCCGTCAACAAAGTTTTGTCGCGGTTTCGTTTACATTTTCCAGTTGCTGTAAATGTCAATTCTTCCTTATCGCGAGGGTCTCTCTCTGTTTGAGGGGTTTAGTTGCTCCTAACATACAATCGTTGAACACGACCCCGCGGCCCCTCGTTTAACATGTTGTGCCCCAAGAGAGACCCGAAAACCATAACGCTTGGCGGGGCTTGCTGAATGCTGGTCCGCAACGTCGCTCATGGTGTAAGTTGAATCCGAGTTCCTTGGCACATAACTTCCGGAATGGTAATCTGTTCTCGAAGTTTGTGGTACTTGACAAGCGTCGTTTGTTTTTGCTCTGAAATAGTCATATTCAATTCAACCGATGAACTTAGAGTACCTCAATTTGTTGACTTAACGTAAAGCAGTTAGGATTTTTCCCCTTAGCACTAAATCACGGGTAGGCGGGAAATGATAAAGTCGTAAGGATAGGTACCACAGACCTCCGGACCACCCAAAGCCACTCACTCCTTCTATAGCGTATCTGCCGTATATTGTAAATTAACTTGGAAAAGAAAAAAAAAAGAACATGCTGAAGTTCTCGCCTAGTGCCCGCTCTCGCTCGAACGGTCCGAAGTAACTGTTTTGTTTGTAATGTACATGACCCTCCTGTTTTTTTCTGAATTTGAATTGTGTTGTTTATGAAATCAGTTTTGCTCAATTCTCACTAACTGTCCCGTCCACGTTGTCACTTCGGACTTGTTCGTATTTTCAGGAGAGGTTTTAGCGGAGCCTCATTCGGGGGTCTGGGAGAATGGCCAGAGCTCACCATTTTCCTAGAGTTCTAAATGAGTAGTCTTCTCACATTTGAGGAGACTTGGGTGCCCTCTCCCGAGGCGTTTTATTATTCATGAATCCCGGCGTTAACGAAAATCATAACTTTGAATAAATAGCTGGTTTTAATTATTGTGTTGTTTTATTTGCACTCTTCTGTGTGGTTCACAAACCCTGTTGGAACGAATCTGGTAATGTTTAATTTGTATAAAAAAAACCACAACGTAGGGAAATTAACGAGGTACGATCACGCGCTCTTGGCCATTTTTGAATTTCGCGGGTGTTATTTTCATTGCGTATGTTGGTAGAAAAAAAAAATGAGATGGACGCTTGGTGGGAAATTTGAATTACCCACTTGGTTCATCACAATGTCTATCAAGTTATTCTTTTAATCCAAATCTGTTAAAATCTAGGTACCAATTCAATGAAAAACTAAGGAAGATTAAACATTCATATTGAATGAATTTTTGAGGTTATAGATTTACTTGTTAGTTATTAGCCGTTGACGATTGTTTTAAATACTCAGCAGGCCAAGATATTTTTTTGTTAGATTGCCAGATCCTGTCACATACTACGTGACAAAGAAAGGTAAACACCCAGTATAGTCTTTCTAACTCACGTTGAGCCAGCAATAAAAATAAACTGCGTACCCTCATTACTGCAAGTGCCACCTCCTCTTAGCTTTACAATGAAGATGAATTTATGGTTTAAATGACAGATATTTTTCTTGCTCTTTCTTGATCGTTTCCAGGTACACCGGGCGCAACAGGCCAGGGCTGTTTTCGGTATAAATCTACCTTCATTTAAAAGCTAAGAGGATGATGGCACTTGCGGTAATAAAGGTACGCAGTTTATTTTTATTGCTGGCTCAACCCGAGTTAGAAAGACTATACTTATAGTTTTATTTCAATAAGTTTTTGCGGGCAAATGTGTTTTGGGTCAGATAAGAATAAATAACTATTTTGAACCAAATAAAGGCACAAAGAGACCAGAAAATCATAGTTTGAATCGTAGAGGGATATGGAGGGAGCACTCTTCAAAAAAGTGGTTACGACCGCGCTTTTCTGTAGACCTAACAAAAGGTCTCCAGATGAGCCGAGAGAAACCGAAGTTAACGTAGATATTTCATCTTTCCAGTGGCGTCCCTTTAACTTTTTTTCTGGGGACAATTTTTGTAGGAATTGTAGGAAGACGACGGTAAATATTTAGTTCAAAATAAAAACAGATCAGAATTATACAACTGAAAAAATACAAAGACAATTCGCCAACCGGTTCACGTGTAAAAAACCAAATCCCAGTAAAATGACGGAACACCGACGCCTATGAAGCATCTGATGCCCAACGACCCTCGACACGAAATTTCACGAAATACTGGCGGTCATTTTAAAAGGCGTCATAAAAGGTCTCCGCACAGGTCTCGCGACGTGCCGCTTTCTTTACATTGCTAGCATAGGCAGTGCTCCCTCCATATCCCTCTACGGTTTGGATTGAATATTTTCCATATAAGTACAGTTTTAAAGTAATTTCAAATGACTAATGCCATAAAAGTGCTGTTGCAAAGGCAAAGTGGTTTTTTGCAACTTGAATTAACTTTAGTAATTAGTAAATACACATGTAACAACCACGAGGTATACTTCACAAAGTAATTCAACCAGGTTCCTCCAGAGGTCACTTTAGAACATTTCGTTCAATTTCGTTCTTTTCGTTCGCCTATACGCTCCGTTTAGGCAATTTTTAAAGCTAAAGAAAGACATTTAACTCGGTTTGTTAAAGAAAAACAATATTTGTTCTTTATTTGTTCTACATAAAAATGTTACAATTACATTTGTCGAAATGTTCAATAGAAGTCAACATTTTTTTTTATAAACCAAATGACACCACATACATATCTGGAAATACTTTTCTTCTCTTCATTTTACGTTTCAAAATAGAACTTGATCTAGCCATATTTATTTAATAAATCGTCTCTGGTTGTGAAACGTTACTTTTTTGTGGTTATGTCAAAATTTGCTTCACGATAGCTGATTTTATAAACGACCGCATCTGGGAATCGCAACTAAGAAAGAAGGAAATAATACTTAATTATACTTAATACTTAATAATTTCAAATTGACAAAATACATTTTTCCTATATACAGGGTGATTCAACTTTTACCGCCGGTGGCAAAATTGACCTTAAAAATTATGATTTCACTTTCATATTTTGCAGATCTAATTCATTATCCATAAGGCACAAAATATCAAAAAATGAAATTTATAAGTTAATTAGGTCAAATTTTACCATTTTCTCAATTATTAATTGTTTAATTTATTCAACCCTGTATCATATGCACACTCAGGTATTTTCACACAATTTTACCATGCTAAATTAATTTTAGCGTATGGTATTATTGAAATAAACGCATTTTGATATTCAAATTTGTATTTGCTTCATGATTTACGACATAATGTCCAAATATCTTAACAATAAGATTTATTAGAGGATTTTTATTACCACAGCAGAGGGTCCTTTGTGCAATCGAAGAAATTCGCCTAAGCAGGTCAGTTTTACAAGGTAGTCATTGTTAGAGAAAATTTACAACACTAAAAGCCAACAACCATCAATAAAGGCAACTTTTCCATTTAATTCAAAAACTATCAAACATTTTTCGAAACGGATTGCAGATATTGATTTTATACGCCATTAGCCACATTTTGATGCAAAAATTTGAACATAATTTTTTTTTGAAAAACAGTTTTTTATAAATATCTGCTCAATAAAAATTTTTTTTTGAAATAAATTATACCGGTCGAAAGTAAATTTTTCGACAAATTAACTCTGTAAATTTTATAAATTTTTCTCAATTCTTAAGGGTCATTTTGCCACCGGCGGTAAAAGATGAATCAGCCTGTATTTCGGCTGTGAACGTTCTTTTTCGGTCTCTGGTACCTCGGCTTCGCCTCATACACAACCATCAGCTGTAAAAGTTTACTTTCACAGCCTTGACATACAAAGAACTATTTTATTAAACAAATGAAGTACTATATTGCTCTAGTCTAAAGTTGACCAGTCACTCTATCAGTAGTTTCATAAACTTCTATTCCTGACTCCCGATTCGTTGAAAGTTGAATATCTGTCGTTCGAAATACATAATTTTAAAATTGTTCAAAAATAATAAATAACTACCACAGATTATACCGTGTAACTACGTTAAATTGAATCAGTGATCAACCATAAGGTATGTGATTGACTATAAAGTACATACATAATAGTGTGTTTACGGCATCCACTTTTCGTTATATTTTTACGTATAAAGGGCTAGTTGCTTATAGATGTCATATTTCTGAAAATTTGATTGGCTAATCATAAGATTTTTTCTTTATAACATATGTCTCCTATGTTGGTGAAGTTTTTCTGTTCCTAGCTGCAAGGTAGAAAGCAGTACGTCCATTGTTATGGGTATGACTCAGCGTCTATAAATGTCACTTCGGGTGTACCACAGGGCTCTGTTTTAGGTCCTTTGCTGTTTCTGGTTTTTATTAATGATATTGGTGACAAACTAACTGTAACTTTTTTCTTGTTTGCCGATGATGCCAAGTTGTTGAAACAAATTAGCGAATGGTCTGACTGTGTTACGCTACAGGCAAACTTGGACGAAATAATGAACTGGTGTACAAGAAACAAGCTCAGTCTCAACATCAACAAATGTCAAGTGATGTCTTTTTCTTTGAAAAAGGAAAATATCAGATTCGATTACACCTTAAGTTTGAATCTCTTGAACAGGCCAGAAACAGTAAAGGATCTTGGTGTCATTTTTGACCGTAAGTTATCGTTTACAAGCCATATTGATCATGTGGTGTCTGATTCTATGAAGCAGCTGGGTTTTTTGATTCGAAACTCGCGGGATTTCCAAAGCAGTCGTACTCTCACAATGCTTTTTAATGCATTTGTAAGAAGTAAACTTCACTATGCTTGCGCCATATGGCAGCCACATCATAATATTCAAGCAGTTAGACTTGAGCAGATCATACGGAAATTTCTAAAATGCCTTTATCTTCGGGATGTTGGTGAATATCCTCCCATTGGTATTGCGCAGACATATCTTCTAAATCGTTTTGACTGTGTCACCTTTGCTACTTCTTGCAAAAAGCGTTAGCAATATTTGCTTTCTAATATGCTGCATAATATTTTAGACTGTTCGGAAATCATCCCAGTTAGCATTTAATGCTGGATCTCGAGGCACGACATCGCGGCATTATAGACTCTTTTATCTGCCATCTCTTAGAACTGACGTAGGCAAATTTTCACCATTGTGCAACATGTGCAGATTGGCAAATGACCTGCATTGCCAATTGGACCTATTTTCTTGTACCTTGAACTGCGTCAAATCGAGAAATTTTAGCAGTATCTGATACATTTGCATATGCAACTGATGTCAATCTAGAGCATTTAGGCTATACAGATACTTTTCTATTCTCTTGATGTCATTAAATTTTTAACAGAACCCTATAATTGGAATTTTTCTGTTGGGTTCTTTGAATAATAATAATAATAAGGCAGAATATAGCCTAAGGGAGTCCGTTTCGGTTCAGGGACGCGAGGGTCGCGGGTTCGATTCCGACCCAGGGCGAAATAAAAAAAAAGGCTATATTCTGTCTCGTGATTCGGAAGTCACGTTAAGCCATTGGTCCCGGTCTATTGAGTTGGTCATCATGCCCCTCATAGATTTGTAAACCAGTCCTAGACTGTGTAACAAATTTTTGTTTATAATAATAATATGAAAAGTGTATTTCCGCAAACACACTGTTCAGTCTTTAGTTATTTCGTTCACGTTCACAGTTTATTTTTCGATATTTTTCACATCCTTTATTTCGATCTGAGTGAATCTAGGTTCAAAACCAAATGCTATGAAAAGTTATTAGAAGCATTGGCTATGAAAACCCTGATAAAAGTGATATAAAACTATAATTCGCATTTTATGTTTTAACTCCGTGTATCTCGACAACCAAACGGTTTGAAAATTTGTTCTTAGACTTTTTTGTACTACAACTTTGATTTTTGCTTCACACCCCCTTTAAGTAGATACCTCTTAATCCTCTGTAACGATAGGGATTAAAGAATTTTACCTATTTACCTATCCCCGTTGCAAATAATGTTCGTTAATTTCTAATCGGTTTTTCTTGGGACACGAAAGTGATTATCATCGAAATGCTTAGAAAACACTACTTAACTCTTCTTCGAGAAATAAAAAACCTACTTCCCGTTGGCGTTGCACAACCACAGACCATCATGACAGATTTTGAAATAGCAATGATAAATGGCATACTAATTGAGTTCCAACAAACCGCACATCGTGGATGCTTCTTTCACCTTTGTCAAAGTATTTTCCGCCACATTCAAGAAAACGGCTTAAAAGGGGAATACGAGCCAAATCCAGAAGTTGCGTTGACGTTAAAATTGCTTCCAGCCTTGGCATTCGTTCCAACGCAAGATGTAGTTGAAGGTTTTGAGCACCTTTGCGATCAAAATATTTTTTCCCCTGAACTGCAAGTTATTATTATTATTATTATTATTATTATTATTATGATCAGCGATCGGGCAGAGGCAGAAGCCTGTTATGCCCGCGTTATTGGTATAGGCAGCGCTTAGCGTTATGGTCCATCTGGCGGTCTAGACTTTAAGAGACTGTCATATTTTGCTTTAAAGGAATCAGTGGTTTTACAGTTGACAATCTCTGGTGGAAGAGAATTCCATTGGTCAAAAATTCTATTTGTAAGAAAGTACTGTCTTGCAGTTGTCACGAACCTGTCCTTTAATAGTTTCAAAGAGTGTCCACGTGTGCGACCCCCTTCGTGCAGAGTAAACAAATGCCTAATAGGGGATTGTTCAGAGGACAAGGCGCGAAAAACTACCAGGAGGTCACCTCTCACACGCCTAGCTGAC
Organism: Tenebrio molitor; assembly: GCF_963966145.1. Classification (NCBI taxonomy): domain Eukaryota; kingdom Metazoa; phylum Arthropoda; class Insecta; order Coleoptera; family Tenebrionidae; genus Tenebrio; species Tenebrio molitor. The sequence goes on along the minus strand of NC_091051.1, from coordinate 20,971,660 downwards.
AGACTCGGAATGCCCATCAAAGAAAGCCTGGCTGTATACTGGGGTCTGCTTCTGCCAAACGGCACTCTAGTTGTTCTCCGTTGAACCGACTCAAGCAATTAATATCCCGCTGTAAAACAGGAGTCCAAACACAGTTCGCAAATTCCAAGACAGGCCTGACATATGTCTTGTACAGTTTCGCAAATATTGCTGGACTACTTTTGCGGAAGACTTTGTTTAGAAGGAACAGCATGGAGTTGGCCTTCTTAGTTATTTTTAGAATATGACTGGACCAAGACAGATCAAAGGAGACTGTAACACCCAGATCACGATAGTTGTCAAAACTGGCCAGTTCCTTGCCGTTGATGCGATATATATGTTTGGGGTTAGTGTTACCTATGTGCAGTACGCCACATTTATCCGAGTTCAAGGGGAGTAACCAGTCACAGGACCAGTCATGAATGGCCAAGAGATCCTGCTCCAATGCCATACTTTGGTTGCTTATGTTGTATACTTTGATATCATCAGCATACATTGCAAAAGGCGATCTCAATATGCATCCAAGGTCAGCAGTATAGGCTATAAAAAGCAGGGGTCCCAGCACTGAACCCTGCGGCACCCCACTGTGTACCCTGACAGGGCGACTATATGACTCGCCCACCCTTACACAAAAAGTACGTTCGCTTAAGAAAGCGTTGATCCACGCCAAGAGATTTTCTGATATTCCCAGATGCTGTAGTTTGGAGATTATCCGTCGCTTAGGAACCCGATCAAAAGCCTTGGAGAAATCCAAATACAGTACATCCAACGAGTTGCCATTATCAACCTCCCTAGTCCAATCTGCCAGACAGGCGAGAAGGTTAGACTGGATAGATTTACCTGGTAGAAAGCCATGTTGCTGCAATGGAATTAAACCACAGTCAAGAAGAAATCTAACCACCTGGTCGTAGATTATCGACTCCATCGCCTTGACCACTAGGGAAGTTAGACTAACAGGTCTATAATTTGCAGCGTCGAATTTGTCACCTTTTTTAAATATGGGACGCACTATTGCCGATCTCCAGTCCGGAGGTAGAACCCCCGACCTAAACGACTGCTTCATCAAAACAGACAAGTGGACACTGAGTTCGGCGGCACAGTTTGAGAGAACCTTGGCTGTGATAAGGTCCGGCCCTGGAGACTTAGACACCTTCAATTTCCTGATTTTCTCGCACACTATTGTTTCAAGAAAATCGATATCCGAGAGAAAAGTGGAATTGGGCGGGCCAGGGACAACGGGGATCCGGTCCCGTGATTCTTTCGTAAAAACTTTAGAAAAAACATCGGCAAAAATGTCGGCGACAACATCGCTGTTGTCTGTCACGGAGCCAGTAATATCTCTGACCTGTGGAGTTCCCACTGGACCCGACAGTTGAGTGCAAATGTGCTTGTGAAAGTGTTTGGTATCTTTGGAATTAGCAATACTCGCCTCATATCTAGTTCTAGCCTCCTTAATAGTGGTGGAAAGTTTATTAGAGAAAGCTCTATGGGTCTTATAATCAGCTTCAGCCCCAGTCCGCCTGAAGGTACGCCACAACGATCGTTTTTTCCTAATCAACTTTAGAATCTTGGAGTCGATCCAAGGCTTCTTTGATGATCTTTTAAAAGTTACTCTCGTAGTGTGCTGCGCAATCGTGTCTTGCAAAGTGGTTTTGAAAACTTTCCAGTTATGTGTCATAGAAGTATTAGAAAGTAATAAATTCCAGTCAACAACTGATAGATGCTGATTTACCGCAGCCCATTCTACCACTGTTCTCTCAAATGAAACAGTCTTCAATCTGGGACAAGAATAGATCTGAAGCTCGATTCCCAGGGTCACGTGATTTGAGATCCAAATTGGACTCAGGTATTTTAAATTTGTGAGCGAATTATCATCTGAGGAAATGATAAATCCAGAGTGGATGGTGTCTGATTGAGTCTGAACCTTGTGGGTTCCGATACAAGTTGACATAGGTGGCTGTTAATAATTAGATCAGCCATTAGTTGAGATGAGTTGCTGAATGGCCCGCTGGAGTCCAAAGGCCACAGCAAGTCCGGCATATTAAAATCACCGAAAATGAAAATCTTTTGTGATGTGTCCGCCAGAGCTTTGATGAAATCAATCAAGATTTTGTCGTCACTGATAGACGACGAAGGTGGCCTGTATACGCAACCCAAAACAAATGATACAGTTTTGCTGTGCACCCCAAGAAACAGTGCTTCAATCCCGCGGAAGTCCCCGGATATTGGTTGTATCTTAAAGTTGGTCAGAACTCTGTTCGCAAAGTACATACAAACACCACCACCCCTCCTGCCGAACCGATCCCTCCGGAATAGTGTGTAACCTCCTATGGAGACCAAACTGTCGGGGATAGAAGATGAGAGCCACGTTTCGGTCAACAGAATGATGGACGGCTCGTCCCGACCCACAAAAGCACAAAAATCATCGTATTTTGCTAAAAGTGATGCGATGTTGGTGTAAGCTATACTACAGGATAAATAATTTGCGTCTGACGTGAATGTTGTTATGTTAAAATAATTGCCCTTACTAGAATTTACGGCTCGCCAACTATGGTACTCAAGTTCAGGTCATCGGCGCTCACCGAATCCTTAGACAATAAGGCTTTCCGGATTCGCCTCTGTATTTTTCGACACTTGTTTTTGATGCTCTTGTGGGGGACCACGTTGTAAACATCATGCAAGAGGTTAATTACGCCTTGAGTATCATTTGTGAAAGATCGTACCAGAGCAAGTATATCCGTTTCACCGCTGACTTTCTCCATGAACTCGACCATTTGGTCGAAGTCAATTGGATACTGCTCAGAGTTATTAACAGCGTCTTTTGCAAGCATTAACAGTTCAGAAGTAGAGGTCAGGCTTTCCACTGAGTCACTGGATCTTATCTTTTTGGATTTACCGGTGCTATCGGAATTCGCGTTCGTAGGGTTTGAAGGGCTTAACTCTGTCTCGTCGTCATCCGTCATTTGCCGCTTTGCTGCCAGAGTGTCAGCCGTAGCATGCGTTGTAGGGTTGTTATTAGGGGTAGATGTTTCAAGGTCAGCATCTCTGTCCTGTGGACAGTCGCTCGCATAATGGCCAATCATCTTGCACTTAAACATATATCGTCGAAGGTCATAAATATACGGTAATTTGTATTATCGAACTTTAACACGACCGAATCTGGCAGCCCGATAGCGTCATCCGGCTGTACATATATTTGTCTGCGAAAACTAAGGACATGTGAATATTCATCATCTAGTATTCTTGCCCTGACAAACGACATTTGCGAAAGTACAGTAAATCCAAGAGCTCTAATTTGATTCTCGAAAACATGATGGGGAATTGATGGACAAACATTTGACAAAATAATACGACGCGCAGGGTTTATTAACCGACGTACCCCAACGACCTTGTCGTTGATGGTGATGGATGAGTGGTTTAAGACCACGTCATCAACCAAAGACTTACTACTTAAATAGATGCAAATTCGTTCGTTAGAGATTCTCGATGCAAATAAAACGTTCTTGGGAGATACTATACTACCTATAGCTCTCACATAGTCCTGTAACATTAGTCCGTCGGTAGCATTACTACCGCCTGCTCTTTACCAGGGAAAATTGTTGGCGAGTCGCTCGCCATCTTGCAATATGATTTGTATTAGCGCTCCAACCCGGGGGCGAATCCCGGAGCACAAAAATTTAATTTGAGGCGAATACTGCGAAAGGACGTAGTCATTCGCCTCCCGGCCTGCCGTTAAAAGAAACTTATCTCCGGTGAACAAAAACTCGGGCGATAATACCAGCAAGTAAACGCCACCAATGTCATGAATCAATTAACTGCTGCAAATCACAATTGCACCAATTTGGGTGTTTCTTATGAGACTCACGAGGAATCGACGATATACGAAATTAGATGTAAATATACTTGCGTAAATCACAGTATGAGCGCTAAAAACGGAGAGCACGAAGAACACGTCTTCGATTGAATTTGACTCATACATAATCCCTATTGTAGACTATTTCGAGGATACCTGGATCGGTCGCACTCAACGGCGTGGGCGTCAGCGCCGCCCGCCTCTTTTCGCGCTCAACATGTGGAATTGCTCTTCAATGGTGTCCAACATGGACTTCCTAAAATAAATAATTCAGTGGAAAGGTGGCATCGAGGTTTCCAAATGCAACTATCTGCTGAACACCCGAACATCTGGAAATTTATTTCGGCATTAAAGAGGGAGCAGAGTTTGAACAAATTACGGATAGAACAATATGTCAGCGGTCAATAACACACCCAAAGTCGAAGAATATATGATGATAGTGCACAGAGACTTTTAAGATTAGTGAATGATTATGGACGTCGCAGAAAAATATATGATTATGTCGGTGGAATAGCCCATAACATATCATATTAAAAGCATGTAATATTTGTATTTCATAATTTTTAACTTTTTCACATACCTATACCTATTTTTTGTTAATAAAGGTAATAATTTATAGTTTCTGCTTTTTTTATTATTCCTGTTACAAATTACAGAACTAAGGGATCGTGAACTGAGGAATAGTGTTACGGCTAGTCCATGTTGTTTCCTTGTTTTAAAGCATATTTCCTATAGGTTACTTCGCATTGGCCTACATTTTATAAAACATGATATACAAGGGTGTATTTTTACAATGTGCCGAAATTTTACCTACGAGGTTGTAGGACAACGTAGAAAACTAAAAGCAATTTAAAAAAATTGTAGCTCAAAAAATAAATGTCATTTTATTTTTTGACATAGAATTTTTTAAATATTTTTTCCGAGTTCTACATGAAGCCAGTAGCTCGTGATTAAAATATCTGCACAACTTTCAAAATCACCCTGTATATATAGGGTGTCTCAAAAATGGCGCCAATCTCTTGAGGGGTTAAACTATTTGAAAGTTGCGTTCAATTTCGTTGTGAATTTTTTTTCCTTTGACTATTTTCTAAGTCATACACATTTTAAAATAAGCAAATTTGGCAACATCGGTTGGTATGCACAATCAACTAAACCAATTCTCCTTTGAGGTCAATGTTGCCACTGTTATTTTAGCGTATTTTGGTAGGTCATTACTCATTACTCTAAAAAGAATTACTTCGGTGTTGTTCCACTACCTAAAGGGGTCTTAGAAAAAGTAACATTGTAAAGTAATTTATAATTCAGCTGTAAAATTTGGTAATAAAGGAGATACATCTCTTTGAAATTACCATATTTAAGAGCAAGTTATACAAAATCTGTTGGTCCGATCAAATTTTGTATTGAGATTTACCTTCCCAGACCCTTAAGACCTTTAAGACCCTTAATAAAATTAAATGGTATAATGGAGGATTTTTAGGAGGATTTTTTGAAACTCCTTATTTTTCCGTGAAAAATACTATGTCTTGTAAAACAATAATTCTACACCCGGTATGTAGAAGTTATGTAGCTTACGGCCGGTTTCATAATGCATTTTAAAAGCGGTTTTAAATTTAAAACCACCTTTAGCTAAAAATTGTGTTTCATATTCATTAAAGGCGTTTTTAAATCCTTAAAATCCCCTTTAACTTTAAAAGCTCGTTGTCGGCCTTTTATCTCGTTAAAGGTGGATTTAAATAGGGAACATAACCTCAATTGCATGACAAGTGACATTTCTCTACTGCATTGACACAAATTGCTGCATTTTTTTGTGAATTATTAGGTACCCAATAAGTCAATTGATTATAAATTAACATAAAGTCGTTTTCAACGACATCGGTGCTGTCAGTGTCATTTTGAATATGTTGGTGCAGATTGTACACACAAATTCATAACCAGTATATACAGAGTATAAGAAAATCCTAGTTAAAAAAATGTCAAACAAGAAATTGAGGCTATGGTAAAAGAAAATTTATATTTCGTGAAACGATAAAACTCAATCTTCAACATGGTGTAAAACATGGTTAAACGAAGTCATCCTCGGAATCCGAATCAGACTACATTTTTTATCGGAAATGATATATAATAATTTGAATTTATCAATTTGCCGCGTCATGGTAAATTGCCAAATTAGGAAATTCAAAATTACTAAACTGAAACAGCAAGTGATGCCAACATACTGTCATACTGACAGCACGGGTGTCATTGAAAACGACTATATCGGAAACTTGTAGGTATTTAGAAAATAAAGATATTCCATGAATTCATTGCTCAATTGTTTTCTTACTAATTCAATCTGTAAGTCTAATACTTAACAGATTTTTCCTTTCATGTTCTTCTCTTTCATCTGTTCTCTGTAAGTGTAAGATCTCATTTTATACAAGTTTTGCTTTAGATTTATAAAATTCTTCTTTCACTTGAAAAGTTGGATTTGGCATCTTTGGTCGCAATCTTTTATTAATCTGCTGTTTTAATCTGGCGCTGCTCCCCTAGCAAAATGTAAAATGCAGAATGTAAACAAAAATTAAAATAGTCGAAATACAGTTCAAAGTCCGAGGGAAACAGTTGCGAGTTACCAAAACTTTTAAACGTTTACTGTAAAATTCCCTAGAATTCCCTAGGAAAATGGCTACGTAAACACGGTGGATGATTCGTTTTCGAACTAATGCAAATTTTAACTAATGTTTCGATCGTGCGGGTTTATGAAACGCAGTCTCCTTTATTTTAGATTTAAAGTCGCATTTACCTTAAAGGCGCATTTTATTAAAGGAGACTTTAGGGACGGATTCTGAAACCGGCTGTTACATCAATTACAATTATAAAAACAGTACTTGAAAATGTGTTTAGTTTTTTTTCCTGGAATTTTCTATAATTCTTCAATTTCCCTAATTCGTCATCCACCCGGTCCGGGACGTTACGAATTATCGAGTTTCTACTGTATATCATCTATTCATTTTAATTGTGACCACTCCCTAGTAACTTTTTAGTTGCTAGGTTATTGATAGGGAATTTTTGATAACACTAAATCTAGTCGCAGTTGGCAACTGTCGGAGGCGCCATTTTGACAGAAACGTCACGCTCACAGAAGACAGAACGGAGAACGACTTGCGCAAACGTTTTTCGACGTACACTGTGCGCATATCTATAAAACTGAATTTTGGTACAAAATTTTAGAATTCAAAAAGAAAATGCCACGTTGTCTTCTCAAAGTTGGGACCAAACGGTTAATATTGACTTGTTTCGAGACATTTATTGAAGCTAACGGGAAAACAACTCACAAAGAGGAACATCACCAATAAAGTTAACTCTATTTGTGCTTTTTTGCTGTAAGTGTTGTAGTTTAATACCTTCTGCCTTTTCATCCCCTGTAAATCATTTTTTTGAATTTTCTGTCTGATAAGTTTTTATCTGAAAATATTTGTATTAATCAATGCTAATTGAAAGTTCTGATTACCTTTAGTAGGTAATCCCCAGGCATTTTTCGCGTTTGTCTTACTGCCAAATGACCATTTCCTTCGTTCTTCATTAATATCGAGAATTGCATGAGGTGATTTCCAAGTTTTTACGTTAAATAATCTGTACCTGGATATAACCCGTATAACGCCACTGTTCAACAGACGTGATCACAGAATCAGACAGACGTTTTTAGTTTCTCCTACTTCAAATATTGATTTCCGTTATTAATATTGATAAATACATTAAAATCATTGCTTTACTACCATGGTCAAGTTTTGACAATTCTGACATTTTCACATCATATTCACACCACACAAATATTTAGTGTAAAACGTATGCAGCACACAGCTAAACAGCGCCTACTATATTTTTCGTTGTGGTCACAATCAAAGTGAATAGATATTAGGTACCCATATCATTGGTGCATTCGTGATGGAAAGGATAAAATTTGTGTTGCTTTACATGGGAGATACTTTAAAAAACTGGAACAACCAGAAATTAATATTCAGGCTTCTCATGCATGGCTTAAGAAATCAAATATTCACCCTGAGACGGAGGGTTTCATATTTGCAATACAAGATCGTGTTATAAATACAAGAAATTATAAAAAACACATATGCGGTTTGCAATCGGTCATTGTTAATGTAGGATTTGCGGAAATGAAGGGTAAACAATTGAACACATAATTTCTTCTTGCACCTTTTTGGCTCAAAGCGAATATAAGAAACGTCATGAATCATGATATATTCGCTAAAACTATACACATGAATTTAGCAGTTAAATTCAATTTATTAAAGGATACACAACCACATGATAGTTATAAACCAGAAAGTTGCTTGGAAAATGATAATTACTTACAAATTATATTTTGATCGAACAGTTTTAACTGACATTCATATTAAGCATAACAGACCAGACATTATTATTTTAAATAAACAACAAAAGCAAGCATATCTTTTCGATATAGCTGTTTCAAATTCACACAATATAACAGACATATAACACAAAAATTAATAAATATTTAGAGCTCTCCGTTGCTATGAGAAATCTTTGGTGTTTAGAAAAAAAATCGATTTTACCACTTATAATTTCAGCAACGGGAATAGTACCGCAATCTCTTTTTAAAACTTTAAAAATTCTGGATTTAGGAAACACATTGGTAGTTGAAATTCAAAAAGGTATATTATTATACTCATGTCATATCGTGAGGAAGTTCCTTAACATTGACACAGAACATAATATAAAAACACAACAAAGTCAAAATGTGGAGGCGAGACGCCGGTAATTATGTTGATTAGCACTGCACTATTACTTGATAATAATATCCGTAATAGTGTATGTACTCCGGCAAAATTGCCGTGCCGCCGTGTGGTGGAGAGAAATAAAAATAATAATAATAATAATAATAGCTTTTATTAACCCAAGAACAAAACTGTCCACAAAGGGTAAGAAATAATAAATAATGTATATGTATATTCATAGGCATATACATAAATAACAATAAAAGAGAAAAGAAAAGGTAAAAAAAAAACAACCTAGAAAATAATATAATAGAGAAAAATTAAATAAATAAATAAATAAATAAATCCCCAACATAACCAGCAAATACATCAACCACATCTAATTCAACAAAGACAATGCTTCAGACACAGATTACTCATATAAGCAGATAGTGCACTTGACCAGCAATGCATTTATTGTAGCGGTCCAAGATTCTTGCCGCGGTAGCTTTCGTTTGGTTCGCGCGAATTTAAAATGTGAACCGATCAACGCGGAATTCTAAAATTGTAAATAAAGCAAATAAAACCAATATATGAGTTCTAATCAATTCTATTGATGTTATGTCCATAAAAATGATACAGAAAATAAAACCAGAATAAAATATTAACGTAATATATCTTTCAGAAAGAAAAAATAATAAAAAAAGGAATACAATTCAAACAAATCAATTATTCTAAATAAAACAGTCAAAATGAAAACGGGCTAACCCATACAGATTTAATTGTGGCATGAAATAAATAAGTTTAAATTTTGTTGTAGTGAATTTAAACCACAGTTTTATTTATACCAATTAATTGTAAGTTATTATTAGGCTTTGGTTCTAAAGATATTATGTTATAGTCAACTATAACTATTATATTAAGTATATATTTCTCTATTTTCTGGGTTAGGCCGTTTTATCTTTTACACTACCTCAAATAAATGCTTCACAAAGTCACAAATGCGATACATTCAATAACTTTCTGTTTTTAAGTGTTGGACAATTTATGTTGCGGTTGTAATATTTTAATGCATAATAAATTCTCATGTGGACATACAGTTTTAGAGAATAATCTAAGGGAAAATTCTTCTTTATCGTATTTATTAACAAAACCAACTAAATAGGTTTTTAAATTCGTGCGAACCAAAACAGAGACTTGCGCACTGAAACTGGAAACAATTCCAGGTCCGAGTGCACTATCTGTTTATATGAGTAATCTGTGCTTCAGATATTCGACGACGGAATGTACCAGCATGATATTCAAATATATCAGCAAATAGCTGCAACTGGTTATACAACGTACACATAGCAATAATTGGTGAATTTTGATGGTAATTAGTGATTGAAAGTTGATTGCAGAATGTAGCACTATAACGAATTCCCAATTTTGGGATTCTAAACTTTAACATTTCAACTAATTCCGAACAATCAATCTTGCAATGCACGATTCTGTGTAAGTACAAAACAGATGTAATCTGACGCCTGACATACAAGGGTTCCAGCTGAAATTCATTGATTAAACATGTGTAGGCATAACCCCTAACTGGATAAGCACCAAATTTAACAAGGTACAAATACTTTAAAAATTTCCTTTGTATGGACTCAATGGAAGAAACATGAGTTTGATATCTAGGGTTCCATACCACACAAGCATATTCAAGGTGAGAGCGAATGAAAGCATAGAATAATAGTTTAAGGCAATCAATACTTTTAAAACTCTTAGTGTTCCTAATTATAAATCCTAACATTTTATAACATTTAGAAGATAGATGTTCATAATGTTTAATAAAATTTAATTCTCGGTCAAAAACAAAACCCAAGATAGAAAAAAGATAAGTACATATTGTAATGGATCACATAGGTTCGCTAAATTATTTTTTCCACGATTTCAATGAAATGTTCTTAAGAGCTATACAGGGTGTTACGGAAGTCCACGTAATAAATTTAACCTCCAGTAGGACTCGTTAAAATAAACTACTATTTTATTTATAATTTTTTCTAAAAAATTTTAAAAACAGAGTTAAAATTAAATATGATTTGACCCTAAAATTCATACCAGCTGATGTGTTTACACGTCCATTGCCAACGAACCACGAAAAAAGAATTACTCGATTAAAACACTCGAATGAAAAACAGTAAAAACTGTTGGTATTAGAACAGCGATCGTTCTTTTTTCAAAAAACTGGTATAGTATATTTCAAACCAAGGTAAGAAAATGGTTTCTTGCAGACCGCAGGCAAAGATTATAAACCGAGTCGTAGACGAGGTTTGTAAGTGCCTAAGGTCTGCAAGGACACTTTCTTAACAAGGTTTGAATACAATTTTTTTCCCTACCGGCACAACTTTGTTGAAAAAAGTCAAAAAAGATGGTTATATTCGTGATTAAAACGAAAATTTTGAGAATTGAATAGTAGGCTGTGTTATTTGTTTAATTAACTTGTCATCGCATTTGAAGATTTGAGGTTTGTTCGAAAATTTGATATAAACAGGGTAAAGTAATCTACCTACCTAGCTTATCTGTTTATTTTAGATTATATGATTGACCTACCAACTTACTTCATTGAATTGGCTTTCATTTATCAATAACTTATTTCACTTTTGACACTTTTGACATTTGTATTTTGGTACAGTTTTACCATAAACATTTCATGATTAACTTTCTTACCTTAGCGAGAAAGTTGAATTTTCTCACCTCAAATGAGGTATCCTGGTATCCACAGCCTACATTTCCAACCGGTAGGGAGAAAAAGTTTTTTTCCGCACAAAAACATTTCCACTCTGTGTTTCGTTTCAATTGATGATTATCCCATGAGCGAAGTGTCAAATTAGGGGTTAGAAAAACGTATTACATATTGAGATAGGTTAATAATAATTTCACTGACCTGATTTAATCATAATAAATGTTCAAAATGGCGGCCTTCATTATTCAAGCAGACTTGTGACCTTCGGGACAACTAACATTTCTGGATTTTCACGTATGTTGTCGGCCGTTTGCATCACACGGGCAGTTAATTCTTCAATGGTATTAACCGGATCATTCAGCACATTTTTAAGAAATTTACCTATACAAGTTTTTTTCCGTGAACAGGTCGTATCAATCGAGTGAAAGCCGCAAGTTATTATTTGCATGATTTATTGTAGGTAGGTACACTTGAATGCGAACATTTCAAAAATTCCTGTGTTTTAATGAGTGATATTGATATTACATATCAAGACAGGCGGAATTTTGAAAACACCAACTAAAAGCTGCGCGCTGCCTCCGCGAGGCGGCGCGACAGTCTTCAGAAAACGATATCGGGCAAGCGTATAGGATGCTGCAAGACGGGAAATCGACGCTTGAGTTGAACAAAACACCCCTAAATAATGACGCGTTCTGTTTTATGTAGGTTATTGTAGGCCACTTTTGCAGGAGTTGCAGGTTCTTTATGTGGTGTCCTGGATCACTGAGAAATCTTTAAATAAAATAAATAAATAAAATATTTGCATCCTGTCGTCTCTTCGTTATGTTCCAGAAAGTGTTCCCCTAACCATTGTACATTTTCTTCGCTGAAGCGATATAACTTGTGATAATCTCCATTGCGACTTGTAACTCTTGGTGGATAATATTTTTGAGATCTTACATGTCTGAACGCTGCCACTTTCAGCATGACTAAATTTTTAAGCCAGGGGGAAACCAGACCTAAAACTTTTAAGTTTTTACCTTATTATGTTCAGCTTTTACTTGTTTTATTCACACCGTTTTCAGTAAATGCTGGAAAAATTAGTTTAAGCTTAAGGTATAAGATTTTGCTTTTTAGTTTTAGCAAACGCTGAATTTTTATTCAACCAAAACAGCTTTTACTTAAAAATTTTAAGTAAAAGTACTCGCTTAATTTTTATTCACACTGCCCAATGATAACATTGTAAAAAGCGGTCGTTCTTTTTTCAAAAGACACTGTAAACTTATTATCGCGCAAAAACATTTCACTTTCGCTTTCGTTTCAATTGATCCCATGAGCGAAGTGTCGAATTAGGGGCTAGAAAAATGTAAACTAGTATCGTGCGTTCAAATAAAATGAAACCATTTAGAACAGTGTAAAGTTCGAAGTTCCCGCCGTTTGACACAAATGGCATTTGTTTACGTTTAATCGGGACATAATTGAACATGTTTGTTTTCAGCAAAGGGTGCCCCTATACAGGATGTCTTAAAATTATCGTATTCCGAGTTCGAGGCTTAGTAGGGGACATCCTGTAGACCAAGTAAAAATGTTTAGAAAAAAATATCAAAGTTGTCAATATTTGTTCAAAAGTACCTGATTAATATTCTAGCTATGTTGTACTTCCCTTTTGAACAAAAATTGGATAAATAAAACTTTTATTTTTTCGAGATAAAGCGGTTTTTTCAAGAAATGTCTTTTCATTTATATTTTAATATTTTACATAATCATCCTCACCATATTTCAAAATGAATGTCAACCATTTATACACTGAGTTTTTTTTAAGTCTGGCCATAGAGTTTTACATGCTAATTTTTCAACCCCCTGTTAACTTTTGTTCCGATAAAAATATTCAAACCATTTTTGGAACAAAGTTGGAAGATTTTTTAATCTATAGGATAGATTACAATTTAATATCCCAAACTGTCGAAAAAGTTGTGAAAAAAATATTTTTTAGGGCGCCGAAATAATAGTACGTCGAGCGGCCGCCAGAGTAGCACCATTGTCGGCTCAACCAGCACCTGACGATCTCCACTTTTGGACGCTTTCGGCGCGTTAAAAAATATTTTTTTCACAACTTTTTGACAGTTTGGCATATCGAATTGTAATCTATCCGATAGTTTAAAAAATCTTCCAACTTTGTTCCAAAAATGGTTGAATATTTTCATCGGAACAAAAGTTAACAGTTGAAAAATTAGCATGTAAAACCCTATGGCCAGTCTTAAAAAAAAACTCACTGTATATTTTATTTGAAGAAAACATAATGAAAAGTTTGAACCTTCAGACCCATATATCTTTGTAAAGACCCCCCTTAGATTCCTGAGATTTTTCCCTACAAAACCCCCGACTTGGAATACGTTAATTTTGCGACTCCCTGTATATTTGCTTCGAGAATAGGATTCGTTAAGTTATTCTATTTTTAATGTAAAACATTGCAAAGAAAGAAACAAAGAAAAATTGTTTTGGCTCTAAATTTTCGGTTAGCTGTCAACATGCTACGCTTTAAAAAAGCACAACAATTGGCGGTTTCCAACGCCTTCCCAGCCTAGGATTTTATTTGAATGCGTGATATACAGAGTTATTCTCGAGAGGGGTACTTCTGAATTTTTATTTTGCCGCAACCAACAATACAATGGCAGTGACTACTAAATCAAATGTGTTATTTCTTTTAAATTAGAAATCAAAGTAAGTTGAATAGATTTGTCAGAAATGTCAGATAACCTGTATTTAATCAAAATTCAACAAATAAATTAACAAATTAAGTTAATGTAAAAGGTGTTCGAAGTGTCTACCATCGGCTTGGAAACATCCGCAGCGGCGTCAGAATTCCTTCCACGCTCTCCAAAATGAGGATCATATCAGTCTTTTCGTCGTTATTGTAAAAACATTTTTTTCGAATTGACAAAGATTTTTTGCTTTAACGTCAAAGAGACAGGACTAAGAGCCGTCGTGGATTCAGTTATAATTATTTTCAAAATTTGAAATCAAGATATTGTTGCAATGTGTATAATGGGTTGCGGCAAAAAGAAATTCAGAAATACCCCTCTCGTGAATAACCCTATATTATATTGGGTGATTCAAAATGAGTGTGGATAAGTATGGCAACTATGTACGAAAATTTAAGTGAGAACTCTGTAGGTAGGATATAGTTGACATTTATTTGGCAGTTCATAGTCGCGCACTTTTGAAAATTGTGAAATCAATATGCAATGATATAAAAAAATCACATGCACGCTAATGAAATGTCATACAAATGTCAATTCTACCCCACCCACACAGTTGCCACATAAATTTTCGTACATAGTTGCTATACTTATCCACAATCATTTTGAATCACCCAATATCATAAAGAGTAGAAGTGAGTCTTTTTGTGCCAAGCCCAGAAATTGAAGACCGAGACGCTGTCGAGGTCCGCGGCAACTGGGCGAAGCATAAAAAGACCTTCTACTCTGAATAATATACTATTTTATCTTCAAATGGATCACAAAAAAAATCGAACATGAACTCATTTATTTTTTTTTCCTGCAGTTGCATTAATATTACAATTTTCAAATTTTAAGGCAACAGTAATTCCTACTTCCCTTGTAATATTATTTGTACTATTTTTATAATATTAGTAAAGTCTACAACACCACCTAAATTACTCGATGTACTTCCAACAAATTTCCAGGTAATAAAAACTTTCTCAAAATGGTGAATGATCGCGATTTGCAATTATTAGTATCCTAAACTTTAACTAAGATAGCAGAGCCCAAATTTTCGATATCTCTCATTGAATTCTTCGCATCACAAGCGCCGGTCAGATATAACCTACAATATGTAATATTTATAATTCTTCCTCTAGGGAACTCAGAAATTTTACCTTTTTAGCCAGATACTTTTCATCATGAGCATTATGTAGCAATCATACTTTTCGGGACTTTGGTGGGACTACATCCTACATAGTTTGCCGCGATCCGCGTCAATTATTTTTCTGGAGGCGGAATGTATATCGGAAATCAGTTATTCGCTAAATATAACAAAAATTATCGAAATGTGAATAGCAAACGATTACAATTTACAGCTGTTTACTTTTTAATACTGAACGGTAATCTTGAGTTATTTTTTAATTTTGACATCATGACATCTGACATATACAACGTGTCTCAGAAATAAGTACATTAATTTTAACCAGTGACAGTTCTCGTCAAGAACAACAAAATTTTTATGTACCATTTTTTCGAAATATAATTTTCATTTCAGTATTTTTCCCTTCCCCATAAATTAACGAGCTGTCTATTTACTCACATTTTCTATTTGACCCAATGACAGTGACCGTGTAATACTTTTTGTAAAATCAATGAAAAACATTGTGTGTTTAGAATAGTTTTTCCGCTCTGCGGCCGAGGTGTAGTTTTTAGTTAGTTTTGTGAAAATGGCGAGTTTATTTTTGAGTAGTGAATACATAGATATTGTGTTGGTGTATGGTGAAACGTCGGGAGTGCTCCTCGAGTCTAAAGAATTTCCGTGCTACTTCTCCTTGTGGGGTACATGAAGGACTTGGTATATTTGGTCCCAATTGATACTACAATTGAAGTTTTAAGAGAACGAAAAATGCTGCCCAACAATTCGCAATAACAGCTGGAAAAAGTGGAAGAATCATTTCGTCGGCGCCTTCATTATTGTATTCACAATTTAATTCATACACTAAAAATCCCATAAGCAGCGGTGTTTTTGTCATTATGACAGCGAAAAAAGTTTGCCCTAACTTTTCCAGCGACAAAAATTGTCTTACCGAATTACACTCAAGCTTTTTTTGTGTGTCGAAGTAAACTTGACATTTATAATTCGAGTTTTGTTGTCTGGCAACAAAATTCTCATTGAAATGTCAAGTTTACTTCGACAAAAAAAAGCTCTCGGGTAATTATAAGTGACAATAACGGCGGTCACTTTGAACATTTCTTGTAATGGTTAGTAATTACTAATTAGTGATTACTGTGATTACTCTAATTAGGTACTTCATGAGAATTTGTACGGATTAATACACTAATTTCAGGAAACATTTTGTCATTATTTGGGTATGGTCGATTCATTAGGGTCAGTTTAAAAAATTTATTATTAAAATTGTTTTCATTTAATATCTACCATATAATTCTCTTTTTTCTCTTCCACCCTTGTCAAGGGTGCAAGGGGCGCAGCAATTAGCCGCTGTACTTAAGTTCGCAAGAAACATGTGAAAGGTTTCTTGCATTTGTTTTTTGTTCTTCGCTTATCGGCATCGGCGAAGCAAGTAATCCCCATAGGCAGGTAACGAAATTTGTGCCAAATCTTTCAATAATTTTAATTGAATAACTATAAGGTTTAGGAAAAATAGTATATTAAGTATAAAGAACGATAATGACAATGTACCGATCGAAGACAATTGTTTGGAGGAGGAGCGCAGCGACGACTCCAAATATTGTCTGAGATCGGTACATTGTCCTTAACGTTCGTGATGCTTATGAGATTTTTTGCGCGATTGAATTTTTATTACAAAACATTTATATCTAGAATAGGCCCAATGCGATACGTGTTTATACCCTTCACATCGTGTTGCCATAACGTCGATTTTTGTATCGCGTTTCTAAGGCAATCTACAAACAGTTACCGCCATTGCAGTTTTTGTGCGCAAATATCCCCAGTCGTGTTGAAAAAGAAGCAGTAAAATGAGTGATATTAGTCATTCCGAAAACGCAGTAGATGTAGAAGAAACTTGGAATGTGGGATGCGTTCAACTCTGATTTCTGAGAAATCCAGACAACGCTAGGACTAGGAGTCACTCGTTTCCTCGAAGTTCAGCTACATTCTTAGCTAATAAAGATGAGGACCTTCTTGGACTGAAAAGACACAGAGGCTGGAAATCTTCAAGTAGGTACAGCTGAAGGCTACATTGAAAATTGTGCGAATATCTGTTATGTTGGCGGTGTTGGTAGATGGAGGAAAGTTACCTCCTTTTATCATTTTAAAGAGAAAAACTCTACCGAAAGAAGAATTCCCACCTGGAATGAACAAAATGTCTAATAGTGGATCGTGTAAATTACCTTCTGATCGTTTTGGTTGCGTTTGTGGACAATTTATATTTGCAAAAAAAGGAAGACCAATGTCAGAAGCACTGAGATCAGGATATCTGCATTAATTTGGTTTTGCAATAACAAATCACAAGAAGAAATGGGTTTCACACGTTTTTTTGTGAAAGCTGCAGGATAACTCTAATATGATGGGTATCTGGAGAAAAAAAAATATTTCTTCGATTTGGAGTTCAAGTATTTTGGCGAGAGCCCGTGAATCATGCAAACGACTGTTATTTATGCATGAAACGGACTAAAGGTGTCGGGTGTTCATTTAATATTCTGGTAGCATCACCTATGGAAATCTGTTGTTTTGAAAAACGGATGTCGCAGCGTTAAAATACGACATAACCTCACTATAAAATAACAGCATGACACGAATTATGATAAAAATTAACACAATTACAATTCACGCACAAATTAATCAATTTATTAAATGAGGTGCTTCGCTACACTTTAATGTTCGCATTTTTAATGCATTTATTACATTTTCTAACATGTTCGGGGCGTTATTAATTTCTTCAATTTTTCCTCTAATTTTTCCATCCTGTTGAAAGTATTCTTCCTGCAGTTCATCAAAAAATGGTTCCAAAATTTTCTGTCGATACTTTGCTGCATTTATATTGCCTAAAACCAGCAATTAATTTAAAAAAATTGATTTTGAAATCATGAAAATTACCTTCAATTACCACTGTCATACAGTAAGGATACAACTGTACATCTTTTCGTAACAATTTGTGGCACGTTCCTACTTTCCTACACAAGGTTCAGTTTGTTGCGATAACTGACGTATTGAAGTGTGGGGCGCATTTTGCATTATTTCCCTTGCAGTTTCAATACCTGCAGCAGTGCCTTTTAGCGGCCGACCTGTGGTTTTTCTTTGGTAAACGCCTCGAGTTTCACCAAACAACTTTACACACCGGCTCAGGTTATCTTCGAAGGTTTTCCGTCAACAATAACATTGGGAAATTCGGCGACAAACTCTTCTAAGCAGTTTTGTACGGAGTAGATCCATGAACCATTCACTTTCAAACCATTGCGATTGCGAAAATAACTTTCAATCAAAAACGTTTTCTGCTCTAACGTGAACACCAGCAAAAAATAAACGTCTCTGAACGGAAATGTCAAAATGTGACAGTTCTACTCTAATTTTACTAACCGGAAGTTCAAACGACGACGTGCCTTAACAAAAACAAAATATTTCCATAGGTAATGCTACCAGAATATTAAATGAACACCCGATATACATTCCAAAAACAATAATAAAGTTCTTTGTCCTGATGTTCTGTTTGTTACAAAGTCGATTCTACGTTCGGAAATCCTACCCTATCCTGTTTGTCTTTGAAAGAAAAAAATGTTTGGATATCCTTTAAAAATTTTGGCAAAGGATTTTTAAGAAATAGAAAAGATGACTAATATCTGGAAATTGTCCCAGAGTTATTGCAAAATTATCACCAGATGGGTGTAAATATGTCTCTTAAAATACATTTCCTTCACTGGCATTTGGACGAAAACTTAGTTAGCACGAGTGACGCGCAGGGCGAGCGGTTTCATCACGATGTGAAATTTTTGGAGATCGACACGAAGGCTTTTGGGATGAAGGTATGTTAGGGGATTACTGTTGTTCTGTTATAAGGGAAACTGATGCTGAAAATTATAAGAAACAAAGTAAAATAGGTCATTTTTAATTTTGTTGATTTTGGAATTACGCTTGTATTATTATTGTTAATGATTAAATAGTTCTTTAACCTGACGTGATAGAATTTTTTGAATATTTTTTCTGAACTCAGTGTCCCAAAATCTACAAAAAATTACAATTTTCAGCTAAGGCATATAAACCGTATAAACCAGTGTACTCGTATTAGCAGCCGTAGATAAAATGTGCATAACACGTGGGCTAAAACATATTACAGTAAATTCGTGTGATTACAGATGAACTCCGATTACGCCCACGTCATCTGCAATTTTCACACTCGAGTCCTGTGATAATGCTTTTATCCTACCAACTATGTAAATAAATTTTCTATTTCAGTGTTATAATAGTTATTTATGTATTAAGGGCGTAATGAAGGCGTTTGTGGCCCGCGGCGTGACATTAACACGCTAGCGTCACAAACGCTAATTATGCCCGTGGTACATACAAAATTTTATGTCCGGTCGAAGTTTTGAATTTTATAATAATTTAGGTAGATTCAATTTTAAAATAACGACACAAAAATCAGGAAGGTGGAATAAGCCAGTTATTGTTATTACTGTAGTAACGGCATAAACAAGGGCGGCAAAAACTTTTACAGCCCTGGGCCATAATATACTGAATTACGCCCTAAAAACTAGTCCATAAGTAGGCAAAAATCGCCCGATCGGATATAAAGAACATTTTATGACACTGTTTTCAACTGAAAACAATTGGATAAAGTTCAGTTTTATAGCATCGTTTCTGGGGATTATTGAATATTGGGTCGGTATTGATAGTAAATGTCACTGTTAAATTAAATGTGATGTCATTCGAATCGGAATCCATGTTTTGGATCAAAATATGTAAACTATTAAAGGGGTTGATTATTATCGTAACAACATTTGGGAGACAATTTGAAATTTAATTTTCAAGGAAATGACATTGCTTCATCAGTACCAACCCAATTCCATTGAAATAAAAGTCACTAAATAATTACATATTTTATATTTAAAAAATTAGGGAAGCCGAAATAGAAAAATTACGGTCGTCGTGCCCTAAACCCTCTTGTTCGATAGTCTTGTGCAACTTATATAATAATATATTGGGCGATTCAAAAGTGTTGTGTGTGTGGGGTAGAGTTGACATTTGTATTACATGTCATATGCGTGCATTTGATTTTTTTTTTGTTCGACACTGTCAGAATTTGAGAATTTTCTCCTGTGTGAACGGATTTTGATAAATCACAACTTGTCAAAACGAAACGTCAAGCTAATTTTAAAGAATTTAAGCGATTTGGAGCCTTTAAGGGGCTCGTCGAACAAAAAAACCTTGCATTCAACTATGTACATAATTGCCATATTTATCCACAATCATTTTGAATCACTCAACCTACCAGAAGTCCCTTAACGACTCGTCCTAATATTTGCTTACTCGTTCAGCAAAACCTCACTTTCCGGACTAGATACGTAAACTATTATTAAATTAGAATTCTATAAAATATTATATCGAGCGATTTTTTCTAACAGGAAGTTGTCAATGTAAAATTTAACATCAGTATACAAGGTGTACTCATGGGTGACACAATCTCCTATTATAGTCCCTGGAAAAAAACACAAAACTCCCAAAATGTAGAATCTGTTGTTTATATGTTTAAAGACAAGTCCTCCTCCACCATCGTTTATGCAGACAGAAGTTTCTAAAATATATCTGGTCAATTAATTAATATCCAATAATAAAATTATCTATAATTGGTAAAGAGCAATATCTTGCTCAGCGCATTACCATTTTGGTAGCCAGCACATAGCGTTTCAGATGTTAAATATGTTTCGAAATTGGGCGGAAGATGCGAAAGGCAATTTTGACGGCTCATTAAAGGAACTCTCATACTTCTTAGTTCACCTGACAGTTTATTATTTTCAATCGTGTGACCCCAGGCGTTAATCTACAACAACGCAGTTTTATAAAATATAACCGATTTTCATATGAACAGCATCAAACCTACATATCCAAATTCCTTTTTCTCAGAGCTCGAAAAATTGTCCAAAATTTTTGTCCAGTCAACACAGACCGGTTGAACCGTGAGTGAAAACTTGAAAACCTTTTTTGACACCATTATTGCAATATCTCCCGAATTGGAGTAGTTTTGGGATATACCCTTGTACTGCACAGGAACGAAAATATCTTCCACCTTAAACAAAAAATGCAAAAGCGAACTTTTTCAATTTGTTTAACATAATCAACCTCAGAGAACTGCGCTTGATGGGCGTCGCGAGGATCGGAAAAGCTACGATAATATTTTCCAACTGCAAGTGTGTACTCACTTTTGGGAAGCAATTTACCATCATAATCTGTGACACAGTACGCAGCTAAAAAATATTACAATTGCCCTGATAATCGGCGGATTCGGAAATAATCACCTGTCAAAATAATCCTTTCACTTATTAAAGTTCCACTGCAATATAATTTGCTTGTTCCTGGACTTTCCCCTCGTTCATAAATAGCTGCTTGCCAAGGAAATTCTCCTTTTAAGGCTGTACTTCCGGTCACGATTAATGCGGCGCTGGAATTGAATTTTTGACCGCACACTACAAAATTATTCTTAACAAATTCTCTTTATCGATGCCGTAGATGTTTCTGTTCAACATATTTTTTTTAAATGACTAACCTGGGACACACTTAGGAGCAGGTCTTGACCAAGTGCCATCCACACACAGTAGAGGACCAAGATTTAAACTTTTTTCTTCATAAAATGGGGCACACTTGAACTTCGCAATTGTACCATCCTCGGGATCCGTGCAGTTGTCAATCTCTTTGCCTTTAAACTCACAAACCACTTTGGTTGTGACCGTATTCTGTATGGACGAGCAAGTCTCTGAAGTAAGGTTGTCAAAAATGTAAATTAGGTTTAAAGGAATGGTTTCGATATTTACTTAGACATTTGACAACTTTTCCCGACCAACTTCCAGAACGGCATACAAGAAGGTCATGTCCATCCAGTTTATGTTTCTCGTTGCATTGTACTCTCAGAATGGTACTTTTCTCGACAAATTTTCCTGCTGAAAGCAGTTGAGAGGAGTTTCCCAAAACTGACCAGCGACCTGAATCAGGATGTTCCGGCAAAATACAACCACCCCTTAATCATGTTTATCAATGTGTTCTTCCAAGTCGCAATTTTTACTTACTGTGGTCGTTTGGTTGGCTCAGTGGGTTCAGTTGGGTCAAGGGTAGATCCAGTTTCATCAGTAATGGTGGGTGGTGGAGTAATTATTGTTGTGCAATTTTCACACTTGCCATCGTCACCAATAGATCTAAAACTAAAAGGTAATCGAGACATTTCTCTGACTTATTTCAACTCACAGTTTGAATCGAACTAAATTTCTTAAAATAAAATTGTCAGAGTAATTGTAGACTACAGTGTAGAAGCCGTACTGGTGACTGTTACATCTTTTTTCCTCAGTGTCAGCTAGAGGCGAGAAGCTTAAAACACCAGCAATAAAAAATCTGTTTGAATATTTAAAAACTAATCCCCCACCGCCGTTTCCCGTGCAAACCGAAGAACCTGCAACCAGTTTCGAAAATACTACCGTGCCGTACACGGCCGATTGGAAAGTAATTACCATTTTTCATGTAGCCTGCACATAATTTATCATAAGTTACAAATCTTTTATATTCTTTTGATACCTCTTTTTTACACTTTTTCTTAGGGATAGATGGAACTCTTAGTTGTCTGAGAACATCCGAGCTGTTTTCTCGAGTGTAACCCCAACCGCTTACCTTTAATATAGCATAAGAAAACAACAAATTTTAATGCGTAAATCTTACAAATCCCTTTTTACTTTGATCGGAGTTTAATATGGCACTTTCATAATTTCTTGTCCAGTCAATGCAGACAGGTTGAACTCTCACCGAGAGTTTGAAAGTTCTTAACGTAACAATTACAGCAATGTCTGCCAATAAATTCTGAGCATCTCCTTCGTATCCGTCAGGGACGAACATGTCTTGGATCTCGGTAGAAAATAAAATAAAATTAATGTTCCCTCTACGTTCTTAATCCAACTTACGACAGAGGTTTGAGAATGACTTGAGTCGCGAGGATCGTCATATGTAATGTAATGTTTTCCAACTACCACAAGGTAATCTCCCTTGGGAAGCATTTTTCCGTAGATATCGGTTATGCAATGTGCGGCTAATAAATTAAAAAATACAAACGGATAATATCAATACGTAAATGACAGATACAGGGTGTTAGGTAGATCTCCTGTCAAACTTTATAGAAAGCATCAGAATGCTGATCAGATTTAAAAAGTCGTCAGTCGTTTTTGTCTCAACTGCACAGTTTATTTTAAATCTGTTGACAAAAAAAGTACACCAACTCGCCGAGAACCACTGAAAATTGTATTATTGCAGTCACTACTACCGTAAAAAATGTAAAGCAATATCCTTGGAACCGAAACTTTTTCTTAATTGTGATTCTCAAACGATGGGGTACCTTTTTTCCGCAACCCATTGAGAACGAAATTAGCATCCAAATTAAAAATGGTAGAGGAAAAATGTTGCCTGATAATGAACTGTTTACATTTTGGCAGATCATTTACCTAACACCCTGTATGGTTAAGGAAGAACAGGTGAATTCTGATAGTAACTTAAGAGATATGATGAAAACGTATTGGCAAAGAACAAAGAATATTGTTAATTGTCGTAGTAGATTATAAAGCAAAATTATAAATAAAAATTGTAGAAAGAGAATTAATTTGAGAAAAAGCAAAGTCGAGAATTTATTGGAAAAAATTGTTAGTGGAAGAACACTGTGAAGCAGAAAATATTTCGACGTGTGACGCCGTAGATTTAGAAGAAAAGGACTGGATGAAATAAATATGAGGACTCTATAGTGATTGCAGAAAAGAGGAAAGAAGTTTCACTTTCGCTTCGAATGCGGCAACCCCTAAACCGTGAAGAACTTACCAGTCAAGATCACTCTTTCGTTTAACAAAGTTCCTCCACAAAGCAACGATTGATTTACAGAGTGATACAAAGCTGCTTGCCACGGAAACTGTCTTTTCTTGGAAACCCTTCCACCAACGATCAATGCGGGGTGTCTCGTTTTCGAGATCTTGCCGCACACTACAAGAAATCGCAACATTTTCAAATTGCAAATTTAATGACCACGATCGAACCTGGACGACAATCGGGAACGCTTTCACTCCATTTGCCAGCGGTGCAGACCGCTGTAGGTCTGGCAAGACGCGAATCCTCGTAGAAGGAAGCACACCTGAAGTGTGCTATGGTGCCGTCGAGGGCGTCAGTGCAATTGATCGTCTCTTTACCATTCGCGATACATTTGACCGTCAATATTGAATTGGAATATATTGGAGGACATATTTCTAGAAGCGAACTTTGAATTTATTTGGTCGTGTTAAGTCAACTAATTTACTTGAACAATGACCAATGTCTGGTGTCCAGCTTCCGTTTAGACAAAGAGTAATTATACAACCTTCCACTAAGTAAGTTTCCTCACATTCTATTCTTAAAACTGTATATTCTGACACCATTCCTGGTATCAATCTAGATTTGTTGTTTAATATTGACAACCGACCGAAGGAAGGCTGCGGTGGTGGAAGACACTCGCTCCTTAAACAACTCAACGAGTTAAGTTAGGCGGTAGTCATGATAAGCTGACTTAAAAACTACAGTCAATAGCAAACAACACTTGAAAATCTAATCCAGGACTTACCTAGCATTGATTATTTCTTGGATAACTGAAAAAAATATCTGTGTGGAGAAATTATTTTATTTTTTTGCAGACTCACCAATGAAACACAAATAGAACAATTTAATGAGACTCGTTGTATACATATTTGGTGGTTTAACTTGTTTGTGAAACTGTTTCGGTCACTCGATAAATAACAAAACGTCTCTGTTTACCATTTATATCTTAACTAAGTAACGTATCTGACATTTTTTAAATTTATCGTTGATTATAAGGTCACGCGCGTGGTTTTCCGTCACTTGATATCCTATAAGTTCACCCAAATGTGAGATTAAAAATTAAAAATAATAATTTACTTGGAGATTACGTTTCGAAATTTTATTCGTCATATGTACGAATTTATTTCACTATCGAACCAGAACATCTAGGAATAATCGAAGAAAGTGGAATCACCGATAATATTCAATTTTCAATTATTCATCGAAGGGACACCAGATGAAGATGGTGGTACCGACCGTTTCATTGTAATTTTACCTTAAAATATTTTACCATAAGGGTCATTTTTGTCTCATTCTTGTCAAATCAGGTAGAAATTCCAACGAATATCATAGAGTCCGCACACTAAGGAGAACACAGGGAATCCAAATCTGTCCGTGAAGTTTTGTCCAGTGGCGTATCACTTGCGTTCAGAAATGGGGGCATCAGTTTTTATTTGAATGATTGTGATACCGCTTTAATCAAAAGTAACCTCGCTCAAATAAAGAAATAAAAATTATTTCGTTTTGAAAAGAACTGATTTTAATGCAATAGAAAACAACCCTGAAATCATGAAACAACGAAACGAACACTAGCGAAACAGATCACAAATGAACGTACGCCTCTGACGCCGCATGGTCGGTAAGCGGTTCTACTTTCCCACCCTAGAATTCGAAAAATGGACTCGACCAACGTAGTTGCGCCTGCCGCGCAACTTTATTGGTGTGTTCTCCTTAAAGTGTTGGCACTCTAACATCTACAGGGAGCGTTCTTAGTAAATTCAGATTTAATCGTAATACTCTAGGAAATACAACTACACAATGCCGCTCCCTGCATTTGGTGAATATTATAGTTTTATTAGTCGGGCATTCAGAGTCAGAATAAAGCCCTATAGTGTCAAGGTCCGTCGGACAGCAGAAAATGCAGCCACGCCACACTCAATCGGAAAAGGATCTTTGACAAACAGCTGACACGTGAAAGGAGTTGCTCATAAGTCTGATGATATCTTTCCTTTTTACTGTTCCCGATAATGTTCCAATTTTTTTTATTCACACGTCACTGTCCAAATTTTTAGCGCAATCAATTTTTAAAAAATTAATTATTCTCACCTCGAAACGTTTTCTCAGGGTCATCACTGTCTTCTCCTAAATTAAATTAAAACGTACTGTATTAATTCCTTGTTTATTACACTGTTTTTCGTTTGGTTTTCCTCTTTTGTCAATTGTATTTCACTATTTCTCAAAACTAAAGTCCATTCAAAAATCAAAAAAACACCACCTGTTGCTTTGGGCTGGCAAAATTTAAAAAACTCTAGGTAGATATTTTTTCATACTATGTTGGTAACTATAAATTATGACATTTATTTGATTCAAAATAAAATTCAATTGCTTTGAATTTCGTTCATATTGTTTTATTAGTAGCACGTTTCATTTATTGATTCTTATTATTTTTGCTTAAACATGCTCAGAAAAACAAGACACTTAACATTTAATCTCAAAATTACAAGTCTCACCAAATTTTACACTAGACAGCGTTGCCGATAGTAATTATCGAAGAAAATGCGACGTTGGTGGTTTTTTGATTTTTGAATGGACTTTATTTCCTATCTCTATTAAATGTCAAACTGACGCAAATATGAAATAGTTTTGAAAAATAGCGAAATACAATTGACAAAAGAGGAAAACCAAAAGAAAAACAATGTAACGTCCACATTTTTATTCAGACCATTAAAACTAAATAAACAACTTGTTGACATAACAACTATGCTTATGCACCATCAAAAAGATCAGCAAGGGAAACTCTGCTTAAGAAATTGTTGAATACAATTCCGTATTTCTCAGCATGAGAATCTCCATGGACGAATGCGAGATTATCGACAATTTCTTTTTCGCGTTTCGTCATCGCTGATTAAATTTGTGGGAAAAAATTGCCCTTTCGTTTAATTCACAAACAATAGAAGGCATTAATCGGGATGCAAAAGTGTTAAAAGAAAAGTGGACCAATTTGAAACGTGTGACGGTGAAAAACCACGCTTCAACAAGACCAATTTGTATTATGTTGGATATTTTCACGACTTTCCTCCAGTAACAGAACAACCGTGTTTTTGGAAAGTCTAAATCTAATGTAAAATTCTTTGTCGTTCCAATATTCTAAATGATTCCTTCTAATTTGCAGTCGAGAATTTTTACGAATTCTTCCCAAGTTAACCACAAAATCTGCACCAAATTAACACAACTGCCAGCTGAGCTATTTACGCCCCCCCGAATTTCAAATTTTTAACCTGAAAATCTAATACGCACGTGATTGCGCACAAGCAATGTTACCAATGTCTCGAAAATAATGGTTACTTAACCAACATTTATCTAATCAAATATTTGGTACTGAAAAACGGCATCTCGGTTAAAATATTGGTTAACTTTTAACCAGTGTTACTTAACTGGAAAGTTAACCAACCACTGAACAACTGGCTGTAAAACATCGGATTTTTAATTTCATAAAAATCTGTTGACAAATAACCGAGATATTAGGCTCGAAAGTCTAAGATGCTTAGATGGTAAACCTGTAAAGTAAACCTCGTCAGTTTTTTTTGTTCGTTTGTTGTGGTAGTCCTTCAGTGAAGGTTCCCATACCTATACTGCACCTAAAAATGTAGGTAGCACATGATAACCTGATTACATATTTAGAATTTTATGAAGTTTACCTTACAGGAGGTTACAAAAACCTGTTTGTTTTTTCAAAATATTCTAATTGACATATTTACAAATTTATACAGGGTGACTGACGAAAAACCTTTGATGCTGTATCTTGCTTATTTTTTATCCGATTTGAATAAATGACACGTCAAATGAAATAATTTTGAAGGCACTTCAATACCAACTTAATAAAATAAAAATCTTGTGTCCAGTTTTTGACAGATGAACATTAACTTCTTTTTTTCAAATAGCACTGTACATTTTTTTCTATTCAGTATTATAGAGATTTATCTTCTGAATATAAAAATGTAAAGAACTATACCCATTCATTAAACAAAAGTCGAGAAATTAAAGAGTGAATGTACAAAATTTAAAAATCAAATGACCAAAACAAACAAGAGCGAAGATTGTTCTAAATGCTCGAAATGACTAAGTAAGCTGTGAATATTCATTTGTCAAAACAGTTTGATAATAATAATGTTGCTGTGGAAGAAAATTTCCAAAGACGATTTAGTGTTAACGTGTGGTGTGGCATTTTTGGAGACAGAATGGACTAGTGGGTCCCTTTTTTATTGATAGGAGTCTCGATCAAAGAAAATATCATATTATTTATTATCAAACGACATAAGCAACTTTCTAGATGAGATACCATTAGCAGTGTTGAATAGAGTCGTGTTTCATCAGGACGGCGCCATACCACGTAATGCACGCATGAATTTTGTATTTTTAAATCATTTAAATCATTTTGGTGAACGATGAATGGGTGCTCATGGAGCTATTCGATGGCCCGCTACATCCCCAGATTTGAATCCATTGGATTTCTTTATCTTCATTCGAAACTTTCGAGAGAATGTTTATTTGACCCCACCAGGTACCCAAAAAGAGTTAAGAAAGTGGATAGTGCCAGTATGTCAGGAAAAACCCCGAAATTTTTTACTGAATGCAAAAGTGGGTATTTCTAGAAGGTATCGACAGTGACTGCAACAGCATTGAGGAAATTTTGAGCAACTAGAATAGATTTTGTATTGTTTACAAATTTGATTTCTTGATTTTTGATTTTCAATTTTTTTCAATTAAAATACATTTTTTGTTTTTTATTTTAATGCACGAATATTCAGAAGAAGATTCTTTATAAGAACGAATAAAAAAATATATAGAGTGTAATTTGAAAAAAAAGTTGGCTATCGTCTGTCAAAAAATAGATGTCGAAAAAAATATCGAATAGGATAATAATGAAGTGTTTTTTGAACTATTTAATTTGATGTGTCATTTATTCAAATCGGATGAATAATAAGTAAGATACAGCGTCAAAGGTTTTTCGTCAAACACCCTGTATGTATGTTACATTTCAAGAAGGCGGAACAATAAACTAAAGTATACAGGGTTATTACCATGATTGTAGTCCAAGCAGGCGTAAAAACTAAATGTGAAATTTATGGTTGCCGCTCCATATAAAAAACCTTAAAATGATGTGAATAAGTGAATATACACCGTTCACACACAAGGGGTCAATTCTTGACCGTTCGTAACTATGCGAACATTCGCAAAATTGCGGATTTTTTTTAAATCCAATTTTTGACTGTTCGTTTTGTTACGAATTCGCAAAATATTATTAGTTTTTTTTGCGAGCGGAATTATAAATGGTGTAAAATTACGATTGTGACATTTGTCAACATTTAACTGAAAATTAGTGAAAATGGATGATTTAATTAATCTTTTGCCAATCCGAAATTTGGAAAATGCCGAATTACGAAATGGTGCTGTTAACGCGAGGCATCCAGAAGATCCTTTTGTTCAACTGAATGAAAGACAATTTGTAAATATGTTTCGTCTCTAAGGATTTATGCCATTATTTAATAAATGGTTTTGAACCTTACTTAAGTCCACAGAAAAGGGCAACTGATCTTGATTTAAGGTCTAAGGTTAGTCTGAAATTATTCTCAGTGTAAGTATTTTTGCGTAAATTGATTCATAAATATTTTTTCTAAGGTGTTGGCAGCTTTACGATTTTTCGCTGGTGGGGCTTACCAGAGTGATGTTGCTTCAAATATATACAGGCTGGTCCAACACCTACTATTTTTGCGATTACACATTTAATAATTGATCAAAAATTCTGAAATTCGGTAGGCACAATCTACAAGTTAGCTCCATCACAAAAATTTTATTGAAAAAAATTGATCATGCTCAATCATACAGGGTTATTCTAAATGATTGTAGTCGAAGCAGGCGTGAAAACTGAATGTAAAATTTATGGTTGCCGCTCCACATAAAAAAACATCAAAATGATGCGAATCAGTGAGCACACACCGTTCACACACGGGAGTTAAATTGGGTGCAAAACAACTCAATATTTCTGGATTCAATCGTTAATTTAACAAAAATAAATAAAAATCACATCACCGCACTTTTCAACTAAAAAATGACAGTGACAGCGACAAGACTGACAGTTCACATGAAAGCGGCAAAAATGTAATAACATGGGCATGGCCTACTTCGACTACAATCATTTAGAATAACCATGTATAATTCAGCATGATCAATTTTTTCAATAAAATTTTTGTGATGGAGCTAACTTTATAGGGATTTAATATCAAATTGGTTCAAATATTGAAACTTTTTTTGGTCTACTAGTTACAGAGCTCCTCACCTTTTTGATTCATCCATTTCCGACTTTGAATTATAATTAGGTATTAGTGAAAATTGCGATCAAATATCAAGTTTTAGGAAGCTGGAATCCAAGACCGTTTACGGTAGAGCTGAATAGAACAGCTCGTAATGTGATGGCTCCCCAATAAATCTTTTTGACGCAGGACTGTCGGCTCCGCCGAAATCATTTTTCAGGTACTGGTGAAATTCCAGTGTATTTTAGGAACGATTCGAAGCTTTGCTGAACATTTACTGTAATTGATTTATGTAAGTGAGTGTGTACGTAATCGACAATTTATTTGAACTTTTCATCCGTAAAGGATTTTTCTTTAAATAAAAAAACTATATTTTTGCTGGACACTGTCAGCATTTGAGAATTTTCTCCTGTGTAAACGCATTTTGATAATTGCCATAACTTGTAAAACGAAATTTCAAGCTAATCTTATAGTATTTTACAGTAGAAGTCCGTTAGGATAGCCTTTACTGCCGAGCCAGAGATTTTGTGAGACGAGCTCGCAGAGCGAGTCGAATAATACTGGCGAGGCTGTAAAGGCCCTAACGGACGTGTATTGTACAATAGTTTTTGTAATATCTCTATGATTCGTTCACAATTATGTTTTTGAAATACATTTTTTTCGACGCCATCGAAAAAACCGAATGATTAATTGTTTCAATGTTGTTTGTCAGATTTGTTCAACGCTTAACTTTCCGTTGAAAATAAATGAATGAAATCAATAAAAAATCGCAATCAAGATATGCCCGATGTCCGGAAGTGAGGTATCGTTATTGCCTGCAAAATCGCGCTTGTGTTCGTCTTAAAATTGTGAAGTATCATCTTCGATCTTGTCTACATTTGCTGCTGTTTGTCAGATTTGTTCAACACAACTTTCCGTTGAAAATAAACGACTGAACGCAATAAAAAACCGCGATCAAGATATTCCCGATGTCCGGATGGCAGCAGAGCAAGTGAGGTCATCGTTATTCCCTGCAAAATCGCGCTTGTGTTGGTGTTAAAATTCTGAAGCATAATCTTCGATCTCGTCTACATCTGCTAGTGACATACGGATTTCGATTAATTCAAGGTGTGTCCCATAACATTAAACATTAATTATTGTACCAATTGTAAAAAAGTTGAAAAATAAAATTTAGATCTGCGTTGCTATAGTTATTTAGTCAATCATAACGGCCGCTCCCGCTCATAACGGACACCCTTAACGGACTCCGACCGTTATGAGGTTGTTTACATGGTGACAAACAATCCGGAAAGCCACCTTTAACAACTAGGTATTACAAAAAAGACTTTAAGCGATTTGGAGCCTTTACGAAGCTTGTCGAACAAATTGTTTTTCTGAATAAACTTCTTAGGTACCTGGTAATAAGGTTCGGTTGAATTGCAGTTTACAGGTAAATGTTTATTATCTAAAACATTCCAGGAATAATTAGGTAGTGTAATTTGGTTAAAAGGATATAAGAATTGGTCATCCTATTCTAGATTTTAGTGTTTATCACAGTGCAGTGCAGTTGGTTGCTACTTGTGATTCTTTGTTCGTTTTTGTTCTTGTGCTAGTGCTTTCGTTCAACTTTATAAACATTTAATATAAACTTTTATGAAAATTGACCTGCATCAACTGATTGAGCTACGTGAACGTAAGATTTTTGTCATTGGTGCATATTTCAGTCTGATTAGAACATCTGCATTAATTATGCCTTTTCAATATTCTTTCGAAGAAAAGGTCGAAATGATCCTTATTTATGACGAATGTCTTAGAAACGATGTTTTGGCCGCTGAAACCTACGCCGCAAGGTTTCCCAACCATAATCATCCTTCACCGCAGATATTCAAAACATTATTAACATCCTTACGTGAACGGGGAAGTTTTCAAGCCAAGAAAAAGATTGTCAATAATCATGTTGTCGCCAATGAACTCAATCAAGCGAGGGTATTAAACATGATTGAAAATGATCCCCACATTAGCAGCCGTGACATCAGTACCCAACTTGAAATCAGCATATCTAGTTTTGTCAGAATTTTATCTAAGCACAAATTTCATCCATATCACATGGAACTCCATCAGGAACTTCATGGTGATGATTTTCAAAATCGAGTAGCTTTTTGCGAATGGGCGGAAGAGCGGATTCGAAACGAAGAAAATTTTTTTGAAAGAGTTTTGTTTACGGATGAAACCACCTTCAAAATTAATGGAAGTGTAAATAAGCACAATATGCATTATTGGGCTGCAGAGAACCCGCACTGGACGCGACAACAAGACCACCAAAATCGTTGGTCCCTTAATGTCTGAGGAGGTGTTGTCAACATTCGCATAGTTGAAGGTCACTTAAATAGTGATATGTACAGGAACTTTTTACGAAACCACTTAGACGATTTATTAGATGCAGTAGTTCCTCTTAACCAGAGGTATCAATTATGGTTGCAGCATGATGGTGCACTAGCATTACAGCATTACAGTGTACTAGCCAGAGAAGAAGTACAAATGCAATTTGGAGAGAATTGGATAGGAAGGGGAGGACCTATTAATTGGCCAGCTCGGTCACCTGATTTAACTCCCCCCGACTTTTTTGTGGGGTACAATTAAGGAGCGGGTATTTCGAGAAATGCCAACTACACGTGAAGATATGATGGAACGTAGGGTAACTGTCCCAGTAATGAACACTGCGCCAGTAATGGACACCTTTGCTTGAAAATAAGCGCCAAAATGTTTGATTTTAGTAACGTTGTTATTCATGTAGTTCCAATACACATCACCGTTGAAGTTATGCGCATCTAACTTTAGTCTTGTGGGAGTACGGATAAATCTTAAAAATGGCTGTCCTGATTAGTTCCGTTTGAAGTGCTTCAGACGTTGGTGCATCGCTATGTTAAAATCTGAAAATTACTTAAGTGGAGACGTGTTACAGACTTTCGTGACGTGACGTTATAGATATATTTAAGAACACGAGATTGGAATGGTACAATTTTTGTGCGGGGTGACCATTATTCACACCAGAAATTCAAGAATGTATCAGTAAAGGACCCTGGGGGTGTTCATTACTGAAGTAAAGAAATTTAGTAATGGACACCCATCTAATTTGAAGTTAAATGATAAACTGATTTATATTTTTATTTGTAAAGCAATGGCAAAAACAAAGGGAAACGGAAAATCGAAAAAGAACCAGGCAAAGAGGACTTTTTTGCATATTCTGATGACAACATGCAAAAGGTAAACAAGCGATAACGGAAGGCGGCTTGAGTAGAAAAAAAGCTGCCCAACAGTTTGGGATTCCCTGGAATACCCTGAACAGAAAGTTGTCAGGTACTGTTCCTCTTCAGAGAAAAATGGGCCCTCGATCAGAATTATCTGAAACAGAAGAAAATACGTTTGTTACGTGGATTATTGCCATGGCGAAGAGGGGATTCCCAGTCCACAAAACTAATCTCCTTTTGTCAGTCAAAAAATTTCTAGAAGATAATGGTAGAGAAACGCGTTACTTTAATGAGTCTAAAACTCCGGGTCGATCATGGTTTGATGGGTTTCTAAAACGGCATCATGAGATTAAACAAAAACATGCTGAATCAGTAAGCAAGGCTCGAGCTGCAGTTACGCAAGATCGTATTCATGGTTGGTTTGCTGAGGTATAAGATTATTTTAAAGAAAAGAATCTGGAATCGGTTCCTTTGGATCCTAACCGCATATTCAATGGTGATGAGTCAGGATTTGCTTTGTGTCCAAAAAATGGGAAAGTTTTAGGGCCAGCCAGATCGAAAGAAGATTTTTATGAAAGAGTTACTTCTGAAAAAGAAAAGATAACCGTCGTGGACACATTTTCAGCTAATGGAAATGTTGTACCACCAATGCTCATTTTTCTTTACAAAAAGATGCCAAAAGCCATTGTTGAATCTGTTCCACACAATTGGGCACTTGGTAGGTCTGATTCTGGATGGATGGACACAACGCAAGCAAATATTTCCTGCAGTTGCGTCAAGTGAAAAGTATAGGGAATATTATCAAAATGAACTGGATAAGAAGTTGCTTCCTAAGTCAAAAAAGAAACAAAAATCTAAACCTATTGCTGAAAGTTCTGACTCAAATGTTAGTGTCACATACAATGACGAGGATCTAGACGTGAACGACATCGAAAATTTAAATTTGACAAATATGAAAACACGTATTACCCTGGTGAGTGTGTAGTGCTGAAAAAAATTTGTTGCATTTTTTTTAAGTCTAGGTACTAGATTCACAACAGTAGTATATATATTATAGTTATATATTATCTTTTCAGGAGTTATCATGAAGAGTGACGCTTAAGGGGCAGAAATTTGATCAATGGTTGGGCTAATGGATTCATGGAAGTGGCCAGTCAAAGACGATATACTGTATTATTTTAAAGAGTGTAGGGTGGTTTCGAATGTATATATTTATTGTAAATGTATAAAAGTGTTTCAAAAACACGGGTCGAGCTTCCACGGAGGTGTCGTCAGGGGGACCTGGTGATGCCTTCGGAGAAGAGGGTTCGGGATGTCAGGGTAAACACAGCGTCCACTTGTCGGCTTACTTTAGATTCGGAAAAGACCAGTGACCAGAGAGGGTGCTGCTGGAGGAGAGAGAGAGTTGTGTCACCGAAGCAAGCGCAACTGATGTATCAAGGAAATGATACATTTTCCATTCCCCCCGAAGGAGAGCGGGCTGCTGAGGCTTTCCAGAGCCTTTTCAGCCACACTGACGGGAAGATTCGGGATGGGTATGGTGAGGATGGGTGCAGAAGGAAGGTGGTAGGTACTGAGAGGTTGATACTGACCCAGCATTCGCCTTATCTGTGATATGAGACATACCACGATGTGATGGTGTCGGGAAACCTCTGAAGAAAACCCACACCTGGTCAGGCGGCACCGGGGTTAGAACCCGGGACCTTTCGAATGCAAAGTGGCGCGCTAGGCGCTTAGCCACAGTACTCGGTTGATGTATCTAATATAATAATAATTTGTCTGACGTTTTACGGAGTTAGAATCCTAGACTCATCTTTCCCCAATCTGACTGGCAGGCACCTACGCATGAAATGGTAGGGCTGTGTGACAGACTTGTCAAGTACCGAGTTACCGTACCCCCTTGCTGGTCGACTTCCAGTTGCGAACCCAGCAGGTCGAGAGTACGGTGGGGGGATTGTTGGAAAAACAAATCGCGAGAAGAAAGGGGGCTGTAGATGGCGTCGACGGAATGCTCCCGCTTATGTGTTACAACGAGGGGAAAAACTGCAGAAAAAACCCCTCGTCGAAACCGAAGAAGAATGGGGGAAACGCTCAAGAAAATAATTATAGACGAGACCATAAAAATTAACTCGGTTTGATTACACTTTTACCTGGTCCTTTGAAACATACTCGGGAGAGTTCAATTAATAATTTGCTTCGAAGAGGCTACGCGTTACTGCGGAGTTCTGAAACAAAAGCAACGGACAAAACATCGCGGGGGACAGGAAGTGGTGGTTGCTCTTCAGTCCTGTCGGAGGAGCAGACACTTCGGCCGTTTGTGGGGGAGTGGCAGGTGTTCGTCGTAATCGACGGCGTCGCGTACAAGTGGGTTTGGGTGTTGGGCCGCATTCTCAAAGAATTAGGAAATCAGTGATGAATGGAAGATTTGCTTCCCGATGGAGTTGCGAATTCCTCGAATTCGCGTGCTCGACTTGGGGAATGAATGTTAGGTGGTTGTCGAACTTGACGCCGAGATATTTGACGACGGGTGTCCAGGGGATGACACGGTTGAACATAGCGATTTCGCCGCCAGGTCGGAAATGACGCTTGGTAAACAAAATCGCGTTGCTTTTTTCCGGATTCACGTCGATTAGCCAAGTGCGAAACCATGATTCCAGACTTTCCACAGCGCGTTGAAGATCTCGCGCTTTTGTTGGGGGCCGGATTGACTTTGGTTTGAGGATTTTTTCCTCTGGTACCCTCGAGGGAACCTGGGGCATCCCCGATAGCTGGCGGTGTGTGCGCCACCGCAATTGGCCGGGACAGTTTTAGCCTTTTTGCAGGCTTGCGAGTCATGCTTATCGCCGCATTTCACGCACATGGGGTGGGCGCGACAGTGCTGCTGGGAGTGGTGAAATCTCTGACAGCGGTGACATTGAGCGGTGGTCCCTTTTTTGTGGGGCCGCTCGACGGTGATCAAGAGGTGGCAGACCGACCTCAATTGAAAGATTTGTTTCTGGTCTTTTAGGACCTCGACCAGGATCAGAGGGAGGGGTTTTTTGGACCTGGTGGAGATCATCCTGGTCACCTTGATTGGTGCCAGGCCTTGGTTCTCCAGGTCGGACTTGACGTCGTCGAGGGGCACCGTTCGGAACACGGCACGGAGTGTTTTCTCCTCGGGGAGAGTGAAAGAATGGAATGGCACTTTCCTCTCCTCGAGCAGGTGGATCAGCGCGCGGAAATCGTCGGAGGTCACCGGGTTGACACGGATGCCATCGACGCACGACTGAGCCTTTGTGAAGGCGATTTTCTTTTGTGTCATCGCGCTTGAGACCGACGACCATTTGGACGCGTCGCGGATGATCACAGGCGGAATTTTGCTTTCCGGCGGGGGCTTTTGTTGCACCACTGTTTTGGCGGGCGCGGGCCGGGTTGGCTGGGTCTGAGGGACCTGGGGGTTGGTCCGCTTGACCTTTTTGGGAGCCTACGCTGATGGAGACTCTCTACTGGGGCCAGAATTGACCGTCTGGGCCACGGGGTCTGGGTTCGAGGTGGGACGTTTTCGGTACCTACCTTGGACCTTGGTGAAGGGGGCCTCTGTTTCAGGCTCGACTGTCTCCTCCATCTTGATTTCCGAGTCGGGAGGTTCGGCCTGTTGAGAGTGGGCTGGGGCAGGCGAGAGCGGTGGTGAGACGTTGGTCAAGCGCTGGCTCTCCTCGAGGAGGGCGAGTCGAGCGCAATTTGTGACGAGATGATTCCTCATTTGCTCATGTCCTTGTTTCTCCCTAGGGAGAAGCTGGACCTCTTGCCTGACGGCGAAGAGTTCGTTCCTCATAATGAGGAAGTCCTCCTGTGAGATCTAGATCTCCGTTGGGGCCATTGCAGGCGTCTGGAAAAATTAAAAATTAATTTTTCCGCGCAGTGCTCGGACTCCGGGCCGGTTCCGACAAAAGTCGGAGCGGGCGCGACGAAGCGCTCGCTGCTGAATTGTTTATCCGAATGACGGACTTTTGCACAAGTGCGTTTTCTTAAACGACAATTATGACGACCGAGGACTGAACACTCAACCAACGTGATACCGCTCTTCGCGATTAAGTCCCGATTTTGTAAATATTGTACATAATTGTAAATAAAGAACACGTAGGTTAAGTTAGTTAAGTTAGATAAGTTAGGCTAAGTTTGTAAATATAGATAGGTTTCTTTTTCTGTTGTGAGTCGGCCGGGGCGAGGTGTTGTCGCGGCTGTTCCGCCGGCTTTATAGGCACAGGTTTTCTCTCGGCTGCGCCACCAAAGTTTCCGGCCGGACCAATCAGGAGCCGTCCTTGGCGCCTCGGCCCTCAGCCGGGCGCATATAAATATGGGGCTCATTTTTGTAAACGACACTCTCTCGCTTGCTTGTGATTAATTTTTTTCTCTCGTTTTAGATCGTCTGCCTGGCTCAACATCGTGCTCCGCCGATGAGTCGGATGACGCTCCGCTCTGAAAATTCTCGCAAGGGAGAAAGAAGACCAACTTCAGGAATGGCCCCCAGCCACGTCTCTCAGGCTCCCAGCCGCGACTCTCGGGCTCCCGGCTCTCACGCCTCGGGCCCCCACGCCTCGGGCTCCCGCGCCTCGGGCTCCCACCACTCGGGCTCCACTACCACAACCACAACCGAGGAATCAGACAGAACGAGTTCCTCTCGAAGATCCTCAACCGGTGAGTCTACTAAAACTAAAAAAACCGTAGCCTCGCAAAACACCCACGACCGCGTAGTTCAAGCGCTAAACCGCCCCGACTCGCCCACACGGAAACCCACTCTTTATAAATACACTATAAAAAACATTCCGGAAGAATTCGCGACACAAAAAAAATTCTACAATCTCTTAACTACTCACCTCGTCACCCGAAACATCCAAAAATTAATAGTCAACTGGAACCGTACCGCGCTCCTCATAACCTCTCTGCCAATTGACGATAAATTCACGGCCCAACTGAACTCAGCCACCGGATCAAAGAACATAACGTGTGCCCCCATCAATCAAAAAACCGCGATCAACCCCAACTCGGACAACCCCCGCAAGAAACCCCAATTCTCGGTCGTCATCACTCAGGTCGAGCACAACATCGACGAGAATGACATTAGCCAAACCCTCGCGTCTCTGGAGCTTCCGTTCGTAAGGCTCTGGAGAATCAAATCGCGACAGACAAACAAATTCACGAAATTAATTCGAGTCAACACCGAAGACACCGTGACAGTAGACTTTCTACTGAACAACGGTATAAACCTGTTCGGCAACCACCATCAGTGCGAGCCATCGAAGCCCCCGGAACCCACCCCCCTTCAATGCACCAAGTGCTACCAACTCGGACACCCCGCGACCGCCTGTACAAACAAACCCGCGTGCCCCAAATGCCCCGAAACTCACGCCCCCAACAACTGCGAGGCCGCGACCCCTAAGTGTCTTCTCTACGGAGGCGCTCACGCCGCCTGGTCACGCAAGTGCCCCA
Source organism: Tenebrio molitor (assembly GCF_963966145.1). Classification (NCBI taxonomy): domain Eukaryota; kingdom Metazoa; phylum Arthropoda; class Insecta; order Coleoptera; family Tenebrionidae; genus Tenebrio; species Tenebrio molitor. The sequence continues at coordinate 20,932,607 of NC_091051.1, read as the reverse complement.
AATTCAAAGACACGCCCATCACTGACGAGGCCCCAATAGCTCCCAGGTACATTATCAACCCCCCCGCCGAGTTTGCCGACCCCGAAGTCCTCGTCGACGAATCCGCGGAATTTAAAATCAATACTAAACAGACCGTCGTTTTTGTTACAAAAATCTTATACGATCTTTGCCCCAAAATCCACTAATTGGTTGAACTCGCGTCGCGTCAAATACTTCGTACTAAAACGCGAATCAGCCACACCGGTCAGCGCATCTATTTCACTTTCGAGTAGTTGCCGACGCCCCCACGCTCGTCCGTCCTAACTTCCCCCCGTTTATGTACAGTACACAGTTTATTTACAAGCTCCGAAGAAGATAGCAGCATGGCTATTGAAACGTCAGCTACCCAGCAATCCAGACGACCGCGGCACAACCCGGAAAACAATAACCCTATAGTACACCTCCCAGTACTGGCGGCCCCAACCCCACTCCCCACCCCAACAACATAAACATAGCCACCGTGAACGTTGATGGCATCAAAACTAAATTTAACGCCCTCAAGGCCTTTATCGCGTCGGACCAAATTAAAATACTTTCAATTACCGAAACACACACGCAAAATCCGATTCACGTTCCCAACTTCAGCTCTTACAGCAGACCATCTAGATTCAACAACTTTTACCGCGGAGTAGCCCTTCTCATTGATTCAAATATAAACAGTATAAAACACGACCTTCCACCCCACCTCTCGGACCTAGAAGCGGTCGCCGCGGACGCGCAACTCAATAACAAAACGATTACAATAATTTCGTACTATAACCCCCCCTCGGAACCAATTTCACCGGAACTTTTCCAATACGTCTCCAGCCTCCGCTATTGCATAATACTAGGTGATTTCAACGCGAGACACACCGACTTTGGCGATAGAAGTACCAACGCGAACGGCCGTAAATTTTCCGAATTTATTAGCGATCTTTCAATTTACCGTCTCGAGAACCGCTCGGCAACATTTATTAGTCACAAGAACGTGGACGCGCAATCGATAGTCGATCACATCGTAATTACCGCGCACGTAGACTCAGAATCCTTCATAGGCACCACCGTCACATCCGACCACGAACCCCTTGTCGCGAAACTCTTCTTTGAGTTTCCACCTCCCCCCCCCGGAATTCATCCAAATTTTCCAATGCAAAAACGCCGACTGGGACAAGTATCGACGCGAAATAACGAGGACACTCACACACGCACAACACCCGCGAACACTCCAGACGAAATCGACGAACAAATAAACACATTCACAAACCGAGACACCGTTTTTAAACCGACAACGATCCCAAAAAATCGCACTCCACTACCGGCTAGAATCGTGAAACTAATTAAAGAAAAACGCAAAGTATACCGCGAATTTATCCAAACACGCGACCCCCTTCTCAAAACGTTATTTAATAAACTCAACGCGCAAATCAGACGCGACATAAACACATACCGCGAAGAAACGTGGATAAAAACTTGCGAATCTCTCGATTACCGCGACGACAAAAAATTTTGGAACAAATTTAAAGTCATTACCGGACAAAAACGGAAAACGAACCACTATCTCGCGACCGACGCGCATATTTACTACACGCCAGAAGAACGCGCCAACTGTTTTGCCGAAGTATTAGACGTAATTCATCAAGTCCCAAACGACCCTAATTTCAACGCCAACAACGTTCACGCCTTCAAAAACATCCCACTCATCGACCCTCTTCCTCACCCCCTTCACGACGAACACCTTACAGACAACATAACTACCGACGAAGTCAAAACTATCATCTCTCTTTTAAAAAACACGAAAGCCCCGGGACCCGACCAAATTAGATCCATTCATCTCAAAAACCTTCCCGACTCCGCCTTCCAAGCTCTGACTGACATCTTCAATAATTGCATGAATAACCTCTATTTTCCCACTGCATGGAAAACTGCCCACACTGTCATGATCCCCAAACCGGGCAAATGCCCCAACGACCCCAAATCTTACCGCCCCATCTCACTTCTTAGCATCACTGGCAAAATCTTTGAAAGAATCTTAACTAACCGTCTCCAACTCACGCTAGAATCTAACAATCTTCTTCCCCCCGAACAATTCGGCTTTCGTGCTCAACGCTCCACTCACAACCCCCTTGCAGAACTTCAAACCGATATCACAAGACACGCCAACCTTGGCGAGTGCACCGTAGGTGTCTTCCTCGACATCGAAAGAGCATTCGACAAGGTCTGGCACGACGGACTCGTGCAGAAACTCCTAAACCTCCGCCTGAACCTCAAATTCACCAAACTTATCTCCTCCTTCCTAACCAACAGATCCTGCAGGATCAAAGTAAACAAAACCCTTTCAAATACCGTCCACCTGAAAGCCGGAGTCCCCCAGGGCTCCGTACTTTCACCACTACTGTACATTGTATACTGCAGAGATTTTCCCATTTCAGACATCCAGAGGACCAAGACGAGAATGTTCGCGGACGACACGGCCATCTGGTGCTCCCAGAGAAGCTCCGAGAAAGCCACGAGCATCGTCCAAAAAGAGCTTCACCGCATCGAGAAGTGGACCATTGGCGAGTAAAGATCAATCCCACCAAAAGTCAATCCATCCTTTTCACTTTCCCTAAAGCGCAGAAACAAAGAACACTTTTTACGCAATCGAGACTCATAATAAACCGCGACGTAATTCCTAAAAACAACACCGTCCAATATTTAGGCATCACAGTTTCCTCCACTTGCACTCTACACGCGGATCTCAAGGCCACACTTAAAAAAGCGCGAAACCGAGCTAACTTACTTTATAAAATCCGAGGCCGACTTCGCGGCTGCGCCCCCGAAACACTCCTGCATACATACAATTCATTCATTCGACCGGTATTCGAATACAGAGCTCTCCTTTATTCAACACTCCCAAAACGAGCAGCATTCAAAATTTACTCATTCGAACGGCACATACTCCGCGACATGTTCAGACTCCACCGGCAACACCCATCCAACACACTCTACTCGTATGACGTCACTAAAACAACACCGATCTCCGAGCGCCTCACGCTTCACCAAGCACGCTACGTTGAACGCACACTTAACGGCAACAACACCATAGCTAAACAAACACTACACACTTCACATAAACTCCCGACAAAAAACGGACTTCTAAACCGCGTTCCAAAAAAACCCAAAGTAAAAATCAAACACCTCCCCACGGCCATACTCTCCTCAAAATACCCCCATTTTCCACCTGAACTCCAGCTACTCGTCGACGAGACACCTCTCTCGATGAGATGAAGCCGTCCACACTCCCAGCTCCCAAAGGACGAGCCCCCCATCTCCCTTCCCAGTTCCCCACTAAAATCTGTTTCAGGTCACCAAGCTCCCCCAGGACCTAGAGGACATCAACCAGGAACCTAGCCACCACCGGAAGCGACCAAGGCCCAGGACCAGGACCAGGACAAGCACCAGGACCCAGCCCAGGACCAGGACCAGGACCAGGACCCAGACCAGGACCAGGAGCCAGACCAGGACCCAGACCAAGGAATAAAAACACAGATTTATATAGAGCCACCCAAATTATCATTGCATTGTATAGAGTCACTTAACCCAGAATTATTTTTTTTTGCATTACTCTTGTCAATTCATTTTTATTCACATACTTTTCTTTTTTATTTATTTTTTATTATATTTAAATTCGACCTCGTTTCCACTCTGCTGAAAAGGCCATAAGCCTCAGCGGCAGCTTCACTGCACATTATATTGTTACAATAATTTATCATGACATGTATTACATAAACTTCTGAATAAATGTATTTGAATCTGAATATGAATCTTGTAAACGACACTCCGGATCAGATCGAGAATGAGGCTAGTAAAGATCAATCCCACCAAAAGTCAATCCATCCTTTTCACTTTCCCTAAAGCGCAGAAACAAAGAACACTTTTTACGCAATCGAGACTCATAATAAACCGCGACGTAATTCCTAAAAACAACACCGTCCAATATTTAGGCATCACAGTTTCCTCCACTTGCACTCTACACGCGGATCTCAAGGCCACACTTAAAAAAGCGCGAAACCGAGCTAACTTACTTTATAAAATCCGAGGCCGACTTCGCGGCTGCGCCCCCGAAACACTCCTGCATACATACAATTCATTCATTCGACCGGTATTCGAATACAGAGCTCTCCTTTATTCAACACTCCCAAAACGAGCAGCATTCAAAATTTACTCATTCGAACGGCACATACTCCGCGACATGTTCAGACTCCACCGGCAACACCCATCCAACACACTCTACTCGTATGACGTCACTAAAACAACACCGATCTCCGAGCGCCTCACGCTTCACCAAGCACGCTACGTTGAACGCACACTTAACGGCAACAACACCATAGCTAAACAAACACTACACACTTCACATAAACTCCCGACAAAAAACGGACTTCTAAACCGCGTTCCAAAAAAACCCAAAGTAAAAATCAAACACCTCCCCACGGCCATACTCTCCTCAAAATACCCCCATTTTCCACCTGAACTCCAGCTACTCGTCGACGAGACACCTCTCTCGATGAGATGAAGCCGTCCACACTCCCAGCTCCCAAAGGACGAGCCCCCCATCTCCCTTCCCAGTTCCCCACTAAAATCTGTTTCAGGTCACCAAGCTCCCCCAGGACCTAGAGGACATCAACCAGGAACCTAGCCACCACCGGAAGCGACCAAGGCCCAGGACCAGGACCAGGACAAGCACCAGGACCCAGCCCAGGACCAGGACCAGGACCAGGACCCAGACCAGGACCAGGAGCCAGACCAGGACCCAGACCAAGGAATAAAAACACAGATTTATATAGAGCCACCCAAATTATCATTGCATTGTATAGAGTCACTTAACCCAGAATTATTTTTTTTTGCATTACTCTTGTCAATTCATTTTTATTCACATACTTTTCTTTTTTATTTATTTTTTATTATATTTAAATTCGACCTCGTTTCCACTCTGCTGAAAAGGCCATAAGCCTCAGCGGCAGCTTCACTGCACATTATATTGTTACAATAATTTATCATGACATGTATTACATAAACTTCTGAATAAATGTATTTGAATCTGAATATGAATCTTGTAAACGACACTCCGGATCAGATCGAGAATGAGGCTAGAATAAAATCTCTGACCCAGTTCGAGTTTTTTTTCTTACCGAGAGGTCCCTGCGTTGGCACTATCGCCCAACCACGTCCCGCTTCGCAAAAAACGACATCTTCTTCTCCGACAAACCGAGGGGTCCCTGTGCTGGCGCTATCGACCAGCCACCCCTCATACCAGCCGCCGTCAACAAGGGGTCCCTGCGCTGGCACAATCGTCCAGCCACCCCTCGTCTGACCGCTCCAGCCCGTCACCGTCGTCGCTGCTAGACGCTCGGTGGCCCCGAGTGGACTCCATCGTCCCGTGGCGCTTCGCCCCTTGGCGCGTCGCCCCCTTGGAGCTTCGCTCCCTTGGCACTCCGCCCCCCTGGGCTCCGCCCCGTTGACGAGGACGTCCCCCCATAACAAACGGCACGACACAATTCTCGCAGAGAACACTGAAAACACATCCGAACTTCACTAAAGCGACGCTCGAACTGTTGAACCCTACCCGTAACGCTTACAAAAGGTGAGCCCATATTTATGTGCGCCCGGCTGCGGGCCGAGGTGCCAAAGGGCGGTCGTGATTGGCCGGCCGGGTAGTAAAGGCGACGCTGTCGAGAGAGGGTGAGAGCCTACAAGGGGGGCGAAACAGCCGCGCGCGCTCACTATAGGACGCACCCCCGTCGACAGCACATCGTTCCCAGTCGGCTCACAATGAAAAAGAATCCTTAACTATATTTACAAACTTAGCCTAACTTATCTAACTTAACTAACTTAATTAACTTAATCTAACCTAACCTAAACAAAATCGGGGCTTGGAAACCTAGCGCTGCATCACCACACAGGAACGACGTCGTTGCACAGCACACCTACACCTAACAATCGCTTTAACGATCACTTGGAGCGCACTCGACAAATCACATCCGTCTCTCACGAAAGCAAGATTCGACTGGTTGATGTATCAAGGGGATGCAATTTCTTTTATACCCTCGTCCGGTGGCCTGAGGGCATGCAAAAGAGCGCGTGGAAACTTGACCAATGGGCGAGAGCCTGGCTAAGAGCGAGAGCCGCACCGGGAAGATGGAGTCGCGCCCTCGAGATCGTACTAGTGGAGCGTCGCGGAACTATTCCCGGTCGCGAGGGTGTATTTGCGTTACAAGAGGATATAATTTGTAATATTGCAGAGCCCAAACAAAAAAAACAGAGGGGTCACTACAGTGTGCCTGCAATGGCTAAATTTTTAAAATAAAAAAAAGTGTTCATTACTCACCCAAAATGTGTTCATTATTGGTGTTAGTGTGTCCAGCACTGGCATATGTGACCATTGCTTAAAAAATATTTTATAAAAAATTCAAATAATGAATTTATAAGCTTAAACTTATGCTAGAAAAAAGTACACAAAATTTACTTTCTTTTGGTGTACGTCAAATTTGCTTCCATAAAACTTAGATTCGATCTAAGTCTTTGTTGTTACGCCACTGCAACGATTTACCGAACCGTTCCGTAGCACCAATCGTGGTGCGCCGGCTCTCGCCATCCTAAAACGCGTGGACTGTATTTTGTAACATCTGTTCGTTGATGTTACAACAACATTTAAATTATTCATTAGTCGTTTATACACTTCATTTTTCAAGTAGCCGAACACAGAAAAGTCTAAGGGAGTTAAGTCAAGTGATGTAAATGCAAGTTCTCCTCTAACAATTTTATGACAAGTGGGTATACCTACCAGTTTGGAAAGACAATCTAGTACGGGATGTTGTCAGATGTGCTTCTAAATAATGTCGTATATTTTCAACTTCATCTTCTTTCACCTTGGACGACCTGACGATTTCCCCCTTTTCAATAGGTACTACTGATAGTAACAAAATTCCGTTTCGGTTTTGCGTGGGCGCTCTTCACTTTTTAGGGGGGGCGAGTTAGCGGGTGATTTTACCGACCGATAACATCGTCACAGTACCTACTCGCAACTGCAACAAAATATCTGTTGGAACTGTAAGACCGGTTTGCACCATTGTAGATTAAAAGTTAATCCACGGTTAAAACCTTAAACCTCGGTTTAAAGTTTTGCACGACATTTAAATTTAAGCTTAAACTTCAGTCTAGTTAATCTGTTGAGTTGGTACGGCTTAAGTCTCTAAACTGAAGATTACGTTTGAGACGCATGTGCAGTAAGACCGTGTACGCCTGGTGTACGCACTGTGCACATGGTGGATGCACACTTGTCAACAATCTGATTGTTGGAAGTTAGATGCCATTATTGCCATTGTGCCATTTATTTTGTAATCATCCGTGATTTGTTCTAAAAGGTGAGTAGATAGTGATTTCCAAGTTTGTTATTAATGGTGGTTTGCACCAACACTAGTTAAATTATTTCATAATCAGCCTAAAGTTACTTTAACAGTAAAGTTACCATTTACCATAGAAACATATTGTTGCAACAATCCATTAAAGTCACGTTAAGATAAAGTCGACTTTAAGTTTATTATGAAACTGGCCCTTAATCTCTGATTAAGAACAATTGTTACTATGGATTTAATCAGAGATCAAATTTAACTAGTGTTCATGCAACCCACCCTTAATCATTAAAAAATTACCTATGTGTAAGAAAGTAGAAATGTGCGGTCAGAATTTGGTAAATATGTTTAATTTTATTACAGAAATGGATTCACAAACAGAAAAGAGAATGCGAGGGGCAAATTTTTCTGCAGATGAAAAAGCGCTGTTATTAGTAACCGTGCAAAAATACAATAATATTATTAACTGCAAAAAATCAGATGCCACTACATGGAAAGAAAATGAAGCAGCATGGGAGAAAATTGGGAAAGAATTTAATGCCCAAAGCCCAGCGCGCATTTACCGTGAACTTCCTTCATTAAAGACTATATATAAGAACACGAAGGGGCTTACAAAAAGAGTAGCAGCAAATGAAAAAAGGGAGAGCCGTGCTACAGGTGGTGCACGAGCCCCAGAAGGGGATAAGCCCGACTTTTATGAACTGGCCTTGGGAACAATTGATAGAGATACAGTATTTGTCCTACCGGAGAATGGGGGTGATATCTCATCAGAAGAAGAGAATGGGCATGAAACATCCACCACCATAACACAATCGACAGAGAATCTACAGGAAGTTGCAACAACTTCCATACAAGGTGAGACAAATTTTACAAGAAATACCGGAAATGAATGGAACGAAGATTGGAGATGGAGTACGTCAGGGTGTGAAATTGTGAGAAACAATAGAGAACTTCGATAGTGTCATGAAAATCCCCAATTTTGGAAAGATCATTTAAAAGAAAAATGAAAGTGTCGACTGAATCAAATAGTTGCATAGCGAGTGAGAATAGAGAACATAGATTAGAGAGGGGGGGTTGGTTAATAGAGAAGCTTCAACTTCAACAGCTACAGCTGAGACAGTTCCATCCATTACAGGATCACCAGGCATTCCAGTTAATGTGGAGATTAATGAAAACAGATCTCTTCTAAATTATAAACCCCCAATGTTAAAAACACCTGTCCACAAAAAATTGAAAATGTCGACAAGGATAAGTGAGATTCATGGAGAGAATGTAGCTTTGAAGGGAACAACTCGCATAAATAGTTTCAGAAGAAGGGCAGTGACACAAACACTCCATTCTTTTAAAGTCTGTGAAGTTTACGAACAACTAGCTCATGAAAAGTAAATTTAGTACGAAGACAACAAGAACACGCAGAAGTCGAACATAAGGAAAGACTGCTTGAAATGCAATTAAAGGAAAAAATTCTTTAAATTGAACTTGAAGTAGAAACAGAAGAACTTGCACAGTTGAGACAGTAGCTTAAATTTACTTAGGTAATAAAAATTCATTCTTCTACTGATGAGAGACACTACGCCACGGTCTAGAAAACGAACCAGAAGAATGACCTTATAAATAACTGTCGCAATGTTTACAAAATGAAAAATACCAAAAGTCCACTGTACGTCGTCATCGCGGACAACAACACCACACTCAACGAAGTAACCGAAAAAGCAAGGGCCGTGCAACAAGTTATACAATGTCGCAAGTGCTAAAGCTGGGCCCACTCAACAATAAACTGTTATGCAAAGATAAAGTGTGGGAGGCCTCATCTCACTAACGAGTGCGTAATTAAGAAAAAAAGACAACGAAGAAGATCAGAGAAAAAGCAAATGCGCGAATTGCGGCCAGGGGCATCTGGCCAATAGCACGGAATGCGAGGTATACCAGGCCAGGAATCAACACTTGGAAAAAATCAAAGCTGCAGAAAAAAGAACGAAGAAAAACATCACCTACGTCCAGGCACCGCTGCCCACAGAATGAGACCACTGAAGCAGTTATGCTTTATCTGAGTTTGTGTAAAGCATGTGAGCAAAAGGCGAAAGGAAAGAGAAAATGACTAGTTATAAAGCCAATTCTTGTTAGTGAGCTCAACTCTAGGTATCAGGTAGATTTGATTGACTTGCAAACGCAACCAGATAGTGAGTATACGTTTATCCTCAATTATCAAGATTACCTAACCAAATTTGTAGTTTTAAGACCCCTTAAAACTAAAACTGCTACTGAGGTAATATGTATAAGATATAATTTCACTTTAATGTCAAAGCTAAATATTTTGTTTGTAGGTTGCTGAAAATTTGTAAGACATCTTCACATTCTTGGGTGCTCCATCTATTCTTCAAAGCGATAATGGGAGAGAATTTGTCAACAAAATACTCGGAGAACTCACTTCTCTTTGGATTGTTCACGGTAAGCCAAGGCATTCTCAAAGTCAAGGATCTATAGAAATAGCCAACCATGACGTTGTTTGACCCGGTGAGGTCGAATGTTTTTGAATAAAGACTTGTTAATAATAATAACAATTTATTAACGTTTTATCAGCTCACTCCGTTCGAAGTGTGCTGGTTGAGGTACAGATCTCGAATGTTGGTAAAAGGGTGGAGAGGCTTAAACTAAATTTACAATTGCAAGGGGGGAGGTAACGGCCCTTTCAGGTATAAACGTAGAATTTCTAGGATTATACAGGCGTACAATAGTATATAGTATATAGTTTATAAGGAAGCTCCAGGTGTAACGATAACCGTTCGGACGTATCTGCAGTGGTCTGAGTGATTTGTTCCAACTTTCGGTGTTAAGTGCAGAGCGAGCATGCCCGCTCGAAGCTCGGCGCGCGGCCGAAAGGGTGAAGAGCCCCCCAAAAAGCCAGCACCTCCAAGATGCTGTCGAGAGAGACCCCATCTCCGCCTCCAGCCGCTGCTGCGTCAACCCCATCCACCAGGTCCATGACGTTGGCAAAAAAAAACCGGTGAGTCAAAAACCTTACCAACCATAATTGAACGCACCCCAACCCCCGAGCTCTATCTCTCTAACTCGAGAGTCTCGTCGCCGACCCCATCAGCAACCTCTTCGAAGCCACCTTCTCCCGCAAACCAACCGGCCCGCGAATTTAAGTACACAGTCAGGGAAATTCCCGCCAACCTCGCAACCCAGCTGAGGGTGAACAATAATAAAACCGCGTTGGTCAAAGCCCCTCTCGCCCCCAACTTCGTAAAGACCCTTCAGGTCGCCGCGAACAGCCCAACGATCACCATCGTCCCCATAAATCGCAAAACTCCCGGACCCGGTTCTGCCCCCAAAAAACCCACCTTCTCGGTGGTCGTCCGTGACGTCCCCCAAGATATCTCCGCCGAGGAGATCGCCACCCTTTGCCCTTCACTGTCGATAGTGAAGGCCTGGGGAATCGTCTCCAGGAAATCTAATCGCCCCACCTCCTTCATCCGCGTTCTGACGACCGATAAGCTTACCGTTGATTACGGCCGCACCTTCGAGTGCGAGACCTCACACCCACCCACCCCCACACTTTTGCAGTGCCCCAGGTGTTTCCAGTTCGGCCACGGTCAGGCCGAATGCACCAATAAAGCCATCTGCCCCAAATGCCCCCAAAAGCCACCCGCCAAACAAATGTCCCGCGAAAGAACCCTCTTGCTCCTCTTGCAACGGCCCCCATCCTGCATGGTCGCGCGCTTGCCCGAGTTTCAAACATATCCTAGTGACTGATGAAACTCCCGTTCTCCCCCTTAAAATCATCGACCCCCCGACCGCGATCGCCGAACCGACCGACTCCGATTCGGACCTCGAAAACGACACCACCATCACCATCATCAAGAGCTTGATTACCTTCATGACCAAGACTCTGTTTGACCTCTTCCCCATGCAACGGTCTAAAATTCAAACTATCCTCGAAAACACCTCCAAATCGGTTTTCAACGTCGTGACAAAAGTGTCCCACTCCGGACACAAAATCCACCTCACTTTCGACCAGTGAAGTGGCCCCCACGTCCCCCCCTTTTTCAACTGTCATGCATAGATGGCTCCGATACAAATGGGATGCATAAATATCTGCGGCATAAATCGTAAACTAAATAAATCCCCTCAAAAATTTTCTCGCGCAGGATAAAATTTCAATTCTGGCCATCTCGGAAACTCACACGGTAAAATCAATAGTCGTTTCAAAATTTCACTCCTATCAGCGGAACTCTGAAATTAATCCCACCCGCAGCGGCGGCGTCGCCCTCCTCGTCACCCAAAACCTTGCCTCCACCCCCTACACACTCCCTAACCACCTTAACCACCGAGAAGCCGTCGCAATCAACCTCCACTTCCAAAATATGTCCATTACATTTTTTTTTAATTTCTGATTGCCTAAAATACCTTCCCAAAATTCGTCATCAGCTCTCGGACTAATAGGTAATGGAGATAGTAGTGTTGTTAAAAAAATTCGAATTGGCAAACCCTACGGACCAAATTACTTTGTGTACAAAACTGAATGCAGAAATCACATTTTACTAAATTACTGCAGTAAGATTAGAGACATTGCTAAAACACCAAGAACAGATGTAAACATCAGAAATTTTCTTCGTAATAGCATTTTGAAATTTAGGACCGAGATTGTAAGTGCTATAAAGTATCGTAAGTAAGAAAATTGTCCGATCAACGTAAGAATTTATAACATGAAGAAAGATATTTTGAACGGTCCTGCACATACAGGGTGTCCCAGAGTTGCGAAAAAGCTCCATAACTTGTTTGTTATTAAAGATATCAACTTTTACTTTTTTCTAGATAATAGCTACGCTTCTACTGCACATTCAGAAAATATTGCGATATATATACAGTGCATCTTAATATCATAAAAACACTAAAGTTATGTTTTTTTAAATGGAACCTACCCAGTTTGATTTCATTTTTGGATTCTACGCTAAATTGTGAATCAAATCTGCACAGGTCGTTTTTACTTATCTGCCATCGTTTTTGACCAGTGGAGCTTTATTTACCAGAATTCCGAATTGCAGGGGTCCTTTCGAAAATTCGTACCTTCCAAATAGTTACACACAAATTAAAATAACTGACGCTGTTTGATTTCCGAATGTTTGCTGTATCTGTTACTCCATAACGTGCTGAGCCCCATACGCCTACTGCGATTTTTTAATTATAACAAACTAAAAATGTCAAAAACTCATTTTTTTCAAATGGCACCTCCCATTTATTATTGCACTAGTCGAAAGCTTTTTTGACAAGCTTTCCAACAGTATAGTCGAATATGAAAATCTAGGGTGCTATCTTAAAATCACTAAAAATCACTGAAATAATTAAATGTTTAATTGTTAAACACTGTTTTGTTGGTTGATTCATCTTTATGGAGTGACTATTGTGTGATTATCTTTTGTTAGGCCTACTAGATTTTTGCATTGTATTTTTAAATGAAAAATTGCACCAAATTTAGTGATTTTAGGATAGCGCCCTAGATTTTCAGATTCAGCTATACAAACCTGATATTGTTCAAAAGCTTGTCAAAAAAGTTTTCCAGTGCAATAATAAATACGGGGTGCCATTTGAAAAAATTGATTTTTTGACATTTTTAGTTCGTTATGTTTAAAAAGTCGCAGTAGGCATATGCGACTGAGCAGGTTGTTGAGTAAACACTCAGCAGATGCGGCAAACATTCAGAAATCAAACAGCGTCAATCACTTTAATTTATGTGCAACGATTTGGAAGTTACGAATTTTCGAAAGGACCCCTGAAACTCGAAATTCTGGTAAAAAAAGCACCACTGATCAAAAACGATGGCAGATAAGTAAAAACGACCTGTATAAATATGATTAATAATTTAGCATAGAATTCAAAAATAAAATTAAACTAGGTAGGTTCCGTTTAAAAAACATAACTTTAGTGTTTTTATAATATTGAGACACACTGTATATATACCGCAATATTTTCTGAATGTGCAGTAGAAGGGTAGCTATCATCTAGAAAAAAGTGAAAGTTGATATCTTTAATAACAAACAAGTTATCGAGCTTTTTCGCAACTCTGGGACACCTGTATATTTGACGATCACACAGACTGCATTGTATTTTTTTAAAAAGAAATTCTACATTTTCTAGATTTTTGAATTCCAGCTTGGCGTTACCTTTCACACAAGCTTTAAATAGGGTAGCGAGTTTATCATCTAGTCTGCTTTATGACGTTGATAATAATTCGGCAGAAAGTTATAATTCAGTTGTAAATAAATTCGTTGGTGGTAAAAGAATCAATTTCTCCTTGAAAGGTTCATACTTAGGCAGATGTTTAGCTGCTGCAATTAGCTACAATAACAAAGGTATATTTCTACACAAAATGTTGTCTAAGATTTGTGGTCATGTTGGTGTATACACAGAAAAATTCTCAACACATAAGTCAAAAATGAAAACCAAAGCGAAATCTATCAAGAAGAAATGTCGTATACATTGTGCGGACTCTGATTACGGTAAGACTGACGAAAATAAAGTAGATTCAACAATTTCTGATTTGCCTTTAGAGGTATATGAGCAACGAAAAATATTTTTTTTAGTAATTTAGAGAAAAGTGATATTAAATTAATTCAGGAAAAAACTGCTAATCAAAACAGCGATGACGAATGGCGTCAAGAACGAAGTATACGTTTAACAGCAAGTAATTTCGGAAGAATATGTAGAATGAAAGATAATACAAATACAGCAAATACAGTGACAAATATTTTACGCGTCCGCGAATCAAACGAGAAACTGCCACTGGCAATACAATACGGAATAGATAACGAAAATATAGGTAAAGAAAAATTTAAAACAACGGTAGGGGTTGAGGTTCTTTCTTGTGGTTTATTCGTCGATGAAAAAATAAGATTTTTAGGGGCTTCACCGGATGGTTTAATAGGTTCCGATTCAATTTTAGAAATAAAATGTCCGTTTGGCGCAAGAGATCAAACAATTGAAGAAGCTGTCACAGCGAAAAAGATTAGCTATTGTACAATCGATCCCACTCAATATGCAGGCGAGAGTGATAAAAGAATTATACTGAAATCTACGCATGTTTATATGTATGTATGTAAGTGCAAGGCCAGTTACATATTACAAAGCGGAAACAGTGTTATTTTGTTGTCTACACAAAAAAGATTTGAAATATGGGATAGTTCAAAAAGATGATGACTTTTGGAGGAAATTTATGGTACAACAATTAGAAAAATTTTATCTGGGAGCTTTCTTACCTGATTCCAGGCGTGCCAAAAATAGGCCTGTGAGATCCATATTAAAAAAAAAAAAAAAACTATAATAGCAATGATTAATAGCATGCAACTATTACTGAATTGCGCGTATTCAGCATTAATTAAATTAAAACTTTTGTAATTTTTAGTATTTTAAATTTTATATATTTGTTGGTTCGACACTGTCAGAATTTGAGAATTTTCTCCTGTGTGAACGGATTTTGATAAATGTGAAAACGAAACGTCAAGCTAATTTTAAAGATTTTAAGCGATTTGGAGCCTTTAAGGCCGCTCGTCGACAAAAAAACGTTGTATTCAACTCGTTCGTGTGTAAATTGGGCCTTTTTTGGCACTCGTGGGCCTTTAAAACGCTCGTTTCATTCGCGTTTTAAAATGGCCCACTCGTGCTAAAAAGGCCCAATTTACGCACGAACTCATTAAATAAACTACTACTTTGGCAGCTGATAATTAAATTTTATTGTCGCGTATAAAATACATTACATTTTTGTAGAGCATTGTGCATTATGCCTATCGGGGAAACCACGTTAAAAAAAACGCGCCTTTTATTCTACCTCTATGGTGGTGTGGAAAAGAATAAATAACAAAGATTATTTCCTTCATGTGTTTAGCAACCAACTGCGTGACAAATATTGACCAATTAAAACGAGAAAACAAAAAATAAAAATAGGAAATTTTTTTGCTAATGAACTCAAACATCTATAAACTATTCGGTTAGAAGACCAACTATTATCAAATAAAAGCCATCGACTTCGTCTCGTGCTCTTATTTGCTAATAACACTAGCTACAAATTTTGACTTTAAAAAGGTATTCTCCGCGTAAAGTACTTTTTTTTAATTTATCTTCATATGCTGAATACAAAATTTATAATAAATACTTACAATTAGTTTCCATTTAACATAAAATAACATTTTTAATTTACAATGCGAAAATTTCCGATAATAATGCGGAATCTGGAAAAGTGCCCCTAATGCTTGCAGCGTTTCCACGTTGAATGGCAAGGGAAATCCTCTCAAAAAGGAAAAAAAATTACAAGATATTTTCAAAAATTAACAGAAAACATACTGTTCTTCTATACATTATTCTGTATATATTGTATTCTGCTTCTGTAACATCTCGACAAACAGTCCAGCAATAATATTCGTCTACAGTGGAAAAATATTCGGAATAATTTTAACTAATTTTTGCTTGTCTACCCATGCTGAATACGAGTGGATAAGTAAAAGTCATTTATTAGTTTAAGTTTTCACGATACCTGATATCTTCCAAATTTAACGATCCTAACCTTCTTGAACTTGATAATATTGATATTTACTTAGTTAGTTGACATCAAATGTCGAAAATATTGTGTTTTGGTGCTCTGTTCTGTATTACTAAGTGATAAGAGTGTTAAAAGAGACATTTTGCTATAAAATTTATTTTATTTTTACTAGAAGAGTGCAAACAAAAGCTTGCCATCACCGATCCGGCGTTATGGCGCGAAAAAGTGGCATCACGATTCCGGAATGGGGCAGCAGAATGGTGGAATTTCAACGCACCATTCGCCCGATCCTTCCAGGACCTGGAGAAGGCCATCACTGGCAAATACGATCGCATAACAATGAAACAGAAACTCATCAACGAGTTTCACGGCACCAGAGT
Organism: Tenebrio molitor; assembly: GCF_963966145.1. Lineage (NCBI taxonomy): Eukaryota > Metazoa > Arthropoda > Insecta > Coleoptera > Tenebrionidae > Tenebrio > Tenebrio molitor. Next base: position 20,916,288 of record NC_091051.1, on the reverse strand, counting down.
CAGAGTTCCTGGTGGTTGACAATCTGGTTGAGACCGCCATCCTCGGTTACAAATTCCTGGATCAACACCTAGCATGCCTGGACCTCCGCCGCGGCTGCCTGCACCTCGGCGCTGAAGAGAGAAGCACAATCTTCCTGGGCGCCGCCTCGACAGAGCGACCCCAGTCCCTACAGGAGGCGGTAGCAGTCGAGGACGTCCAACACGGCTTCCCGAAGCAACTGGAGCCGGAATTGCGCCAGCTCTTACGCGAGTTTCGGGACGTTTTTAACAACGACCACTACAGCCACGACAAAGCACACAATTCACCTGAGAGACCACACGCCATTCCGGGTGCGGCCTTACCGCTACTCGGACAAGAAGAAACTCCTCATTGATGAGCAAGTGGAGCAAATGCTGGCGGATGGCATCATCGAGCCGGCCACATCGGAGTACGCTTCACCAATCGTGATCGTAAAAAAAAAGGACGGCAGGCCGAGGTTCTGCGTGGACTACCGCCGGCTGAACGAGGTCACTAAAGACGAAGCGGTTCCGCTCCCAATCATCCACGAGACGCTCCGAGACTTGGGGCAAGCGAAGGTTTTCACGTCGCTGGACCTGAAGTCGGGGTACTGGCAGGTACCGCTTGTCTTCGACCACCCACATTTTCTTTGCACAAAACTTGTATTATAAAGCGTTACTTCTACTTGAGCAGCTAAACGTTCAAGACGCCTTGTAGTTATCACAAATTCGCAATAAATTCATTTTTGTTAAGTTTAAATTCGTTTATATTATTTAATAACAACATCGTATAATCGTACCGATCGAAGCGTACGATACAACACATTGGTCCTTCGAGCCGGATTTAAACCGAATGATAAAAAAGTAAAAAGTGATAAAGTTCTCGAGTGAGTGTCGTCTTCGAGGATTCCGACCCTTGGTTCAAGAAGCGTGGCAGCATCCAGAAGCTTGGTAAACAAACCTAACGCCATAGTCTCCACCCAGGAAACCAACAGGCAGTCAAGGACAGCGAGACGTACACCCTCATCGTGGACAACAAATCCAGGTCAGAGATATCTGTTTCCTTTTTATCAACCATCCTCACCCGTTATTGCCATATTGTTTTTTTTTTTTTTTTGTATTGTCATTACGCGGCGTGAGAAGTTTGAGTTGCAAGTTCGAAATTAGATTTAATAATGCCGGAAATGGAAAATCCAAAAACTAGTCGTTCCACGGCAAAAGGTAAATTAACGCGAATAGAAAAATACGTAAACGAGGATACTATCGAGAAAAATATAAACGATTTGACCATACGTTTAAACGCTTTAGAAAATATTATAAAAGACTTTGACAAAGCACAAGCCGGTGTCGAATCAATGCCCGGTATCGAATTACCGGACGAGGAGGACGAACGTGATTCCTTCGAAGGGCTTCAAAAATTAACACTCTTATTCAGAAAACTCAAAATAAGGAACAGGCGATCACAACAGGTACATCTGTCCGTTCGGTATCAAATTCAAATCGCGATGATTCTTTAAACATGTGTATAGCTTGCCTACATTTTCTGGTTGTTATAAAGACTGGCTCTCATTCTCAGATCAATTTAAGTCAGTTATCCATGAAAACGACAAGTTAGATAGTTGCAAAAAATTCCATTATCTAAGAGTTTGCCTAAAAGGCGAAGCGCTTAAGACCGTAGAATCGTTATCGGTGTCAAACAATAATTATGAAATCGCATGGGATCTACTCGAAAGACGTTATGCCAACGAGAGATTAGTAGCGTAGTATGCTATTTTAAAATTTCCGGTAATTACGCGAATTAATTGATATGTTGAACACCAATATGGAAGCGTTAAAAATGTTAAAAGTACCGGTAGATAGTTGGGACGCGATCATTGTTCCGATTATAACCGAAAAAGGAATGGCAGAGCAAGGTCGATGCATCCATTCCCCAGATTTAGGAGATTCTCACGCTGGTGCTGTAAAACGTTTCCGGTCACTAGAAAGTAAACTCAACAGACACCCCGAATTAAAAGAACAATATTCGAACTTTATGATGGAATATCGGCAGTTGAACCACATGGAACTTCTAAAGGATCCGACAATCAATTTTGAAAATTCTTGTTACCTGCCGCCCCACGCGGTCCTTAAGGCTCCAGTGGAGTAAAATAAAATTCCAGTTTCGGGGAATGTGGGTTGTATACTCTGTAAATTGTGACGGGTGTCAATCAATTTGCCCGGGGTCCTTCGAGCAGAAGTTATGGTCATAAAATGCATGCATTTCTGTCAGGTAGAAATGCCGACACTGAGGACGGCCAACAAACCCGTTCCCGTTATCCCTCCCATAAACCATTATTTCGGAATACTGACACTACAAATACCGTATAGTTTTCCCATTTATAATTTGGTTTTACTACCAGCCCTGTTGTAAGGGTGTTAAATACCCCGACAATAGGCAACTACCGCCATCAATCCTAGGACTGTAAAAGAAGGTCTGTTGTCTGACCAGGTTACAATATCTTCACTATCGCCAAAACCACAACCCCAGCCCCTAATAATTAATTGCACTGCCATAAAACCAAATTATAAATGGGTAAACTATAAAAGAAATTTTGTATTCAGAAAAATCATCCATTCCAAATTCTGTGACAAAACAAAGCGACAGAGAAATAGGAGCACATTATCGGGTTGAATGTTAAAAGTTGTGCCATGTTTATTGATAAATATAAATCATTTTTAGCAAAGAGATGGATTAATAAATTCGAATGCAGTTCTTGCAATAAAGTGACCATATTCCACACGTGAATTAACAATTGAATAAGGTATCAAAAATAACATTACTGATTTATTTAACGATGGATCATGAAAACCATATAAAATTAAAAACATCGCATCCTTATTATAATTAGGTATGAGTACCACAAATATCACCAATCGTGATATTTGTTACTTCGTTGTTTATATACTGCTACGAAAGAGAAAATCAATTCTGATTTAAAATATTGCATAATTAAAAGGGACGATAGATTCTGGCATGAAATTGATAAATTGAAAATCACTTAAACATTTTATTTTGGGACTTTCTTCCAGAATTAGTGGATCCTAGACATCAAAGAGGTCAGCCAAATACTAAAAAAATAGTTATAATTTTGCATTGTTAATATTTTAAAATCAACTCAATTCGAATTTTTATTCATTTAGATAAGGCGTTAAATCTATTTTTTTATTTTTATTAAAATAATAAAAAGAAATTAATTAACGAAAGTTGATAAGTTGGTTATGTGAAAAAATTGTAGTAAGTAAATAACACTATGTCGATGTCGATATTCTCTACCTTCTTGTTTACCTGCAATATTTTTGGTAAACATTTGGAAGGGTCGTTTCACTTATTATACCTGCATCTTTCATATTGTAGGTAAAAAAAAAACATTTACCAATTGTTCGTGAAGTTTTGCATTTTGTCTTGTGCACTAAGAAGTTACTTGAATATTTACACGAAAAATATTGATAATCTTCCAGGATTTTAATAGGGCCCATTATGGTCGTATGAATCCAGATATTGCCAGTAATCGGCTGGCTTAGAAACCACTGAAGATTATATTCTGAATCAATTCCAATTTTAACAATGGAGCAACGCAATAATGACGAGTGAGAGAGGCTAAGAAATAACAGGTTAACTGCTAGTAACTTTGGAAGAATAATAAATATGAAAATTACCACGGACATTGCAAATACGATAAAAGATATTTTATGTCGCCTCGAAAAATCAAAATCTAAAAAATTATCTGAATCACTGCAATGGGGTATTGACAACGAAGAAAAAGCAAAACAAAAATTGGAAGAAATAACGGGTCTATGTTCGTGCGGTTTATTTGTAGACACTGAGAAAACATTTTTGGGGGCATCACCAGATGGATTGGTTGATTTGGACTCAATTGTTGAAATCAAATGTCGATTTGCTGCTTGAAACACCGACATCAAAACGGCAATAGAAAAAAAAAATATTTAGAAATGAATCCCAGGGATGATGATAAAATATTATTAAAAGAAAATGACAATTATATGTACCAGGTTCAAGGTCAACTGCTTATGAGCAATCTCCAAAAATGTTATTTTATACATACATATAACAATTTATTATAAGTCTTAACTATGTACCTGTACCTACCTATAAAAAATTGAATTCTCTGACCAAACAACGATTCAATAAAGTTTTTATTTAATAACAGCAAGAACCAAAACAAATGTCGTAAATAATACCTGATTTCGATGGTTCCAAACGTTTGCAGCTTGATAGTCCGTACTGGAAATTTTATAATGTGTACCAGGAATTTTGACTCTTTCGATAACAAATGGATTATTGGATTTTCTCGGTCCTTCTAGGTACTTACCTAGGACCCAAGTAACTGTACGGTACGGTAATAACGGTGAAAAGAGGTAGGTTTAAAATTAAAAAAATAGCTATTTGTGCAATAAGTTAGGAAAAGTGATTTTTTTCCGTACGACATGCGGGATTTTTAATCGAGACGAAGTCGAGATTAAAAACGCGTCGAGTACGAAAAAAACACTTTTCCTACGAATTGCACACATGATTTTTTCTACTGGAGTTTGGAAAATACATAAAATTTGGATATTTTTAATTTAGTATTAATTATTTCTAAATTAAAAAGCGAAATCAAAATTGTTCTGCTTTGGTTACCATAGAGAAACAATTTATTAATGAAAAATTGTGAAGGCGTTTAAGCTTTTGTCTCAATTAAATACCAGTTTTTACTTTACGTATTCCAGGAAACGACCAAAATTGAACTTTTAGTGTTGAAATATTATTTCCGCCCTTAGTAGGAAATTTTTCACTTTTCCTAACTCAAATTAGTATTACAATGTTGAAGTTTTCCAAACTCTAGTAGAAAAAAATAAAAATAACAGTACCTAGGTAACATTCCTATCTATCTCAAAGTGAAAGTAACAACACTGAATGAATTTGGGGGAGTTCATATTGTTGGACCGTTTTAATTTATTATAGTATAACAGTGTTTTTCTTTTGGTTTTCCTTTTTTGTCAATGGTATTTCACTATTTCTCAAAACTATTTCATATTTACCTCACTTTGACATTTAATAGAGATAGGAAATAGTTTTGAGAAATAGTGAAATACAGTTGGTACAATTTGGTTTTGTCCATTTATCAATTAATTGTCTACTACAGTTGACAAAAGAGGAAAATCAAAAGAAAAACAGTGTAATAATTTTATAAATATTATTATTCGACGGATTTGGAGACCGATTAGGTTACTATCTAGCGGCTTTTGGTAAAGAGTTTGAGGCGTTTGAGCGTTTAAAATACTAAAATATTTGTCAACCTCTTTACTTTAAAATTTATAATTTAGATTATAAATGTTTCATTAACTAAAATTGTTCCCTATGGTTCATTGATAAAAAAATTCACTGTATATTTCTCGCAGAAAAACATATTCACTCATTCTTTCATCAAAAATGACGCATAATATTTATGGCACGCGAATCAATGAAAATCCTGATCAGTGCGACCTGTTTTTATAATATCGCAAAAATTGCACAGCACAAATGCGTTGAAGACCGCCTGTAATAAATGACGGCCCAAAGCAATGGACTGGCCGAACCCTCGGTCATAAAAGTATTATGGCCGTTTGCACCGTCAATACTAAGTAATACTTAAGTATTGGACCAGACTTAAGTTGCCGATTTCATTTGCACCGCTACCAAATGGTTTCTTAAGCTGTGCCTAAGTTAAGCCCCCGAATATTCCTGTCCTAACTTTTAGGCAATGCTTGGCACATGCGTATAAGATATTTTGTTCGGACTTGTGATGTTGATGGCGCTGGCGCGAAATTATCCATTTCTTGTCGGTTGTCGAAGCTTCGCATCGGCGAATCTTTTACATTAAATTATTAGATCAGCAAATTTGTTGCTATTTTATCATGAGTTGCCAGTTAAGGTTATGGGACAAACGGCTGTCTATAGCCGAATTAACTGAGCAGCAGCTGAAGAGGAATGTGGAGTTTGACGAAGAAAAACGAAAAATGGAGATGCAAATTCTACAAGTAGAATTAGAGTTAAAAAAAGAACAATTAAAAAAAAATGAAGAACTGGAACAACAATTCTGTATTGTAATACATTTTTTATTATAATTTTTTTTTTAACCGTTCTCTGTAATGATAACAATAACAGAGAAGTGGTTAGAAACACCTGTCAAAAATCTAGTTTGTAACTAAGTTTATACCAACCGCCGCCAATATTACTAGAATTTTGCTGTGTTGCCAAATTGAATAGACCTTACCGTTGCTTACATTTAAGGAGTGCTTAACTATCTACGGTGCAAAGGATGAGAGACTTAGGTAAGACATAACTTTAAGTCTTTCCTAAGGTAAGTAATGCTTAGCTACAAAACGGTGCAAACGGGCATTAGTGCGTTATAAGGACCTACGTAAGTCGCTCTCACTAGCCATAAACTATGTCCGAGCGGCAAGGGCCGCGTCGTCTTAAGTACTTTTGGTTGCCTATTTTCGGATTAATTTTTTTTAATAACAAAAAAACTACGACAGTAAACGAAAAAAGAAAATGTTATCGACCTCCGTATTTTAATTATCTATCAAATGAGTGTTTACTTACCGCGAAAAAACGTTCCAGGACAAAAAAATCCGAAAAAAATGTTTTCGCGTTTTTATTTAATTACAAATTAATTATTATACTTTTTTTTTAAATAATATGCTATCGACCTCCGTTTAGGTGCCTACTAACCAACCAAAAGTCAAGCATTGTTTCAAAGTTGATTTTGTAGAAAAATTCCGAAAAAAATAACTCCATGTATTTAGTATAGGCGCTACGTGAGGGATCGTGGATCCCCAATCAAGCAGTACGACGAAATTAAGAGCGGTATTTGACGCCTCTTTCATAACGACAAATAATAAATGCCTAAACGACAATTTACTTGGGGGTCCGGTAATACAAGACGATCTCTTTTCTATTTTGATGAGATTCCGAACGCATCGTTACGTGAATACAATCGACATCGAGAAAATATACAGGCAAATCCTAATCGACTCGGTAGATACGGATTATCAGAGAATCTTGTGGCGCGATCACCCCAACGAAGAATTAAAAACGTACAGACTAACGACACTCACGTACGGGACGAAACCAGCAAGTTTTATCGCGACGTGTTGTTTTATCGAATTAGCCGTACAAAACCAAAATGTGAACCCGTTGGCCAGTTCAATAATAAAGCGTGATTTTTACATGGACGATCTGTTAACGGGTGCAGATACCATTTCGGAATTGTCTACAATTTGCGAAGACGTATCCACCATTTTGCAAGGAGGTTTCAACTTGCGCAAGTGGACTTCAAATGTACCACGGACCTCCCCTAAGATAAACAACAATTGTCAAAAAAACGGTATTGTGAACTTGGATAACGACGTAACGAAAACCTTAGGATTGCTTTGGGATTCAAAAAATGATCTTTTAAAATTTGACACCAAATATCCGATCTTGTTGCCAAATGATCATCAGGTGACGAAATTAATCGTTGAACAAGCTCACATTGAAAATTTGCACTCAGGAATCGAAGGCACGTTAGCGGCACTGAGACAAAATTATTGGATAATCTCACCGCCTAGTCTCATTCGACAAGTCATACACAGATGTAACTCTTGCTTTCCGTGTAAAACGAGTGACTCAAATGATGGGAGATTTACCTGCATGCAGGCTCGAATCGAATCGCCCTTTCCTTATTTCTCGAGTCGATTACTTAGGACCGATCCTGATCAAGGAGTCAACCGGTCGCGGAAAAAGAAATGTAAAGGCTTACGTCTCGATCTTCATTTGCTTAGTAACCAAGGCAGTACACCTGGAATTAGTCGGTAACTTGACAACCGAATCATTTCTGGGCGCTTTGCACAGATTAATCGCCAGAAGGAGTCACGTCCGGCACTTGTACTCCGATAATGATTCGAACTTTATCGGAGCCGCAAATCAAGAAACCAAAAAATTCAAGTCATTTCTAAAGTCTTCAGAATTTCAGTCCGATGTGATAAACAAATTAACAGAAAGAAACACCGAATTTCATTTTATCTCAGCGCGATCACCGCACATTGGCGGATTTTGGGAAATAAACGTCAAATTGGTAAAAAATCACATGAAAAGAAGCATCGGACTTAACTCCAACGTTCGAAGAGATGTACACGCTCCTCACGCGAATGGAGGCAATTTTAAATTCTCGCCCCCTTACACCGATTAGTAACGACCCCAATGACCTCGAACCATTGACTCCCGGACATTTCCTTTCCCCAGGTGAATCTCTGACCGCAGTCCACGAGGGTGACATCACCGAAGTTAAAACCAATCGACTGTCCCGTTGAATTTATGTATTTTGATTTTTTATGTACATATTTAGATTTAGTTTAGATTTTTTGATTTAGATATTAGTAACATGTATTAGGTTTCTCTTATTCGTCTTTAGACGCATCAAAATTTTATCTTATAGGTATTTAAGTTTTGTATCATTTTTCTTCTCTTTAGGTTTTATATCTTCGTACCTCGTTTACCTTGTATATCATCTTACTCATGTTCACTTAATTTAATTTTTCTTATTTTTCATTTTTTATAATTTTTTTTCTTCTTGTATTTAATTTTGTCTTATTTTACTCATTTGAAATTTATCATTTTATTTTGTTTATTAATTATTGGAATATGAAATTGATTAAATTTAGTGTTGAACCCTGGAAGGCTTCAAGGCCGGCGGCATGTCTTCGACCACCCACATTTTCTTTCGTATTTTAAAATAGCGCAGATGGGGGTTTATGACTGCTACTCTTGCAGCTTCTTTAGCGGCTGCACAAACCTTGTATTATAAAGCGTTACTTCTACTTGAGCAGCTAAACGTTCAAAATGCCTTGTAGTTATCACAAATTCGCAATAAATTCATTTTTGTTAAGTTTAAATCCGTTTATATTATTTAATAACAACATCGTATAATCGAAGCGTACGATACAACACACCGCTCTCGGGAGAGAGCAAGCAGTACACCGCATTCTCGACACCAGACGGCGGCCTCCACCAGTTCCGCGTCATGCCGTTCGGACTGAAGGGGGCCCCATCAACATTCCAGCGGCTGATGTGCCAGGAGGTACTCCCGGGTTACTTGCGAAAGTTCGCCATGGTATACCTCGACGACATCATCGTCTACTCACAATCGTATGAGGAACACCTGAAGCACCTCCGTCTGGTGTTCGAGAGGCTGCAGGCAAATGGCCTGTGCTGTGCGCCCCAAAAATGACACCTGGGGAAGAAAAGGATCACGTACCTCGGGCACGTCGTCACCGACCAGGGCAACCACCCACAAGAACTACACCTTCAGCAGATCCGAGACGCCGCAGCACCGAGAGAAGCGCGCGTGCCAACATTGGCAAGTGCAGACCTGGACCACGGCACCGTACACCCCGAGGGAAAATCCGACCAAACGGCGCAACCAAAAACTGAAAAAGGCACTACGAGTCCGCCTGGCCGGCCGCGAGCAGAACACCTGGGACCGAGAGCTTCCCACAGCTCTGTTTAATGTTCGCCGTCGCCGCAACGCCGCCACCGGGATGTCACCGAGCCAACTGCTCTACGGGCGGGATCTAGCATACTCCAGAGCGTGGGACGCACCTGGTACCGCAGCCCGGAGAGCGCCCGGCGCCGAGAGAGAAGAGAACGCAAGACGAAACCAGCAACGCTACGTCGAGAGGCGTCAACAAGACCAGGACGCCGTCGCCGTCACCTTCCAACCCGGTGACCAGGTAATGTTGAGGGTGCCACGGGGAACGAGGAACCAGCCCTTCGGTTTCAAATGGACGTCGACCGCCTGAGGTCGGCGTACCCGTAACCAAACGACAACCACCCCTTCTGGAGCGCCCAACAATACAAACAATTAGTGCGGGAGTGTGCGAACAACGTGAAGTGCACCTCCGCATACTTGGACAACTCTCAAAACATTCAAGTGAGCCTTTAATTTTTCTTTTTCTTTTTTGTTCTCTTTCTTATTTCTTTTGTTTTTTTTGACCCTTTTTGTTTGTTCCTTTTCTCGCATCAGACGAGATATGTCTCTGTGTGTAAGGTTCCGAAAAGAACCGATGCAATTTGTGCCTTAGTTTTAAATTAGCTTATAAGTAATTTCAATCGTTTTGTTTTTATTGTATCTTATAATTTTATAAACGAGAGTAGCAAGTATAAAATATATAGTATAAAATGCCAGTGTGATCGACCATATGATGATTTTCTTGTCCCAAAATTATTTTCAAAACAAAAAAAATTTACTTCATAGAATTTGCGAGAAAGTTCCATATTCGATAATTGGATTTTCGACACAATTCAGCCACGATAAAATTGACAAGGAAGACGAGAAGAAATTTGTAATAAAAATAAGTTTCAAAAAAATTGCAAATTTCGAAAAAAGTATACACAGACCAACACATTTCAAAAGAAATGTCAAACGAGCTATACACCTACTCGTTCCACATCCGTGGGGGTGAGGTCGACTGTGCACACGTAGACAGTTGAGATCAGCAAGTGCATTACAAAATATCAGTGTGGTGAACTATACATGATTTTCATGTACCAAAATCACTTTTAAAACAAACTTTTTTTATAGAATTTGCCATAAAACCCCCAATACATGGACTTTCGACCCGATTCAACGACGATAAAAAGTATGAATATTGGATCATGTCACACTTGCAATCATTTTCCAGGATACCAGGAAACATCTGATGTTAAATGTCATGTAGAGCTTATTTCATCGAAAAATACACACCATAAAATTGCGCCCAAAAACCAAATTGAGCTGGCGCATGAGCAATACCTTCGCATTCAACAGCGGCGTAGTGTGTGTTTCTGGTTATTTTCGTTGCGTTATCTTCTGAATTGTTCTTGGCTTTTAAGTTCATTTTAGTGCTATTCGTAAAAAACCTATTTCACAAAAAATGTCTCCTGCGTAAGTAATTTTCTTAATTTTTCATCAAATGGTTTGAGGTTATGACACTGTATAGGACACCAAAAAAACGCAACTTCACTTTCAAAAGGAAATTTGGAGTTCAATGGAAAAGTCTGAGGAGATGGCTCGCCAGGGTTTCCAAAGGAAGCATTTCAAATTATAACTTTAAAGGCACAAGCAGAACGAGATTACGGCATAGAAATAATTTGTTTTTTGGTTTTTGATCCGACAACACATTGGATTTGATGGTTAACGTTATTGTAGTTGCGTCGCTGTGAGACCAACACTCGATTGTTACGAAATCGGATTAGCAAAAGAAGCATTAGTATTCATACTGGTTGCATAAATGGAAACTGGACACTTCCACCAGGATATTTTTTTTTCAATACACTTAACAGTGATCAAACGAATGGCTAGGATGTTCCTTTGATTTAAATTGTGTTAATCCTACAATTAAAAATGAAAATGTAGTGATTATGCCAGATTCGGCACATATGTGCAAGTTAATAAGGAATGTTTTCGATGAAAAGCGAAAAATGCTAGATTGTAATAATGAATTAATTGATTTTACGGATGTAATTAGAGTTACTGGATAAGTTACAGGAACAGGGGGATTTAGCAAATAAATTAAGAAAACATCATGTTCTCTTCTTTAAACAAAATTATTAAGCAGGTCGGTCGCAGAGTCATTATTATTTTGTAAAAATATTTTGAAATTACCACAATTCGCCAATTGTGAACTTATTGCCAATTTAAATTTTTTAATAAACGATGCATTTGACATTCTAAATTCAAGGCATTTGAAAGAATATGGGTTCAATTCCAATTAGTGGGAAAAATATTAACACTATATTTTTTAACACATTGGCTGTGCATGACACGGATCCGTGTCGCCCGCCTCTTCAGTTTCAATGTAAATTTACGAATTCAGCTCTGCGGTGACCATCAAGTGTGTTTGTGAGCATGTAGGTCTCCATTTTTGGGGGATTGGCAACAGGGTGAACAGAAACAGTACACATGACGAAGATACAAGGAACTGATCATAGATATTCCCATACTAATGGTGGGAAAGTGGAAAGATAAGCGCGCGCGACGTATTATACAACGTGTCTCTGAAATAAGTACATTAACATAAGCGCGATTTTGCAGGGAATAACGATGACCTCACAGATGGCCTTGTTACAAAACTACGTTACAAAAAGATACAAGAGTCGATGCCTTACGGTCCACATTGTTTGATAGAAATATGTAATCGAATGCAGAAATCACAATGCGAAACTACTGTAACCAAATTAGAGAAATTGGAAAAATGCCCAGAGTCGATTTTCAAATTAGGAAGTTTTTGCGTAACAATATTTTAAAGTTCGAAACTGCTGTAATAAGTGCTATTAAATGTCGTAAATGTCAAAATATCCCTCTAAACAGCCCCAACCATATTTTTGGGGATCATTCGAATTGTGCATCATATTTTTGTAACAAGGCCTGAATGTTATTTTGTATTCAGATTTTGTTAATTCATCTTTATTCGAACCGTTTTTACGTTGTTTTAGTAGAGTAGCCAATCTTTCTTCAAGTCTTTTATTTGATGTTGATGATAATAATACTTCAAAATGCTACAATGCAATAGTGAATAAATTTGTTGGGGGCAAAAGATTTTTTTTTTTCTTTAAAAGGTTCATACGAAGGTAGATGTTACAGCACTATTGTTGATTACAATACAAAAGGCTTAATTATTTTAAAAACAACTGAAAAATTAAATAACAATGTAGTGGAAATTCATACACAAAAATTTTAAAAACGACGTTTCGAGGCAAGTAGGAAAAAAAATAATAGTGCGTTGAGAAACAATAGAATTGTTAGTTAAGATTCCGATTATGGTAATACGTTCAATGAAATCAATAACGCTCCCGACATGTCTTCAGAAGATTTTGAAGTTAACTTTGTTGAATCATTTGAATAAGTTGGATGTTAGCGAGATAGAAAAAAAACTTTTGTCATTGGGTTGAAAAGCGTATTAGAAATGACGCAAATTTCTTCGATAATGTTTTATTTACAGATCAATGTTAGTTTAAAAACAATGGATATGTAAATAAGCATAACTCGCATTATTGAGCAGTAGAAAATCCCCACTGGCTTCGTTTCACTATAGCAAGTTGTCTTAAATAATGTGGGTATGTTCACGTATGTGTTAAGTAGAGTTTTTATAGTAGAATATACTAGAATGTACGAGTATGTATGTACATATGAATGTATGTAAACGATCATATGGCAGCGACACTGTCACGCACTCCCGAAGTGCGTGAAATGCGGAGAAACTCACGACACTCAGTTGTGCAAAAAAAAAAGACGACGCGGCTAAATGCGCGAATTGCGGCGACACAACTCTACTGTTAATGACAGTTCAACCACAGTATAACCAGTAGCGACAGAAAGCTTGATTTGCGAACGTGACCCTTATTGACTTTTACTACCCAAACCGTCACTTCTCAAACAGCGTGGGATATGAATAGGCAACTCCTTATACATACAAAATCAGCCATATTTCAGAAAACAGAAAGTTTTAGTGGAATATACATTTATTAATCAGAGAATTCATAGTGATTCAGGCTACCACCACAAATTTCAAACGAATTCAAACCAAATTCAAGGACTTTACTACCCAAACCGTCATTTAGTCGTGTTCATAACGACCCAATGCTTTTCTTATGGACCTGTCATTTCGTGTCGCTACTAGTTATACTATGGTTCAACAGTCAAGCGTTAGGTCGCAACAGATCGTATTCTACAATGCACGCGGTCTGCGAAGCTCCCGCAACGAGCTGGAAGTCTTCGCAGACGATCACGATCTCGACACGTTGTTGGTCAGCGAGACCAAATTACAACCCGGCACCCCAAACCCCAACATTCGGGGCTTCGAAGTTTATCGTAGCGACCGCACTCGCGGTCCTGGAGGAGGAACAGTCATTTACGTACGCCGTGAAATTCGACACCAGCAGATCACGCTTCCCGTTCTCCAGAACCTGGCAGCCACCGCCGTGACAATCAAGACCGCGAACGGTCAATTGACGATCATTTCGTGTTATCACCCCCCGTGACATCAACGAAGTTTTAGATTCCGGCACCTTAGTCATCGCCGCGGGCGATTTCAACGCCAAGCATGAGGCCTTGGGGCAGTCGAAGAGCGAACCGCAACGGTCGAATTTTAATCGAACACGCGGACAACATCGACATCCTAATTGAGGCTCTCCCGGAACCAACATATTACGACGCTCGCGACTTTCACGCCGACACGCTCGACATCGCGCTGTTAAAAAACGTGCGTTTTCAAACTCGTCTACATTCTTCTCAAGTACTAGACTCCCACCACTTGCCCGTGCTGAAGCACATCTGCGACGAAGCAAACGACCCGAACAGTAATTTGACCGTTCAAAACATGAGTTGGCCGCGCTTTGCGGAAATCCTCGAATCAGATTTCGGCCCGGTTCCTCGCCTCGAATCGGTCGAAGAGCAAACGTGATTTTCATCCCCCAAGCCCGGGAAAGATCCGAAATTTCCACAAAATTATCGCCCCATTAGTCATCTCTCGAACGTAGGAAAAGTCGTCGAAAAAGTCATTCTGACCCGGGTGGTCAAAATGGTTAACGACAACGCCGCGATTCCTGACGAACAATTCGGGTTCCGCCCCAAACACTCCACCGCGGACCAATTCATTCACGTCACCGAATTTATATCACTCGGTATGAATCAACGACGATCAACCGGCGCGATTTTTCTCGACGTGGCCAAAGCCTTCGACACCGTCTGGCACGATGGACTTGTTTATAAGCTCCACACGGAAGGCCTACCGTTGGCAATCGTCAAACTCATCAACTCGTTTTTCGAAAACCGCGTTTTTCACGTAAAACTCGGACACGCACTCTCGACGGAACGCGAAATCGAAGCAGGCGTTCTACAAGGTTCGGTGCTCTCGCCGACTTTATACGCAATTTTCACTGCCGTTATCCCCAAACTCGACGGAACAAAGATCGCGTTGTATGCAGACGACACTGCAATCCTCACGCGCTCGGGGTCTCCCGAAGTCGCGACGCAGCGGGTCCAAAGCGCTGTCGAAAGCCTGGAAATATGGTTTCGCTTGTGGCGAATCGACGTGAATCCAGAAAAGAGTAGAGCGATTCTGTTGGGGATGGGACGTTTCGCCGCCAGCCGTTTCGCCACTGGGCCAGTTCGCCGCCGCCGTTGCGCCGCTTGGCCAGAGAGGGTTAATATTACCTGAGCGTTAACGTTATATCTTTATAGATATTCTGAAAATTTGTTACTGGATACCTACCTATAGTAAAATTATTAATTTAATTCGTAGCTAATTTTGTTTTTACCAAATCCTACAGGTAATCTCGCCATGAAATTTTTTTATGAAATTTTAATTAGGGCGCAATAATAATTATATTAATTGATTACAGACATGCATTGACCTGTATCTTTTTTAACTGAACATAGGGACCAAGTATGAACTATGTTCAGAGTTAAAATGTCGAGTATAAACCTTAAAGCTCTAGTGGACTAATAATACAGGGTCTCTATAAATGATTGTCTGGTCAAGCCAGCCTTGGAAAAAAATTTTACTGTTCCGCTTTTTTGAAACCGATGCCAAATTCTAGTTCGTTTTCACGGTCACTTCTGACATTAGTGACTGACGTTTCGTTTGCGCTTGTCAGTCGAGTTTTGGTTCCTTATATTCGTTTTATCGCAGTTAATCACAGTTAATATACACCAAAAATCAGTATTTTTCAATAAAAATTGCAAGTACGTCCGCTTTTAGAGGTAAATACACTGGCAAAATTTGTGAGGTTATGCTTTAATGTTTTATGTTTTATTTTAGCTTTATTTTCTTTACAATGGTTTATTCTGTTGAACAGAACACGTTCATTGTTGTTTTTTACTTTCGAAATGGAAGGTTTAATAATGGGGAATTATCTGTTTGTAAAAATGAATTCCATCAAAATATCTGAACAACATTGTGAACAGATTTTTAACAATCAGAACAATTAGAAGGGATAAATCATTAGGACAAGCACCAGTATCTGATGAAATACTCAAGGATTTGAAAGAAATGGTGGAAAAGACTACAGATATCAATAGCCTGTTTATCTCAACAATCTGGTGTAGCACGATGCACTTGTCACAAAATCATTAAAAATAGGCTACAACTGCATCTTTATAAAATTAGTGTTGTACAAGAACTCCAACCTGCAGATTATCAAAGTTGTGTTCAGTTTGAAAATCACCTCAATTTCATAATTTGGAGTGCTGAGAATCCACACCAATTTGTAGAGACTCCTTTACATGTTTTGAAAATTGGTGTGTGGAACTGTGGATAGCAGTGTTGCTATACCCTTAATTAAGAAATGCTGCAAAATATTTTTGAAAATAAATGAAGAATTGTCAAGTGTTTAGAAGTTAATGGGGGACATTCTCAATCTATTTTATAAAAAAAATACCTATTTGTTATCGTTATTTAGTGTTGTAAATTATGTTGTTGAATACATTTGATTTTATTGAAAAACCAGTAAGACTTATTTGTTATGAAAAACACTGTTATTTATATTGGAAGAAAAAATGGGAGTCAATACCATATTCGACAATTCAGTCTAGGTCGTATTTACCACTAGCATAAAACAAGAAATGTGAAAGCACTAAAGCAGACAAAAAGGCAGTATCAAGTATTGTATTGTGGTATACGAGGACAAGGTGTTCTCAATATTTATCTGTTTGGATTTGTTCTCATACCAATTCCTGTACAGTGTGTGGCGGTACGATGGGGGCAATAATTGTTCCCCTGTGGGTGTTGATATTAAATAATAAATACATTAATGTTAGCAAGAGTAAAGCACAGTTGAAACTTGTCTCTGGTTAAAAGCCAACAACCTAACCTGAAAATGTGACATTCATTAATTGCCGAACAAAGCGGCACATTCAAAATTTGACAACTTTCCATGGCTGGCTGGACCCGACAATCATTTATAGAGACCCTGTAGTAGTTTTTTGTTTATATGAGTAGCGCTGTGAGATTAATTTTCAGGTATGAGGCCGAAATTTGAAGCAAGAATTATACAAAACAGGCCGAATATCTGAAAAGTGACAGCCCACGAATAACGTTTTTCGTGTTCGTTTGGGTAAGGTTTTAAAAAACATTCATTAATTGTAAATTTTGAGGTTATCTTTGACAGAGGTCAAGTTAGGTATATGTATAACTGGTAAAGTTTATACTGAGTGGAACAAAAGTATTAAATAATCACTGTAACTTTTTAATTTGAAAAATTATGAAAAAATGTTTAATATAAAAATTGTTTGGTTTATTATCATGCATGACGTTCAACAAAAATTGTCAACATTCTTGATATTGCATTTTATTACTTAGTATGTTAATTTTATCACCTTTGTTTTTTTTTTAATTTTATTCTTTTTCCCCATTATACGCTTGTTTCAAAATCACACAAAAAATGTATGGGTGCTATTTAAAAAACCAAAGTTGATTGCCATAGCAGCGAAACAAAAAAAGATAGGAACAAACTAGAAAGACCAGATGATGCAGGATAATACACCAATCAACTTTTATATTAAACATTTTTTCATAAATTGTCTAATTAAAAAGTTACAGCCAATATTTGATACTTTTGTTCCACCCTGTATATTTAGTTATACAGTGAATTATTTTATCGATAAACCATAGGGATTTACATGGTGTAAACTTTAGTTCGTGTTAATGGTTTTTCTACTTTTAATTTCAAAATGATTTTTCGCACACTTGTAGCTTACTTACCTGGTTCTGGTGTGTTTTTTTTTTTTCAAGAAACACACAAAATGGCCACAAAAGGTAAATTTATGGGCAGCAATTTTGGGAGTTCATATTACTGGCCCATTGTTATTTATTCTAATATTAATAATTTTATTACTTTTATTATTCGACAATTTTCGAGACCGATTATGGTTACTGTTTAGTGGCTTTTAGCAAACAGTTTTAGCATTTAAAACAGCAAAATATGGGGTCTAGGCCAACTCGACACTAAGCGCCCACTCACTACCTGTCTATATGATGCTCCCTAGTAGAGGATATTTCATGAAGGGTAGGCGTCTTTTCCGCAACAACCATTGCTTATAACACCCCTATAACCGCAGGAACATTTAAGTATTGTACAAAATATTTTCTTCAACTGTTCACAATCCACGGTTTACATAATGGACATTACATACCACTGATCTTTTGTCTACTTCCAAACAAACTATCAGATACATACAAGATGCTTTTTACCTCGCTAGTGACCCTTGGGACAAAAATCAATGTATGCTTAAATCCGACTTGAATAATTTTAGATTTTGAAATTGCTATTCATAATGCTGTCAAATTAGTTTGGCCCACCGTACAAATTTCCGGATGTAGGTTTCATTTAGCTCAGAGGTCACAGATAGACAGTGCCGAGTTGGCTTGACCGCGGTGCCGAGTTGGCCGGTTATCCATGGGCTACCGGTGCCGAGATGGCCGGTTGTACTTTATTGCAAATTTTACCTAGGTATAATAAAGTGCCGAGTTGGCGTCCGCCCATTAAAAAAGATTTTCATTATTTGTCTTTTCCTAGCCATTGGCATAATAATTCTGAACGATTGTGATCAGGTTTGCAATTATTTTCTTCATTACTTCCAGCATTTCCAAATAGTAATTTTATGTGCGTTTTACCTAAAATAACGTAAGGCAACATGGCTTTGATTTTTCTCCCCCATTTCCATGGATACAACAAAAATGAAATATTTGCAGACTACTGGGATTCATAGAACGTTTTTAAATGTTGCCACATTTAGTGTAACGAATAGGTCCACATCTTCAACAAAAACGAAGATTGATTTTTTTAAACATTTTTACCTGATATTTTAATGGCTACTTAACAACGTACTGCTAAGTTGTTCCGCGAATTTTGAGGCACCTAGTAGAGTTCTTACGTTCAATAGCACACAATTACACTAGTTTACACAGTATCTGTTGCCTTAGATTTTTTTGCCGTTTCCGAGTAATTTTTGTCTGCTGTTGCCGAAAATGTCTCTAGTTTTTTTCTATCAGCTCTAGTTTTTGAGTTACAAATAACCCATACTTTTGTTAGTGCAAGGAGATTTTTCTCTTTCAATCGTGAAGTTAACGATTCAGAGACTTGTTTTGAGAGGTTTAAATCTCTTGGGAGATCATTGTTGCATTTCTGTTACATCCAAATGTACCCACGAAGCTGGACGGGTGCTTACACCCCCACCTTCATTTTTCGTAGAACTAGGTATTATATAAGATGTAAAATTTGTAAATAGTAGAGACTTAGACTTAGATAGAAGATTTAGATTAAAAACCAGTAAGAGACAAATAAGGCGCTCAACAAAAGTGATAGTAATTTTTTCTCTCGCAACAAGACAAGAATAACGACATCTACCACAAAACGTCCAATTCTGTCGCAACAACCCAACACAAAACAAAGGGGTTACAGTCCTAACAGTCCAATTCTATCGCAACAACCCAACACAAAACAAAGAGGTCACAGTCCTAACAATCATCGAGCTCGTTTTGTGAAAATCGTTGAGGTGTTGATGGTGAATAGTCAAATTTAGAATCGTTTTCTGATCTTGTTTCTGAAAAATCGTCATCTACTGAAGTTTGTAAAATTTGCTCAGCAGTGAAAGGAATCGGCGGAACTGAAACATCATCTGAATGTTGTGTGGGAAGCTTTACCGACGTAGGAGCACTTGGATATTCCCATTTATGGCGATTTTTTTATTTATACCCTTCCCATTGAAACTGCAAAAATAACAATCATCTAAATGATTTTTGAGTTCTCGCCATATTGCTGGAATTCCAAATTTAAAGGTATTTCTTTTACCTCTGTTCCACAGTCTTAAGTATTCGACACACGATTTACATACACAATTAGGAGCCTACGACTTGTTGTTTTTATCCAGAGGCATGGCAAAGTACAAAAAGTAAGCACTTATGACAAAATCAGAAATTATTTTCCTAGATTTTCCAAAGTATACTGGCCACATATGTAGCAGAAATGTTGCGGATCGTTGAAGCAAAACCTTCTTGAAGAACTCATTCCATTTGCACTTCCGTTAAGAGGAGTAGATACGTACTTTTCTTATGGAGCTTTCAATGTATAATGCTAACACTGTAGCTTTAGCCCTAATGGACGTATTTTCATGGAATCATCTCATTAAAAAGAGCAAACCATCCCCTACAAATTGGCTTGAAAAAATTTTAAAAATTCTTTTTTTTATTATTAGAAAACGTAGCAAATATTTTCGTGAAATTGATGGTTCCTAGTTACAACAATGCAAAACCAGATTGCGGATATATTCTTAAGCCAAAATGTAGACTTACTGCTTTAAAAATGATAGGTTCAAACCCGGTAAAAATATTTTAATTAATAAACTCATTACAGCGTTAGCACAATTTGCAAAGTAAAATTCAGCTTGCCGTCGATAATTTACAATCCCCAATAATAAGTCTACCGCAAGCGGGGGCCTTAGAAGCTACTTGATGGATTTATAATGTACCCAAACCCTCCTATACCTGGTTCCTCTTTACAGTACAGATAAAGTATTCCCTTAGTGCTTATTCACAAAGGACGTAAGACATAAGAAATACATAAGAGATACCTAAGAATAATTTGTAAATTTGGGCAATTGGAAAATAATTTATGTATCCATATAACTCGAATATGATTCTTCATGCCTTTTTGTACACAACAATAATGTTCACTGAGGTCACTTCTCATAAGTTACGTAAAAATTAATAGTATATCCACTGCATGTACCTATCATGAATTCCTTATGCCTTATGTCAAGCTTATGTCCATTGTGAATAAGGATTTTCATTTCATGTCTTTCCATTTTGACTACGGCCTATGTTCGTTACTTGCTTCTTTATTGTGTTCTCTTGTTTAGTTGTTTTGTTTTACTTGTGTACCCGTTAACGTGGATAGTGTTTATTTGTAGTATGTAGGTACTTTTAGTGAGACTATTACTAGTGTTTTATTAATTATTGGTGACGTAAGTATGTGATAAAATATCTAAGTTTTCTACACCTAGTAATTCTATTTCTTCTTTCAGAGCTTAGATACTAGGAATTTATTTCTTGCTCTTAATATGGCCAAAGCTAATAAAAAAATATAAAAAGACTTACAAGTAGAAAACGAAATAGAGGAGGTACTCAAAACCTGGCAAATTGGAAGAATAAATCAAAAGTGAGTATTTTTACCTGATGAATGACGCATGGTACATTAAGAAGGAACAAAAATGGAATCATAAGGAAATTAGAGATTGGAAGAATGGCGAAAGTGAAAAAACAACGTGATGTAATAAAAATAAATCTGAGACAAAAAGGTTATTCAAAAGGGTACCAGCACTCCAGGACACATAAACCTGAGGAATCTTATGGTGAAAATTCTCAACAGGCTGACATGTGTAGAGAAATGTATGAAGAAGAGGAGAAAGAATTTTTAAAATCATTAAAAAAAACTGATGAACAAATTTATGAAATTGAACGAAGAACGGCAGATCAAAATGAAGATGGTGAATGGATGGAACAAAGAATGAAATTAATAACTGCCTCAAATTTTGGCAAAATTTGTAAACTAAGGCAAACTACAAATACTGCCGGAACTATAAAATCTATATTGTACAATGTCATTTCAACAAAAATTCCTTCTTTAAATCATGGAAAAATACATGAAATTGACGCCAAGAAGGAACTGGGAAAAAAAACTAACCGAAGAATATAACGACAACATTGAAATAATTTCCTGTGGTCTTTTTATTGATAAGAGCGTTTATTTCTTGGGAGCATCCCCAGATGGTTTCATAGAAAAGATCGATAGCCTTGTCGAAATAAAATGCCCTTATACTGCGTATAAACAAAATTTAACACCCGACGAAGCCATTCTGAAGAAATTAATCCCATTTTGGAAAATTAAAAATGATGGTAATTACGAAATTACTCGTAATACCAACCACGACTGGTATTATCAGATACAAGGCCAACTTCATATAACAAATAAAAAAAATGTATATTGCAGTGTGGACAGGAAAAAACAAACTAAAAACGCAAGTACGAGTATGTAATAGAAAAAAAATGACGTCTTTTGGGACAAAAAATGAAAAATAAACCGGAACAATTTTATATGAAGTGTTATCTACCTGAATTAATTGATCTTAGAACATCAAGAAATATGCCAATAAGAGATATTAAATGAAATATTTAAAAATAATTGAAAGTTTTGTTTTATTTTTTGTAATAGAGTGCTTTATTAGATTTACGATCAAAGCAAATAACTAAATAAAAAAATGTGTTTCATTTTTAAATATCTAACAAGAAAATATCGATACTTTTATTTGAACCACTACCCAAAGCGTCAAAATAATACATGCCTGTGAAAGACCCTATTGTAAATCATGTAAATCATCATTACAATAAGCAGGGGTTGGTTTGCCGGGTTTATTGCTTACTCTGACAGCCGAGCCGGTGTTGTGGAAATTTCAAGGTCAACATTGGTATCTACTCCTCTTAATAGTCGTACACAGTGATCAGTGATCAAAATATACCGAAACATTATGTGAAGTAATATTCGAAAAAATCACAAAAACTAGAGCTGTTGATAAGATTCTGACGGCAGATATAAAAAAAGAGCCTAAAAAGCTTTCATATTCAGCCATTAAATTTGCGGCAACAGACAAAAAGTGAAATTTTGTAAACTAGTGTTATCAATTTTACCAATAAAAACTTGTCTAAGATTGAAATGTGTTTTTTTCGGCGGCGAACTGGGCTATAATTAAATAAACTAATTAACGGTTAACACCTTTTACAAAGACCTTTACAAAAGAATAAGCAAAACAAGAAAAAAAGAAATATGTAGTTAGAATCTCTTGATACCGTGCGATCAACAATTACTTAAATAGGGGGCGGGTATGACTTTGACAGTGTTGGATTTTTCGTATCTTTGCTAATTCAGCTAATAAACGTCAAACAACTGTCATTATTAATCAACTTTTAACGCAAAAATGATTTAACCTTCAGAACATAAAAGATTCATAATCGAATCTTACTTTCGTAATGTGTTTTGAATAACGGTCAAATTTCAGCAAAAAATTTCAAATTTAAATTGAAACAGGTACATACACTCACTGCAAAAAAAAACGAAACACTAATTTGTAAGACTTGCTTTTTGCCCAAGGGCGTTATCCCTCAATATTTGATAATTAATCGATCAGACTCATCGGTACACATTAAATTAGACAATCTCAGCTACAGTCATACGATAATCTACAATCGGACTCACCTCCACCTCATTCAGTCATTCAATCGGTAAAGCACAGGTCCGGACTCGGGTTTGCTCAATGGGACGGTACAAACATGTAAATGATAAACACCTGACACATCTGTCGCGAATCAAGGTCATACAGTGACTCACCCGGGGGATTCCTCCCCCTAGCTTCTATCATGATGAGGGGCTCGAACCACTGGCGTCGTCTTCAGAGCGCTACGTTCCGGGGTTGCGTTGGATGGTCTGGCAGCACCTGTAATAGCCCCGTGTGCAGTTTGGGGTGCACAGCCCGCCCGCAGTCTCCACAGAGGAAGACCGCCACGGCCAGCGTGTGAGCCTACAACCCACTTCCATACGATACTGTGCTCCCTCAGTACAGGAGAGCCGGGGTTACCTCCCAACCGTTAATCAAGCACGTATGATCTGTTACATTTGGTTGTCACCACTGGCCGTCTCGACAAGACGCGCCCAGTCAACGGCCGAGCCGTGTCATGAGCCAAAGATGCCTCACCCGGACATCCGGTGCTCAGGAATTACACCATGGTATCTGCCAGAGGTTTTAGCGCATTGGTGGTACTGACATCATAGCCCAGGTTGGCCAAACCTGCTATCACCCAGTTACCGACACACCTGGTAACTGTATCACCGGCTAGCACAAGCCTAATTCACTGCACCACTCCCGGGTCACAGACTATTCACCTGCCGTCACTCTCGTACTCGTACCTTGGACAGCCCGTCGGTTCCAGCTGCCAAAGCTACACTGTCCCGCCTGTGGGCCTGTCTTAAATCACCCCCGAGTCAAGGACCTGTCAGAACATAATTTATGAGCCACATGTTTGGGGTGGAAGAGGTAGTTTTTCTGTTGCGTTTTTAAAAATTCTCTTACAAATTAGTTAACAACAAATGTATTCCCATAATACCTATTTTGATGTATTTTGACCAGAAGGCGAAGATAGATTTTTCTGCCGGTGGGTGTATATGCAACCAAAAATACTTCCATGCATTCGAGAGCAATGTGAAGGTCTGAACTTCAGACTTCGACAGACGTCCAAAATCTCAAACGCTTCTTTGATCTAAATAATTGTCGATCGCACAGTATAATGTTAACGTTTAAATATCATTAACTCATTGCTGTGTTGCGGTGGATAATTAATAAATAAATAATGCCACTAACAAGAAACATTCAAAATCTTACTTTTAGTGCTTATTCACAATGGACAAAAGCTTGACATAAGGCATAAGAAATTCATGATAGATGCAGTGGATATACTATTAATTTTTACGTAACTTAAGAGAAGTGACCTCAGTGAACATTATTGTTGTGTATAAAAAGGCATGAAGAATCATATTCGAGTTATATGGACACATAAATTATTTTCCAATTGCCCAATTTTACAAATTATTCTTAGGTATCTCTTATGTATTTCTTATGTCTTATGCCCATTGTGAATAAGCACTTAGAAAGGTTTATAAAAAATTAATATAACAGGTGGCCAAAAAATGACCAGCGGCGCAATGGTTGGCGGCGAAATGGCCGCGGCGAAACGTCATAGACCCATTCTGTTCACCCGGCGACTTCCCGACCGGCGCCGGCGGGCCAAATTGTCATGTTCAACCGCGTCATCCCGTAGAAAACCGAAGTAAAATACCTCGGAACCAAATTCGATAATTACCTCCGATTCAACGCCCAAGTCGAGGACGCGAAAACTCGCGCCCAGACCGTTCCACAGTGGGACCAATGACTATAAAACGTGGACAAAATGCAAAATTTTAGTGTCTTAGTTTTCGGCTTAAATCATGAATAATGCGTAGAGAAATGTTTCAGCTTTCTGAGAAATAAAAATAGGGTCTGACAAACCGTTAAGGCTCTCTATCAGTACCGAAAATGTATACGAGAAAACACCCATTTTTTACCGATAAATAACATTTTTAATCTTCAATTCTAAAGGGAGATCGATATTTATACAGGATGACAAAGTTGTTTTCTATGTCAGGACAGGTTCATTATTTTTAAATTTTAATCCGAACGCCTTAAAAAACACAATAATTGAAAAACTTTTCATACATTTTTCTCCAAACCTATTTCTTTGCCAATCTTCAGACTTACACCAAAATGACGAGCATCTTGCGAACTAGGTAGGTATGTGTTTACTTTTTTAGTAAATGGAATGTAATTCTCTCTATTTAAAAATAATGAATCGAAGCAACGTAACTTTTGCATCGAAAAATTCCTTTTCGAGGGGTGATTTATAAGCCCTCATAATTTATATTGCCCCCCTGGAGAGCGGTCGTACTCGCCTCCTCGCTACTGCTTTAAATAGACACAGACCTAGGTACCAATTCTGTTTGCCGATTTTGTCTACGGGGACAGGTAATCTCGCCACCAGTAATTACTTTAATCTTTTGCGCATCCCCGTTGAGTAAAATCCCATGGGTAATTTCGCCACCAATATTTTTCAATACATTTTTATTGAGGGTCATACCCAATAAGGGTGGATTTAAGTAACTACCTGACACCAGACCCAACTTTATTTGTGTTTTTAGAAAAACTTAAAGAATTTCAAATAGACACTTATGTGAAAATACAAAGTTTACATTTGGTACCAAAAATTCATAATAAGCATGTCAGAGACAGACAAAAATTTATAAATAATATGATAAAGCGACATAATAATAAAGAATTAATCTTTCCATTGTAATCTTAAATAATAAATTGTTTTTCCATGTACATGCATTTACTCGTTTTAATTTTCCTGTCTCAGATACAGAAATATTTATGTCGGCCGTCCGCCGGCCCCGTTCTTATGAGCATTGGGCAGGTAGGTGTAGATTAATTCCGGGAAGCACAGTGGCGAAATTACCGGTAGGCTTAGCATGCCATTAAACGGTGGTGGCGAATTTACCTGTATGTTTATCTGGTAATGATGCTTGTCTACAAATACCGTTGTCTACAAATACTTCGACTGCGTCTTTAAAATTTAATTTCATACTGTCCGGTAGATGTTCGATTACATTATCAATAGAGCATTAAGCATTAAAAATCGGTAAAATAGGCAGGGAAAAAGGCATTAAAAATTCGAAGATAAACATTGACAATTAAATGTTGCTATAAGTATTATTGTTTCAGTGATTCACTGTACATTATAGAAAAAAAAAACATCATTTACAACAATCAAATACATTTTCTCAAAATTCACTGATTTTTGACAGATCTTACAAAAAAACAACACGAAAGCATCACTTGAAAAAATAAGACTTCTAAAGTTCCGCACAAATTTATTTAATTTGTCGGTAACTTTCCACATTATGACAGAAACGATTCTTATTGTAAAAAATTTGAAAGTGAATGAATATCACAGAAAGAAAGTAATTTCCAGGTAAAACGAGATAAAAGCAGAAAGGGGGATTTAAGTTACATTGTGGATTATAGGAAAACTCGAGTCAGGTAATGTAGATACCGTAATGGGATGGGATTTTCTATGAACTGTAGGTAAAGTTAGTTCGTTGCTGCTATGTATTCCATGAAAAACAAAATTTATGTCAAAATTGGCAGTTATATAAGCCAAATGGGCTTTTTTTAGGAAATGATCAATTTGAGTCCGGTAGGTGAGTTACAACAGGGAAGCAATACTTACCAGACTGTTTTATTTTTATAAATCAAATCTGCCAGTGAAAAGTTAAAAAGTCAAAAAACATTCGGTCATTGTTGTAACATAACATATTTAGCCGTGACAACCAAAAACAAGATAGTGGAACGTATTGATATGAAGATACAGGGTGTTTCTGAAATAAGTACATTCATTTTAACTGGTAATAGAACTCATCAAAAGAAACAACTTTTCTCTCTGCCATTTTGGCGAAAAACGTTGCGTAGTGGCTTAAAAAAATAGGAATGATTTTCCTAAAACCGTTCATATCTCCAAAACTAAGCTACCTAAAAACGTGAAACAACCAGATTCTTACGAAGTGGATTTTTTGCTATACGGGTAGATTTCTTTGAATTTCGATTTATGCGTTAAAACACGTTTTCTGGATGAAAATGGAGGTTTTTTTCATATTAGCGCTGATCTCAATTAGCCATTGCAGTATTTAGTGGCGTAGGGCTATTTTAGTGAAAAATCTCTCCAATTTTTTTTTGGAATTAAACATCGTTTTTCGGCAAAATGGTAGATAGAAAAATTGTTCCTTTTGACGAGTTCTATTACCAGTTAAAATTAATGTACTTATTTCTGTTACACGTTGTATGTAACCTGTGTTTATTGGCGCGTGGAGTTCCAGTATCGACATACGATTTCGGATTCATGGATAGCTTGATTACAAATTAATTTGATCGCTCTTTATAAGATCACAAAATCCCAAATATATAATTCTTCTCGGAAGTTTTCCTAATCTGCCGTGTCCAAATTACCTGCCCCCTGGCTGTTTCGGCTAGCTAAAGGATCATTATTGGACGACACCGTTATTCATCCCCGTTTCAGGTACAATCTTGAATTGCTGTGTTTGTTTATACATATTTCTATTTATTTTGACTGCGTCCTAGTCCTAGAAGTTGAGTTATTATCTGAGTGCGTTTTAAAAATGTGTGTCCATGGCAAGAATAAGATTTCTACAAACGGTTACCGGAAAAGTATAAAACGTAGAATGAAGGCAATACGTAATAAGAGGTAAATATAATGAATATAATTTCTTTTTCAATTTTACTCTGTCTTACTTTTCGCAACTGTACGACACTTGCAATCTGCATTTTATTTTTTATTCTTATGCTTTTTTAGATCAAATCAGATCGTAGCAGACACTGAGCCCGTTGTTTGCGAGGACGTAAACGAACAGCTCCAGATGGAAGCTACAGATAATTTGCCGGAATTGAACATTGTCACAGAAGATCCAAAGCATCAAGATTTTGGAATACAGGGTCGCCGTGTGGTAGATATACAATATTTTTTAACAAGTTTAAAAAACCTAAAGCATGATGGGTTTGGCTGCAGCTTTTTTGATATTGAAATTTTGTCAGAAACAAGGTACGGACTGAAAAATATTTTCGTAACTAAATGCAAAGTGTGTAATGTATCAAATACTGTTGCAACAGAAGCTGATTCAAATGTCAGTATCAATAAAGCTGCCGTCTGTGGCTCCTTGGCAGTCGGAATAGGATATTCTCAATTCACAGAATTGTGCGCGTCTCTCGACGTACCGGCAATATCTCCTAATACATTTTCATCGCATGAAAAATCTTTGTCTGGCGTAATTAATCAATGCACACATGACTCAATTATAGAGGCAGGTAAACAAGAAAGAGCTTTGGCTGTAGAAGCAGGAGACCTGGATGTTGATGGTATCCCGTACATTTCTGTAATTGTTGATGGAGCATGGTGTAAGAGGTCTTACAAGACCAATTACAATGCTTCTTCTGGTGTCGCATGCATAATTGGTATGAGAACGAAAAAAATATTGTACATTGGCATAAAAAATAAATATTGTCAATTTTGCGAAAAATATCTCGCTCGCAAAATGGACATTCCTCAACATACGTGTCATAAAAATTGGGATGATACATCGACTGCGATGGAGGCTCAAATTATTGTAGAAGGTTTTCTATCTTCTGTTGATATGCATGGCTTGAAATACAAGA
This sequence comes from Tenebrio molitor, assembly GCF_963966145.1. Taxonomy (NCBI): domain Eukaryota; kingdom Metazoa; phylum Arthropoda; class Insecta; order Coleoptera; family Tenebrionidae; genus Tenebrio; species Tenebrio molitor. Next base: position 20,887,330 of record NC_091051.1, on the reverse strand, counting down.
AATTGGTAGGAGATGGGGATAGTAGTGTATACAATAAAATAAAAAATATCAAGCCATACGGACCCAATTTTTATGTAGAAAAAATTGAATGCAGAAACCATATTTTACGCAATTATTGTAATAAAATCAAAGAATTTGCAAAATGTACAAAACTTAGTCCGAAAATACGGTGTCTATTTCGTCATGTTTTGCGGTTCCGGACAGGAACAATTAGTGCTGTTAAATTCAGAAAAAACGAGAATAAGTCTTCTGGTGAAAAAATATCCAGCTTGAAAAATGATATTTTGAATGGACCAAAACATATTTTTGGTTGTCACGATCAATGTCCGTCATATTTCTGTAATGGCCCAAAAACTGACGAAGAAAATTTATGGATAGTTTTTAAAAATAGTGAGGTTTTCTCAGATTTTAATAGACATTTAACAAGAGTAGCTAATAATGCATCCAGTTTATTACACGATGTTGACACGAATATGGCAGAATGTTATAATACTGTTGTTAATAAATTGACTGGAGGGAAAAGAGTACATTTTTCTAAAGGGGGATCTTACCAAAATAGAACTATCGCAGGTGTCGCAAATTTTAACAATAATCGTCCATTTGTCTATGAAGTTAAAAAAAAATTGGGAAACGTTGGAAGTTTTACGGAAAAATTTTGTTTGAAAAATAAACGTTCTAAAAAAAAATGTTTACGCAAACAGAAAATTATTTATCAAGCTGATAGTGATTACGGTACACATACAGTTGAAGATTTCAGTGTAGATGAATTTGAAGTAATTAAAAATGAGTTTTTGATTAATATTGAAAATGCCAATTGCAAAGAAATTGAACAAAATACTCGGGGACAATCTGTAAATCCAAAATGGCTTCAAGAACGGATGTACCGATTAACCTCTAGCAATTTTGGAAAAATTTGCAAGCTTCGACCAACCACTTCCGACTGCATCGACGGTAAAAAATTTAATTTATAGTACAAATATCAAACGTAGCGCACCATTGCAACATGGTATTGTTCATGAAACAACGGCTCGGGAACTTTTTGAAAGTATGTACAGTTTACATGTTGAAGAATGTGGGATGTTCATTCACCCACAACATAAATTTTTGGCTGCCTCTCCAGATGGTCTTATCGACCAAGATGCCATTTTGGAAATAAAAAGTCCGTACGCTGCTCGAAATATGGAAGTAGAAGATGCAGTAAAAAAGAAAATAATTGATTACTGTTACATTGAAAATAATAAAGTAAAGCTCAAAGATTATCATAATTACATGTACCAAATTCAAGGTCTCTTGGAAATAACAAATCGGGAATGTTGCTATTTTTTCATTTATACTTTTAAAGATTACAATTGCGAAATCATTAAGAGAAATAAACAATTTTGGGAAAATCAAATGGTCGGAAAATTGGAAAGATTTTATTCATCTGCATACTTATTTGAATTATTAGATTCAAGATACAATAGAAATATGGCTATAAGAGATATTAAATATAAAGATTTATAATGAAATATTTTTATATTAAAATTATTTTCAATTATAACTCTTTTTTTAGCATTTTTCTAATCGGTTGTCCTCTTTGATGTCTAGGATCCACTAATTTCGAAAGTAAAGCCCGAAAACAAAATTTTTCAAAGTGATTTTCCATAATTTCACATTCTATTGCCTTTTTTTATTTATACCATATTTTAAATCCAAATTTATTTTCTTTTTTCCTTTCCAAATTTACTATCCGTAAGTCGAATTGATCGTTCTCTATACCATTCAGGATTTTAATTGTGTCCTTGAGTTTTTTTTCGAGACGTCAGCTTTCTGTTTTCATGAATTTATTTACTTTCTTACTATATTCCATTTTTTATTTTTCTATATTACCATTATTTAAAACTCTAAGTCTTTAAACTTTACACAAATGTCTCAAATAAAGTACTGTTTACAAAATTATCATAAACAATTCCTCTTAACTGGTCACTGCTTTTATTAAAAATTATCTAGCACACTCCCAAGATGATTTGATGCATTTAAAATATCGTTTCTCAAATTTTCAGCTTTTGCATGAATGAAATTGCTGTTCTAAATTTTTAAATATTTGTACGTAAGAAGTTTTTAATATTTATGTCTGCCTTTGGATTTTTTGCTATATAGTTTATTGAAAGAATTACGCAGAATATGGTTTCGACTTTCAATTTTTTATAACGCGACAGTATATTCAGTTATTCATGTTTGATTTTTTATTGTTTGTTTAAATATGTGTACATACCAAATAGTTTTTTTTTTTTAGTATGGCTATTGGCGAGACCCCCTTATAGGTCAACGCATTGCCAATAGTACCTCATTAGGTGATGTGGAAATCTATTGAACTTGAAAAAAATCAAACATGGATGTATTATGCCTATAATTTATTTTATATAAATGTTCATCAAGTGAGCTGTGCATGTATAAAAGCACGTTTAATTTAGTTACATTACAAAAGTAACATTTATGATAGATCCATGATCCATTGTAGGTTATCGCCAATAAATCTTTACTTTATGAAAATACAGTGTGATCAAGAATGACTGAGTCTGTTGGTAACAATGAAATTTGGCAAATTTGAAATTTGCCATCAAAGGTTCATTTTTATAAGAGCATAAACATAACCAGCATAACCAAAAATGTTTTTAATGTCGTCTCAAGTTAAAAAAATTCAGCCAGTGCGAATTACGAGACAAAAAAAAAACAGTACTTTTCAATTGTTTCATTGCCAACAGACTCAGTCATTGTTGATCACGCTGTACAAAGACAAAAGCAAATAAGAATTAGTTAATTACTTTAATTTAAGCACTAAAAAAACGTAACAGTGCTTTTGAAATCAACAATGCCGAAACGGACAACAAAACTAAAAAATTATAATCAAGGTTCGCGCAGGGCAAGCAACAATACGAGTATCATATGCGTAAGATTACTACTGGCGGGAATTAATCTGCACTGTGTTGTTTTGGAACTCGTAATGTAAAGTACGGTGTTTACCTGCATGTCACTATTTACAAAACATAATTACAGAGCCAAAAATAATGTATATTTATTTAATTATGAAAATAAACTGATTTATAATTTCAAAATTTTTATTTTCCTACTTATAAATTTAAATCATATTCTTGGGAATCCCACGGAAATTTCGTAAAGCGGCTGGGGATTTAGAAACAGGGCAGAGAGTAGCAGGTAGTCTCCTTTGGGCGAAGTGCTCCTCTTCACACTAGGAGGTAACAAATTACTCATCCCCTCATTATTAGCACTGCATGGTAGTGCCTGTCGTAAAACGGTCAGCAGGTGTTGTATGGTTGGTTGTATAGTTACGAAATAGATATTTTCATTGGCTGATGGGCACCCTTAAATGGGCAAGTTACAGGTCGTCAAACTTTCGTATTTGTCGCTTTCGGTTGTATGTGCTTATGTTCTTTCGCTGCGTTATAAGTGTTGATACGACGTCTTTGGTTATTTTATTTGGTTATAACACTATGGATATAGTAAATCAAGGTTAGTACTTGTTATTATGATAGTGCTTTAGTATATATTTTTCATGCATATATGAAATTCTGCAGAATTTGCAACTGTAACGTAAAAAAATTAAAACGGTAAAATTGTAATTGAGAAACCACGAAGAAACGGTTGGGTGAGCCACTGCCATAATTGCCAGTGGTTTCATCACTCACAACGAAATTACCGCGCCGCGCCCCGTGAAATGTAGAAAAGACCATCCGTCAAACTCCTGCCAAAAAAGCAAGGAATCGCCGGCAATCTGCGCAAATTGCGGAGGAAATCATAAAGCCAGCTACTGTGGCTGTTGTAAATTTCCTCAACCGAAAATCGCGTCGTACCGAAGCCGCGCCCTCAAAAATCGAAATCGGTCTCTGAAACCACCCATAAGGTATAATCAGAGCGGACCGAAGACAAAACCGCGACAACAAAAATCGGGCCCCGATCATCGGCACTCAAAACCGGCAAAACGTTCGCGACAACTGAAAAATTCGATGGCCTAAGCGCCGCCCTCGTCGACGCGGTTACCGCCAAAAACGGGAACCAAGCGATTCAGCATTTCGTCAGTTTCATTCCGAAGCTGACAGCAATTTTGACCGCCAAACAGTAAAATCGCGGAACTCCGCCAACGCCTACTTCCGTGCCAAATTAAAAAAAAAAACACTCTTTATACTCCACGCAGGTAGTTTGGCCAAACTGACCGACTGGGGATATTCTCTACTGTTTTACTTTTGTTTACCTGCTTCACATATCACAAACATTTGGAAGGGTCGTTTCACTTATTACCTGCTGAGACTATCATAAATCATAAAGTGTCAATACAAAACTCCTATCGAATTGCCTATTTTATTTTACAATAAGTTATCTATAAATTCTAATTTTGGTTAAAAAATATCTTAAACAAAAATATACAAATGTAGCTCAATAGGTAACATAAACAGTTACAGATTGAATGTAATTTCAATATAAAAATCTTATTTTCGAGGGCGCTATGTGGATTCCAGTTTTAAAGAAATTTTTTAAGATCGGTTAGAATAGCACAACTGATATACGATTAGATATTAGGAATATGTAGACACATCGACCGCCTTTTCAAAAATAAAAAGATGGGGTGACAATGAATGCCCGTTTGTACCATTTTTCCCCAATTTTGCCTAGTACTCCTGTATAGGCGCATAAATGAAACGACAGTTAATATGTATTGCCAAGTTGACGCATGTCAAAAAAAATAGATTTTTTTTGTATACGCTCCCAAAAATTGCTCTTTTACCAACTCATTTGAGTCCCTAAAATGAGTCTTTTCCGGACTCAATCACAAAAAGTTGCCGGATGATTTAGGTAAATAAAACATAATGGTTCAATACAACAATCTGGTTACTATGGTGACATAGTAATTAATATTAAAAGTTGGCATGGTAATTAAAAGTTCACTCTTTTCGAGAAATATTTGCTCTGATCACATTAATCATACATAAGAGGTTTGAGAGTATTAACAAAAAAATGTTGTTTGTAACACGTACCTAAAAAGTTTTTGCGGACTCATCTGCTATTCAAACACCAACGATTCGACCGCAAAAACTGTATTTTAGGTACTATCGGATAGCAAAAAAAACTGGCACAGTATGTTACTGTAGACACTTCCAAACTGAATGAGTAACATACTGTACCAGTTTTCTTTGCTATCCGATAGTACTTGTAACAAAAATAACTATAATATAATATGGCGAAAGAAAATGTCCTCAAAAAAAAAATCAAAAATTACCTTAATACGGTGTGGAAGAATTAAAAAAAGTAACCTAACTTTACAATTTCCCTAGATCAAAATTCGACACCTAGTAACGTGCATTTTCGACAAATGTGTTGTTGATTGTTATTTGATGTGTACAGGATTGTATAATTTTCAAATTTGAGAGATAATAAGTTTCGTTAATATTTTTCGACAAGCAATTTATGCTAATGTGAAATTGTATTCTATTTGGGGTAGACCACTGTTGTAGTAACCCCGAGTTAACACATCTATTGGAAAATATTATATTGCAAATTTATGACATAATTCTACTTTAAGTATCCCTCAAAAAATGAAAATACAAAACGCTGCAGCTGGGGAATTAAATAAAAAACTAGAAGAAACCTTCAACAATATTGCATGTTCAAGAACACGTGCCAGTGTTTTTAAGTGAACACGATCGAATTTTTGATAAATTTTCGGCAAAAAGTGACCGCTTATTTTAGTTAGAATCGATGTTTGAAACGCATTTTACAGATTTGGCGTTGACCAAACTGTTAAATCAACATAAATTACTTACAAAATAGCTTTAAGTCAGGGTGACCACATTTTATTGTTACTCTCGAATCTCAATCATCAAATATTACTAAACTTACAGCTGTTTTGTTAAATATCAATTATATGCTTGGTAAAGGGGTAGTATGTACTTACATGCAATTTTAGGATTGACTGATTATCTGCATTCGGGGAGGTCCTTTTCGATTCGCATCAAAATTCCACGTTAACTGTGGGATTCCTCATCGTTGTCGGACGCCTCCGAATGTCTTCTTACAATATTAATAAATAACGCGATCCTGGAACTGGATCTGGCACATCTGGAACATAAATTCGTTGTTTAACCAAACGTGCACCACGCTGTGAAAGAAAAGGTACCTAACCAAATATCTAATATACTCGTATGCAACAGTGAATTTTAAAATATCTGTAATTATAAGAACTACATTTCATTTTCAATAAATGCGAAAATAATTCGATAAATAAATAAGAATACTCACCCCGTACACCACTTCCAATCTTCCTCAGGGTTACTTTCTCAAAAGCCACATGTTAAAGGAAACAGTTAACGAACAGAGACTGACTAAGAAGAAGAAGGGGAATAGGGCAGCGCCTCTAGTAGCTAATCGACAAAACAAGAGGGCGAACCGCCTAATTTAAACTTCGGTACCAACAAAGTTATTTTAATTTTTGTACTTAATAAATTATAATGCATTTTTAACTTCTGTTTGAAAATAGTTTTAACTTTAAACAAAAAATATATATTTGATAGGTTACAAACGTGGTAGTAGTTATTATGATTATCTTACTGGATATGTACTATGGCGGACAAAAAATTTTGAACGATCAAATTTTGGCATATCAAAAAATGTCAATGTAAGCTGCCCTTTACTGTTATTATGACGTTTATAAATTAAGTCGAAAAATTGACAGTTTGAAGTAAACGTCTCTCAAGTTTATAATAATAATTTAGTGATACAATGCCAGCCGTATCTGAATTTACTAAAGCCAAAATAGTAACCCTTCACCAGAGGGGTATGTCGTATGGGCAAATTTCGACGAATTTAGGGTTATCGAAGGGCACTATCCATGCCATTATGCGGAAGTGGGAACACACTGGGACGGTGGTTCGGCGTCCAGGTTCTGGAAGAAGGCGGGTGTCTTCCGTGGAACAGAACGCGGCACCCCCGAACTATCATCGAAATCTGTGCCTGTCCATGAGGAATAGATTGCTCTTGGTTGTACAACAAAATGGGACAATGATCAAATATTGACTTCTTCAGTTTTAGTTGTAAAGTTTTTTTATTTTAAACTTTTAATTTTATGTTTAATAAATACATGTTATAATTTGTTAGTATTGTGGATTGATCTGTACTTTGAATTTTTTGATATTTGCGTATCAAAATACAACCTGTTGGGTCTTTCTGTCTTGACGTAAATAGAACTAAATTTGATTTCATCTATGATGAAGACATTCCTGATTTTGTGTTGATGCTAAACCTCTAAGAACTAGATAGGTACGTATCTACATTCTACACCACTCAATAGTCTAGGGGCTGCAGCAACTTTCGCAATTTCGGCGGCAAAGACGAAAGATTCATCCACGTTCACCATTCGTGAGCCGACATAGGCACACCAAAATTTTTGTGTTAATCTATGATTGACTAATCTGTCACTGGTGACATGACAAAAAAGGCAAAAATAAAAAATGAGGTTAGTTGACCATAAAGCCAGTTTTACATTTATATGTCAAAGGAATAACAAGTCGTTCAAAATTTTTTGTCCGCCATAGTACTATTGTGGACAAATTACTTTGGTCGTCAAAGTCAGTTGACTGGCATAAAGTTGTAAAGCAAGCATTAGGACGGTTAACCTTATTTTTTACTACTGTCAACCACTGTCACTGTCAAACTCATCATTGCAAAATGTTAAATACCGAAAAATGGACAACTGAAGGAGATATTCGTAGGAGGAAAAATTGAAAAGGTTTCCACAAGATAATTTGGCCCATGGACAATCCCTCAGAAACAAGGGAGATGATTCTAAATTTTTGAATGGTAGAAAGTGCCATATTTTTGACAAGAGAAAAGTCAATAATTTGAAATTGTCATCACTATTGACTTGACGTTAAGGCTTGGTTTACATTAATTTGTTTTGAAGTGACAGAAAAATGACGACCAAAGTATTTTGTCCCCAATAGTACAGCGTGATCAACAAGGACTGAAGCTGTTGGCAGCAAATGACAGCAAAATATTCCCAAAATATGAAAATTTTTTTGTGCGTCAGTGTTAGCACCCGCTGCAAGTTGTGAATGTCACAAAATTTAGGTTATGTTACGGGTTGGTAGTTTTAAAACGTACATACTTACAAAACGACCAAAAACAGTATAAAAAGTAATTGGCCATACTTAATTAAATGGCCCACTGTTTCAATATTCATAAAAGCGACAGGCCCTGCCCGCATGCCTCTCCTGAGAAACAGAAACATGTTTTATGCGTTATTATTTTCGAGCTGAAAGTCTGCGGGATGCAGGGATTGAATCCGGGAAAATTTGTAAGGGTGGAACTTTATTTCTTCTTTAAAATGGTTAGGCAACTTCCATACGACAAGCCTGTAAAGTAAGGAAAAGGAATGGAGGAATGGTAAGAATTATTAGGCCCTGCATTAAACGTGCCCAACAAAGAACTTTGGATGCGTGTGTTTTAAATAAGAATCACACCCTTTTGGAGTGAAAGTTTTCGCATTGAGTTTCGAAGGCTTTGTTCCATTTTATCTCGAACGTTCTCGACTACATCTTCTCTGAGTGTAGATGTTCTACCTGTAGGTTTTGCCATTTTCAGATCACCTGTTTGAAGGTAACGTTGCACCAATCTCGTGCAATGCTGCCTAAACCCAACTAAGGTAACAACTGGCTCGGGAAACATTTGTTGAAATTGGTGAAATGCATCGTCCGTGCTCCGTGGAATACTGCCAACCGTTAGCAGCATCAAAATTTCCAGTCCGAAAGTACGCCATACCAATAAAAATGTCTTGCTCTAGTGTAAAAACCATTTTAATTAATAAATTGATACAAAAATGACACTTGATTTAGAAGTTTGAATTTGCCCGTCAAAATTGACAACTGAAAATGTAATGCTACCAACTTCACTGAAATTTTTATCATGTTGTCATTGTTGCCAACAGCTTCAGTCCTTGTTGATCACTCTGTAGTATGCCGGCCAAAAAATTTTGGCCCTCATTGTCTGACAATTCAAAAAAAAAAAAAATTGTAATCCGTACTTTACTGTGATTATCATGATTACCGTCTTGATTATGTACGTTATTTTTTGGGTGGTAAATTTCAAAACTCAAAATTATTTTGTCATTTCTACTACACAGAACGTTTACCTCAGGTTATCAATGTACGATTGCTCTAATTTTGTTTATTCATGTCGGATTTTTGGAATATCTGAGCCTCAAACAGTTTAAATTGATTGTCAAAATGACAAGAATCGAAAGTGGGGTTACGATTCCTAAAGGTTGATTTATACTTTACTTGAATGTCAAGAAAGTGACGGCCAAAATTTTTTGGCCGCCATAGTATATTATCTACAAGAATGTATAATACAGGGTGATTAAGAAGGACGGTTTAAATTGGTAATACCTATCTACTGAATTTTATTTTTAAAAGGTAAAACTGGAGTAACCTCCGGTTGCTGACGGCTTGACACTGAACATAGTTGTCCTGTATTGCGAATTTAATTTCTTTCTACCGTTAATTTTTACTCTCATACGTTTATAACTTACCATTTTGTCTCTCTTAGAGCCACTTGTACAAAATTGGGTTAACTTTCGTTCATCTCCAAGTCTAGATTAAAGTTAGATCATTTTGTTGTACAGTTGCGGAATTAAAATTTCGGGCACTATTTTTCTGTTACTTCAACAAAATCTCTGTAAAGCACCTTCTACTGTCATCATGACTGACATTCAAAAATTAAACTTTTCTGTGTCAGACACCAATCAATTTTGAATTTTGAGATTTCAGTTAGTTGCACTGAGTGTAATTAAATCATCGCTTTAAGTTTGTTTTAGAGTTTACATCATGACATTGAAAATAGTGCCCGAAATTTTAATTCCGCAACTGTACTGTAAGTACTATCGCGGCCAAAATACTTTGGTCGTCACTTTTTGACACTTCAAATGTAAATCAAGTATTAATGTCAATATACATTACAATTTCAAATTATTCTTGTCAAAAATATGGCACCTTCAGTTTTTGATAAATATAGAATCGTCTTACTTGCTTCTGAAGATTGACTAAACCGCGACCATGTTGATCTTTTGCTTTTGAACCCTGCCTCCACAGCTGGGATTTACCCCACCTGTATGACACTGATAGATTAAAATAATTTTGACAACAATAAAAAATAAGGTTAAACATCCTAAAGTTTGCTTTACAATTGAATGTCATTTATGTCACATTGACGACCAAAGTATTTTGGCCGCGATAGTATTATGCCAGCGAATAAATTTCGGACATCATAATTTCTGCCATATTAATTATTTTCTTTATACCATACTGTTATAAGGATTTATCAGTACTGAATGCTTGATTGATATGACACCTATAACAGTCTAGGCCGTTATTCAAAATTATCAGACCGAGTCCGTTATTTTTGTGCCGTCGCTACGGTTACGGCACAAATGACAACTAAATTTAATTTTTGAAGTAAAGAGAAATGTCAGTCTTACAAATAAATCATCGTTCAATGTTAAGTATTATTGGTATAAAGAAAACTATAAAACAACATACGGCCGATATGGATATAACAGACTCGGTTGATTATAAAATCTTGGCTCCGCCTCGATTTTACAATATCTCAACCTCGTCAGTTATACAGGATGTCCCAGAACTCGCGGATCAAACTTACAGTGCGTTTTCCTTGATGATAACTGAAAGCAATAGCGTTTAAAAAAAAGGACAGGGTATAATCGATTTTTTGTAATGAATAATTAAAGTTAACCAATCAGAAGGACGCTGTTAATTTGAATTTCACGTAAATTTAACCAAAGGTTTGAATTGCCTAGCAACATAATTCTAGTAAGAATGGTATGGAATTTCAAGTAAATGTTTGGGCAACTGCGAAGATTTTGACGTCAAGTTATAATTTGATTGGAAATTGTCAAACTTCGTATTGAAATCATGTATACAGCTGCAGAGTATGCAGAAATGCTCATAATTTATGGAGAGTGCCGGCGGAATGCACGTGAGGATGCAAGGGAATATGCAATACGTTTTCCACGACGTTTTCCACATCCAAATTATAACGTATTTCTACGGTTGGTGTACCGTGCTCGAGACACTGGGTCCTTGGTGCCTACCTGACAAGAAATTGGTGGTCCCCCGCGAGAAGTTAGAACACCAGAGACTGAAGATGCTGTTCTTCAGTCCTTTGATGACGACGGTAGAAGAAGTATATTTGAAGAACTATATTTACCGCGAACCTATCAATATTTTAGAAGAACTAAATGACCAAATTCACGAAACACTGACTACTGTTATTCCTAATATGTTTAGGCTGGCAAGGGAAAATTTAATAAAACGAGCTCGCCTATTCCTTCAGATGAAAGGTGGTCATTTGGAACACTTGTTATAAATTATTCTTTTTATTTAGCATCTTTCTTATTTCATTTATTGCATTCCACATCATTTAAGTTATAAAATTTGATCCTAAATTTTTACTAATAATGAATAATAATAAATATGTCACTTCAATCCAGTTTTGTCTTCTTTCTTTCAGAACTGCCACTGTGCTTGATCTGTTGTTCAAAACCTACGTGTAATTCCAGCTTTTTGCAATGTCAAGAATGTTCCTAAAACTCTTTTCTTTCATTTCGACGATGACGAGTCCCGCTCGTATAGCTGCGCTAATACGTTGCAGATACAGAGTGTTATGCACAAGAGTCAGGATAAATTTCTTGTGATTCCGATTCACTTCAAGGGCCCTGCATATTTCACTTTTTACTAAGATTTTTAAGGTAGTAATATGTATTACTCACTTGACGCTACGTCGCCATTTTACCTTCCATCAACAAAGGTTCAATTCATCATATCCCTCCCGTCAATTTCCCATACCCCTCAAGGTTACAATTGTTCTGGAAATTTTCACTCATAACAAACCATATTTCATTCATTGCCGGAAGAAGAAACTTTTTGCGTTCCCTGATTTAGATTCTATACATTTGTTCACCTGCCTTTGGCGAAATTATCCCCTTTTTGGTTATTTCAAAAGTAGCTGTCACTTTTGACGTCTGTTTCGACAAGTTGACCAGATAAATATTGAAAATAATTTTATTATTCATCGAATTATACGTTGCTTGGCAATTGAGGGAAGGTACTCAATTTTCTCCTAAAGGGAAAATTAGATCGAGCTCTATTGGTCAATTTAATTAATTCATAACTAAAAAGCTGTTGCACCCTGAATATTTTTCTAAACGTTTTTTACCTTCATTACCATCAAGGAATACACAGTTTCAATTTGATCCACGAGTTCTGGGACATCCTGTATAACCCATATCGGCCTAATACCGTTATATACTATTTCTCAATACTTCAAAGTAACATATCCAGTTGCAGTGTTATAAATAACCGAATTAAAAAAATTTCTTAATTGTACTGCCAACTTAAACAGTCCTTCTTGATCACCCGGTAGCAATGTTTAATCCAACGTCAAACGTATTTAGGTTATCTACTTGACATGTTGGACATTATACTTGGGCCGGCCAACAGCAGGAGCGCGTTCATAAATACTCTGGGTAGGTATAAAGGTTACCCGTGGGTCACCCAAACGCCGTTCACAAATTAAAATTGGGGGAATAATCACCCTACCCCAGATCGTTCACAAATGTTTAGAGTGACACACGGAGTGTACCCATGTTACCGATGTCTAGCGGTGCGGGAAAACTTACCCATACGTCACATTCGACATCTGTCAAATTTCTGGCGGCAGTGACATTGCCATCTCGAACTCAAGGGTGACCGATACTGGCGAAGTATTTCAGTTTTGCCACCTTTATAACGCAGCCACTAATACACAGTAGAGTATATAGATAAGTATGGAAACCAAACTGAATTTTTACCTGAAATAATAAGCCCTGAGGCCCTGACCGTTTCCACGCCCTTACCGAAAGGTTATGGGAGCTTTAATCTGGTTTATCAGACAAACAATAAATACATTTCTTATTTTGTCTAAAAATGTAAGACATAATTTTCTTCTGGAAAATTTAATATTATAATAGATTAAAATGGTCCAATAATATGAAGTCCCAAAATTCACGCCCATAAATAAATGTCTTTTTCGCATTAGACACATTAGACGTCCTATGCGAAAAAGACATGTTTTTGCAACGAATTACATACAAGATTTTTTCTAATTCCGTAAAGTATTAGGCAAAAAACAAGAAAAAAGAAATACAGATTTTAATTTTTTTTATTCACTAATTTATTAGTCCTATCATTCTATCACTCTCTATCTACTCCAATTCATTTATTACAAAAGTGTTATTTATTGTTACAATTTTGTAGCGATTTTCTTGCCAAATGAGTGATTTTGATCTGCGGTATAGTTGCTATACAGGGTCTCTCAGATCTGGCGGACCAAAATAATACCGTGAAATCATCATCTTCGGGGAATAATTGGAAAAATATTTAAAAAAATCCATCCTCATTGGATTTTAAAATAAGAACGTTTTTAATTGACCAATCACGTGTAGATATAAAATTACCTTAAAAAATTATATTAGTAACTATCGAAACAAATTTGATTGTTGCAAAGACATAAATTATTTCTGACAATTACAAAAGTCATTAAAAACGCTTAATGTTTACTTCTTCAGAATATTTTGATATGCTTGTCTTATATGGACAGTATGATGAGAGTGCCACAGTTGCTGCTCAGGAGTCCGCAGTTTGTTTCCCCAATATGGAACATCCTAGCAGAAATACTACAACCTGAAAAATGCTATAACCTAAAAACGTCCGTCATTGCACAAACAATGCAGATACCCAACAATGCATATGCATCATTTGAAATGCATCCATAGTTACAAATAAAGCAGGAAAACTAATTTATAGGTAACTTTACATCTACAACAAGATTGGTCAGTTTAAATTGCTTCTTTCCTAATCACTATTTAAGATAGATTTTTTTGAACATTTTCCTATTATTCCCAGAAGATGATGAATTCACCGTATTATTTTGGTCCGCCAGTTCTGATAGACCCTGTATATCCAGTTTATTACCTGCGAAGTCGCGGCCAGTTTATGAATTGTGTTATCAACGATTTGAGCAATGGCTTGCGTTTTTTAAAAGTTTCTTTTACATGACGAACTGATGAGACCAATTCAGTACTTTGATTGTTTTAGTAAAAGAAAATAAAGCTTTTCTTGTAATTTTATACTTCTCACTCTTTTTGGCACTAATGCGAAAAAGTGACAGTTAAACGCATTAGTGTGAAAAAGAACGTTATTGTGACATTCAAATGACTACCAAAAAACCACCTATTTTGCAATGGAACTACTGGTCTCACGAAGGAGTAGATAATTACCAATTGGCGATTTCTTTTTGTGATCTATATACCTACCTGCATACTCCACAACGCACAAAACTTTTCATACGATCATACATAATTTATAAATCAATATTTCTGTACTTAATTTGTTATACCGGGTGTATTATGAAAAACCTTTGGTGCTATAACTTCCTTATTTTTTATCCGATTTTAATAAATGATACATCAAACAAAATTCGTTTTAGAAACACTATAGCTCGACATGCTATAATTTTTTTTGACATTATATTTTTTGACAGACCGCAGCTAACTTTGTTTTTTTAAGTTGCACTGTATATTTTTTTATCTTTATTCTGATAGATGTTTATCTTCTGAAACACAAACAAAAAAAATCAAAAATTTGTTTCTAATTAAAAAAAATTGAATTTCCAAAAATCAAGTAACCATAACTTTAGTATAGCAAATGTTTGAAATTACCTCCATTCTCTCTAAGGTACATTCGACAGCTTCCACTGACGCCTATTGCGGCGTTTAATAAAAATTCTGGTGGTATTTGTTCACATACTGCTACGATTCTTATTACTAAATCATTTCTGTTATCGGCGGAGTCAAATAGACATTGTCTAGAATGCACTTTTATTACTGTTTAATGTGACTGCAATTTATTCATTATTTTTATACGTAGGTACATATTTTCAAAAAAACCTAATATTTAATTCCAAAAATTAGTTTTCATAAAAAAAAAGCAAAAATTAATTCGCTCTGTACGGTCATAGTTTATATTAGAATTTCTGAAGAAATTCGAATAATACCGGGACAGGGTATTATCTGTAAAGTCATAAAATTTCCTGGTTGAAAACTGATCGGCGGCCCAAACTAACCCCCGGATTTGTCCCGTTCCTAAACAGGTAGGTAGTTTTGAAATCGGAGAAAAGATGTGCCTCTACTGCCTCTGGTGACAAAAGCGATGAACTAAAACCGTTTTTATTCGCAAATTTATAAATGAATAACTTCCACAACCTCTGTTTTTTTAAATTATTATTTAATGTAGTAGGTAAAGGTAAATATATTGTATAAAATTACAAAATATTCTAACGAAATGTTCGCCTGGAAGACGAAAAATTTAACTTTTACATTAAGCTCAATATAAAAAAAAAACAAATGTTTCATCCACAATTTCACAACGCAGCGGACTCAGAAAACTTATTTAGATTCATTCTACAAAATCTGGAAGCATAATATTGAAATTTAGGTAATAAAAAATCGAATTAAAGCCGCGCACTTTAGGTTTTTATCATATCATCAGACAATCTTTTTCTCTTATAAAAAAAGTATAACGCTGCGGTCTGGAGAATTAAAAAACCTTTAATTTGATGTATGATACTTGACGAATGATTGCGTATTAACTGAGTTCTTTGCAATTAATGAAATACAGTCTAGTCAACGCTGGTATCGGTCACCCTTAAGCCAGACAGCGTGTGACGTCACGAGGAAGGCCAAACGTCAAAATTTGACATTTGTTTACATTTTCAGAAAGTATCAAATACGGTGTTTTAATCATTCTTATGGAAAATTGTGAGATAAGCAAAAGCTTGGTGGCAAGTGTACATAATAGTTTCAGTTGACACCAGGGTATTTACTGTTCATCGAACGTCGCAAGAGACGTTGAAACCTGGGAAGCATTTTTATACCCTATCAACATTTTCGTGATTACAAGTCGTTGTAAGGGCAATTTAGTTGAAACTATATTTGCTACACATATAATTAAGATGTATGAAGCATTTGTTGTGATTTGGTATTATTTAAATGATTCACAAAGTAAAAATTACGCAAAAACAATAAATACACAAACTTAACCTCACTTGTAAATGACAATTTTCGCGTCATTAATGGCATTTTACTCCACGAGGCAGGAATTGTAAAGCCTAAACACATCGTTCTACTAAAAAAAAGAATGCTAACCAAAAATTTTACTAAAAAAAAAAACTAATGTCACTGTCACAATCTCAAACATGTATTTCCTCCGAAAACCTTTTTTCGCTACAAGGGAATAACAGTTCAGTTTGTATAAACTGTAACAAGAAGCTAAAGAATCACAAAGGTTTGAAAATTCATAACAGCAAGTGCCATCCTCAAGTTGAGTCCTCGCCGTCTGCTAATCCAGTAGCACCTTCAACTTCAAGCGGTCTTCCTGGATTTAACAGACTTCTTGGTAGATACTTCAGACCAATTTATAGATATGCTGCAGATGATAGTGATGAAGATAGTTATGAAGATCCTAAAAATACGGATACAGATGTAAAATCTGGTCAAATCATCAAAAAATCACAAATATCTTCTTCAATTCAAGACTTTGATGGTAAAATAGCTTGCCCATTTTCACCTAAACACCTCTTTAAAGATCAGAAACGACTCAAGACACATATTGAAAAATTCCATCAAGAGCAAATAAATGACGTTAGTAATAATGGATTCGCACCAACAAATTCTATTAGTGAAAAATTAATGGCGTATAAACAAAAAATTCATACTATAAGAAGAATTCCGAAGGGAGCAAGATATTCCTCAGCTGATAAACTGTCTTCTGTCATCAATTATTGCGTCAAAACCAACTCAGCTGTTGCATGGGAAAATTTGCTTCTTTTTTCTTACAAAGCATTTAATATCAACGAATCTAATACCAAAAACTTAACATCTAAAATCAAGCTTAACATTTCAAATTTTAATAACCCACCTTCAACAAATTCAAAATCAAGAAAAAATATTTCTAAATCATTATCAACTAGGATCGAAGCAAAAGTCAACGATTTTGACATCAAAGGAGCAATCAAACTATTAAGCTCTGAAGATTCATTGGCCTCATTTGATGATACTGTATTTCAAGCTTTGAAAAAGAAGAATCTTTCGTATCCTGATCCTCCTGAAAATAATAATCATAATCTGTCTTTAAACGAGTCAGAAGTTTTAAAAGGCATCAATTCGTTTCAAAACGGCTCAGCACCTGGAATCGACGGAATGCGACCACAGTTCTTAAAGGACATGATTTCCTTCTCCGCTGGAGAAGCTGGTAAAAGAGCTTTGACTTCATTAACTAGCCTTTGCAATTTTATCCTCGCTGCTAAGATTCCTGAAGAAATTCAGCCAATCTTTTATGGTGCATCTCTTTGTGCATTATCAAAGAAAGATGGAGGTATCAGACCTATAGCTATTGGTTGTGCTTTGAGAAGACTAGTTGCTCGCATAGTTTGTGTTAACCAGAGCAATCAAATTCAATCATACTTAGCTCCTCACCAACTTGATGTTGCTACAAAAAGAGGCTGCGAAGCAGCAATACATTCAGTTCGTACATTTATCAACATTCCTGAAAATAGAGATAACATTTTACTTAAAATCGATTTTGAAAATGCATTTAATTCTATCGAGAGAGATAGTATGCTTATCCCAATTAAAAATAATTTTCCTCTTATATATCCGTTTCTATACCAAAGTTATCGGTTCCCTTCTTGGCTTTTTTTGGTAATAAAACAATATCATCAGAGGTTGGTGTTCAGCAAGGTGATCCTTGTGGTCCAATGTCTTTTAGTATTACAGTTCAACCTTTGGTCAATAATTTACTTTCGAAACTAAACATTTGGTATCTAGATGATGCCACTCTTTCAGATTCGCCCGAAACTGTATTAAACGATTTTCATACTATCATTAAAATGGCTGCTGAAATTGGTCTTAAGGTGAATACAAGCAAATGTGAAATTTTCTTTTGTTCTCAACGTATCGACTCAAGTATTGTTAGTAAATTCGAAAAAATATGTCCAGGTATTCGTATAACTTCAAAAGATGACCTTCAATTATTAGGAGCTCCAATTTTTGAAGAAGCTCATGTCCATCATTTCAAAATCAAACAACATAAATTGAATCTTCTTATTTCTCGACTCGAACAAATTAATCCACATGTGGCTTATTTTCTTTTAAAAAATTGCCTTTTCATTCCAAAAATGTCATATTTTCTGCGTACTTGTGCTCTTTGGAAATTCTCTTCTTTACTAGAAGATATGGACTCTTTACTCAAAGAAAGTCTTGAATCTATTTTAAACATTTGTCTAAATACCAAACAATGGTTACAAGCAACTCTCCCTATTTCTTTTGGTGGATTGGGTATTCGTAGAATTTCTGATATTTGTCTTCCGGCTTTCCTTAGTTCTTCTCATGGTGTTCAAGATCTTATGTCTTCTTTACTCCCCTTTATGGATATTAAGATTCAAGTACACTATTATGAGGAAGCTTTGAATAAGTGGCTATCAGTAAATAACGAAACTCCATCTAGTTTAAAAACTCAGAAATCCTGGGATTTGATAAATATAAAAAGAATCATTGAGAGTGAACTTCAATTTGACTCAGATTTTGACAAAGCACGTTTTAAAGCGATCCAACAACGTGAATCAGGTGCTTGGTTACATGCATTTCCATCTAAGAACATCGGTACTTGTTTAGACAAGCAAGATTTTCAAACTTCTGTTGGCCTTAGACTGGGTTGCCGTCTTTTTGAAAACCATATTTGTAGTCGTTGTTCTATGCCAAACGAAACTGGTTTTCACGGTCTTAGCTGCGTTAAAAGCTTGGGAAGAATTCCAAGACACAATGAACTTAATTCTATTATTCAACGAGCCTTATCATCCGCTCATTTTCATTGCACACTTGAACCCAATGGTTTATCTCGTGATGATGGCAAGAGACCAGACGGAGCAACCCTTATTCCGTGGTCAAAGGGTCAACGTCTTATATGGGACGTTACTTGTGTTGATACCCTAGCGTCATCATACTTAAACCCTACATCAATGTGTTCGGGAGCCGCAGCAGAAATTGCATGTGTTAAAAAACACAATAAATATAAATCTTTAAAATCTGCTAACTTCATCTTCAAAGCTCTTGCTTTCGAAACTTTAGGTCCTTGGTGCAAAGAAGCAAGTTCCTTTATTGATAACGTCGGTTCAAAATTAATAGCTGAAAGCGGTGATTTGAAGGCGAAATATTTCCTTCGCCAACGTATTTCTTTGGCTATCCAACGAGGAAACGCAGCCAGCATTCGTGGTGCCCTACCCGAGACTACCCCACTGGAAGAGATTTATTTTTTACAGTTATATTTATGTATGTATATATTTATTAAAATCAAATCATGTAGAATTTCATAATATATTTTATCTATAAAAAAAAAAAAAAAAAACAACTGTTTTTATTAAATTCTGGACGTTTAATGCGTTTTTCGATGAAGCCTTTACTGTGACGTCACGATCAAAAACAATTGCTGCCTTAAGGCTTTGTGTTCTAGATGGCAATGGCAGTGAAGTCTGAAGTGGCGGCTGCATGAAACGTTACTTGCGTGTAAATTTATTTAAAAGTGGTCATTTGCGCAGAAAAGCAGAAAAGTGATTAATTTAAATTTTGTTTGAATGATTTTTCAATATTTTTCTGTTTAGATGGAAATGGAAATTGATATTAGTGTGTGTACTCACGAGCTGGTGAGAAACGAACGCGGGGAAATCGTCACAAACAATAATCAGGTTTTGATTCGTGAAAAGAATTGTAACAAAATTATTTTCCATGCAACTGCTTTGTTAACATATTTAATTTTATAGCTGAAAAGTACATGTATATAGAAATTGCGGAGATTTTTGGTTTTCATGTTATGGAAGAAATTGAGCGCGATAAAACTTATAATGGCGGGAGTCTGACAACTTCGGCCGCCCTGGTCCAAGGGCCCCAAGTCCAAGAAACATCGAATAAATGGACGAATCCCGCAACGTCGTTGTTGATTGACTTGTGTTGCGAAAAATACAAAACACTATTTCAGTCAACAACGATGAAAAATGAGAAAGTATTCGATTTAATTTCA
Source organism: Tenebrio molitor (assembly GCF_963966145.1). NCBI lineage: Eukaryota > Metazoa > Arthropoda > Insecta > Coleoptera > Tenebrionidae > Tenebrio > Tenebrio molitor. The sequence goes on along the minus strand of NC_091051.1, from coordinate 20,867,102 downwards.
AAAGAATTAGCGGAAATGGGGCATAAATATACGGCAACACAATGCCGTGATAAATTGAAATATTTGAAAATGCGGTATATGAGGACCAAGGACAATATGAAAAGAAGCGGTGCTGCCCCAATTATGTTCGATTATTTCGAACAAATGGATAAATACTTGGGTGAGAAGCCCAATGTAGAACCGGTAGCAATAGCTTCTTCCAGTCGCGATCCGGTTGAAATTAACAGTAAATATTGTATTCTCAATTTGGTTGTAGGTCGTAAAATTTTATTGCATATTATGAGCGATTAACGGGCACAATGGTTGGGTTTGAAAAGGTTGGGAAGCGGCGCGTGCCGTTTGCCGTACAATGCAAATATATAAAATACAACCCTACTTAAAATATTACCTGCTAGTGGTAAACTAGGATTTATAAGCCCTGCAAGATCTTTAACTTAAAGTACCATAAAATTTTACGACCTACAACCAAATTGAAAATAGAATACTTACTTTAACATAGTTCATATAAAGGATGGCTGATGATACTGATTATTGGTCATAATACAAAATATTTATATTCAAATGTAAAAAAATATTAATCTTGAGGTAGCGTTATAATGTTGCTCAATAGGTTTCCATGTGAAAAGCTTTCAATTTTAGCATTAATTTTGTTTTTCATATAGGTATTTGACGACTCTGCCTGAAATACTTATGATTAGGAATAATTATACTGAACGTGTTTCATTTTAGATATAGAGCTAACAGATTCAGAAGATGAACTTCCAACTCCCGCCAAAAGATTGAAGAAAAAAGAATCTAAAGAGGAGACAACAAAAAGGCGTCATCGGGAACGCCTTGACGTACAAAAAGCAGCAATTTCAAGTTTTGAAAAAATGATGCAGAAGTTGATTGATAAGTTATAATTTTTTTTTGTTATAGTAATTTACGTTATAAGTCCGGTAGGTTACTTGTAACAGTACGAGTTAGACATTATGGACGAGGCGACGTTAGGAGCCGAGTCTAGAATGTCTAAACGAGTACCTGTTACAAGTACTACCGGATGTATATCGTAATGTATTTTATTTCATACTGGAAGTCTCTTGTGCATCATCATTTTATTTCAAAAATTAAAAAATCACATTATATGGTGAAAATAGCATCACCTTTTTTCCTGTGGCAACGGCCGTTGCTATTGTTTTTCTAGATCGAATATTTTTTGACTTTTTCACTTTTCAATGTCAGATTTGATGTATAAAAGGAAAACAGTCCGGTAGGTGTTGCTAAGTGACACTTTCCGGCTCTGATACTGTTATAACTCACCTACCGGACTCAAATTGATGATGTAATCGAGCATCTACCGGACAGTATGAAATAAAATATATTATGTAGGTAGGTACTGTTACGAGGTCTAATGTACCACCACATTAGGACCATCGTACGACGGTTGGTGAGGGCAAATGACGGGTCAGCGTGGGGGAGAGAGAGATTTGGTCACTTGAATATGTCGGCGAAAAGAACATCAACGGTAGACCCGCCGCGAATTAGTGTCCCAGGCTATTAGTGACAAAACCCGGGGAAAAAGGTTTGCGTCATCGCCGTCGTGCGGATCAACCCTGGGACACTCGTAATATATCGCCGTTGAGCGGATCAAGGGGGGTCACCCGACCGAAGAGTAAGTTGAAACTCCTTATCTCTCCGAAAGTAACAACCACGCCATTTTGTGGCGAGCAGGCTTCACCGTCAACAGTATCACCACCGGGGACGAGAGACGCCGTTTCCTCCCCAGGTCCACCTGGACCCATCACGCAGCAGCAATCAAGGTCACCCGCCCACACCATCCAGCCCCGACATCAACCCTAGCCGGAGACTGCTCCGGGCGAGCACGGAGCTGTCCACCTGCGACCCAGCACCGGAAACCCAGAGATCCACAGTGTGAATCAGATCAACATTAGCCGAACAATATACCATTAAATCCAGCACAAGTGTAAAACTATTCCCCCCCCCCTGCGGAGTTACACAGCGTTACGTACAACCCTGGGCTTCTCAATAAGAAGGGTTGTAACAGTACTTAAATATATTTTTTCTATAATTGATTCAAAAAATTGAAATTCACGCATAGTTATCTGTGCCTGAAGTGGGTCATTTTCTGACGTGTATTTTTTTTTGCATTATTAGTAAGATCGAAACCATAGAAACCAGACAAAACAGTGTGTGAAATGCAATTTCACGCATACACTGATAATAAAACGTTAATTGAACTAACTAACTCAGAACACATACGATTTAAGTGTGGCCTATACAATACATACAACGCATACAACATTACAAACACGCCATACCATACGCCATACGGCCATATCGCCATGTGAAGATGGTCGAGTTCTGTGATAGTCGAGGTCGAGGGACTATAAACGTTGATTTGTCTACAATAGAAAACATTTTGTGATTGTAAACAGCAGGTAAACCTGGCTGGTTGTTCCGTTCAGAGTGGGACTGAGGCAAATTTGTCGAAATATGAAATCTAATTTATAAATTTTCGTTTTTAGAGATTATGTTGAAAAATAAGCTATGAAGATCTAGTCACAAGGTGGTGCTCTAATCCTATTAAGGAGACCAGTGAATTAACCAGGGTATCATATACTTCGGTTCAGAAAATAATAAAACTAAACATTCTTCCTGCCATTAAAAAAAAAAACAAGTTAGCCTTGCATCTTTAAAATAAATGACGTTAAAAAATTGAAAAAACTATCAAATGATAAAATTTAAACACTTCTAGCTGTGTGCCAAATTTCAATGAGGTCTGCTGAACCGTTCTGAAAATATTTTGCTGAATCCATACTTTTTAGCGACCTGTATAATCTAGCTGTAATGACACGCAACCTCGGAACTATCGAATTGAACTGAGACGATTATAAAAAAAATCACTTAAAAACATAACGCACTGAAACATACAAAACTCTCCATCCCGCCAGTAGTTATCCTATGCCTATGATGTTGTTTACAGAATTACAGCTGTGACTCTAAATGAAGTTTCAGTACAGGTAATTGTTATAAACTGTTGTTGGAATTATTTATTCTTCGAGTATTAATGATATAGCAAATGTTATAAAGTGTAGACACTCGTCTCTGTGTCTGTAAAAAAGCGTGCAATCTATCACCAGTGGACAGAGTATAGCTGTTCGTTGCGTGCTCGGTTCGTCGGCTCTTGGTGGCACCAATTTTGCGACGAGCATTACATTACATGTTAATTACATGCTCGGTTCGCCTAGTCTGTACGGGCCCTTAGGATTCGGGGTGTTTACCTACTTTTCGATTCACATCAAAATTTCATGTTAACTGTCGCACAACTCATCGTTGTCGGACGCCTCCAAAAGTCTTTTCACAATATCACAATGTCAATAACACGATCTCGCAGATCTAGAACATAAATTCGTTGTTCAACCGAAAGCACGTGCACCAAACAATAGAGCATAGGTAGGATAGATAGAAGAAGAGAATAGATTGGCCACTCTCTCAGATTCAACGGATAACAAGTTTCAGCGCCATCTATAGTGGCCGCAAAAAAGTTTTACCAAGAGTCGGTAAAAAGTTGATTGGAGGCCTGTAATCGTGCTACGGCCACAGACAATTAAACTATAGTAAGACTGTCAAGTGGAATTACATTTTCGGAGACGCGCTCAAGTGGCGCTGCCCTAGCGTTAGGCCAAACTAATGTATAACAAGTTGCATATCTGACTAGTTTCTGTATACCTAGTTGCCTATTTTTTTTTCAATTTGATTTAAATTGATACTTATTTAAAAAAAATAAAAACGACTAATTAAGAATTAAACATTTTAATACAAATTCTAACATATACAACAAATTAGTAGTTCATTAAACGAGTTTGTGTGTAAATTGGGATTTTTTGGGCATGAGTGGGCTAGTTTAAAAGGCGAGTGAAACTGAATTGAGGGGTAGCATTAGTTCAATAATTTGATTTTGCGTTAACTTTTAAAATTTCTGGAGATAATTTAAGAATCGTGCAAAAGATTTTTTAATTTTGAAATTGTTTTTCGTTGATATCGGTCCATATAATAAATGTTTCTGCCTTTTGAAGTAAGACTACTAACTTTCTTGCATTCAAGTACTTGCCACACACTAGAAGATTTTGTTGGGTGTCTATTTTGGGCCTTGGGCATAACAGGAAGGATTAGATTCTCTACAGTGGGATTTTCAGTAATCGTAGAATTTTCAATTTGTTCAGCTGGTCTAACATTGTTTATTGAAGTTTGTTTCTCTTCACGAAGAAAAATCGACGGCAGGGCGTATTTATGGAGTTTTGTTTTTTGAGTAAAGAAATTGTTGCTAAAATGTTTCTCGCAAATAAAGGCATTATCTGTTTTGAAGGGTGGTGCAACATTTACCTAAAGCTTCTATCCATCGTTTCCTTTGTTCTTCTAATTTTTGAAATTTAAAATAGTTATTTTTTATCGCCGATTTTGTTGTTTACAAAGCATTTATGTTTAATTTTTCCCATATCCAAATAAATAAAATAAAAATTTCGATCTGAAAAACCATATTTCGTACCTTTTCAAAAAGAAAAAGATAACTTACCAAATAAAAAGATAACGAAAAATTATCTGAAGATACTGGTTTGGAGTAATTTATTTTGTAGAACAATTTATAAAATTCATTGACTAAACCTTGACAGAAATTAGAAAATTCAAAATTACTGATGACATTATTAATTAATATTCAAATCAACCTTCCTTTTTAAACGGAAATTCCCGATCGGATTAACGAGTAAATTCGGTAATTTAGTTTGGCCTAACGCTAGAGCAGCGCTAGTGTTGTCAGTGTCGCACATGTTTTATACGGGTTTTGAAAGTCTTAATTCTGTTGATGGTCTGTGACTCTATCCCAGGGGTAGGGCACTCTAATAGACGACCTTGAATCAAGTTTAATATTTTGCGGCCACTACAGATGGCGCTCAGATCAGAAAAAAATTAAAAAATTTGCTACTACCAACACAATTTAGTAATTCCTATGGTTGGTCATCCTGGATAAATCCCCAATCGCATTCACTTTCCTAGTAATTCCCAGAAAAGTGTTGCGACGCATGACGCAACTTAGTGGAAAGTGGAAAAATAAATGTAGATTTTGTGTTTTTGTGTTCAATTTTTAAGTACTTTTGGACAATTTGTAAAAAAAATGAAGCCGTGTTGTGTACCCGGATGTGAAAATATTCCAAATCGCAGGTAGGCTGTAAAAATTAAATTTTTAAACTTTGATAATAATCAATCACTGTTTACGAAAAATCAAAATTTATATTTAATTATTTATATTATGTTTGTTTCTCAGGCGTTAAGGAATCTTCCAAGACAGAAGACTGCTTCAGTCACCTTCAGGAAGAATATAAATATGTTACTCCTGAAAAAATAAAAGTTAGGTCTGTTTTTATGTTATAGTTCAAATACCTAATTGATACTTATTTTAATTTAGATGCGCTTCGAGCTTTACCTCCTACCATCATTGGGCATTCTCCTGAATCCTGGTCTGTGGAAGAGCCAGAAAAGACATATCCAGTGATCAAATTAATTTGCAATCGAGTTATCCATGAATACGAAATCGTATGTCGTTTCTTGAACAAAAAACACAGGTTAGATCTGGACATATCAATCTAAAAGACATACGGATTCAAATCCATGTATGACTCGATTACAAATTAATTTGATCGCTCTTTACTTACCACAGACCAAGATGGTGAGGACTTCTTTGTTTACCACTCCCACTCAAAGTAAGAGATGAATCCAATTATCTTTAAAAAAATATTGGAATTTGTGTAAGACTTGGTTTTTGCCCAAGGGCGTTACCCCTCAATATTTGATAATTAATCGATCAGACTCATCGATACACATGTGAGCCTACAACCCACTTCCATACGATACTGTGCTCCCTCAGTACAGGAGAGCCGGGGTTACCTCCCAACCGTTAATCAAGCACGTATGATCTGTTACATTTGGTTGTCACCACTGGCCGTCTCGACAAGACGCGCCCAGTCAACGGCCGAGCCGTGTCATGAGCCAAAGATGCCTCACCCGGACATCCGGTGCTCAGGAATTATACCATGGTATCTGCCAGAGGTTTTAGCGCATTGGTGGTACTGACATCATAGCCCAGGTTGCCCAAACCTGCTATCACCCAGTTACCGACACACCTGGTAACTGTATCACCGGCTAGCACAAGCCTAATTCACTGCACCACTCCCGGGTCACAGACTATTCACCTGCCGTCACTCTCGTACTCGTACCTTGGACAGCCCGTCGGTTCCAGCTGCCAAAGCTACACTGTCCCCGTCTCGCCTGTGGGACCGTAAAAATCACCCCTGAATCAAGGACCTTTCAGAACATAATTTATGAGCCACATGTTTGGGTGGAAGAGGTAGTTTTTCTGTTGCGTTTTTAAAATTCTCTTACATTTGTATTTATTTTATTTTTTTACGAGTATTGTTTTACTATTGGGGACACGGAAAACTGGGCAGATGTGTCATTCATTGTCAACATTTCTAAACCATACCTTAGCTACTCATAACCAAGCTTAAGTTAATTTGACAGTTTTTTTGAAAATATTAATCATAATGACGGTAAAGGTGCATTTACATTGACACTTTTTGAAATGACAATAACAGACTGCCCAGGATTCCATGTCCCTCATTGTACAATATTGTTTATAAGGAAGCCTTTAAAACACGACGCGTAGCGGAGTGCTTTTAACGTCGCAAGTGCCTTTAAAACGTGTATTATACGCTATTTTTTATTATACTTGCACTACAATCTGAAAAATATAACAAAAAAAGTAAATTGAAATACCTTTTCCGAAGTAATCTGTGTCATTAATTGTTGAGATAGAAATGGTCAATTGTTGTTGTTTCGGTCTCCTGTATATTTATTAAAAATTGTGTATAAATGTGTATAATAGGTATTTATTATTATTATTATTCAAAATGTAGGTGAATTTGAAAAAACGGGAAATGACATATTTCGTAATGTAATTTTGGTTTTAAATATTTGTCAATTAATTGTCTACTCGACAGTACCTATCAAATAATTTTTAAACACTTTATGTCATTGAATTATTTATTTATAAACTGACATACCGTCAAAAAATTGTAATCTATTTCTAAAAAGCTATTTTCAAACTGACAAACATGAAATGAAACGTGTCGGGTTATTTTTTACATTTCCCGTTTTTTTTTTTAATTGAAATACATACAATTAAAACCAGACATCACTTTTGTGTTACGTCAAAATCTAAATGTTTAATTAATGCTTTTTTGACACTGACATTTAAATGATGGCTAGTTTTTTTTTTGCCGGCATTTTGCATATGTAGAAACGCCTTGTTTTATGCATTCGCTTTGCTCGTATATCAATTTTTGTATTCTAACTTGTTTTATAATAAATATTGTAACATTTTATTTGACCTTGTTTTGAATTATCATCCTAAAAAATTTTTTGGAAGCAGTGCATAGTACAGGATTCAATTTTGCCGCCGTAGCCACAGACCAATAACGAATTAAGACTGTTAAAGTCCATATAAAACCTAGGAGACGTGGACGATGCTAGCGCAACCCTAGCGTAGGGCCGAACTATATAACCGTATTTAGTCGATGATGAATCGGCTATTTACGTTGACAGCGAGAAATTTGATTTATTTAAAAAATCAAATTTGTTCGTTTCAAAAATCTTTATTAATCATTGTCAAAATTTTGCTAATCAATTTCGTTATGATAAAACTTAGAAAATAATCCAAAACGACTTTCATACTTGTCCCGAGCCTCTTCTACCTGCGATGTCGAAGCCTGCCTAACTTGTTTGAATAGTTTTTGACCAAAAAGTTCGTATTCGGTAAGTAGTACTTTCGAAAAAAAAAGTTATTACAAAAAATGTTATTTTCAGAATTGAAAAAAGGTGGATAAAGGTTTTAGATACATCTGGAATATTTCCTTCAAAACTACAAAATTCACTCATTTGGCAAGACCACTTTTCAGAAAATTATTTTCCAAATTAACAGTTTTTCCAGACAATTCCAAGATTTTAATGACTATGTGAATTACAGAAGTTGTGATTCCTGATCCTGTAGTTGTCCCAAAACGTGCACATTCATCAAAATTCTCAGGCAAAGTGTTATAGGTTTTTCAACGTACCAAAATTTGTGAACTCAATCTCAGAGAAAAGATAATCTATTACATGGATCGTTATAAGCGAAAAACAATTTCAAAATTAAAAACTTTGTAAGAAAACTAAAAATAATGAAATAAAATGTTTGGATAATTGTTTGTCTTTGTTTTTTTTTTTAAATAAATAAAACCATAATATAAAAAATAGTTAAATAAAAACAAAAAAAATATGTCCGTATGCAACTAATTATACATTCGATTGCAATAATTGAGGAATATGCAACTTATTATACATCTAGTTCGGCCCTACGTTAGCGCATCGCTAGTATCGCGCGTCGCTGAAATTTGAATAGATCTAGACGGTCTTACTATGTTTAATTGTCTGTGGATAGAGTAGAATCCATGAGAGAGAGAGCCAATCTTAGATTATAGTCATGGATTTATAAGTACTGGATACGGCAATACCCTATAAACGTATGTGGACTTTGAAAAAACATATCACAGACTTCGGTACCTTCCCCCATTTCATTCTAACCAGTATTAAAATATGTTTCTCTCTGTTATTACAATACGTATGTCGTTTTGATGCGTCTATTGTTTATTTATTGTAATTAAAATTTAACATAAAATAACATTTTTAATTTACAATGCGAAAATTTCCGATAATAATGCGGAATCTGGAAAAGTGCCCCGAATGCTTGCAGCGTTTCCACGTTGAATGGCAAGGGAAATCCTCTCAAAAAGGAATTTCTTAGATTTTGAATCCCCTGATTCCGCGATAAGTCGGTCTCCGATGACATTAATAAAATCTATTGTTTCTTTGCACCAAGGGCCTAAGGTTTCAAAGGCTAAACCTTTAAATATGTAGTTTGACGAAATAATTGAACGATATTTGTTATGTTTGCGTTTGCAAGCCATTTCAGCGGCAAAACCTGAGACTTCAGATGTTTTCAATACGTAACTGTCTGCAAGTGTATCTACGACAGTAACGTCCCAAACCAAAGGTTGACCTTTATTCCACGGTATTAAAGTCATCCCATCAGGGCGTTTTCCGTCATCACGAGATAGTCCGTTTGGTTCTAAAGTTGAATTAACATGAATAGAAGTCAAAGACCGGTTGATAATAGAATTAATTTCAGTGTGTCTTGAAAATCTACCACTGCTTTTGGAACAACTTAGACCGTGAATACCAATTTCATCAACTTTCGCATTGCATTTGCAAATATGAGGTGTACAAAGATTACAACCCAATCTTAAACCAATACAAACTTGGAAGGAAGTGTTATCTAAAAGAGTACCAATATTAGGAGAAGGTATTGCATGTAACCAAGATCCTGATTCTCTGCATTGCAAAGCCTTAAAACGAGCCAAGTCCCTAGATGAATTAAAGATTAAGTCATTGTCAATTATTCTTTTGATATTGATATTATCCCAATTCTTCTGAAATTGTGGAATTGTTGGTCTTTCGTTCTCATTTTCTACATCCCAGACTGCTAAAGCTTCATCATAATGGTGAATAATAAGCTCATTATCCTTTGAATTTAGTAATTGAGAAACAAGCTTTTTAACACCATGAACTGAAGATAGGAAAGCAGGGAGGCAAATATCGGAAATGCGGCGAATTCCCAGTCCACCAAATCTAATCGGTAAAGTGGACTGACACCATTGTAAATCAGTTAAACGTAAATTACGTATTTTTTCTAAAGAAGACTTTAAGGAAGAATCAATGGAATTAACGTAATTAGAAAATTTCCAAAAAGGAGTTGTTCTTAATAAAAAATTAAATTTTGGTATGAAAAGACAGTTCTTGATTAAGGTATAAGCCACGTGTCTGCTAAGAAATTCAGCTTTATTTAAAAGATTTTCAACTGTAATAATAGTTTTTTCGACAGTGTTTTTGAAGCCTTGGTCAAAGATTGGAGAGCCTAAAAGAGATAAACTTCCTCGGTCACAAATTTTAATACCTGGTGCTAAATTTTGAAATTCCTTTATGACTCTTAAATCTGTGTCTCCAGAACAGCAAAAGATCTCGCATTTGTTAAAGTTTAATTCAAGACCAATTTTTCTGGATAAATTGATAACTTTCTTAAAGTCGGACAAAACTACTTCTGGGTAATCAGCTAGGGTTCCATCATCTAAATACCAAATATTCAGTTCAGAATTCAAAGATAAAATAATTGGTTGAACGGCAAGACTAAAAATCATAAGACCACAACGATCTCCTTGTTGAGCTCCAACAGAAGAAGAAATTAAATGATCACCAAAAAATAAAGTTGAAGGATTCCTATAGCATTGATAAAGATAAGGGTAAAGAAGTGGGGTATGACATTGGACTTCTTTCAGAATACAATCTCGTTCGACTGTGTTAAATGCGTTTTTGAAATCTAATTTAAGAACAACTTTGCTACGGTTTAGGTCGTTATTCACAAAGGTACGTGTAGTATGAATTGCTGCTTCGCATCCTAGCTTAGTTGCCACTCCAAGTTGGTGTGGAGATAAATACGAATTTACAATATTACGACTTTGAAAACAAGCAAGCTTTGAAGTCAATCTTCGTAAACAGTTTCCTATAGCGATCGGTCTAATTCCTCCATCTTTCTTATGAAGGGCGCATAAAGACGCACCATATAATAAATGACAAATTTCTGAAGGAAGTTGGCCAGACAATAAAAAATTGCATAGTTTTGTTAAAGCTCTTAGTGCCCGCTGACCTGCTTCGCCCGCTGATAAAGATATAATATCTTTTAAATATTGTGGTCTCATGCCATCTAAACCTGGTGAAGAACCGGCAGGAAAGGAATTGATAGCTTCTCGAACGTTTTGCTCATTAACTATTAAAGAAAAGTCTCCCGTTTTGAAAGCGTCTGGAAAAAAAAGTTCGCGAGATGGTGAAGGATGCTTTTTTTTTAATTCTTCAGCAACATCTTCATTGAATGAAGCTAATGAGTCATCCGAGGACAATAATTTAACAGCTCCTTTGATATCAAAATCGGCTACTTTTGCTTCCACTTTCTTAGCTAGTGATAAATGTGTTCGTCTCTTAGAAGATGTTCGTATTTGAGGTACTTCAAAATTAGAAAGATTTTCTTTTATATGCTTATTCAATGATTTATCAGATTTCTCGGCTACATTGAAAGCTCTATAAGAGAATAGCAAAAGATCCTCAAATGAAGAGATTGATTTTGTCGAAAGACAATTATTAATAATTGAACTTAATTTATCAGCAGCTAAATGTCTACAAGCTTTAGGCAATCTTCTAATAGTTGGTAGCTGCTGTTTTAAATTAATAAGCAATTTTGTGATAGAAACCGTTGAAGAGAAATTAGAAGAAGTTGGTAGGTTACTATTTGTATGATACTTATCTACGTGAATTTTCAATCTGGTATTATCCTTAAAAGATTTTCCAGGACACAAATTACAATTTAATCTTTGTTGTCCACTAGAATGATTATCTTGAGATCCGAATTGCTTCTCATAATCCGTGCAATTAAATGAAGTGTTATTGATGTTTCGAAAATGTCAATTTTGAAGTTTGAAATTAATTCAAAAGTCAGAACCTGTGGTCTGAACTGTCATAAAACTTGATGTTTTAATTTCTAACATTATTCCTGCATTCGTAAAATAGAATAATTGCAATAATGAAAACAAGTCTTATCTTTTCACTGGTATGTACCTAAAATAGACGATTCTTTACAAATACCGAAGACCTGGTGAAAAAATGATTTCAGTTTTCCAAAAGAAACCTTCTTAAGAAACAAATGGATATCAGTGTGGAAGAGACAATCAAAGCTGCAAACGATGCGGTTATTTGTTCAAAACATTTTCGGAATTCTGATTAGGATGAATGTAAAAAAACATGCAAAATTTTAAAAAGGGTTTGTATAGGTATCTTCACAATACCTGAATTTTCCTACCATACCTAATGCCCCCTTTAATCTCAATTTCGCAGAAGAACATTGTAGTGGCAACAAAGGTAGAGCGTATAAAACTTAAATATTTAATTTCTCTTTCATAACTTACTTACCTATTTTTAAAAATTGTTAGAAAATAAAACGACGGCTACTCAATCAGTAGATTCGAGATATAATGCAGATGTAACAGTAGAGCATTTTAGTAGCCCTCGAAAAGCAAAACGACATGTAAATATGATCCAACAATATATGTTGACGAGCAAAGGGAAATACACTACGAATGTAAGAAAACTGCGAAAGCTCTAAACAAAAACAAGATAAGAAGTAAACTTAACAAAGTTGTATTATTTAATAATGAATAAATATAAGAATCTGTTACGGTTAATATTTATTGAAGGAAGACAACTCTCTTCACCTTTGTAGTCCAAACCTGGATTTCCTTTTGTGAAATCTTTACCAACAGCATTGTCAGTGTTTCACATTAGAGTTGTGTGTGTGTTGTGTGTTTAAGTTCTAAAACAATAATACTTGATAGAGTTAACGGTTCAAATACTCCCGAATTATGCAAACTTCTGAGAAACAGATTAGAAAAAAGATGACACGAATGACAGGAGAGTAATAAATAATTGATAGATTGAGAATTTAAACCAATCAGAGTTGGGGGACTCGCTAAAGGATAGTGCTAATACCCAAATAATGCGTTGTGAGCGACAGAAATAGATGTACGTCTTGTTCAACTATGATGGCTGTACACCGTATCCAGTACTAATAAATCCATGATTATAGTATACGAATTTCAGCGCCTCTAGTGTGTGAGACTTAAAATAATGAATAAACTGTTCCTCCCGTTCCCCGTTGACCTCTCAGCAGCCGACGAACCATGGCCTCCTTGATCGAAAGAGACAAAGTCTCTTATAAGGCCAGCCGCATTAGCTAGTTTCAGGCCTTTTTCGTGTTTCTAAGAGGGCAGCACTATAAGGGGTTTGGAGGGTTGCATATCTTCAATAATATAACCTCAAATAATTGGCAGCGTAAGGTTAGATTGGTAAGAATCTATAACTTTTGGGATCCTGATATGAGAACGATAAAATCATCATAATTTTTTTTTAATTACAATAGATGAGCCAGTTATCAAAAATTATTTATTGAACAATAATAATGTAACAATAATCATGATAAATAAATATAACATGATAAATTTATAAACCAGAAAGTTGTTTAGAAAATGACAATTACAAATTATATTTTGATCGGACAGTTTTAACTGACATTCACATTCAGCATAACAGACCAGACATTATTATTTTAAATGAACAACAAAAGCAAGCATATCTTTTAGATATAGCTGTTCCAAATTCACACAATATAACACAGACATTTAATACAAAAATTAATAAATATTTAGAACTCTCCGTTGCTATGAGAAATCTTTGGTGTTTAGAAAAAATTTCGATTTTACCATTTATAATTTCAGCAACAGGAATAGTACCGCAATCTCTTTTTAAAAATTTAAAAATGTTGGACTTAGAGAACACATTGGTGGTTGAAATTCAAAAAGGTATATTATTATACTCATGTCACATCGTGAGGAAATTCCTTAACATTGACACAGAACATAAAACACAAAAAAGTCAAAATGTGGAGGCGAGACGCCGGTAATTATGTTGATAAGCACTGCACTATTACTTGATAGTATTATCCGTAATAGTGTATGTACTCCGGCAAAATTGCCGTGCCGCCGGGTGGAGATGGGATACAATCATGATTATGTAATTCTAAATTATTTTCTTAATTAATTTAATTTCATAAGTTTTCTTTTTTTGCTAAGAATGTTTGTCTTTTTAAAAAATTGTGTCTTCGAATTACAATAATTACTTAGTACCGGAGATACTAATTTACCTATTATTATACTGCAAACAGAGTAATTATGAATTTTACATCGAAAAATGGGGTTGATATAAAGGTATGAAATTAAAATTTTGTTCAAAATATAATCGACTTTTTTATGTGGAAGATATGGCAAGATTTCCTGTATAATTTGGACCAAAAATTCTACTAATTTTATAAATACGAATTTCTAAAAATTCTTGTATCACTTACAGAGCCAGGGTAGCCCACAAAACAATCGGTAAATTTTAGTTTAGGATCACATACTGCTTGTAATGTTATTGTATGGTTACATTTGCGTGTAACATAAACCTCTGGATCACATTTTGGGGTTTTGATGGGAACAAAAGTTCCATCAATGGCTCCAATGACATTATCTACTCCAGCACAGTTATAAAATTTTTCCTTAATTATTCTGATTTCAGCATCAGAAGGCCACTTAATTACTTTCGCGGCAAACTTATTCAGGGCATTTATACTTCTGAAAAATGCTTTTGAAATACTAGATTTTCCCATGTCAAACCTTTCGCCAACAGATCTAAAAAAAAAATGGTTTATTATATTTATTTAATTGCTGCAAATCTAATAAAGTGTAGCTCTTAATTAGTTAAGAGGAAAATGTACCGAAACGAATCTGGAGTTGCCAGAAGCCACAATATACATAGTAATTGTTTCTGGATGTCTATTCGGGGTCGTCCAACTGCTGTCTCTTTTTAATAATGTTTTCAATAATGGGGACCATTTTTTCAAAAATGGAACGGCTGACCCGGAAATGCATTTGAAATTGTCTATTTCTTAACACTGGCACAATCCGTTCAACATAGCCGACAATTCTTAAAGGTTTGTTTCTTTTGCAACCACTTATATCCTCTTCTTCCCCTTCTTGTATTAAATCCGGTGGCAACAAATTTACAGCAGAAAAAAGTTTTTTTGCAGAACAAATTGCCTCAGAAATAATTAACCTCCTTTTTCTTTCCTCAAACTGCATTTTAAATCTGTTGATCTTAATTTAAGTAGGTCGTTAAAAACAATGACAATTTAGTGTGATTGACAATATTGACATTTATAAAAACAAAAAACGCGCGTCCACCCAATTCCGTTCATAATTCTGGAGTGACACTGCAGTGACGTGACATTCCCCACACTCTACCTTCGCCCATATTTTATGAACGCGCTCCTGGAGTGGTCACGAAATGTTCACGTGATAGTTCGTAGCGACGTCATGAAAAGCCTGATTTACACAGCTTCCCTAAATTTGAGTTTTGTGCCACTTCCTATTGAATTGTAAACAAAGTCTTGAAAAAGACTGACTTATGTAATCACTAAATTTAAATCAAGCACCGAAAACACAAGAGCACGAAGCATACGAGACAGCAAGGCGCTTTGCAACGAGACCGTGGAAGCTTGAAAATTTCAGCTGCGTGCATTGAGCTGCACCATATTTTTAACGCGCGCCTTTTACCCAATAGGAAACCATCCCCCGAAAATCACGTGAAGATCACGCCAGTTTATTACTCCAGCTGTTGGACGGCCCAAGTATAGTAACATAGTAACCAGTTAAAATAAAGTTCGTAGAAACGTTACACTACAATATTTTTGAAAAGTTGACATAACTACGACGTTTTGCTGTCCTAGTTTTTCATGAATTCGATAGTATAATCTATTCATTTTGATTGTGACCACTCCCTAGTAACTTTTCAGTTGCTAGGTTATTGATAGGGAATTTTAGATAACACTAAATCCAGTCGCAGTTGGCAACTCTCGGAGGCGCCATTTTGACAGAAACATCACGCTCACAGAAGACAGAACGGAGAACGACTTGCGCAAACGTTTTTCGACGTACACTGTGCGCATATCTATAAAATTGAGTTTTGGTACAAAATTTTAGAATTCAAAAGGCAAATGCCACGTCGTCTTCTCAAAGTTGGGACCAAACGGTTAATATTGACTTGTTTCGAGACATTTATTGAAGCCAACAGGAAAACAACTCACAAAGACGAACATCACCAATAAAGTTAACTCTATTTGTGCTTTTTTGTTGTACATTTCGGCTAGTAAGTGTTAAGGACGCTGTCACATCATTTTTCAGGTTAGGTCAGGTCAGGTGTAGTCGGCGTTTTAATTTTAATATTTAAAATCCGCACTTAAACAGTTAGTGGCGGAGCGTGCTTAGGCTATGTGCTAAATACATTCTCGCTGTTTACATCTGAGATCCCGTATCTGCAGGATTACCTGTTGTAGTTTGATACCTCTGCCTTTTCATCCCCTGTAAATCTTTTTTTTAACTTTCTGTCTGATTAGTTTTTATCTGAAAATATTTGTATTAATCAATGCTAATTACCTTTATTAATCTCAGGCATTTTTCGCGTTTGTCTTACTGCCAAATGACCATTTCCTTCGTTCTTCATTAATATCGAGAATTGCATGAGGTGATTTCGAAGTTTTTACGTTAAATAATCTGTACCTGGATATAACCCGTATAACCCCACTGTTCAACAGACGTGATCACAGAATCAGACAGACGTTTTTAGTTTCTCCTACTTCAAATATTGATTTCCGTTATTAATATTGACAAATACATTAAAATCATTGCTTTATTACCATGGTCAAGTTTTGACAATTCTGACATTTTCACATCATGTTCACACCAAACAAATATTTGGTGTAAAACGTATGCAGCACACAGCTAAACAGCGCCTACTATGTTTTTCGTTGTGGTCACAATCAAAGTGAATAGATATTACATTTTACACCCGCTTAGTAACGTCACGCCTGTTGGTAAAGTGGTGTAGCGTTAGTAAACCGGTTTTAGTAAAACCGGCGTTGAATCCCATTTACACGTCAATTAACACCGGTGTTAACAACACCGGCGTTAGCGGCCCGTGTAAACGTACTCTATGAAACACGATTTGTTGGATTGTGTCAAAGTGACAACAATTGTGAAAAATAGGTTATATGTAAAGAGTGTTTTACAACTAATGACTAATTTATAGGTAACTTAACAACAACAACAGGATTGGTCAGTTTAAATTGTTTCTTTCCTAATCACTATTTAAGATAGATTTTTTTGAACATTTTTACTATTATTCCCAGAAGATGATGAATTCACCGTATTATTTTGGTCCGCCAGTTCTGATAGACCCTGTATATTTATACGTATTTTGCTGACAAAAAAACGAACAAAATAATTCCTTTTATTCATAACAAAATTATTATAGAAAGACTAAATTTTAAACTAATGCCACAGCTAATGCGATGAATGTAATTGTTTTTTCTTCTGAGATAATATTTGACCATACTAGAGTTCGAAGTTGGTATTTCCTATCATTAAAGTCGTTTGCAAATGGTCATCTGTTAACTGTTAATAATGATTTGTATTGCGATTTTACATACTTCATTTTCGAAAAATGTTCTTTCACATTGGTAAGTATGTACATACTCCCAAATACAGATATAAACCCTCGTGCATATGATTTTAATTGACCGTATTTGTCTTCCGGAAGATATTTATAGAATCGGTACAAATTAAATGATCAGTATTTAACTTTTACGGACAGTACACTTTACAATTATTTTATTTCAAATGGTCAGTATGATAATAAATGGACGGTGAAAATAATAAACAGTCAGTAAATTAAAAAATTGTCAGTATAATAATAAATGGTCGGGGAAAATAATAAACGGTCAGTAAGATAATAAATGGTCGCGTGAAAATAATAAACAGTCAGTAAATTAAAAAATTGTCAGTATAATAATAAATTGTCGGTGAAAATAATAAACGGCCAGTAAGATTAAAAAAAAAACAGTCTGTTCAATTAATACATGGTTGTTGAAAATACTGGTAATAAACGGTTAGTAAGATAATCAACTGTCAATAAAATGCATAATCGGCCAGTACAAATTAATAAATCGTCGGTAAAATAATAAATACAAAAACATATAAAACAAAAAAAAACATATAAAGAAAAATATAAAGGAAACAATAATAAAACACAACTTAAGTCCAAATATTAAATGGATTTATAGAACCTATTTTGCCAAATGAATTTCGATAAAAGAGTTAAAGTTAAAAAAACTAGACCGCGATTTAAATTTATGACTCTCTTGTACATCACCGATGACGTGCCAGTTTAAGACCTTAATAAACCTATCAGTGTCAGATCGTGAGACCCATTTTATAATTACATGTTGGGTACTTTCAACTCAGTTCAGATTTTTAAACAGCCTGTTTGTTATTTTATTTTAATTTTTACTAATGTTATAAATATCAAAACCGAGACACACACATACTCTCGTGTCAAAAATAAGTTACTCCCTAGAATTCGAACTTTTAGGGAAATAACGTTTTTCATGTTGTGTGTAACTAGAATTTTCAAAAGTAATTTTGATGCCTAAGGTTGGTTACTTTGAATTGAGAGATTAAGTCCAAATAAATATGCCGCCAGTAACCAAAATTGATTGTGAAACGAAAAATCACTTAGCGAGAAATTAGTCATTTGCAACTGTTACAATTAATTTGCTGCCTTACATTTTTGGGATATCTTTTGTTTGTCACCAAAAACCACATAGCCTCCAATCTAACCAAATTTATGGCAACCTAGTAACGAATATCCCTAAATCCTAGGGAGTAATTTATTTTTGACACGAGAGTAGCAATAACCGACAAGCGTGAAAACGCGAGAAAAGTAGCAAGCAACAAATTAGTTAAATTAGTAGGTACTATCGGTGGACATAAAAAACTGGGACAAACATGACAATTGTACAGGGTCATTATAAATGATTGTCCCATCGCAGTTGGCGTTGAAAATCCACACAAATTTGAGATGTGCCGCTAGCTTCGCAACGTTAGACAAACTAGTAGACAAATTTACGCTACCGCCAGCAGCGCTACCTATCGGCGATGCTAGTCTCACTCATGTTATAAAGCTTGCGGCACATTCAACTACGTCACCAACCCCTACTGCGATGAGACAATCATTTATAATGACCCCGTATAAAGTCAAAAATCACAATACATTAGGTAAATTTGGATTTTTTCAAATAAGGTTATAATAGATATTTATGCATTAAGGGAGATATGAACATGATTTTTCCCTGAGGTTGACGTGGTTATACAACGAGGGCCTTTGGCCCGAGGTTTATAAGTCAACCGAGGGGAAAAACATGAATATCTCCCGTGGTGCATCAAATATTTTATTTTTTAGTGTCTACTTAAAAGTTAAAACTTTCTTAAAAATATTTTCCAGGGAAGATTGCGTGAATATATGGTTGCTATAGTTTTGTTCTCGTGAGTTTGTTGCAAACAATGTGCAGAGCGAAAAAATTTGAAATACCCCAAGGGAGTTATGAGTTGTTTTTCATGACAAAAAGAAACAATATCGTGTTACTAAAAAATAAAAATTATAAGATACTAATAACATACTGTCAGAAACATCAAGGTAAAGTTCAGTTCTTTGATGTTGTCTAATTTACAAAGCTTTTATACAGCACACAATTTATCTAGCATCTTTTAGGTTCAGAGAGTTAGTTCTAAAAACTGACAAATTTTATTTTGAGTGACAATTCAAAAGGCTGATACACAATGGGCAAATTTTGGATGTCCCAACTTTTAACGTTCACCGATAGTACCTAATAAATAATTATTTTTGTTCGACACTGTCAGAATTTGGGAATTTTTTGCCGTGTGATGGATTTTCATAAATGTCACAACTTGTCAAAACGAAACGTCAAGCTAATTTTAAAGATTTTAAGCGATTTGGAGCTTTTAAGGGGCTCGTAGAAGAAAAAACGTTGTATTTACCTCGTTCGTATGTAAATTGGGCTTTTTTGGCACTAGTGGGCCTTTAAAACGCTCGTTTCACTCGCGTGAAACCCAAAAAAAGCCCAATTTACACACGAACTCGTTAAATAAACTACTAATTATGTAAGACGATTTTCCTTTTTTGTAAATTTCTCCAAAGGGCAGCGAAGTGGTTCACTCATTTATCAAAAAAGCGCTTCGTTGATTTCGGACACAGGCGCTCGCCTTGGTCGGCCAGGCACTGCAAATAATACTATTTATGTATTGCACATTTTCAAATTTATTACCGACTAATGCATACTGTAGATTTGCAGATTTATTACCAGCCAATTCATACTGACATTTTATTAATTTTTACTGCCCATTATAGTCACAATAGTGAACATAGAAATACTGGCCAAATAGTTCTTTTACTGCTACAAAATCCCATTTTTACTTATTAAATTTTATAAATTTACTGAGTCTTTTACAATATATTACTGACTGTTTGTAATTTGATACTGTACATAATGAATTAAATACTGTCCAGTTTATTACAACCCTTTATAGAATTGCGTTAGATCCATTTCTTTTTACATCATTTTTAGCTTATCATCATTTTGCAGATCAACCACTTCCAGTTGAAAGTCTGACGGAAGCTCCTCAATTGTACAGTCAAATGGATTTTGAAATATGGAAATGTCTTTTGCTCTTGCATCTAGATCCGAAAAACGTTGTTGTAACTGTACTTTAAGTTCGGAAAATACATCCGCAGCGAATTGTTTTGGGAATGGGATTCCAAATTAAGTGAGATGGAAATATTGGCGCAACCGTTGTCGTTACCTTTTAAATTGAGTGCAATACAACTCAATATAACTGGATTCAATCGTTAATTTAACAAAAATAAATAAAACTCTCATCACCGCACTGTTCACCTAAAAAATGACAGCGACAGCGACAAAATTGTAATAACGTGGGCATGGTCTATTTCGACTACAATCATTTAGAATAACCTGTATTTACCTTCTTTTGTGGTCACGCTCTTTTGTCGCCGAGCTCTTATGTCGCCGCGCTCTTATGTCGCACGCTCTTTTGTCGCGCGCTTTTGTCGCGATACCTGGTGAGAGGTATCAAAAACAATTCAGCTATTTTTGTAAATGAAAAGCAGAAAATAATGTGAAGAAAATTACGGAAGAGGTTATGCTGGCTGGCCTATTTTTTAGATTTAGTTTAAATGGTTGTATTATTTTATTTATGAACTAACGTTTTTAGTCTGAGAAAGTAAGTGCATCTTCTTTGTGGCCGAAATAGTTAAATTGTATTTAATGTATGTTGTTTAGTCTTCCGATTAAACAATTATGTTTTACCATTATGAATTAGGAAAAAAGTGAAAGCGTTCTCTCACCCTACCCGGAGCAGGGAAAGGTACCTGCGCGTACTTTACCTGGGTCCAGAGGGTAGGTTGAGAGAGTAACTACGAGCCCAGCACTCAGTCAGATCAGACGGTAGTTCAGAAAATAAACAAATACCAGCGCAAAGCGAGTTTCAATTTCCCGACTCAAAAAAAGTACATTCGCCGGTGAAAATCCTCATCGGTGACAAAACATTGGTCCTTCGAACCGGATTCGGTAGCGTATCGTCAATCCAACAAGTCAGGATTCGGTAGTGTATCGTCAATCCAACAAGTGAATCAATCAAGAAAAGTGGTCGTGTCCAGAACTCACGGGCAAAAGCACACAGCAGCGACTCCACGCATTCAACCACCAGGGAATTCAGCGTCTTCAGGAACCAGAAGTCGAGAACATCGCAACACATTAAGGCAAGTGAGCTCCAATTTTCCTCATTTTTCACTTTCCCATACGCGTTTGAGGCAATCCTCAATTTGGGCTACGAGTCTGCATTTCATGTTAGGTCAATTCTATTGTTAGGTAGCTCGTCAGTTACACGTTTTTTGAGTCAATTTCAAAAATCTTCAATCATCATGGTACTCACGCGTTCGCAAACCCACGAGAACCCTCATCTTGACGATGTTGAGGGTCAGGACAATTCAGTAAATTCGCAGTTAATCATGTTACTGTCGAAGCGAGAACGAATCGTAAGTTCATTAAGTCGGGTAAGAAATTGGTTTGAGAGGAATGGCGATGCTAGTAGTTCCGCTATACAAGTTCGGCTTCGCGATTTCGCCAATATTAAAGTACAGTTTGACAACGTGCAAACAGAGATAGAGGCAATCGACGATCAAGTCAATGAGTTAGAGCACGAGAACAACAGGCAAAACTTCGAAGATTCGTATTACGATCTTTATGCGGCTCTCGAAGACGCGGTTAACAAGTCAAACAGTTCTATCGCGGCAACAAGCAGATCACATACGACGGGTAATGTGACCAATCGAGGTCCAATTAGTAGCCTACTTCAATTGGCACCGATCGACATAAAACCGTTCTCGGGGCATTATACGGAATGGTTACCATTTTTTAACACGTTTCGCGCTTTAGTGCATGATGACCCGCGTTACCAGAACCGAAATTTGGAAAAACTCCATCAATGACGCAACTGTTTACGTGGGGAGGCTCTCGAAGTTATCCAAGCACTACCGATTTCGGCAGAAAACTACGAGACCGCCTTATCGTCACTAAGGAGTCAATTCGAGAACAAACGGCTGATCGTTCAGCATCACGTCAACAATCTCTTCAATCTTCCGCAAGTTTCAAAAGATTCAGCGCGTTCTCTGAGACTTTTGGTAAACACGGTAAACACGAATCTTGATGCTCTAAATTCGTTAGACATCAACACCACTTCATGGGATCCGCTGTTGATACACATAATCACATCGCGGTTAGATTCCTTATCACGCCACAAATGGGAAGAATCCCTCAAAACAACAGAACCTCCATCGAAAGCGCAGTTAATAACTCACTTGACGCAACGGTGTAATTTATTAGAAGCCCTCGAAATTAACAAGAATCTTTCGAAAACGGTCCCAACGACAAGGGATAATGATCAGAAGGCAGGAAACAAGAATTCTACAAAAAGTTTTGCCGTGCAAGACAACAAGGTCAATTTTTCTTGTTATTTCTGCGAAAAGTCGCATTCACTCTACAATTGCCCGGGCTTTCTAAGATTACATATCGCGGATCGCGAGTCACAGGTGAAACGGATGAAACTCTGCAAAAATTGCTTGCGCCCATCACATGAGGCCAAGGACTGCAAATCAGCGAGTTGCAAGTTATGCCACCAGAAACATAACACGTTGCTGCATCCGTACGTTCCGACACGCGTAACCACGGAGCCACAACCGTCCGTTATTAATTGCAACCAAAGAAAAACCCAATCCGAAGTTCTGTTGTCAACGGTCATCGTGAATGTCCGAGATCGTTTTGGTAATCTGCAGCCGTGTCGTGCTCTTCTAGACGCCGGTTCGCAGTCAAATTTCATTTTACAATCTACCTGTAAACGGCTAGGTCTTGCGATGCAATCAATCAACTTATCCGTTACGGGTTTTGAAAAGTCAATTTCAACAATCAAAAACTCGGTAGACGTGGAAATACATTCATTGGCCACGTCTTACAAAGAAAAATTGCATTGTCTTGTCTCCAAAACAATCACACAAAACATTCCGTCAAATTCATTTTCAAAGAAAGATGTTGGCATTCCCAAGAATATTCGCTTAGCAGATGAGGAATTCAATGTTTCGAGACCCATCGACCTCTTGATAGGCGCCGAAATATTCTGGAAAACACTATGCGTCGGTCAAATCAAAGCAGAAAGTACCGGTCCAATCTTTCAGAAAACGGTATTCGGGTGGATTATTGGAGGTCCAAGTACAATTTCCGACAGCGACCGTCATAAAAACATCCTGTGTAATATGAATGCAAACGCGTCGGCGGCACTTGAAAAGCAAGTAGAGAAATTTTGGTTGTTAGAAGGGTACAATGACAGCAATAAACCCCGCACTAAAATTGAGAAATTCCATGAAAACAATTTTGAAGAAAACGTGACTCGAACAAAGGACGGCAGGTTCCAAGTAAGACTCACTTTCAATGACAAATTGTCAAAGCTAGGTACCTCTCTAAAAATCGCAGAGAAACGGTTTATGGCATTAGAGCGGAACTTTTCAAAGATACCTGAAGTAAAACTTTACTACGGGCAATTCATGAACGAGTACATCCACTTAGGCCATATGACATTGACGGGTACCATTCAAAACGTTATTGACGATTCATCCAGATGTTTCCTCCCTCATCACGCGGTTTTCAAAAGCGACGGCAACGCCGACAAGATTCGCGTAGTTTTCGACGGATCCGCGAGAACCTCGACAGGAGTCAGTTTGAATGAAACGCTAGATGCAGGGCCCAAAATACTAAACGACATCTTTCCGATCTTGATCAAATTCCGAACATTTAAATACGCATTTTCGGCAGACATATGCAAAATGTATCGTCAGATTCTCATTCACCCTGATGACAGACGGTACCAACAAATTCTCTGGCGTGATCATCCCGCGAAACCACTCGGTGTTTACGAATTAAATACGGTTACGTACGGGTTAACATCATCTCCGTATGCTGCAATCAAATGTATTAAAGTGTTAGCGGACGCGGAATGTCAAAAACATAGTAAAACATCGGAAACAATACACGAGGAATTTTACGTCGACGACGTGTTAACAGGAGCGAACACGTTACAAGAAACGATCCAATTACGCAACGATTTAGTCACAATACTAAAACGTGGATGTTTTGGACTATCAAAATGGGCATCAAATTCGCCAGAAATTCTACTTGATAACACTGCAGGAGACTCATTGGTTCCATTAGAACGCAAAACTACGGAATCAAAAACATTAGGCCTCTTATGGGACACCAATCGTGATTGCTTTCGTTATTCAAGTCATCTTCCAGCAACAAAGAAAGTCACGAAGAGGTCAATACTTTCAATTTCGTCGCAAATTTTCGATCCTTTAGGTCTGTTAAGTCCAGTAACAGTGAAAGCAAAAATGCTGATGCAGGAATTGTGGTCGCTAAAATTGGGCTGGGATGAAAGCGTTCCGACGGTATTGCACTCTACCTGGAATGAGTGGCGACAAGAATTGCACCTCATAAATCAATTCGAGATTCCGCGATACATTTTCAACCATCCATCGGTTACAACGGAAGTGCACGGCTTCGCGGACGCTTCCGAGAGGGCCTACGGTGGAGTTATTTACATTCGGACAATTCAACCTGACGGCAAAATATCGGTAAATATTTTGTGCGCAAAAAGTAGGGTTGCACCACTGAAGGTGACTCAGTTACCCCGATTGGAATTATGCGCGGCACTTCTCGTCAGTCAATTATACAAGCTTATCATAAAAGCATTGAAAATTGACGTAAGCAACACATTCTTTTGGACAGATTCGACAATCTCATTAGCATGGATCGCCGCGAAATCGAGTTCACTCAAGACCTTTGTGTCAAATCGCGTCGCAGAAATTCAGGAACTGACTGACAACTGTAACTGGGGATATGTTCCGTCCGCGAGCAATCCAGCTGATATTATATCCCGCGGTTCCTCGGCTGGTCAACTTGTTAAAAACGACATGTATTGGCACGGGCCCACGTTTTTAAAATGTGACGAGCGGTTTTGGCCAAAGGTACCGAAGACTATACCCTCAGGCGACGCCATTCCCGAACGAAAAACGCGTTGTTTAGCGGTCGCTCTACCTGCTAAATGGGATTTACTTTCCAAATTCTCCGAATTTAACAAATTATGCCGAATTCTAGCGTGGATACTTCGTTTCAAAAACAATATGGTTGCAAAATTAACCAAAAAGCAAGACGACATACACCACGGCTGTCTCTCGTGTGTAGAATTGAACAATGCGCGAAAAATCATAACACGACTCGTACGACTCGTCCGTACCTCACATGGGGGGTCTCTGGGAATCTGCGGTCAAGTCAGCTAAACATCATTTAAAACGTGTAGCTGGCAATGCGTTGTTTTCATTTGAAGAAATGCAGACACTATTAACCCAGATCGAGGCCTGTCTCAACTCACGTCCTTTAACACCATTGTCATCTGACCCAAATGACCTGAACCCTTTGACTCCCGGCCATTTCCTCACCGGAGCTCCCTTGAACGCGATCCCGGAACAGGACACCACCTTCACCGCCACCAACAGATTGTCCCGGTGGCAACGAGTCTCACAGGCGCAGCAACATTTCTGGAAGCGGTGGTCCAAGGAGTATCTAGGCCATTTACAACATCGCAGAAAATGGAAAAGGAGCACCCCAGATGTGACCATCAACGATCTTGTGATCATTCGTGAAGACAACACTCCTCCAGTGACCTGGCGAATGGGACGCATCATCATGACCCACCCTGGAACGGATGGCCACGTTCGCGTTGCCACCATCAAAACAGCGGCGGGGGTCCTCAAACGCCCCATCACAAAAGTGTGTGTGCTTCCAACAAATGAGTGATGTGCCACGAACAACACACAGTGCAAAAGTGCTTCGCAGTGCTAGTGGTCCACAAACGCTGTCATGTTTAGTGTAGTTAAGTGTAGGTTAGTTTAACTGTGATTTTGAACAATTAATTACGATTGCATTTTTTGTTTTGTTTTTAGTTATAGTTTAGTTAAGTTAGAGTAGGATGTACATTTGTTGAAAGAGGACCTTTCAAGGTGCCGGACCATGTTTAGTCTTCCGATTAAACAATTATGTTTTACCATTATGAATTAGGAAAAAAGTGAAAGCGTTCTCTCACCCTACCCGGAGCAGGGAAAGGTACCTGCGCGTACTTTACCTGGGTCCAGAGGGTAGGTTGAGAGAGTAACTACGAGCCCAGCACTCAGTCAGATCAGACGGTAGTTCAGAAAATAAACAAATACCAGCGCAAAGCGAGTTTCAATTTCCCGACTCAAAAAAAGTACATTCGCCGGTGAAAATCCTCATCGGTGACAAAACATATGTAGTTTTGAATAAAACATTTCTTAAACCTGAGTAATTGTTATTGCGATTGTTACTTTTGTACTGATGACGTAAAGTATTGAAATTTGACATAGGATGAAATAAAAAATTAATCTATAATTTATTTTTTATTATACCTGAATCAGAATCCCTATTTTTGACACTAAAATGCGTGCGAAAAAGGGCCCTTAAAACACTAAAGCTTTAAGGTCGCCTAGGGAACAACAAATTCGCCTACATTTTGAACAATGATAAATAAACATTTATACACAATTTATGATAGCAACGAAACAACAACAATTGACCATTTCTATATCAACGATTAATGACACAGATTACTTCGGAAAAGGTATTTCTATTTGCTTTTTTTTTTGTTATAATTTTCAGATTTTAGTGCAGGTATAATAAAAAATAGCGTATGATACACGTTTATAAGGGCCTTTAAAGCACTTGCGACGTTAAAAGCACTCCGCTACACGTCGTGCTCTTAAATGCGCGTGCATTAAAGGCTTCCTTATAAACTTGTATCATAATATACTATTTTTTAAGAACGAAGCGTTGCGGGAGATAGGGACTAAAATTGACAAATCAGATTACTCTATTTTGCACCACGTGACAAGCCTTATTTACATTGAACTATAATTAGCAAATAATTTTTAAAAATCTCTAATCTTTGACATTATTTTTGAAATTTGTCATAATTTTTGCGTCACCGTCAAATTCTCGTGCACAAAGTTAAAGTGTTGTTTGTTGGTGCACGATTTCAGCATTTTGGTGTAACATAATGGCAGAACAACAACCTGGTTCTGTAAAAAAAATCCAGGGGAAAGCCAGTTAGTAGTAGTCAGAAAATAATGATACATAATATCTACGCCAAATTTAGAGAGCAGAATGAAGCGCTCTCTAAAACAGAAATGGTAAAAAGGGTGTCTGAAGCAGCGGAAATTGGTCTGATATAAGTTTGGCAAACCATTAAGGAAATGGAAGAAACTCATGCAGTGAAATCGCCACCAAGGAAAAGGAATCGCAAAATACTTTTTGATGAAGGTCTGGCAGAGGTAGGTAACAGCCCAAAAGTGGCAAAATTGCATAGGTCATTCATGATAGGTCATGTACTTCGTCAAGAAGAGGACATGTATCAATTAGATAATATTGCAGACGAAATGGAATTGGATTTCACCGTCAACACAGGCTCGAGTGACGAATCAGATGATCTTGAGTGGGAATTAGAAACAGGAGATGTTTCGACCGAGAACGATGTCCTTACTGATTAGGTAGGTAATTCAACTTGATGGTGTATTTTTCCACTGAATAAGTTGTGGTTATTATTTTCGAGTACTTCTAATGAATGCAAGTTTTCACTGCATTTGTAACAAAGGATTAGGTTGTTATTTATTTATTATATGTATTCCAAAAGAAAATTTAAGAGTCCTTTTTTATGTTCTTGTTTTATTTTCAAGTAAACGTAAGATTCATCGAATGTTGTTCTTATTCTTAATTGAATTTGTAGACAATAAAAATGCCAAAAAACAAATAACATTGAAATTTTCTTCGTTTTTAAAATAACCCCTCTACTATAGGCAACCAATTTTACACAATTCTAAGAATTGTATTGTGTAAATGGGGCGGCCGATGCTAATGCCACCTACTTCGTTCTTAAAAAAAAACACAGTTGCGGAATTAAAATTTCGGGCACTATTGTCAATGTCATGATATAAACTCTAAAACAACCTTTACGTTAATAACCTTATTTTTTACTCTTATCATGTTTTTGTTTTTGGCATTCAAAAATTGTCATTTGTGGCATAATAACGGGTAGGCAACATATCAAAGCGATGATTTAATTACACTCAGTGCAACTTACTGAAATCTGAAAATTCAAAATTGATTGGGTGACTGCCACAGAAAAGTTTAATTTTTGAATGTCAGTCATGATGACAGTAGAAGGTGTTTTACAGAGATTTTGTTGAAGTGACAGAAAAATAGTGCCCGAAATTTTAATTCCGCAACTGTACGAAAAATAATTTTGAATCATACTCGTACCATGTAAATCCCCATGGTTCATTGATAAAAAAAAATCAGTGTATAAAAATAATCCAGAATTATATAACAATTCCCGTTGACCGTAAACGGATTGAATATGGTAATGCTAATAAGTTTGGGCTGCAGTCCACGGCTGAGGAAGAAAATATGGGAAATTAAATTAAAAATAGGAAAGAGAATTACTAAAATCATGCATGTTTGTTCGAAACGTTTCGTAGATTTTATACCACTGGACGCAATATGCCCTCACTGTCCACTTCTTTGATAGTTTCGAGGTTATGCCGCACGGCAATAAATGTTCAGCCCGTAAAACAGCTTCCCCGCAACGTAGTATTTGCTACTTCGGGTAGCATAAATATAGCTAATTTAGTTACGGAAAGCACACATTCAATTAAAATCCTGTTTAAATCTGCTAATTCAATAATTTTCCTACCGACAGATCAGTCACCTCAGCGCCACGTCCAAAATCCTGGAGAAGGTGCTAATGAGGCGGCTGAACAGGATTACAAAACAACTCGGCATGGAAAAAACAACCCAAGCTGGATTCAAAAAGAGGCACAACACGACTATTCAACTGGTACGGGTAATAAACGACATAATCACAGAATTCAATAAGAGCAAGACCACGGCAATGACACTCATCGACCTCGAAAAAGCCTTCGACTCAATGTGGATCAACGGCCTCATAAAGAAGATGAACGACGGCGGCGTAGACCCGAACTTCACCAGATTAATCCACAGCTACCTATCAAAAAGGATAATAAAAGTAAAGGTCAACAGTACCATATCAACCCCACGAACAATCGACAGCGGCGTACCCCAGGGATCAGTCCTAGGGCCCATTCTTTTCAACCTATACACCCATGACATCCCATCCCAGACGTCCAAAGAACAAAAACAGCCCTTTATGCAGACGACATGGCCACCTACGCGCACTGGTACTACGCGCAGGCGGCCCTGACACAGAATCAAATACATGTGAGAATGCTGGAGAAATACTACGCGAGATGGAAGCTCAAGATCAACGAGTCAAAAACGGAAACCATCATCTTCGCAAGGAAGAGGACCAACACCAAGCTGATAACAAAACTCAAAGTGGGCGACCAAACGATAGCCCCGAAAGACACCGTGAAGTATTTGGGCCTTCAGCTGGATGCCCGCCTGAATCTAAAGAGGCACATCAAGATGGCCACAGCCAGGGGCAACGCGGCAATCCGCATCCTGTACCCGTTACTAAACAGGAACAGCGGAATGTCGCAAGGGAACAAATCGTTGCTCTACAAACAAGTGATAAGACCGATCATAACGTATGGGGCTCCAATCTTGCGTCACATCTCGAACTACGCGCTACAACCCCTGGAGGTTTTGCAAAACAAATGTATGAGGCTCGCCACCGCGGCGTCCAGGTACACACGATTCACGGACTTGAGGGAGAGGACCGGCCTGCCGTCCATCCGCGAACACACAACGGCCACAGCTGAGAGATTCTTCAGAAGAAACCATAACCACCCGCTAATCGCCAGCACGATGCAACTGCAAAGCAGGCAAACACACAAGCTCCTACACCATGACATCAGATTCGACAAGCCCGAACACGAGCACAAAAGAAAATGAAATAAATTATTTCACAACTTTAAATACTGTACATATCTCAGAATAAGTTAGTGTAGGTTAATGTAGGTTATTTTAAGTTAGTTATTTTGCCGCAACCAACAATACAATGGCAGTGATTACTAAATCAAATGTATTATTTCTTTTAAATTAGAAATCAAAGTACGTTGAATAGATTGGCAGATAACCTGTATTTAATCAAAATTCAACAAATAAATTAACAAATTAAGTTAATATAAAAGGTGTTCGAAGTGTCTACCATCGGCAGCGGCGACAGAATTCCTTCCACGCTCTCCAAAATGAGGATCATATCAGTCTTTTCAACAATTTTTTCGAATTGACAAAGATTTTTTGCTTTAACGTCAAAGAGACAGGACTAAGAGCCGTCGTGGATTCAGTTATAATTATTTTCAAAATTTGAAATCAAGATATTGTTGCAATGTGTATAATGGGTTGCGGCAAAAAGAAATTCAGAAATACCCCTCTCATGAATAACCCTGTATAATGTCACTTTTTTGACTAGTTATTAAATGAAGCACGTTTGACAACTGAAATGACATATCACAATGGTTACTTTTCGTAACTGAATTAGAAAAAATAATAAATATAAATTAATAATTACAGACAGTTGATATACTTAAATGCATAATTTGTTATACAGGGTGTTTGGTGTTTAAGGCCACAAACTTTTCTGAGATGTACAGATAGGTTAAATGAACAACTTTTTTCTAACATCGATTATGAAAATGATACTTTCATCACTCAATTTAGTGAGGAAAATGGAGAAAGAAAATGGAGAAAGTAAACTCACTAGTGAGGAAAATTTATTTAACAATCTAAACATTAACAATCTACTACCTACTTATTAATATAAAAATTTAAAACACTGTTATTTGCATTAATTGAAACTCCAGATCCGGAAAATTCAAAAAATAGGGGAGTAAAATAATTATAAAGAAATTTAAAATTGAGGCTCATTTTCATAAGCGATGTTGGGAAAAATAGTATACACAATTCGTGATTAAAATGCGATTTTTCAACTCGCAATACTATCCTCACTCGTTGGCGCTCGAGAGTATATCATGTATTGCTCGTTGAAAAATCAGGCACTTTCATCACTTACAGTGTAATATACTATTTTAAGTGACTTTTTTTTTAATTTTTTTTATTATGCTGAACTAAACTGACTAAACTCTATTTCCACTATTTGAGAGCCACTGTTCGTATCTGTAATTATTAATAAATTGGGCCTTTTTTGGCCCGCGTGGGCCATTTTAAAACGAGAGTGAAACTAGCGTTTTAAAGGTCCACTCGTGCCAAAAAAGGCCCAATTTACACACGAACGAGTTGAATACAACGTTTTTTTGTTCGACGAGCCCCTTAAAGGCTCCAACTCGCTTAAAACCTTTAAAATTAGCTTGACCACAGCCATCTCTACTTACGTAGAGCTGTGGCTTGACGTTTCGTTTGGACAAGTTGTGACATTTATCAAAATCCGTTCACATAGGAGAAAATTCTCAAATTCTGACAGTGTCGAACAAAAAAATGCCTTAGCTGCCGCCTTTATAATTTAGAAATCCGGTGCATCTCACACAGTAGTTCTTCAAATTGAAAAAATGATTAATAGAAAATTATAACATACAGTGAGCGGCAAAAGTATGGAATGAATTCCTTAAAAATTAAACAAAATTTTTTTCAAAAAAAATCTTTGGACAGGTCAATTTTAGTTTATAAAAATACATGTTTTAGTACCAAAGAATATTCCAAGCAGTCATTTGTTTTCGATTTATGACGTCATCTATAGTTTTTTTAAATGGAAACCCCCTATTTTTTTTTCTTGATTCTGATAGCCCTTTTAATTGTCTAAATGACAGTATAAAAATTTTGGTATCTTACATAAGAAAATTTTTGAGAAAAAAAAATAATGAAGTTGGAAAAAATAAATTTTATAACGAACAAAAACAAGTCAAAAAATCAAGTAGGTAAATCAAACAGTCAAATGTTACTGTAAATTTCATTCTTATGTGTTATTTGTTTTACAAAACGTTTTCGAAAATGACTCATTTAACATAACGTACAAAAATTTTAATTTTGATTGGGTGCGGGGATAAAACTAAATAAAACTAAAACAGGGGGAATTTCTTCATAAACTTGCTTATTGTCAACAAGCTGGGGGATGGCAATTCGAACATTTAATTCCACATTTTTAAGTACTTACTAACACAGTTTTCGCTGGCATTTAGACAATTAAAAGGGCTATCAGAATCAAGAAAAAAATATAGGGTTTCCATTTAAAAAAAACTATCGATGATGTCATAACTCGAAAACAAATGACTGCTTGGAATTTTGTTTTGTATTAAAATATGTATTTTTATAAACTAAAATTGACCTGTCCAAAGATTTTTTTGAAAAAAATTTTGTTTAATTTTTAATGAATTTATTCCATACTTTTGCCGCTCACTGTACTAAATTTTACTAGAATAAAAGTTTTATTTTGTCTAATTCTTTACACAGGAGAAGTTTGTTACCTTATTCCCCAAATACCCTGTATACAACACAAAAGTAGGTAAGAGTAACGGGTGTTGGCTCACCATTGAAATTGATCACACTTGGTGTCAAAATCAGCTGATTTTCGACAGAAAGTGGAGGGGACATCACGTGACTTTAAATCTCAATAGTCTGTTTTTTAACCAAAGAACCAGAACACCGCAATTTACACCCAAAATAGAGCCGGCAACCAGTGGCGGCTCGTGACTCGTTGACAAGGGAGGGCTCTGTCACATGTACAGGGTGATTCAATTTTTACCGCCCGAGCGAAAACACACACTTCTAATCGATTTAAAATTCTCAAAAAAATCAGGAATGATTGTGTAACGCTGTAGTGTAGAACATTCTGTAAAAATTTCAAATTTTTTAATGCAACGAGTAAATATTTCGTTTTAATTCAATAACCGCTAGATTAATTTACATAACTTTTCACTGAGAGTCCTTTCAAACATTTAGTAAAAATTTGATGTCATTGAAATCATGAAAGTATCACCGGTTTTTGAAATAAATGGAATTTGATATTAAAGTGCAAAATTTAGCTATGATTTATTAGTAAATTGGGTTAATTATTGAAAATACCTGTACTGAAACTTCATTTAGAGTCACAGCTGTAATTCTGTTAACAACATCATAGGCGAAGGAAAACTACTGGCGGGATGGAGAGTGCAATATTTTTCAGTGCGTTATGTTTTGGAAGTGATTTTTTTTTATAATCGTCTAAATTCAGTTCGATAGTTCCGAGATTGCGTGTCATTACAGCTACATTATGTTTGATAACGAAAAACCGTGTACTGATGCACTGATAATAATAATTAGGTATGTATGTATAAGGAATCTTTTTCCTCTCGGAAAAATTCAATTTCTGGAAATGAGTCGTTTTCTTGGTATTTAATCTCTCACTTGGTGCTAAAAACAGGTATCCAACAACACGACCAGGTAGCCTAGTGCGGAAAAGACGCGCCTTTTCGATGTCCCATCTCAATTTGAGGCAGGTAAGTAAGAATTCATGCAAATATTGTTACTTCAGAAAATTGTTTAATGAATTAAAAGTACCTACAACAATGAAGATGCAATGTTTTAAAATTGTTTCCCTACCGGTTAGAAATGTAGGCTGTGGATACCTCATTTGAGGTGAGAAAATTCAACTTTCTCGCTAAGGTAAGAAAGTTAATCATGAAATGTTTATGGTAAAACTGTACCAAAATACAAATGTCAAAAGTGTCAAAAGTGAAATAAGTTATTGATAAATGAAAGCCAATTCAATAAAGCAAGTTGGCAGATCAGTCATTATACATAATCTGGAAAATAAACAGATAAGCTAGGTAGGTAGATTACTTTACCCTGTTTATATGAAATTTTCGAACAAACGTCAAATCTTCAAATGCGATGACAAGTTAATTAAACAAATAACCCAGCCTACTATTCAATTCTCAAAATTTTCTTTTTAATCAGGAATACAGGCTGTTTGATGAAAAACGCCTCAACCCATAACTTTTTTATTTATTTTATTATTATTACCCGATTTCAATGAACAAAAAAATCAAAGGTATGATTTTTCAAGCGCTACAAAACAGCCATAAGATTTATTTTTTTTTGCGTTAGCTTCAATAGCTATAGATAGTCAACTTTTTTTTTTTTTAATGGACACATGTTTTTTGGGCTTGGTCTGGTAAGGTTTTTTTTTCTGAATCTCATGATGTGTTGAAAATTATCATTTGGTTCATAGCTAACTGAAAAAAAAAAAAATTTTTTATGGTTCAGCTTATACAATTTTTAAGAGTGCCGTGAAAAACAATCGGAATCCAAATACGATAAATGTCATCTAAACGTTAGCTTAGAAATTTTCATCTGCTTTTTTAAACTTTTTTTATTTAAGTATAAAATAACAACATTGTCAGTCATGCAGGATAGCAGTCATTTGACTATTAATTTATGTTCGAGTGTAATAATAATCGTAATTAGTCAAAAACAAAAAGTTAATAGAAAAAATAATAATAATTATCATTATTATTCATGTTTTCCAAGAAAATAATAATAAAACTCTTCAAGATTGCACTTGAAAATTTTCAAACTCACACTTGACATTTGTTGCTATTTGTATTCCAATTGTTTTTCACGGCACACTTGAAAATTTCATAACAAGCTGAACCACAATTAAAAATTGTTTTATTTTCTTTTCAGTCAGCTATGGACCAAACGATAACTTTTAATACATCATTAGATTCAGAAAAAAATACTTTACCAGACTGAGGCCCGGTATTTCAGTCGTGGGTTAAACCAAATAAAAATGGTTAACTATTAAATTACCTGGTTAGGGGTATTTCGGTGTCGGGTTGGTTCTAATCAAGGTTAAATTTAACTGGAAAATTAACCCAGGGGATAGGGGTGGGTTAACCTGCTTTTTCTCGGTTAGACATGCGCATTACTCGTGCCAAAAGTGCGGTGCAGAATTATTTATTTTTCTGTTTTGGCAAGTTTAATATTAAATTAGCACTTATAACGGCTATTTCGCATTTTGAAGGGGCGCCAAATGAAAGTTTGAAAATGGACAGTCGTCGAAGATCCAAAAATTAGAGTTTGATATAAGCATTGTATTTAGTGTTAGCGCCAAGACGTACCGCATTACGTGTCCAAGTGGTGATTCTGTATAGTAGTGCTAGGCTTACACATTCTTAAGTGCGGACCGCACCCCTGCAGATTGACTACGCGCCTCGATCAGTGCGGACGCATTATTATTTAAGCTTTTAAGATTAAAAGCTAACATCAGAAGTGGGATTGTGACATATCGTGCCCAATTTAAATTTTTTTCTTTATTTTATTCTTTCCCTGTTGTTAAAACAAAAAAGTCTCTGTGCCGTGCCCGTGCAAATGGAGGATGAAAACAACTCGAACAGTGTTGATCCTACCTTTGCGGTTGCCACTGGAACGGGGAACACCACGGAAGATAAAACCGCCCGATCCTCCTTGACCATTTTACTTCGTGGTTTGTTGGACCACGTGGATTCTGGACCCACAAATGTGTCTTCTGGATGAGGTTTGAGTGACGGCAATTTTTTTTGGTTAAAGTTTCCGGTTGTGAGGCCGAGACAGGTGAGTGGTTCTTCTGTTGCAGCCCTTTAGATCGTCGCTCGTGGGCCAACGCAAAAAGAGACCTCTGCGAAAATTTTGCAGGCAGTGCTAATTTTGGCAAGTTACTGCATGATGCAATCTCCTATAATTCTGAGAAATGCCCAACGTATGGGTTTTGTGGCCGCATGAAATTACAAAAATTGAATGTTTTGCGTGTTCTATTTATTCAAGGACACCCTTGTGAGTTTAATCTGTTGCGGTATTAAAGACGATGCTTTGCAGGCACGTCCGTGCCCGATTAGCGCATTTGTAGCGCTCCCAGTCAAAATTTACTTTTAATCGCCGAGATGGCTAAGCTAGTAACGTTGTTGCTACTTTTCAAAAAGCAGATTCATTAAAATGCTTTGGATGTGGCCGATTGGGTCACCAAAAATCTGTCTGCACCTACACCTTTAGTCCCGGTGTCAAGCTTACACATGACAATGCTCCCGTGCTTAGCTCGTCTTCAACTAATGTTTCGTTAACCTAAAAGTTGTCAGGGGAAGTTCAAATAATTGGCTCGGTATAAGTGTAAAGAATTGACTCTATTCGCAACTTTACACTGTGAGGCTTAATAATTATTGAATGCCTTGTTGGCATGTTGTTTCACTCCTCTAGCAAATTCAGCAATCCTTCGTATAGGGGAATCGAATACGGGATGATGTCATCCGGTGCCCGTAAT
The DNA here is from genome assembly GCF_963966145.1 of Tenebrio molitor. Taxonomy (NCBI): domain Eukaryota; kingdom Metazoa; phylum Arthropoda; class Insecta; order Coleoptera; family Tenebrionidae; genus Tenebrio; species Tenebrio molitor. The sequence continues at coordinate 20,830,446 of NC_091051.1, read as the reverse complement.
TTGTGCAATCTCGGCTCCTTGACGCCTGGCGAGAGTGCCAGACCACCGATCACGGGGATATCGCCTTACAAACCTGTGAATTTTGTACACAAATATGTCATACCGTTAACAAATGTTTTAAGAAACGACTCATTGATTAAACCAGACCCGTTAATCTCTGCCATTTTCGTTGATTGTTTCCGACTTTGCCCAAGAATGAAGATGGATTTACCCATGTTTTTGTGGCAGTGGATGTGTATTTCAAATATTGTTTTCTGTGCCCACTCAAAAGCCTCAAAACAGATGAAATCGCTAATTGCGCCCAAGATATCATCTTTCTAGCGGGTACCCCGGCTCGCATTCTCACTGACACTGACGTCATCTGCTGCTAGGGATGGGCGATATACATCGATGTTAGCCGAACATCGATGTTTTGAGTTCAATCTTCGATATTTTGACATCGATGGTATTCTTTTTCAAACGTCAATATTTTATCGATGTTCGTAATAAAACATCGAACATCGACAAAAAAAAAAAACAAAACAGGAATACAATTTCCAAGAAATGACGTGAATGGCCCTTCTGGGAAGTCCACGTGTAATTCGGCCCTGACTTCGCAGATCGGGATCGGTTGATCAGTTTCCACTTTCCGCTGCGGCGCTGCCATCGCATTTGCTTTTGCGTTTCATTCTGAGTCTCTCTGATTCTGAGCCTGAGTTGAAAGTGAATAGAACAGAAGTGAAACACTTCTTGTTGTCAATGTTATTATTTTTCTATCTATCTATTGATAAAAGTTTTTGGAATCTATAATTTTCGTAATTCTAGTTGGATACCTACCTAATTTTAATTTTTTGATATTTTAGTTTTGAACTTTAAATAGTGAATAAACATGTTTTTTATCAACTTATTAATTTAATATGTTCAAATGACTATTTTCGCCCCAATTTTTAATACCATCGATGTTTCAAAATATCGATGTTTTTTGTTCGATGTTTCCTACCCATCGATGGTCGCTATCGATGTCAACACCGATATTGAACATCGATGTTTGTGTTCGATGTCCCATCCCTACTGCTGCCTGTCAGATGCGTCTTTAGGCCAAGGGATGGTGCCCGGACCCGACCCGGACCTGCTGGATGGTCAGAGTGTCTATAGCGGCCTGGTCGTAGACCGAAAAATCCTATTGTTCTCATGATTCTGACATTTGGGGTTTTTTCGGGGGTTGCTGTCAGCAACTAACTGTCATGCTGTCAAATGTGTGACAACGCCATGTGCATCGTGACAATTTAAACATGCAGTCCACACTCCACACACATGTATCTGCATGATGCATGCAGTCATGCGTAGTTGTCCAGTGATAAATGATGCTTTACTTTAATTGTAATTACAGTTTGGATATTCTGAATTGGCAGAAGCAAGATGTTGCGCACTGGTTCGGTTGTGCGGAAGGAACAAAGTTTCGGCGCCGCATTTTTTTTTGAAAATCTCTTGGTCAGTGGCGAGTGCAAATTCATAGAATAATAATTTGTCCAAAATTATATAATTAATTAATTACATTCAAAACTGTACAAAACATAAAGTATACTTTCCACTCATTTCCACCAAGAATGGCACGGATTAATTAAGCAAAAATAATTGTTTTGTTATGGACCCATCTTTATCTGACTTAGGAAATAATGTACCTACTGCAAATCCAAGATTGAGATTATAATTTTACTATTATTCCAGAAATGGGCTTACAACTAACGGAACTTGTTGCTACGTTTCCCGCAATATCAGTAATATAATTTCAATAATATGAAAAAAAAAGCCAGTTCATAAACACTAACAGCAAAATACTAAAGACCAGAAACACCAAACAGAACGAGCATCAACTAAATTAATAAAATGTTTGTTATTAAAGTTACTTTTAAACTGTGCAACTCTTGACATTGCACTTTGACAACTTCACTGAATTCATTACATTTGTTTGTGAGGTTAGGTAGGTTAGGAGAAATATGTCAATCCTCAAGACGGCGGTGGTTTTTAGTAGAGCTGGGCCGATACCGGAATTTCAGATACCGATACCGATACTCCGATACTAGCTTTCAGATACCGATACTTCAGATAAATGCATCTGAAATTTTATTTCACCTTGTTTTTACATCACAATGTAAATATCATGTAAAAACCATTATCCTTGAACTAGATTGAGTGGTAAATGAAACAGAAAAATGGATTATGGATAAATAAATTAATATATTTAATTTTATTTTATTAGACAAATGAAGAATGAAGATTAAAACAAAAACACATTTCTAAATTATGGGTGTAGGAATATTAAAGGTAGGCACAATAATGAAAAATAAAATAAAATAGTTAAATTTAAATCAGCATAACGCAAAGGATAATTCTCCTTCAATATTTTGCGAAAAATTTAAAATCCTTTGCCTATTTTTCCAAGATCATCCAATTCTTTTTAAGGAAAATCAATTGTTTCACATGTTCTGCAGTCAAACTCGTCCTCTTACTCGTTACAATACAGCCGGTTTCCGAAAATATTTGTTCTGAAAATACGGAACCAGCTGGAATAGCTAGGTAATATGCTGCTAGTTTCTTTAAATGAGGGAACCTTATTTCCTTTTTCCAGAATTCCACTGGATCTGACTCCAATGGTTCTGTCCTCTCATGTAAATATACGGAGATTTCATTTTCAATATCGCGATCAATATTTTTATTTTTGCTAGTTGTACCGGTTGAATGTTCGTCTGATTTGTTTTTAGAAAGAAGTAATTTTTTGGTAACAGAAAATAATGTAATTGTGCCCGCTTCCTCGGTTTTATCAAGAGTATCAAACTCTTGATACTGTTGTGGTGATCTTTCATGATCATTAGCATAACGCAAAGGGTAATTCTCCTTCAACAAATCTTTAAGCTCGTCTTTTGTTTCATCTGAAAATAGTTGCGCTTTGTAGCGTGGGTCTAAAGCAGTGGCTAGAATATATGTTTCGTTGTTTTTTATTTCGCCAAACCTCTTAGAGATTTGGGATGAAATTTCCTTCGTTGCCGCTGTAACATCTGAATCAGCATCATCTTCAGTCAAATAATCTTTCATTATGGTTTTTAGTGATTCTATTAAAGCCCATACATCAGACAGACCCGAACTATGTTTGCTAAAACTTTTAGTTGCCTCATAAAAATGCTTTAGAATTTTTAGTACATTTTCTGCTAGTGACCACTCAGCCCTACTCATATTTTTGAAATTAGCAGATGATGAAACCATAGAAATAGCGCTTTTCTGATCCCATAATCTCTCCAACATTATATAAGTGGAGTCCCATCTTGTTGGTTCATCTTGTAGCAAAGTCTTCTGCTTCATTCCTAACGTTTTTTGTGCAGAATGAAGGGATTTCATTGAAGAAACAGAATGTTTAAAGTGTGTTACTATTGCTCTTGCTGAATGCAGCATAATTTTAATAGACCCAAAATTATTAAGGCATCCAGAATTCACAATCAGTTGCAAGGTGTGTACGGTACAACCTATATTTTCTAAGTGTAACTGTCTCATCGCGGCTTTCATGTTAGCGGCGTTATCGGAAAGTACAATTTTCACCCGTTGTTCTATACCCCATTCTCTGAAAGCTTCTCTTAGATTCTCGGCTATTGAAACCGCATTGTGTGTTGCTCCTTCAAAGCCAATTACATCCAACACGACATGATTTTTTTTAAAAGTATTGTCAATGAAATGTGCGGTTACGCTAATATAGTCGTGATTGCCTTTAGCTGTCCAAATGTCTGTGGTGACGGCAAAACCAAATGCGGTTACAGTATTCAGATGTTCCCGAAGTTTTTCTTTAGCTCGTCGATACAATTTGGGTACAACCTTATCGGAAAAATATTTGCGATTTGGTATTTGGTACTTAGGACATAATTTGTTAATTAAATGTTTAAAGCCATCGGATTCGACAAAGTTGAAGGGAAGTGATTCTGTACAAATCATCCTAGTAATGGCATTATGGATAGCTTGTGCCTTTGGATTATTAATGTCAAATTTTTTTGTTCTGTTTAGGAATGTTTGCAAAGTAGGTTGCATGACAGTTGTATCCCTGCTCTCAGTAGTGAGAGTAACAGAACTTGTACTAGCAACAGACGGCAACGATAATAAAGACATATTATCATCATGATCTGATTCTGAATCAAAACAAAAGGCAAAATAAAAAAATATAACATCTCACTATCAATAAAAATTGTTACCTTCAGGCACAAACAAATTGGTAGTTGGGCCATCTTCCATTTGGGCGTCGTCAGCATCGTGTGGGTTTACTTCTTCTAGTTCTGCATTGTGAGCATCAAATTTAGAATGTAAAGTTTGAGATTGAGAAGTTTGGGCACTATTTAAGGTTTTTTTGATAGCTAAAATAAATAATAACTAATAATAACTGCCAGGTCAGGTAAAATCAACTTAATCATTCAAATTAATAATGTTTAATAGGCTATCCTACCTGCTGATGTTTCTGTGTTATATTTGGAGCATCGCTTTAAATGTTTCGTCAAATTGGAAGTATTAAAATTACGACTGTTATTACCTCCTCTCGAATACTGATTTCCACAATAGTTGCACTTTACTGTGTTACTCTTGTTCTTGTCGATTGTTTTTGTAAAGTGCTTCCACACGTGCGACATTTTCAAACTTGTAATACTAATAAGTAATAAGTAATAAAGTATAAAGACTAATTAGCACCTAGACCCAAGTCACAACTTACAAAATTAAGATCAACCAGCATGCATCCAGATTCCAAACACCACTGAAAACGCCACTGTAAGTGTAACACGTCAACAAGTTATTGTCTAGCCAGTTTTCTTGGAAAACCAGCGTGGGCGCTTTCCGGCTTGCCGCTTGCTCAATTAAATTCAGATATTTTTCAGATAAAAGTATCTGAAAGTTTTTTGGTATCGGCACGTATCTGAAGGCCTGCAGTATCGGCCGATAACCGATACTGAGTATCGGTATCGGCCCAGCTCTAGTTTTTAGAATATATGCAGTTGTATCAGTTTATAACACGCACTTGGTGTATGTGGCTGTCTCCCTTCAACACATGTGAGGCAGGTTCGTAGTTCGTTGCCTCTGCTGCGTTCGCTGTTGAGATGTCGTTCTGTGCGTCTCACTCTGAACTATACGATTTGAGGAACATGGAACTATTAACGTGCGTCGGTCTCGGCGCGGGCGTAAAATGTGGACCAAACGTCAAAAATTGTTACGAAACAAGGAAAATGTAATTCGATTTAACCAAAACTTCGGAAATCACTGCAAAAGTGTTGCAGTAAGCAAAACTATTACACAGATGATGTTAACTAACTTGCGTAATGTGCTATCGTGCAGCAACGAGAGGAAATTTAGCTGAACGTATTCTCCAAACCAATTTTTTTTTTCCATGAATCCAAATAAAGTAGTGTCACCACTGTCATCTGAATTGAAGAGTTGGGAAAACCCACATTTGTTGGCAAGTCCGATGGCATTCATTCAAAATAAATTCAGATTTTGCGTCTTTTCAATTTCAAGAAAGAATGGTTTTTGTTTTCAATAATTGAAATACATTTGTCAGTGGTTCCGACTATAATTTATTCTGTACTGATCGTATCTATAAGGTACGCTGTATGTACTGATACTGATAAAATAGAAATTATTCGATTGTTATTAGAATCGAAACGCAGTTCAAAATAAGTGCACAACTGCACATGCGCATCATTTATAATTGAAAGGTCGAATTATTTGATCATTTGGATTATTCAAAGCGATTCTTTCGATTCATTCGATCATCAGAATATATCGATTCTACCCAACACTAGAAAATACTATAATTTCTTGACAATGGCGGTCACATAAACAACTCATTATGCCTTGCTGTCAAGTGTCAAACACGGACGAACGGCATGTCGTGTTCTTGATTCAGGCGTGACGTCACTGCATATATTTCTAAAATAAACCATGTACCCCGCCTGTTCTTTTTGTAAAATCATGATTAGCCGTGTTAGCGGTTGCTAGCGTGCCGTTGATGCTTGGGCCAGTGTGCCTTCTGGCGGATATCAACTTTGGCAGGAGTTCGGCTGTGCCGTTGATGCTTGGGCCAGTGTGCCTTCTGGCGTATATCAACTTTGGCAGGAGTTCAGCTGTGCCGTTGATGCTTGGGCCAGTGTGCCTTCTGGCGTATATCAACTTTGGCAGGAGTTTAGTTGTGCTGTTGATGCTTGGGCCACTGTGCCTTCTAGCGGATATCAACTTTGGCATGAGTTTGGCTGTGGCCGTTGATGTTTGGGTCTCTCTGCCGTCTGGGAAGTTCCGCACCTTAAACGTGTATAATTGTCCGTTTACTCTAAGGTTATATTGGGGTCGTAAAAGTAGTTACCTCCTAATAAGCTGCTCTTTTGTGTGGGTTTCAGAAGCCACGCGCCCCTGCAATAAATCAAATTTTAAAAGCTGTTGGGTGGATGTACAAGGTCCGGTTTAAGGGAGAATGTTTAGTTTTATTATTTTCTGAACCGAAATATATGGTACTCTGGTTAATTCACTGGTCTTTTTAATAGGATTAGAACACCCCCTTGTGACTAGACCTTCATAGCTTATTTTTCAACATAATCTCTAAAAACGAAAATTTATAAATTGGAATTCATATTTCGACAAATTAGCCTCAGTCCCACTCTGAATGAAACAACCAGCCGGGTTTACCTGCTGTTTACAATCACAAAATGTTTTCTATTGTAGAAAAATCAACTTTTACACAATGGGATAATTCTACGGCCCCAATATAACCTTAGAGTAAACGGACAATTATACATAATCATGGATATTTTGACGCATGTTGTGTTTGTCATACGCCGGAAGACCCCGATACATCAGTACCAGGACCATCTCATGGAAGTCAGGATGAAACCGAGCCCTGACTTGCGACACGTATACAATTCCAGTTTATTCTAATAAAATTCCTGAATTTAGTATTTATTCAATTACAAACGTCAATAGGTAAATCTTCAAATTGACTCCGAAATAAAAACTGGTTACTATTTTTGGGCCGAGAGCGTCCCAATGTCAGGCTGGCCGTGTTAGCGCCAAGACGTACCGCATTACGTGTCCAAGTGGTGATTCTGTATAGTAGTGCTAGGCTTACACATTCTTAAGTGCATTATTATTTAAGCTTTTAAGATTAAAAGCTAACATTTACATTAAAATGTTAATTGTGAAATTCAATTTAATTTGATCTTACAATAGGTATTATTTATTTTTACTTGAATAGATACTTTTTTATTATAGTTTACAGTATTGTAAAAGAATTATTTTTTGTTAATAAAAGATTATTTTATTTAATAGTATGCCCGTACCTTGTGTTTCATAAATTTTTATATAAATTCTGATTTTCCCCGAATTAAAAAGAGCTAGAAGATTAATTTTTTTTTTATTGTTACATTAATATTTATAATTATTTTCTTGTTTTTTAATATACATATCTCATCCAAAAGTCGGTATCTGTTGTAAAATTCCATTATAAAAAAATAGGTATGTATTTTTGAATAAAAACACCTCACTCTTTAACCAAAACAACTCTACACGTGGGTTAAATACTGTCACAGCTGACAGCAAACGGCAGCATTCTACACCTGTCCGCTACGACTGGCTACGAGCTTTTCGAATATGTCTGCCGAAAGCACTGCCAACATTAAGAAAAAGTTGGTTAAATACCTTAACCCATAACTAAGCACTGAAATACGCATACAAGGTTAATAATTGGGTTAAAATTTAACCGCGTTTTACAAACCCAAAAGTTAACCCTGCACTGAAATACTGGGCCTGAGCCTAAAAAACTGCATATGTCCATTAAAAAAAAAAAGTTGACTATCGTTAGCTACTGAAAATAACGTCAAAAAAATTATTTTATGGCTGCTTCGTAGCGCATGAAAAACCATATCTTTGGTTTTTTTGTTCATTGAAATCGGATAATAAATAAAAAAGTTATGGGTTGAGCCGTTTTTTATCAAACAGCCTGTATAACCATCTTTTTTTGACTTTTTTCAACGAAGTTGTGCCGGTAGGGAAAAAAATAGTATTCAAACCTTGTTAAGAAAGTGCCCTTGCAGACCTTAGGCACTTCGAAACCTCGCCTACGGCTCGGTTTATAAACTTTGCTTGCGGTCCGCAAGAAAGTACTTTCTTACCTTGGTTTGAAATATACTATTAATTGAAACTCAAAATATCAAAACAGTCCATTACAAGAATAGACCCTTACATTTATAAGTACGTATCGAAGTATAAAAAAAAACATTAAGGTACCTAATAAAGAAAATTATTTCTTCCAGAAATGAAAAAAAAAATTCTTTACCATTTTACAGGTAACATTAGTAATGACAATTTGTCTTAAATGCCCATATTGTGTTACACAAAATTACAATTTCAGTAGCAAATATTTTTTTATCTACGATCGTGTAAAAAGTAGGCACTTTTTGCACTAAAAATCGTTGTCAAAGTTGACGTTTAGAGAAACTGACGGAATCGTGCTCTAATAGTTATTTATGATGTAAGTGTTAAAAGCAGTGGCGGCTCGTAACATTTTTGGCTGGGTGGGCAGACATTTTAATGTTATTATTACATTTTTTATTATGTTTGTTGTAATTGCTGGAAAGGAATGTCTGTGTTAGTCACTGCTAATTGCAGTGTCCAGCAAGAACCTACGGGAAGGTTCAGAAAATCTCTTGCCGGGAAAGGAATTAGGAATAGGAAGTGTTATTTGTTATTATGGAAGTGATGAGAGTGTTAATATAGAGTCAACAAAAATAACAAATTTTCCATAAACATAAACAAAAAATAAATTCTCAATAAAGTAAATAAAATAAATTCTAAATAAACAAAAAATGATGTTGCATTTTTTTATAAATTAAATCGATCGGCGAAATAATCAATTACCTGGTCAAAAAATGTATCCGTTTTACGCAATGATTTTATTAATGCTTTTTCTATCGAAATTTGACTGAGATTATTTAGTCGAAATTGATCTATTGTGTTGAATCATCAGAAGACAAGAATTCCTCGAGTTCCCTATAATTACCGCGATTTGACGAGTCTTCTTTTTTATTGTGACCTCGGAAAGCTCAATTCTTGGGTACCCAAAAAAATTGTCATATCGATGAGACGTTTTAATTTCCCGATTACTTTTCCAAAGAATTTTCTATGTTTTGCTTTCCAAATAATTTTAATTTTAAGGCCGCGTACGTATGATCTTTAGATTTCTCGTGTTTTTCGACCGATTGATGCAACGTCTTCAAATTATCGACTCCTGTCGTACACGATGGACTTTTTAATTTGGAATTGTTGAACAAAAGACAGGGCCAGCAAAAAAAAATACTTTTGATTTCACTACCCGTCAGCCAATGACACGATGAATTAAATTTACGATTAGAATGAATTTAATGAAGGGGTTCGCCTGTCTAATTGTTTAATAAAAACTTTGTCATCGTACGATAATTTATTAAACGCGTCTGTCATTAAATAATTAACCAAATCACCGTTATTTCTTACTAATTCTCGCAAATTCTTCGTGACGAATTGACGAACTACCACACGAAAACACTGTGCGAAAACCAACGATCTTGCCAACGACTAAGTTGTGCGGACGTGACCGATTAGGTACCGATTCTTGACGAAGTTACAGGGAAGACATGTCTGGCCTGCTACGAGTATTATACGAATGAATTTATTTATTATTGTTTTAATAGCTTTATGGTTTATTTTAGACATATGCTGTCGCGGAGGTTTTTGAAGATTTTTCTCTGATATTCAACTTTCTTTGATAACTTTTTTTTATATTTTTAAGAATAACGCCAGCGTTTTGCAAAAATTAAATCTTGGTCAAAGAAAAATAATTTTAATATTTTTTTTATTTAAAATTAAGTGAATAATTTCTCACAATTACTAGTTATTTCAATGTATCTTAGCCCTAAATATTATTACACAAAATTTGGAATAAATCAATTGAACAGGTTGGGAGAAATTAAATAAAATGTATGTACAAATGAATGCTTTTCACTCAGGGCAGACATGTCTTGCCTTAATTACTCAATCTTAAACAAACGTTTCTACTTCGGTCTCTTTCTTTCGCAGTTTCGCACGGTTAGCCATAATACTCGTAGAGCTTTCATATTTCAACGAACACCTCTCAGGGAAGACATGTCTACCCTGACAAAAATTCGCCTTGGAAATGTTTTGATGTACCTATAAAAATTAAAATACATAAATTTAAAAAGAATATGTCATTTGGTTTTGGGTGGGCACTGCCCACCCTGCCACCCCTGACGAGCCGCCACTGGTTAAAAGTGAGATTTTATTTTGTAAGTGGGGAAGATTGGGAAACGAGCTCAGCGAGTTGACCTACCCCACGAACAAAATAAAATCACTTTTAAGACGTCCATCATACATCTATTTTTTATACAACTGGTTTACTTTAAAAAACGTAGTCGTATTTTTGATATTTATTTTAATTTCATTTGAATGGTGTTTATTAGAAACGAAAAATTTTCATTACGTTTTGTTAAAACACATTAAGTTCCACATTCGTAAGCATGGATTACAAAGAAAACGTTAATGATGCCGATATCGACGACGGATTTCCCGCCGATATTGAAGAAGCGGCAAATCGAGCAACTTTGGATCTGCTGCCCTCAAAATCCCGACAACAATACAACATCGCCTACGACACGTTCTTGGAATGGTGCAAACACAAGAAAGTGGAAGGCAAGTTCAGCGAGAATGTATTTTTAACTTTCTTTGAAGAAAAATCACAAGTTTGGAAGTCATCTACTTTATGGTCGAATTTTTCGACTGTAATTACACAAGAGGTTTCATTTAGGCGGTTTCATTTAGGCTTAGCAATTAGACGAGAAAAATTGGCACGATAAAAACACGACGGCCGTAGGCCGGAGTTGATTTTATCGTGCCAATTTTTCGAGTCTAATTGTTAAGCAATTAGTTTGAGTTGCAAATAAATATTTTTCCTGACTAAATGAAACCTCGAGTGTAATTTGGCGAGACAATTTAATGAATGAACAATACAAATTTAATTTTTTTATTTGGTATTAAAAGGTATTTGATGCCTAGCAACTAAAGGTATAAGTTACCTGAGTGTTTTTGCCGGATAAAAGTTAGGGCAAACTTTTATCCGCTATCAAAGTGACAAAATTACACAGCGCCTTATGAGATTTTTTATACATGAATTAAATTGTCGATGATAAAAGCTAGTCTACGAATCAAGAACGATGTGGATATAGGAAAGTATCACAAATTAATAGCATTTCTAAAACGGAAAAATGTAGGATACCGTGCAAAGAAGGCCAAAGTATTAAAAAGGGAGCACATTGACAGATTTTTGAATGAAGCACCAGATGCCAAATATCCGATGGTGAAAGTTGCAACCATTTTTGGCTTATTTGGCGGCTTACGTCGAGAAGAGTTTTGTAAACTGACAGTGGACGACATAGAAGAATTACAAGACTCATTATTAGTTCGTATTTCAGACACTAAAACCAATGTTAATCGTAGTTTTTGTATTGTGGACAGTTATGTTACTTATTGTAACGCTGCATTACGCCCACCTAATGTCACTCATCGTCGCTTTTTCTTGAAATGTTACAACAATAAATGCACCGTCCAGCCAGTCGGCATTAATACATTTGGTAAGATGCCTTGTGAAATTGCTGAGCTTCTGAAACTACCAGAACCTAAGCTATTTACTGGTCATTGCTTCCGAAGATCGGCAGCATCCCTGTTGGCAGATTCAGGAGCTAACTTAATGACGATAAAACGATTTGGAGGGTGGAAATCATCAAACGTTGCAGAGTCATATGAGGAGCTTTTTTCCAAAACGCAATTTCTGAAAAAAATTCGCTATTGAGTTAGAGATGGCGTTGCCATCGTTACCCATAAAGCAGTATATTTGCACAGAATTCGGCGTTCAAAACGAATTTTATCGGTACTATAAATGCATTTAAAGTTTGGTTTTTTTTTTCAAAACGCAATTTCTAATCAATATTTATTTATTCCAAACGCAATTTCTTTAAGTTGTTGTCGGAAGCTGGTTATGCTCATTTTGCTTTTATTAATACTGTTTCATTTTCAATTATTGAGGGTTTTGTAACATGGAAAACAGTTGTGAGACAGTTACAGTGTCTGAGAAAAATGAAGGCAGCAGGAAAAAACAAAAAAAAGTGCACAAAAAACAGAGAGCTAAAGAATTGCGGTGAGTGTTGAAAATTAAGGTTAGTTTTTTTGAGATTGCATTGCTATTGTAGATATGGCGATCATATGAATAATGTTATAGACGACTTTGAGAGACCTTGCAATCACGATAGTAAAGCATGGAGATGTAATCAGATATCAAACAATGATGTTCGTCATGCAAGAAGAAAATTCTTTCAAGTACCGAACAAAATTGTACAAGATCGGAAACTATCGCTGTTAATACGCGTAACCAATCCAAAACATAATGTACCTAAATATAAACCAACTGCCAGAGCACAGAAACATACAAAACAAATAAAATATATAATACGAAAGACTGATAAAACATTAGTAAACGTGTGCCAGAAATTTTTTTTACGCTGCTTTAAAATAACTACCCGAAGAGTAAACACTATTGCAGGGTTTGCACATGCAGGACATGACATAAAAGAGAAAAGGGGTGGTGATCACAGACCACAGAAGAATGAAGCAAAATACACGGCTGTAACCAAATTTATTGGGAAACTGCAGGGAAGGGAAAGCCACTACACCAGAGCAAAGTCTAAACGCCTTTACTTACCAGCTGTACAATGTACAATGTACAATGAGGAACACTCCCATCTTAAAGTAAATTATGCATATTTTTACAAAATATTTTGCAATAAGTTTAACATAGGCTTTGGTGATCCTGCCAGTGACACCTGCAGTCTGTATTCTCGATTAAGGAACAAAATAAAAAGACATAAACTGCAAAACAAACCTAATATGCCTGTGATGATTGATTTGCGTGTACACAGACTTAGAGCAAAACAATTTCATATCTACATGAAAGAAAATTTAGAGGATACACTTTCATTTTGCTTCGACATGCAACAAGTGCAGCCATTACCTAAGCTGCCTATACCTGAGGCATATTACTTAAGGCAGTTGTCTTTTTACAATCTTTGCGTTACAGATTTAAATTGTAGACATCCAATTTTTTATGTCTGGACAGAAAATGAAGCTAGCAGGGGAGCAAATGAAGTTTCGTCTGCTATTAGTGATTTTATAAGTAAATTAGAATTACCAAGGCATGTCAATACCGTACGGTTTTTTTGCGACGGATGCGCCGGGCAAAATAAAAATTGTTATGTAATACATGCTATGTGTTTGTGGCTATACTATGATGCACCAAGAACTTTAAACAACATAACTATCGTCTTCCCCGTTAAGGGGCACTCATTTATGCCAGCTGATCGTGTGTTTAGGCAAGTGGAAAAAAAGTATCGTAAGATGAGCGAAATAATTTTAAAAGACGATTATGAAAAAGTGCTGAGAGAGAAGTAAGAAAAATTGGAACAAACTGGAACCTTTTTGACATGAAAAAAATGAGCGATACCAATTGCAAGAAGCTATTAGGCATCAGTACAATGAAGAGAATATTCATAAGAAAAGAACTGATCGGGAAAGATAAAACTAAAATTGTTAAAGTTAAAATGGAAGAAAACTACAGGAGTAACGATGAATCTAAGACATTCACAACTATCATGAAGAGAGGAGTAAAAATGAACACAATACATAAAAGTCCACTGCCACTTAACAATAATGTAAAAGAAGAAAAGTTAAAAAATATCAAAACACTATTAGAAAAATATGACGAAGAATGGGAAAGTGATGAGAAATTTAGTTTTTATAAGAATCTATTGGCAACATTAGGTATAGCCGCATAAAATTACGAAATTTTAATAGTAAATTTTATTTACTTTTTATAGAGAACCAAACCAAAGAAATAACCAAGTAGAAGTAGAAGGAGAAGAAGAAGAAGACTGCGACTGTCAAGAAGACTGTGGTGTTAGAATTTAATTTTCAACCATCTAGAACATTATCTTACTTTTTTGTTATTTAATTTTATAGAATTTTTATTGAGTTTTATGTTTTTTTGTTACGTATTAATAATAAAGTTTATATTTCAAAATGCAATATCTGCAATTTTTTATTTTCAAATTGCAATTTTCCAAGTTTTTCTATTCAAAACGCAATTTCTTTTTTTTTGAAAGTGTATTTTTTCTAAACTAATTAAGCGTGAACAGGAACATTATGGTTGCACTGTTTACATTACCAACTTCAGCTTAAAACTGTTTTTTTATTGTTCGGTTTACGTTTCACAATAAATGACGATTTTTTCAAGATTATGAATTTGACAGATATTGCGTTTTGGAAAAAAGCTCCTCATATATCGACGACACTGTTGGAAATAAAAATCAAATTGCATGCAATGTTCTTCCTACTACCTGCGCAACTTCATCGTCTTTGTTTGAGAATTCTTATAGTTTAGAAAAGCCCTCGGAAAGCAGCAGTTCTCTTCAAGCTCCTACAACGTTGGGAGTCTCATCACCTAGCAATGATGTCAGCAGCCTTTCCAATAATGTTCCAGTGAAGATGAGAAATAAGATGACTACATCCGAGGGAATTAATGTTAGCTATTGCTCAAACTCTAATGTTTATATTAACATTTATAAATAAAAAATTACTAGTGTTAAAAGTTTTTTTTTTACTAGTGTTAAAATAGTTATTTAAGATATAAGTGTAAAAAGTTATCCTTTATTGCACGAACGGGTTTAAAATACGACCGAGGTACGAGGGAGTATTTTAAAAGATGTGAGTGCCCCAAAGGAACTTCTTTTTAATGCAACTACAAGCCATATCAGTAATGACACTAGCAATAATTCTCATTCTGATATGGCTGAAACAGAAAATATTGACAGTGTAAACATTAATTTTGATACTAGTAATAGTTGTGAAAATAATGTAGGAGTAATATCTAATACTAGTGAAAACAAAAACATGAAAACATCGATGGTTTCCTTCAGTAACTGTAAAAACTTTTCTAATGTAACTATTAATGTACATTTCCCAAAATAAGAAAGACGTAATTTTTGATATTCAATAAAATGAGTTAATTGTTTCCATTTTTATTATTGTGTTATGGTCGTAGAAAAAGTATAGTATGCAACTCGTTTATAAACTTATTAGTCACTCATTGTATTAAACACTCGCTCCGCTGCGCTTCGCTCGTGCCTAATAAAATTCGTGACTAAAGTGACGTTTATAAAACTTGTTGCATAATATACTATTAACACGGTAACTTATAAAGAGCAATTTTTAATCAAATTAGCTTCCACTAAAAACGTCACTTTTAATGTCAGTTGCATATAATAGTAGTTTATTTAACGAGTTCGTGTGTAAATTGGGCTTTTTTGCCATGAGTGGACCGAGTGAAACGAGCGTTTTAAAGGCCCACGAGTGCCAAAAAGACCAATTTACCCAAGAACGAGTTGAATACAACGTTTTTTTGTTCGACGAGCCCCTTAAAGGATCCAAAACGCTTAAAATCTTCAAAATTCGCTTGACGTTTGGTTTTGACAAGTTGTGACATTTATCAAAATCAATTCACACAGGAGAAAAATCTCAAATTCTGACAGTGCCAAACAAAAAAAAAAGTTTTAGAGCACGATTTTTCGCTTTTATGGCACAGAACTAAAATATAACCATCACGGGTGCTGTGCCCGTATTTCGGCGATGGTCAGAATAAAATGGATGCCCGTTTTGGGGCCGATTTCTAATTTTACCTGAAAAGGTAGGAGGTTAAAGTCCTCGTCGAAAAATAGTCAATTTTGACTTAAATTGTAAATCATTTTACAATAGGAGAGAAAATCGACTTATAACTACCATAAATAATTCCATAAATAAATAGGGGCTGTTCCTTTACCTGATGTTTGCTCTTCCTTGAGTCGGCACTGCACAACAAAGGGGCAATAAACTTAGAGGGTATTATGGTAGTTATAAGACAGTTTGCTGTCCTATTGTAACATGATTTACAATTTAAGTCAGAATTGACTATTTCTAGACGAGGACTTTACAAGGAAGGGATTCGTCGCTAAAGTGTGCTTTCAAAATAAAATTTTCATTCTCCCGCGAACCTACAACCAAGAATTTTGAATTCGTGCCGTTAAAACGTGGAAAATATTTCGGATGAATGTGCAATGCTCTTAGTAGAGAGTTATAAAAGTTTTAGTGTCTTGTGGGACCCCAACGTCTCTTATTTTATTAAATATCATCAAAAATACTCGCCCCATGAGAAAAGTCATGGGAAATGAACTTGAAGTGTTTAGCTTTAAATTGAGATCTGACGGGTAGCTGCAGATCCAATGCTTCTCTCAAAAGTGGCATATAACCGAAAACCTTGAAAGATGGAATTTGGGAAAAATAAATGAAAATAAGGTCAGTGGGAAATGGACAACGGCCCCCTTGAAACGACGCCCGAGCAAAGACAGGAAGACGCACTGGAGAATGAAGTATTTTGTCGTTGGGGTTACCCGCAGGCAGTGTTGACGGCACCCAATTCAAGAGCAATCGGTTTAAGCGCGTGTGTCGTCGGTGGCGCTTAAGACACTGGCCAACGGCCAATTACCATCCACGTGCCAACCCCACGGAACGTCAGAATCAAGAAATGGAGAAGATCCTGCGTGTCGCCCATCAGATGTTCCCGGACCAACCCTGGGATCGTCATTTGGAGAAGGGGCTGTTCAACATCCGCCGCCGCAAAAACGCCGCCACTGGACAATCGCCCAGTCACCTCGGATCCGAACTTAATAGACCAATCGGCATTAAGTACACAGTTAAGGACCACAGTAAAGTGCCAGTTCAAAGTGTGAATTTAAATAATCCCCAGTGAAACTAGTCATAAATAAATAATAGTGGGGGCTAAAAGCCAGACTTAATAAAAAGGTGTGGCCGATTGTAAATTGTTGCTGAAAAACAGTAATACCGAAATGAGTAGAGAAATCGACCGAGACGAATCGCCCGCATCTGGCGACGACATGTCGGGCTGGAAGGGTCCCGCTAAAGAACCGAAAATACCAAAAATTACGGACAATAGAAATTTCCCGAAACTCGTCGTAAAGAACAGTTACCAACCCCTAGCCAACGTCGAGGAGAAAATGGATACAGCGTCTCCCGCATCGACCTCGACAACTACACCCCCAAAGGAGAAGACGCCGCCACCCATCACAATCCACGGTCTCGCAGAAAATTACAAAAGACAGATGCGACTTAGAGCAATTGTGGGAAGTAACTTCACTATTAAATTTACGCGTAAAAACACAACTATTTACACAACCAGCAAGGTAAACTGGAATAAAATTCAGGATTCACTGAAACAAGCTTTCACACTTTTACACATCGAGAGGAAAAAACACATGCATTTGTTTTACGAGGGCTGTGCCAAAATCAGACGGAACTGTAAATACAAGAAGGCCTAAAAAAAGAGCACGATATGAGGATATTAAAGTTAAAGTGATCACGGATAAAACGATCACGATGAACCAATTGGAAACACAAGTCAAAACATTATTAAATACACGTGTCGAGTGGACAGCGCAACTCTAAAGATTCGGTTTCCTACTAAGCGGTACTTACCGTAAAATACCGGCCGTAATTTGACGGCCGTCATCGGTGGAGTAAAGTACGGCCGCTTGGACGGTGAACTTTATTGTAAAGTAACGACGAGAACCGTGCAGTAAAATACGGCCGCTGTCCAGTTACAATCTATGAATGATGAGTCTAAAGCTGTGTATAATAATTATCGTCTATCTCGTGGAAGGCGTACAACTGAAAACAACTTCGGCATCTTATGTACATATTTTCGCATTTTCTTTCAACCTATTGTTGTTACTCCCGAAACAATTAATAAGTTAATTACATGTGCTTGTATTTTGCACAATATTTTACGTGAAGCCAAAGTGCTCGCTCCATATCAAGCTGCTTTGGATGATCCTATGCCTCTATCAACGCAAAACCGTACTAAACAGTAGAATTTCTGCACTGGACCACCGCACAAAAACGTACTAGCAATATCCCAGTGTACAGAGCGGCCGCTTCCGATAATACGGTGGCGTACTTTCACGAAGCGGTAGGGCCTAACGCTCTAGAGGAAAACACTGGCATTTACAAGGACGCCCCCGTTTTTTGTGACGTCATTTGCCGTCAAATTACAGACGCTAATTTACGGTACCGTTTTGTAGGAAACCGAAGCTTAACGCAAGACCAAGGTGTTTGAAGTGCGCCCAGGAGCACTTCACGTACGAGCACCAGGGACCAGTACCAAAAGAAGAACTGAAATGCGCAAACTGCGGCGGGGACCACCCTGCGAACAGCACGAGCTGCCCCGTCTGCAAAGGCAGGACAATATAAGCTCCGACAAACAACCGCAACCCACAACAAACCCGTGGAACAAAAATAGTGGCAACCCAAAAAACAATGCAACCACTAAAACGACATCGCCTATAATTACAACAAGGATAAAGTGACCTCCATGACACTGCTTGACATCCAAAAGGCGTTCGACCGCGTATGGGTGCAAGGTTTGACATATAAACTAATACAAAAAGAGTTACCGGTAAATTTCATAAAATTAATTCATTCATATCTAAACAACAGAACCCTGTAGCAGGTCAATTTGCCACATTCGTCCTGGCCGGAGTAGGAGGCCAAGAGGTCCTACTTATGCTCGCGGGACAAATAGATCGCTGTTCGAAAATCGGGAACAAGCAAGACAACGCAAGGCACATGACGTCGCGACGCGCCCATCCTGCCGTAACCTTTTTCGGGACGCTCATTTCGAAATAATTCAGTTTGTTTGTGCCGTCAGTCAAATCATTTTGAGTTTATCGGTTCAGGGTTCATTTTTTGTTAATCGGATCACTTTCAGTTTTCTTTCGGTTTCGCTTTCAGTTTCACTTTCGGTTTTCGTTTGTTCATTTTGCGGTTTCTTTTTCTACTGTTTTTTCAATGTAGAGTCTTTGTGCCAGCCAGTTTTGGGGCGGCTGGAATCACGCATGTTAGCCCCTAAATTTTAGGCTGAGGTGGCCTCACGCCTCTAGGCTGTCTAGCTGCGGCCTATCTATTCATCGTTCGCTTTTTTCTTCTTTCTCCTTTCCTTTTCCTTCAATCCTTCTTCTTCTTCTTCTCAGCTCGGGTAACCGTACGGCAAAGTTAGTTCCGATTCCCTTTTGTTCCCGTGACTTGCCGGAAAGTTATCTTCTTCTCTTCTTTTCCCCAACCCTCTTCCTTCATCCTTGTGGTGTCCAACCTTTTGAGATCCTGCGGGAAATTGCCGTCAACATCTTTCCTGTGTTACGCGTGGACTCACCGACACATTACCGCTTCGACATCCGGATTTTCCGATCGGTGACGTCCAACGTAAACAAACCGGCGCCATGTTCGACCATCTGTCATTTAGCGCGCAAGTGTAGGATCGCCGGAAGTTGTCATCAAGATGCGCGGTCCGTGCAATTACCGGGACGCCTTATCGCTCAACTGAATAAGGTCCAGATCTTTCGTGTTGCTAGCTTAGATTCGGGGGTAGCCAAAAAAACCCATCGCGAGCGGAAATGAAGGACTCGGTCGGCGACCGCCGAGCGGGCGGCAGGTGCCGCAAGTCGCGCTGCGAATCACGTGCGTGGCGTTCGGGATCCGCAATCATCCCTGTGGGTGGATTGCCGAACGCCATGGCGCTTATCGTCCGGCGCTGCCAGCCTTCGGGGCCGTCGAAGAGCCCGAAGATTTACCGTTTTATCGATTACCGTTTTGCCGTGGTCGAGAAACCCCTCGTCATCTAGCGAGATAGAGGTAATTATCCGTCATTAGCGAATTCACTTCACTAACTTTCGTCCGTTAGGGGTAGTTCGAGCCAGATTACCGTTACCGTATCGCGAAGGAGAACCGGAAAGTCCTCCTTCGAATTATCGTGAAGCAACCCCTTTCAGCGGAAAGGTAATTACCGAATCGTTTGACTTTCGCAACACTAACGACAATTCGTTAGGGGTTGTTCTTTAGGGTCAGCCGGACCAGTCATCGTTATTTGGGGCTATAGTTCGAGCCAGGAACGTTGTTCTTTAGGGTCAGCTTTCGCCGGACCACTTGCCGTCTTTTGGGCAATCGTTCCCTAGGGTGATTCGTCGCCACATCGTTCGTTAGGGTGGTCGAGGGCCACATCGTTCGTTAAGGGCTATTGTTTGCAAGAGTTATCGTTCAGCATCGTTTCGTTTCCGGCCAAGAAATATCGAAAAACGTCAAGGTCACGCTGTGACGCCATCATGTAGGAATCGTATCGTACCGCAAGCCGAAAGGACGCTATTCGAGGAGACAACATATCCGGCATAAGATAAGTCGCCACATTTTTATTGCGGATTTGCGAAAAATCAAAGAACGCCTCGAATTTCCCGCTTCTCACGTTAACAATTTTTGTATGTTTAGGACTTTTTAGAAACTAAGCAAATGTTAGGAATTTTTTTGTAAGAACTTTTTCATTCAATTTTCATTCAACGTCAAATTAAAGAAATTTCAGTCAAATTTCACGTTTCGGAACTTCACCGATTTTAAACTTTCCTATCAGGATCAATTTTTATTTTTAGTCAAGGTGACACCCCAATCTTGACCTTGGGTGATTAAATTTAATTTCAATTATTAGCTCGATCAGAAGGAAGTTAAGTTCGGGGGGTTTCCCATCAAGAATCAAAACACCTTTTATTTCGTCGAAGAATATCATGTTTAGTTTAAGATTCGGTCACATGTGAAGGAAAAGCTTTTCTGGTTACGACCAAAGTTAATTATTAAGGCCATCTGAAAGTACTGGTTCCACTTTTTCCATTTTTCACACAATAGTTACAATCGAACCATTGTCGCACTCGTGTGAACCAGTACAGAATCACTGATACCTGCCTTTGGAGTGACAATTGAATAAATTAATTTATTTAACGTTCGGACGAATTTGCTTTCAAACTCCCTTCGACGAGTAAGAACTGAGCACTTGTCCCGGCAGCTGGACAAGCAACAACCAGCTCAAGACAATAGCTGCCTGGCGCCCATTTTTTTTAAATCCGAACCCACGCCCTCTGCCCCGAAAAACCCCCTGAGAGCCCGGAGCTGTCACTGGCCAACTTTAGGTCATAACCCTTCAGGTGAAAGTAGAGTCAACCCTTTCGGATCAAAAACCAATTAAAGCAGGAGTCCCACAAGGCTCAATTCTTGGCCCAAAATTATTCTCAATTTATATAAACGATATACCAAAATTCACAAAAACAAACCTTGCACTATACGCGGACGACACCGCGGTATATGCGCACTCGTTTAACGCGGAAGTTGCCAATAAACAGTTACAAATCCAGGTGAACCTGCTGGAGGACTACTTTGACAAATGGCTAATTGAGATCAATCCAGCAAAAACAGAAACAATCCTCTTTAGCAAAAAACTTACGAATAATAAAATTATTACGCCCCTTAAGGTGAAAAATCAGAAAATTCAAACAAAACCATCCGTTAAATATTTAGGAGTACACTTCGACTCCAGACTAACATTTCATACGCATGTCAACAAGACACTTGAAAAAGCCAGAAACACATTTAATGCACTTTTCCCATTAATGAGTAAAAATAGTAAGCTGTCAAACCACAACAAAATTAAAATATACAAAACAATAATTAGACCAGTTGTCACGTATGCAGCGCCGGTGTGGTGCAACATCTCAAAAACGACATTAATACCACTTCACCGATTTCAAAATAAATGCCTCAGATTTGCCACTAGCTCAAGCAGATACACTAAAATAGTTACACTACACGACACAGCAAACGTCGAAATGCTGAGAGCACATATTAACAGACTCTCCACCGGCTTTTACCGCAATCGAATAGGACACAAACCCCCTGACAAATAATATCATTAACACACACAAAAAACTAAAAAGAACAAAACACAAACTACCTTATAGCACACTTGATTTATCTAATTGAACAAAATAAAACAAAAACAAAAAAAGTTACTCAAACATAATACCAAAAACGCAAACCGGGGGAAGCGCTTCGGAACCCGGAGGGGAGTTGAGGGAGTGAACAGAGAGGCTGCTGGCGGCCGCGGGTCTGGGAACAAACTCATGTAAATAAACTAACCATGTAAATAAATAATAAAAATCCAAACAAAACCATTGTAAATAGTAATCTTAAGACATGTAAATAATGTGTAAATACTAATTAAAACAGTTGTGAATCCCCGAACAGGGGTAGGGACATTAAACATATATAAGCCGAAACATTGTAAGCCGACCAAGGCAAAGCACCCATAAATAAATGAACCCGTAAATAATGAACTGAATAAAGAATTGTTAATTGGTAATTGGCTCAGGGACGCAAGGGTCGCGGGTTCGATTCCGCTTGTGAAACAAATTTTTTACTTTTTAAAAATGATTTAAATTTGTCGACATGAAAAATTTTGTGGATTACACGTCCGGAAAATGTTTTGCGAGTGCTCGTGTTGCTTCGCCTCGGCTAAACCGCCTCAGCTACGCAGTGTTGTGCAAAAAAACAAATGATGATGCGGCAAAATGCGCAAATTGCGGCGTGGCTCACACCGCGAGCTATCGGGGATGCCCCAAGTTCCCCAGGGGTTTCCAAACCAAAAAATCTTCAGGTCCAGCGGCACCCAAACCGCAACAAAAACCCGCCGCGGGCCCCCCGAAACAATCCGCCACCCCCCGCAGACCCCGTCACGCCCTCAGCCCCAAAAACCGGCCCCGAGACCAAAACCGCGACCAACAACAACGCGTCAAAAAGCTTCGCGGACGCAGCCGCGACTAAAAAGACCGCGCCCGCTACCCTCCTGCAGGCCACCCCCAAGCAATCGGTAAAGCCCTGACCGAAATTCTCCAAGCGATTCAGATGTCGAACACGAAGGAGGAGATCCTCCAAAACGTGCTCGCCATCATTCCCAAAATTCTTCTCGACTGTTAATGACAGTACAACAGTCAAGTGTTAGGTCGCTACAGATCGCATTCTACAATGCACGCGGTCTACGAAGCTCCCGCAACGAGCTGGAAGTCTTCGCAGACGATCACGATCTCGACACGTTGTTGGTCAGCGAGACCAAATTACAACCCGGCACCCCAGACCCCAAGATTCGGGGCTTCGACCGCACTTGCGGTCCTGGAGGAGGAACAGCCATTTACGTCCGCCGTGAAATTTGACATCACCAGATCGCGCTTCCTGTTCTCCAGAATCTGGAAGCCATCGCCGTGACAATCAAAGTCGCGAACGGTCCATTGACGATCATTTCGTGTTACCACCCCCCGCGACTCTTGCTCCGGGAAAACGATATCAACGAAATTTTAGATTCCGCCACCTCGGTCATCGCCGCGGGCGATTTCAACGCCAAGCGCGAGGCCTGGGGCAGTCGAAGAGCGAAATTTTAATCGAACACGCGTACAACATCGACCTCCTAATTGAGGCTCCCCCGGAGCCAACATATTACGACGCTCGCGACTTCACGCCGACACGCTCGATATCGCGCTGTTAAAAAACGTGCCTATCCAAACTCGTCTACACGCCTCTCAGGCACTAGACTCCGACCACTTGCCTGTGCTGATGCACATCGGTGACGAAGTAAACGGCACGAACAGAAATCCAACCGTTCAAAACACGAATTGGTCGCGCTTCGCGGAAATCCTCGTGTCAGATTTCAGCCCGGTTCCTCGCATCGAATCGGTCGAAGACCTTGAGAATGCAGCCGGCGCTTTCGAGGAAAAAATCAAAATCGCCATGTTCGACTCAACTCGAATTCGGGTCGAGCCGCCGAAAAAAGAAAATTTGCCGCAATTTATGGTCGATTTAGTTCGCGCAAAAAATCTCGCCAGCCGCCAAGCCTACCGAACTGGCAGCGCCGTTGACAGGACGAAAGCAATGCGCCTCGGCAACGAAGTTAAATACGCGCTCATCGATCACCGCAGTAATCGGTGGGAAAGAAAACTCAAATCTCTCACCGCGGAGGACAACTCGATCTGGAGAATGACGAATGCGCTCCGCTCGAACAAAAAGCCACGTAGTGGAGTAACGTTAGGTTTTTATTTCGGAACCGGTAGCAAGAGCTCGGATTTGAACGAAATTTTTTTAATGTGTTATAAATTAAACATATTCAAACCTTTATAGGTTAAAAATTGCCGCTCATTGTTTGTTTCATTAATTTATTGTTTATTTATAAGAACTGAAATTTTCCAGTTAGAAATCGTTATTTTCGCAAGAAAAATACTAGAGAACAATATAGAATGACTTTGGGAAGAGTATATTGTTATATTGAAACTTGTTTGGAATTAATTGTTTGTGGAAAAAGAAGAATAGGCAGATTTTCGGTAGCACGTTGTTGACCGGCTTAGACGTTCAGTTTGTCTTCTAGAGTCGCATAGTTAGCATTTTTTGAAGAAAATATATAATTATTTTTAATGGTTTTTGACAAAAAAGTGTTTAGTAATAGACTACGTCCACTGATAGAATGCATTTTTTTAAATATCCTTAGATAACAAAATTCCCAAACCATAACATTAAAATATTAAGAATGTATCATAGATTGTGTTGGTAATATCTTAGAGCACTGATTCTCATTGGTTGTTATAAAACCCACGCGAAAAATAAATTACTTATATGACATTTCAAATTTGAAATTGTCAGTTTTGTCAAAGTGGTTTAAGCATTTAGATTTGCGATTTTTCAGCTTTGTTTTGCGATTCTCTGGTTTTAAAAGTTATTAGTTTTGATCGTGTTGCTGTTTAGATCTGTTCCGTTGCGATTTTTTCTTGATTTTTTTAAATTTGTGAAGTGAGTGCGTGCCTCAAGAATCTAATTACAAACATCGAAAATGATACAGAGGTAATTTTTGTTCATGCATTAAATAGGAGTACTGTAGTGACCCAGTTTAAAATTTAAATTTAAATTTCCGGTACCTAAGGTACTATATCCTTAGAAG
This sequence comes from Tenebrio molitor, assembly GCF_963966145.1. Lineage (NCBI taxonomy): Eukaryota > Metazoa > Arthropoda > Insecta > Coleoptera > Tenebrionidae > Tenebrio > Tenebrio molitor. Next base: position 20,805,407 of record NC_091051.1, on the reverse strand, counting down.
GTAGCGCCATTCCGCTCCACAATTTTTCGCCCCGAAATTAAAAGAGATGGCATTATCGACAAATCCTGTGAGTGTGACAAAGATAGAATCTGTTTGACTCGATACAAACATCCCTTAAAATTGTGTATAATTCTATGTTTGTCACACTCACAGGATTTATCGATAATGCCATCTCTTTTAATTTCGAGGCGAAAAATTGTGGAGCGGAAAGGCGCTACCTTCTAAAGATATAGTACCTTACCGGTACCGCCACAACAGCGCGCCAAATGTGAAGGTACTAGCGGCTAGACTAGGAACTGCGAGCGGAAATATAGCGGGGGTTGAAGCTCTCTCGCGCGGGTGGTTGAAGGGGGGGTAGGTCACTTTTGTTTGGTTTTTCGAAAAGAACACACCTTGCGAAGAGCGATCCAATATTTCAAAAATCTGTAAGTTAAATCTGAATCAATTTCACTACCGTCCCGAGTAGATATTTTGTGTCCCCGTGAGGAATTCGACGTGTTAATTCACCTGGGTAATTTATCCCACTTTTGTTGCCTTTTTTTTTCACGTGTCCCACTAATCTTTGTTCGAGCCAGGACTGTGTTTTGTTGTGAGAGGTATGTTTTGCATGTAGGAAACATTGTAAATATTAAAGTCTGACATGCTAAATTCACAAATTTGTTAAAATCGTAATTTGTTCGTATCGGAAGAAAAGTTTGTGTCATGTAATTGGAAAAGCAGTTTAGAGCGACATCAGCGTTCGTTTCGTCACGGGTTGTAATAAATGTGCCGCACTTCGATAGGCATTGATTGGTGATTGGGACTATATAGATCACTGCACGTTGTAGTTTCGTTCGCTCAGCGTAATTTCCTTTCTTTTTGTGCCTCGTCCCCTCCGAACCTACGCGTGAGATTCACGTCCACACATGGAAGTTGTGTGTCCCGTCATCTCCCTTCCGACCGGCATGCGGATGTAGAAATAGGGCGCAGGGGTGTCGCATGCGTTAGAGGTTGTAGGAATGTTCACACATGTACTCTGTAGTTGTTGTCTCTCCATTTAAACGACTTGTGACGAAACCGCGCGTCCCCGTATCTCAACTGTACCGAAATGAAATATTTTATTGTAATTAGTGTTTAAGGAAAATTTGTTATGAAGTTTGAAAAGATTCCGCCTTTGGGATACCATTTACGGGGGTTTTATCGGTCCCGTTTTGCAATAACCGCGTTTTATAACTTGTTTATTTTTGTATTTTGTCGGGAAAAATTCGTTCATTCACCTTAATTCAAAAATCCACTTTGTCGGTTCGTTTGGCGTATGCGAGCGCAACGTGAGATTTGGCATTGTGTCTAATTTCTTGTTTGTCTTTATTTCTTTAAAAATCCATCGTTTGCTATGTCGATTTTGGTAAATGATGTATTTTGTGTTGCATCGTTTAATGCTGTTTATTTGTGTATATCTTTTATTTTGTTGTGTTGCCATCTTGCGTTGCTCGCTTCAAAAATTCAAAGTTATTGCAGATCAAATAATTACATAAATGAAATAAAAGTTTATTTGCGGCACTCGTCCAACTGGAACCCTCATCGTTTGCATTCCGAACCTTTTTTCCGCCAAAAGAAAGACACAACGTAGGGCTCCTCCGATTCGATGACGATCACGACCACATTTGTTACCGTTTTGCGCAGGTTCAAATATTTGGCGGAAAAAGTAATGTATTCAAATCATTACAGTACATATTAAATAATCTCTTGCTTGTGTTTAGCCATTTCCGAAAAAAGCTGGATATTTTAATTTCAGTAGCCAGCTTTTTTCGGAAATTCGAAAATGTATTGTGGGTTGCATTTTTTATTACGTCGGGCACATTATTACTCGTGAAATACCCTGTATTAATAAAACCTAATATATTACTCCTACTGTATTGAAGTTTTCTTTCGTCTTTCGTCTTTCCTAAGTGCAAACATGCAGAATAATAATAAAACAACTCGTCTAAACCTGTTCTTTCCATTTTTTTTAAATTTCGCGCCGGATCTATTTGTTGTAGCGTAGACTGAACATTTTTAGTAACATTTATGTCAAGCAATCTATGAGTGGACAGAGTTTACCATGCAATCGAAAATTAAAAAAATCCAGAGGTCCGTGAGTAATACGCTTCAGTTGGCAACACGTAAAAATGTAATTCAAATGTCATCAGATGTCATTATTAATTATTGACTATTAAAATTGCTATTGCAATATGTTCACTTGAGAGCAAAAAATTTTCATTGTGCAGTGTTACTTCAGAAACGGCGAATCGTCCTATTCAACACCTCTAGTTTTCGAGGAATTTCAACAAAAGTTTCCGGACTTTCAAGGCACTTACAGTGGAGAGTAAAAAAACCAGACATAATTTTTGACATAACAGTCATAAGTGTGAAACCGCCCTTCCTACATTTAAACTTATTTAGACTGATTGTGACAGTTTAGTTAATAACTGTGCTACAATCGTGTCAAAAATAAATTACTCTCTAGGATTTAGGGATATTCGATACTAGGTTGCCATAAACTTGGTTAGGTTGGGGGCTATGTGGTTTCTGGTGGCACACAAAAGATATCTCAAAAATGTAAGGCTGTGGCTAATTCCTTGTCACAGTTGCAAATTAATGACTAATGCCTCGCTAAGTGATAAACGATTTTTCGTTTCACAAACAATTTTGGTTTCTGTCGGCAATTGAACTTAATCCCTCAATTCATAGTAACCAACCTTTGGCATTCAAAATTACTTCTGAAAATTCTAGTTACACAACATGAAAAACGTTATTTCTCTAAAAGTTCGAAATATAGGGAGTAATTTATTTTTGACAAGGTAGTAGGTACGTCTGATCAATTCTTCAAATGTTCCAGTTGTCATAAACTTTCACATTGACAATAAAGAATGGGTTATATTGAATTTTTGAAAATGTCACAATTTTGATGTCCGTTTTTTTTACTCCCAACTGTACCAACAACTTGCCTTGATTATTTTGTTTTTCCATTCCTGAAAAACAACGTGTTCAAAAATAGGCCGCTGTAATTGCCAACCATCAACAATTTTAGATGAAAATGACATAGAAGAGAATGAAACCGGGGAAAATATTTAATTTTTATACATAATACACTCTGAATAAATTTTTACTTTCAGCATCTCTTGTATATTTTTTACCAATACCCGTCACAATGATCGTTTGATGAGTTCTACTCACTTTGAATTTTAAGTAATTCTTTGTCTTAGAAGTTTTTTTTTGGTATCATGTTGTATTGGTAGGTGCTATTTAAGTTATTTTTTGCCAAAGAATATCCGACAAACAAAACATTAAACATAGGAAATAAGATTTTAATGGAAAATGATAAAAGTTATTTTTTGAAAAAAATTTTATGTTATAAAAAATTGACAAAATTTGAACAGTATTTTGAATTAGTATCTCGTATTGCCAAATTAAAAATTTTAACACGTAAAACAATCGACAAAAACACAACATGGAAGTAGCGCAAACTTTTCAATAATTTATTTAAACAAAACAATTCGGTTGCCATGGTGACCATAGCACTCCCGATCTTTGAAAATATCCCAATTTAACTATTATAAAAAAAAAAAAAGCACAAATATAATTTCAAGATTATTTATTAAAGAAATCATAATGAGTCGCTTTTTGTGCCAGTGAGTGTATTTCCCACTATGAGCGTCAATTTTTAACCTATAAAGGTTTTAGTATTTTGTATTCATGACATAAAAAAAAATAAATTATTACAATCGGAAGTCTTGCTACCGGTTCCGAAATAACGCCGTATTTTTGTCTATCGTTACTCCACTAACTACCAGCGATTCACGGTACGCGCGGACTCATTTTCTCGGACGATGAAAAAGCGGAGGCGTTCGCTGACAGTTTGGAACTGCAGTGCAGACCAAACATCGCCGACGCCGACCTGGATCACATCGAGGTAATCGAGAACGAAATCGAAGAAATCCTTTCGGAACCGAACGACACCCCCATTACACCCACCTCACCGGAAGAGGTCCGCGAAATTATCGGATCACTAAAGGTGAATAAAGCACCCGGACCAGATCACATCCCCAACACCGCGTTGAAATTATTGCCGGAGAAAGTTGTCGTCGCTTTAACCGCAATTATCAACGCCAGCCTGCGACTCTGCCACTTTCCCAAGCCCGGGAAAGATCCGAAATGTCTCCAAAATTAGCGCCCCATCAGTCTTCTCTCGAACGTAAGTAAAATCGTTGAAAAAGTTATTCTGACCCGGCTAGTCAAAATGGCCAACGACAACGCCGTGATTCCTGATGAACAATTCGGGTTCCGCCCCAAACACTCCACCGCGGACCAATTAATTCACGTCACCGAATTTATATCACACGGTATGAATCAAGGCAAATCGACTGGCGCGATCTTTCTCTACGTGGCCAAAGCCTTCGACACCGCCTGGCACGATGGACTTGTTCATAAGCTCCACACGGCAGGCCTACTGTTGGCGATGGTCAAACTCATCAATTCGTTTCTCCAAAACCGCGTTTTTCACGCGAAAATCGGAGACGCACTCTCGACGGAACGCGAAATCGAAGCAGGCGTCCCACAAGGTTCGGTGCTCTCACCGACTTTGTGAGCAATTTTCACTGCCGACATCCCCAAACCCGACGGAACAAAGCTCGCGTTGTATACAGACGACACTGCAATCCTCACGTGCTCAGGGTCTCCCGAACTCGCGACGCAGCGGCTCCAAAGCGCTGTTGAAAACCTGAAAACGTGGTTTCGCTTGTGGCGAAACGACGTGAATCCAGAAAAGAGTAGTGCGATTCTGTTCACCCGACGGCTTCACCGCCCGTCATGTTCAACCGCGTCATCCCGTTGAAAACCGAAGTCAAATATCTCGGAATCAAATTCGACAATCACCTCCGATTCAACGCTCAAGTCGAGCACGCGAAAACTCGCGACCAGACTGTTCGTGGAAAACTTAATTCGCTGGTTTGCAGGCGAAGCAAGTTGTCCACGACGAACAAAATAACGATCTATCGAACGATAGTCAGACCGGCAATGATGTACGGCGTCGCGGTCTGGGGTAACGTGGCCAACACGCAACTCCAGAAACTGCAAGTCGTGCAAAACAAATTCCTCCGGGCCGCCTTCATTCAACGCACCCTGGTTCGTCAGAAACGCTCAACTCCATCGGGAAGCAAATCTTCCAACCATGAGGAAGATGTTGCAGGGAAATTCTTTGAGAAGCGGCTAATCACCCAAACCCCCTCGTGCGCGAATCCGTCAACTACCACAAAAATGTAGCATACCGCCACCCACGGCCAAAATGTCTGCTCCTCCGACAGGACTGAAGTGACATCACCACTTCCTGTCTCTCGCGAAGTTTTCTGGTGTTTTTATTACAGATCTCCGCGGACAAGCGCAGTTTTGTAACAAATAATAATCACACATTTCCGAGTATGTTTCAGATTCCATGCCAGGGCCAACTCCAGTTCCAGAGGTCCAGGTAATACGTATTCAAAGCGGGAGCATTCCGTCGACGTCTAAGCCGGCTACAGCCGCACCCTCCCGACTCGCGCGCGATTTTTTGTGTTTTCATATCAAAATTTTTCCCACCGTACTCCCGACCTGCTGGATTCGCAACTGGAGGCCGATCAGCTAGGTACACCGACGAGGAGAAAGCGGAAGCGTTTGCCGACAGTCTGGAGCTGCAATGCAGGGCCAACTTCGCCGACCTGGACCACGTCGAGGAAGTGGAAGAGCAAATCGAGCAACTTGCAGATGAGGAGCCGGAAACTCCAATCCCCCAACCTCCAAGAAGGCAATCACCGAAATCGCAAACGGGATGTTCAGACTGCGACATTTCCCAGCTCGCTGGAAAACCACCACTGTCATTTTCATCCCGAAACCAGGAAAGGATCCGAAGTTCTCGCAAAATCATCGTCCCATTAGTCTACTGTCAACAGTAGGTAAGGTGATTGAAAAGTTGATTCATTCCAAAATAACGAAGGTCATCCGCGCAAATCACACGATCCCGGACGAACAATTCGGATTCCGTCCAAAACACTCCACAACCGACCAGTTATTGCGCGTCACCGAATACGTCTCTGTGAGTCTCGAGCACAAGCACGTGGCCAGAGTCGTGTTCCTCGACGTCTGACACGGTCTGGCATGACGGGCTTGTTTTCAAGCTCCGGGAATCGAATGTGCTAATGGCGATGACACAGCTGTTCCACACTTTCCTGGAAAATCGCTCCTTCGGAGCGAAAATCAACTGCAGCAAGCCGCGAACGCCCTCGAGACGTGGTTCCGTCGCCGGAGGATCGAAGTGAATCCAGAGAAGAGCTCGGCCCTCCTGATTACACACCGACGTGTAGAACCTGAAGGACAGGTTCACATGTTTGGAAAGAGTCCTGATCGATAAACGACTCACCTTCATCCCACACGTGAATTACGCCATGGGAAAAGGTGAGATGGTTACAGGTCAACTGTCACCCCTGACCTCCAGAAGAAACAAGATGTCAATCAAGAACAAACTGGTGTTGTACAAAACCGTGGTCCTCCCCACCATGACCTACGCCTCAACCGCGTGGGGCCACGTTTCCGACACGCAACTCCATAAGCAGCAGGTCGTCCAAAACAAATTCCTCCGAAGGGGCTTCAACGCCCCTTGGTTCGTCCGCAACGAATAACTGCACCGGAAATCCAAATTCACCGTGCAGCCAAGAGACTATGAATTACAGGGAGCAAATGAAGGTATTGCAGGTATTGGTATACTCACGTGTTTCTTTGTACGTTACAACTTCTGAATTTAGGCCAAAATTGATTAATAAATATGATAATTTATATAGGGTTATTAATTATTATAAATGATTGTAGTCCAAGTAGGCGTAAAAACTGAATGTAAAATTTATGGTTGTCTCTCCATATAAAAAGCAACCAAAATGCTTTCAACTCGGACACCACGCCACCGCTTGCCCAAACAAACACTTACAAAAATTATATAAGGCCGAAAAAAAATCAAGACTTTTTTTATAACTAATTTTTGGTGATCTTCAGAAACAAGCAACCGAAACCCAGACGTTCTGATTGAAAAATTTACATTGCTTCTGAAACATGTTGTAACATTCACGAGTGGACAAATGAAAATGGGGAAGAGATGTCTTGTGATCATAGGCCGATATCCGAGGCCGAAGCACGTGAGATAAAATGGATACGTTTTGGTTCTCCAGAGTATCAAGTTTTGTAGACTGAAATTATGAATAAAACCTTTTTAAACGATTTAAAACATGTCTCACATTATTGCCATACAAGTAGTTTGGAAAGTTATGATAATGTTCGTCTCAAATATGTTCCTAAAAGAATACATTTTCTTATGATGGCATGTATAGTCCTACAGAAACTCCAGTAAAATTCGACTTTAGTTGTTAATTAATGTTTGTCACTGGAAAAACAGAATTTTATGCTGAACGAAGTTTGGGGTTCGCATTGTTAGCTTCAGGCAGGGATGTTACAGGTAGTGGTAGTGGTATTTATGACAAAGATTATTACTTGATGATAAAATCTTATTCTTCAGTTGTTATTGTTAAATTTACAACCAAAGTCGAATTCTACTAGAATTTCTGTAGGACTATATATTCGGTGAATTCTTGCAATATTGGACAATAATTATAACGTTGGTAGGTAAGTTGTAGGTGGTGACAATGGCACTTCAAAAATTGATACGAAAAAATAGTTACCAATGGAAAACCGTTCTCCTAAACGTTAAATTAGGATACTACACAACATAGAGTTTCCGAAACTAGTTAGAAACATATATCAAGCCCTTGCGAACATCGCGGAGAAGATATGAATGTAGCGACCACTACAACGACCCCTACAGTAACACACGGGTTCGTAAAAAATTACCAAGACCTCCAGATGAGGCTGCCAGCGAAGGAAGGTCATTATCTACACAAACAACAAAACGAACTGGAACAAAATTCAAGACCCGTTAAAAAAGGACGAGACTAGTTATTATACCTTCACGCAACAGGAAAGAAAATTCACGCGTTCGTGCTAAGAGGGCTGTGCCAGAAACCAGAAGAAGTGAAAGAAGCGCTTAACGAAGAGCATGGCATTAAGACAACGAAATTGTATAAATGAGGGTAATGAAACGCTTGACCTACCTAGTTACCACCGACAAGTCGATTATAATGAACCAACTCGAGTGGACGAGGCACACGAACAGTAAAATAATCACACATGTCATCGATGCTAATCTTGGGGCCATGCGACCAGCAACTGCAACGCCACACCACGCTGCCTTAAGTGTACCCAGGGCCACTTCACATACGAGCATCGGGGGATCATCCCAGAAGAAGAGTTCAAATGCGCCAACTGCGAAGGAAACCACCCCACGAACAACACGAGCTGCCCCGTCTACAGAAACAGAATGAATCATCTCAAGAACGCAACTAAAATCAACAAGGTAAGCAACAACAATAACAAAACCTATGCTCCACCACCCACCACAAGCTCGTGGAACAAAAACAAAAAGAACATCCAAAACAACCCAGAAACGCGCAATAATCAAAAACATGCAAAATAACTTATTAACAAAAATCACAACAATGAAATTATCACCTGTAGCGTTACAAAACGCCACAATAGCGTTTGGCCGGGGTAGGAGGCCAAGAGATCCTACTTTTGCTCGCGGGACTATTAGATCGCTGCTCGAATACCTGGAGCTAGCAGATAACGCACGGCATTTGACAACGCGACGCGCCCACCCTGCCTTCAAGCCTTTTTTTACGTCGCTCATTCCGGAAGCGGAAATTCATAGTAGAGTCTTGGTGCCAGCCACCACGGGGCGGCTGGAATAACACTTGTTAGCCCCGCAAATGTTAGGCTGAGGTGGCCTCACGCCTCTAGGTTGTCGAGCTGCAACCTATCTTTCAGAACCCCACTTTCCCAATCTCTTTTTCTTCACTTTCTCTTCTTCTTGTCAGCGATAGGTGACCGTACGGCAATGTTGGTTCCCTTTTCACTTTCATAGCTTGCCGGAAAGTCACCTCCTTCTTTTCAAACCCCCATCTTTCTTCCTGTCCTTTTTTTTTAACCTACGAGGTACGGTAATCAACATCTGAATTAACGTGCACGACTTACCGACACTCTACCGCTTCATCACCTGAAATCCGATGTAAACAAACCGACGCCATGACCGTACACCTGTCATGACACAGCGCACGTGTAGTACCACCAGAAATGCAATTTTTCGATTGCGCAGTGCCCTGCAAGCGCAGCACGCCTTATCGCGCAACGGAATAAGGTCGAGAATCGCGCGCGTGACGATTTTCGCGATTTACGGGACTGCGGTGCCGGAATTAAAAATGCGGAAGTCGTGGCATTTCGTCGAGAGCCGCCGAGGCGACGCCAGCGGAACACATTTTGGGTTCGTGGTCGAGTGACCCCTAGCATTAATAGAGGTAATTATCGAAAATTAGCGACTTCACTTCACTAATACCATTTATTAGGGGTAGTTCGATCCAGTATCGTATCGTACCGCATCATTTCGTATCGAGAAGTACCGTATCGTATGTTACCGAGGAGTACCGGAAGGACTTCCAGAATTATCGCCAAGAACCCCCTTTTTCGCTGAAAGGTAATTACCGAACCATTCGAAATTCGCAACACTAACATCAATTCGTTAGGGGTCGTTCGTTAGGGCGATCGTTTCTCCAGGCGTATCGTTCGTTAGGGTGATCGTTCGCAAGGACGATCATATCGTAGTTCGTCAGATCGAACATACCGTCTTCGTATCAGTACCGTCAGCATTATTTCGTTTCCGGCCCAGAACTTACACGAAAAACTTCAAGGTCATGCCGTGACACCATCGCATCGGAGCCGTACCGTACCGCAAGTCGAAAGGACGCTCATTCGAGGAGACACCAGACTCGGCAGTAAAGATAAGTCGCCATTTCTTCATATCGGCATTGTGTAAATTAAGAAACGTCTGGAATTCCCGCTTCTCACGTTTATCATTTCTTGTATATCCAAATTTATTGATACTTTGCATTTAATAAGATTTTTTGTATGACTTTTTTACATTCAATTTTCACATTTTCATTGTCATAATTCAGAAATTTTTTTGAAATCAACATTTTCGGAACTTTACCGAATTTAACTTTTCTTTACCAGAATCAATTTGTTAATTTTCGTCAAGGTCATACCCTGACCTCAACCTTGTATTTCATTTAATTTCATTCATTTATTTATTCGATCAAAAGGAATCTTAAGTTCGGAAAGTTTTTTATTAAAGAACGAATACCTATTCATTTTGTCGGAGAATCAATTGTTTTAATTTACGTATTCGGTCAATTGTAAAGAAAAGCTTTTCTGGTTACGACCAAGTTAAATATTAAGGCCATCTGAGTGTACTGGTTCCACAAGTTTTTCATTTTCAATTAGCAAGTTACATTTTCGTATTCGTGCGAGCCAGTACCAAATCATCAAAACCAGCTCAGTTGTGAAAAGTTTTGGAGTGACCGAATAAATCAATTTTTTTAAACTCAAAACGAATTTGATTAAACTCCCTCCGACGAATAAGAACTGAGCACTTGTCCTGGCAGCTGGACAAGACTACACCAGCTCCAAAAAGTTGCCTGGCGCCCATATCACAACCCACGCCCTTTGCCCCGAAAAACCCCCTGAGAGCCCGGTGCTGTCCCTGGCCCAGTTAAGGTCAAACACCCTTCAGATCAAAACAATTAAAAACCGAAATAAACTGAAGTGAATTTGGCAGCGCACCCAATACCCAGAGACAGCAAATAAACACCGTAAACCACAAAATTCCAAAGGAGATAAAAACCAACCACAGTAATGTCTGGAATAGAAAATTTTCCCGCCTACACCATTTGAACCGTCCGCGACAGTTTTAACGTTTCCCCAGACTTTTTGCGGTAGGCGCTCACGCCTTTCCGAGTGAAATTTTTTTAGAATACGACCGTGGAGACACGAGGAACAGAGAGAAGAATTTAGTGGTGGACGGGCAGTTCCAGTGTGAGGGTGTAAAGAGGTGATGGGGTCCCACGTAGGGTCGAGTTTCCGGGGAGGATCGACGCCAAGCGTTGTGGTGGATTTTTCACTGGTTTATCACTTCGCCTTCGCGGAAATATTTCCAAGGTCACAGTCCATGAGAGAATCCAACACTTACACCACCCCGTATTGCCGTTCAAATGTAACAATAAAACGTTTCCTTAATGTAAAATCACGCATAAACGATAAAGGTAAATTTAACACTGTCTGTAAAGAAAAGGGTATCACGCTGCATTATCCGAATTCTTAAAATGTCAAATTTGGACAGAAAAACACTTTCACAAGGTTTGGAAATAAAGTCCAACCGATGATAGTGATGTATGGTGCTAATATAACTACACCCATCTCGTTTGAGATTCACTATTACACTGTGGAAGCTGCGACCAACGTAAATAACAGGGCTTGTTATTCAGGTAGGTCCCGGGGAAGCTAATTCTTTCCAAACTAGGCGTAATAATAGTGGGACACAAAACCAAAAGTGGAGACAATCAGGTGCAAGTCCTCTGAAATTCTTTTGGCACATGAGCACCACTGATTTTTTTTTGTACTCATTGCCTCGTTATTTCCCGGTTACGTCGGAGTGCGGAAAATCCGATTTCCCGCGCGGGGTGTTTTTTACTTTGCAGCAGAAAGCAAAGGAAATTGCATTGTAAGATTGGTCTTTAATGATGTTGACAAAAACGTCAATTCAATTTAAACAAAATGGACGTTTTCTCACATTTGCTATTGTAACATTAATTCCCATTAACGGATTGATATCACCTGTCAATAAAATTCTGAGGCACTGCTTGTCTAACGCACTGGCTTTGAATTACAGTTTGTATAATGAACAAAAAAAAGTTCAGTAACTTGCTTTCATTCAACAAGCAAATTATTTAAATGAGTCTCAAGATTTAGCTGAAAATTAACCTCTATGGTAAAGCAGTTCGGATTAAGAGAACTCTAATGTCAACTCTGAAATTTGTACAAAACCATCTTTAATTCAACAGTTACAAAATTGGGCAGTTAATGTAAACCACACAAGAATTTCTGAATTACTTCACATTTTATGCCCTTATCATCCTGAACTTCCTCTGGACTGTCGAACTCTTTTGAAAACACCTAAATCTGGTACCACTCAGAAACTCTAAACAGGCGAGTTGATATATTTTGGCATATTGGAAAGCTTGAATCAATGTTTAAAAACATTACCTCCGTTGTATCGTGGTTCCTCAACTCAACTTTGGCCCATTTTAGGACAAATTAAAAATGTAAATAGTTTCCCTTTTATTGTGACTATGTTTTGTGGTACCTCTAAGCCACGTCCTTTGTCTGCTTACTTAGAAATTTTTATTAAAGAACTGAAAGAGCTGCTAGAGCATGGGTTTGAGTTTGAAAAAAAAAAAAACAATGTTATAAAAATACATAGCGTAATGTGTGATTCACCAGCACGTTTTTAGGTGCATTAAATCTCATGCGAGCTATTCCTCATATGAAAAATGCACTGATCGTTATGTTCTGGGAAGAGTGATACTAAATTCGATTTCTGAGCCTAGGGGGTCTGTTGAATCGTTTTTACGGCAACTAGATGAAGATCATCATCTTACAATTTCACCTTTAACAGAACTTCCTAGTGGTCTAGCTACAAACTTCCCCATAGATTACATGTACTGCGTGTGCTCTGGTGTGATGAGAAAGCTAGTGAATGTATGGATTTCCGGGCCGCTTCAGGTCAGGTTAGAATTAAACAAATTTCTGCCATGGTGGAAACCCTATATACTTGTAGAATTTAATACAAAGTGTCGATCGCTATCTGAAATAAGCAGATGGATTTTTAAAACTCTTCCTCGAATCTGTTATACACTTACTAACCTTATATCGCAATATACTATTAAAGCGGCGAGTCGTGTGCAGACAGTTTCGGGAAGTTGCGGGGGACATCCACTCCCGCCAGTATATTACACTTTTTTACTGAAATGTTATTAAATTTTCAATCCTAGACTGATGTAAAAATTAATACGGCTAATAAGTTTATAAAAAAGGCCGCAAGCAAACAAAGGCAAAATTTTGTTTTTGAAAAAATCAAAGGACGAAATGAAAACCGCATGAGTAGATTAAATTTTGTAATAGTTATTTACGTATAGAGGGCCGGAAGTGTAAGATTACGCCTGTGGCTAAAATTTGAGGCCCCACGAAGGACGGCCTTTATTTGGCTAAGGGCGTAATCTACTTCCGGCCTCAGGTGTGTACAACGTTTTACGCACGACTCCATTAACATACATATAGAATAAATTTAGGTTTTTTTAATGCCAAAAAAAAACAATGCTACCAGAGTTGAGGTGGTAGGGTCAGTAAAATGTTAGTTGCTATGTGTTTTATGCGTTTTCTCTACAGCGGGCTTTACAATTACAATTTACAGCCTGTTTAAGCGTCGTTTTCATGGTGGCTTTGGAAAAAATCCTGGATACAAATTTCTTCTAGAATTGGCGAGAATTTTTAGAGGCGAAGATGTGCCGAAATATGAAACCAAAATGGAAGAAATTAATTACAAATATGAGCCCATTACTTCTTGCGAGGTAGAAAGAAGTTTCTCAAAATGTTCAAAGAAAAACAGGAATTCCTGTCCCTTTGAGAGTTCTAGCTGCCCTTCATTGTTTTGGACATAGAAGTTACCAGCTGGGAGTTGGACATGGTTACTGTTTTGCACTAAGTCAACCAAATGCAAATCGTTGTGTCACTGAAGTAGCAAATTGTATAGTGTCGCATTTATTAAATCAGTGGATACAATTTCCAACCAATCCAGACGATCGACAAATTAAAAAACAAAGATTTTCTCAAATCGATCAACGTTTCTCTGACCTATTGGTGTGATTGATTGCACCCAAATACGAATAGTTGCACCACCTGCTAAACATCCTACATATCCTGGGGCTGCTCATTATCGCAGAAAGAATTATTATTCAACAACTACGCAGATTATTTGTGTTGCAAATAAAAAAAAGTATAAATGCCCACTTTCCTTGATCCGTTTCATTATGCGACTATGTGGATGATGTCCCAAATTAATTCAGAATTTATATGGTCAGTTATACAGGGTTATTCTAAATGATTGTAGTCGAAGTAGGCCATGCCCATGTTATTACATTTTTGCCGCTTTCATGTGAACTGTCAGTTTTGTCGCTGTCACTGTCATTTTTTAGGTGAAAAGTGCGGTGATGAGATTTTTATTTATTTTTGGTAAATTAACGATTGAATCCAGAAATATTGAGTTGTTTTGCACTCAATTTAACTCCCGTGTGTACTCATTTATTCACATAATTTTGATGTTTTTTTTATGTGGAGCGGCAATCATAAATTTTACATTGAGTTTTCACGCCTACTTCGACTACAATCATTTAGAATAACCCTGTAGTTATTTACATTACCAGATGCGTAAGTGAACTTTTTTTGCCAAGGAGGTAGTTCAAGACCCGAGGCGACAGCCGAGGGCCGTGAAACCTCCGCGGTTAAAGAAGAAACTTACGCATCGTGTATTGTATTAAATTTTTCCTACTACGAAGCACCAACATTTTATAATGTTAATAAAATTGCAAAAATCGTGCCGTATCGCGACCGTCCTTGGATCTTGGAAGCAAAAACCATAGCAACAGCTTTTACAAACATTTTATTTTTCGTCTTCAAACGGCGTGAATTGTGTAAGTGCGTGTAATCCGTAATAATGCTAGTTTGTTAGTTTGTGGTTATTGGTATTTATGCAACAAGCCTTCCCGCAAATTATGGAATGTGACGGAATTGAAAGAGCCGCTGGAATTACGTTAGCCTCATTGTCGCCTGTCAAGTCGGGTGAGCGATATAACCTAACTTTCCAACAATTCATAAATCACAATAAATGTGAATAAGTAGATTAATTTTCCTTTGTTGTATTCCATTGGACTAATTAAACTACATATTATTATAAAATGTGTTGCTGTTTTCCATTTGATGATTTGGGTACCTCAATCGAAATAGTCACAAAATAAAATAAACCCTCCTCGTCCCGTAAGGAATCTCCTAGTCGCGTAAGTATTTTACTTTCGTAGCTAGCAACCACACGCAAGATACGATTCACTTTCGATTACAAGTGTGTTGCTAGGGCAGTAGATGAAACTTTCTAGATACGTAGTAGGAAAAATTTATTTAATTGGTGATAGTGGTTATCCATTAGAACCCTGGCTGCTTACACCCTTTGGACAAGTAGAACCAAATTCGTCGGACGCAAGATATAATAACGTTTTATCCAAAATAGGAATAATATTCGACAGGTAACACTTGGAATGACTATAAAAAGTGTTATAAATATATAAATATTCATGTGCAGTTCTTCATACTATGTGCAGTGCTTATAATATTCCCTTACCTGAAGGTGAAGTACTAAATAATCAAGCCGAAAACTTACCCAATAATTTTAATCATAATCAGGATTGTTTCAATGTAGCGAGAGAAATTAGACAACGTATTGTTAATGGACGTTTTTTATAAAAATATGTTACGAACTATGTATACGAAATTTAAATGAAAGCTACACTAAGAAACAGCTTTCAGAGATGTTAAAAACAAAAACATTTTCAAAAAAAAAATTCGCCAGGAACCCCGCGTTGTGGCGCAACAAGGTTGCAGCACAGTTCCGGGGCGCAGCAGCCGAGTGGTAGAGCTGCAACGCACCATTCACAACAGCCATCCACGACCTGGAACGGGGCCTCGTCGGCAAATACGAAAGTCTCGGAATTAAAGTCAAGCTCCTCGCCGAGTTCTACGGGACCAAACAAGCCATCGGCGAGTCAGCCGAGAATTTCTTGACAAAAAAAAAGCTCTCAAAACGAATCCTCCCACACATAGCGGAAGAAGAGCTGACCAACACGTGCCAACTCTTGCTGAACGACGAACTGATCAAATACTCGGCGGTTATAGTCCTACAGAAACTCTAGTGGAATTCGGCTTTGGTTGTAAATTTAACAACAACAACCGAAGAATAAGATTTTACTATCAAGTAATAACCTTTGTCATAAATACAACTACCACTACCTGTAACATCCCTGCCTGAAGCTAACGTTGCGAACCCCAAACTGACGAACCTCATTAGCATTTATCAGTAGGATTATTGCTGTAGCATAAAATTCTATTTTTCAAGTGACCATGGAAGAGCTCATCACAGGAACCACCAAGATCGAGCAGGTCCTGCCGATCCTGGCCAACGAGAAAGCGACCACGTCTACCAAAACAATAACTCCGCGACCACTCCCGCGTTGCCAGCACTGCCAGTTACTTCCATTGGGACTGCCCGGAGATAAAACGATTCTGGGACGCGGCGGGAAACGGCCGAGGGGCCGAGTTCGGTCGAGATTTCAGCCGAGAAGCCGCCGGCCCAAAACAGTAAATGCCGCTTGCGTAGCCAAATCGAGCCACGCACTTCACAAGACAATCACGCCGATACAGCCATCACATTTGAACACTGCCATAACCGCGGTTCTAACAAACAACAAGAGCTTCGAAGCAAATTGTAGTGCCGATACCATCGCAAGACGTTTACATCAAAGTGAGTTACATGCAAGAATTCAGGCGAAAAAAAATTGAATGTGGCCGCTAGATTAGCTTTTTGTCACGCCAATCTAGAAAGGGATTGGTCCCAAGTGATTTTTACCGACGAAAAAGTGTTTTCCACACCCGACGACACGCCGTTGTTAAAAGGGCAAGATATGAAACAGCAGTTCGAGTTTTACGTTTGTGAAGTTCGGACGTGTTTTCTGTGTTCTGTGCGAAAATTGTGTAGATCAGCTGGATGAGTGTTCAGTCCTCGGTTGTCATCAGTTTTCGTTTAAGAAAACGATCAAGTGTGAAAGTCCACTCTGCTTTGAACTTCCGTGCGAGTCAGTCGTGTCCCGGAGGTAAAAAACCCAATCCGACCCCAAAAATACCGGAGTTACGCCCCTTCAACCACCGCCAACTACCAAGCAAGAAGTGAGGAGAAAAGCCGTTGAAGAAGCCCTCAAAACTAAGATGATGACCCACCAAAAATCTGGTGAGTTGAAAACTAACGCCTCCAACCGCCCCCTATCACCCCAAAACACCACTGTCTCATCTGGGCCCCCATCTTCGGATAATTCACCCACCTCATGGACCAGAACAAAAATCCCCTCAACACAATCCGACCCCGACGCCAAATACGCAGTTAGAAATGTCCCGTCTAACTAAGCCACCCAAAAAAACTTCTACAACCTACTAATCACCACCATGGGACTAAAAAATATCACAATCCTCATCGTCAATCCTAACAAAACAGCCCTCCTCATCTTACCAACTGCTCTGACCGATAATTTCCAAAAATCGCTTCAGACAGCCATAAACTCCCCCCACATTACCATAGCCCCCATCAATCGAAAAAACCCAATCATACCGTCCAATCTCTCTCCTAAACATAGCGGGAAAAATCCTTGAAAAAATCCTCGCTAACCGTCTCAAACACGTACTTGAACTAAACAATCTTCTCCCCCCGGAACAGTTTGGGTTTCGCTCCCAACGATCCACCATAAACCCAATATTCGAATTCCATACAGACTCCATCCGTCACGCCAACCTAAAGGAGTGCACCCTCGCCGTCTTTTTTGGACATAGAGAGGGCCTTCGACAGAGTCTGGCACGATGGACTAATCCAAAAGCTCATTTCCCTCCGCCTCAACCCCAACTTCATTAATCATCGATTCCTATCTCACTAACCGAACCTGCAGTGTTAAAATCCAAAACTCCAAATCTGTGCCAATGCAACTCCACGCTGGAGTCCCCCAAGGCTCCATCCTCTCCCCCCTCCTCTACTTCAGGGATTTTCCTGTTTCAGACGATCCACGGACGAAAACCGGACTGTTCGCCGACGACACAGCCATATGGACAAGCCAAAAGAACCCACTGACCGCCAGAAGGATCCTGCAAGACCACTTGTCCGAGCGGTCGACCTGAACGGACGTGCCGACTACCTGCTCCTATCAGTGAAAAATCCGTCTACCTACACCCGGTGCCCTTCCATTAATTATACGTGAAGTGAACCTAAAAAACAATAAAGTGAAGGGCCAAACAAGTGCCTGCAAAAATTCTACGACAGACAAAGTGACAAAAAACAAACCAGCAAGAAAGTGGTCGCTACTAAACAGTGCCGCGGTGCGTAAGCGCGACCTCAGCATTAAAATGAATACGAAGAAACCAAAGAGAAAGCGAACCAACGCCGAGGACGCCGTGGAAGCCGCAACACTACAACTCACCAACAAGTACACCCCCCTGATAGACCACCCAGACTCGGACCTCTCCGACGACGAGTCGCAGATGGAAGAATCGGAAGAAAACCGCCGAGATACCAAACCGCCACCCCCCATAATCTACCACGGCAAGTACGATATCAAGGAGCTGCTGCAAATTATGGACGCAACTACCAAAGAGAAGGTGGATGTTAAACTCACCAGGTCCAACACTATGATTTTTGCAAAGAACCACGACGACTTCTCAAAAATCAAAGCCGTCCTAAAAAACGAGACAAATATGCAGAGTGGCACACGTATGCGACCAAAGATGAGAGGACCCATGGATTCGTCGTCTTCGGGCTGGACCTGACCCAGAAGAAGTCAAAACCGAACTCCTCAATTCAAATATCATGGACAAAAACGTATACATAATGAAACAACACGAAATACCCTACATACGTTGTGATCACCGACAGGCTGACGACTCTAGGTGACTTACAAACAAAAGCCAGGGCGATTGATGGTATAATTGTTCGCTGGGAAAAACTTAAAGGAAAAACGCAAATAATCCAGTGCCACAGATGCCAGAAGTGGGACCACGCCGCCGCCAACTGCAATGCGGCAATTAAATGCCTTAAATGCGGCGACGACCACGCCACCAGCGAATGCTCGATTAAAAAAGAAGACGCCACTACGCATAACAAAATTAAGTGCGCCAATTGTGCAGGTAGCCATCTCGCCAATATCACCGACTGCCGGGTCTACTTGGACCTGGTAAAGTACATGGCTGAAAAGCGAAGAAACAAAGCGGCCCCAAAACCAACATCGTCGACGCTCCGCTCCGTCTCAGAAAACAGAGAGACACCAACACCAGAGGTGGCGGCGTAGCTATCTTTCTTGAAAAAGACATCCCTTTCACAAATGGCCGACTACCTGCCACTGTATTCGAGTGCACCGCAATAAAACTAGCTAACAACCACATCACAATAATAGGTATGTAGTGACCCAGTTTAAAATTTAAAATTTAAATTTCCGGTACCGCCACAATAGCGCGCCAAATGTGAAAGTACTAGCGGCTAGACTAGGAACTGAGGGATGGGGTTGGCAATCCTGAGGAGTTGGCAACTCTGCGAGCGGAAATATAGCGGGGGTAAAACGGGCTCTCGCGCGGATGGCTGAAGGGGGGGAAGGACACTTTTGTTTGGTTTATCGAAACGAACACACCTTGCGAAGAGCGATCCAGTTTCTCAAATTTGTAAGTTAAATCTGAATCAATTTCACTACCGTCCCGAGTAGATACTTGTGTCCCTGTGAGGAATTCGACGTTTTTCATTCACCTGGGTAATTTATTCCACGTTCGTTGGCTTTTTGTTTTTGTTTTTGGGACCAGGACCACGTGGTTAGGGTATGTTGTAGATTTCATTTTGTTGCATGCTGTTTCTTTAAGAAGCGCCCATTTGTTAATTTTAAGCGTTATCCCTAAGTTTCTCCCGGGAGGTTCATTTTTGGCAATCTGTTAATTTCGAAAATTAGTAGCCGTCGTCCGGACCGCGTGCGTCCATTTTGTTTTTCTTTCACTAACATTTTCTAACGGCACTCGACCCGCCATATTTTTGTTTAGTATTGCCAGCGAGTATTGCATTCCTTTTTAAAGCGTTTTTATTTTATTGTTATTTAGCTTCGCGTTTTGTTCTCTTTTATTTCCTCATTGTTTAATGTTGCGTTTTGTTTTGCTTATGTTACCCTTGTTTAATGTTGCGTTTTGTTTTGCTTATTTTATCATTGTTTAATGTTGCGCTTTGTTTCGCTGAATTTTCTCATCGTTTAATGTTACGCTTTGTTCGATTGAATTAAACTCGGGTTTTTCTTTGTGTTGTTGCTAGATTTCGGAAAAGTTAAAGTTAAAATGTTATAAGTGCGCCCCTATGGGAGGTAGGTGACAATCAGGAAGTCGTGGGGTTGTTTAATAAATTTCTGTGGAAGCTACGGTTATTTAGAGCCGTTAGCGGGGGCGGACCTAAGTCTTTGCGGGAGCGGCGTCGGGATGTTTTCGTGAAGCTTCCGTCGAGGTTATAGAGACTTCGGGGTTTTGTCGGGAAACGGTTGGTTGGGGACGGCGGACATAGGTCTTTGCGGTTGCGGTCTAGGAATGCTAATCGTACGACCCCGAAACGCTCTGTCACTCTTGCTTGGTCCGTGAAATAGTCCGACGTTCATTAATACCCCGAATATCTATAAACGTCGCTTGATTTCAAGATGATTCAGATTATTCTTCTGAGTACCCTCGCGGCCGAAAGTTTGTTACCTCCAGCTCTAAGCTCCCGTTGGCGTACCTTGACCGCGTAGTTCCGAATTAAACATTGTTTTTGTCATTAATCGAATTGTAAAATATGAGTAATACCTGGGATACGGTTTTTGAAGAGGGTTTTTCATCCGTCGCTGTCTGTAATACTGCCTTATAATTTGTTTACTTGTTTTGCAAGCTTTAACCTGTCATTTTGTCTGTTATGTACCCGTTTTCTGTTATTTTAAATATTGTTGCATTCATCTTGTCGTTGATCTTTGTGATGTACTCAACTAGTTAATTTCTTGTACTTCGTTAAACTTAGTTTCTGTCTTTTTGGATTCGTTTCACTTTTTTTCATCAAAGTTATTACAGGCATTTTTTGCGTCCCTCACATGTGTGTTTTATTTGCGGCACTCTTCCAACTGGAACCCTCATCGTTTGCATTTC
The DNA here is from genome assembly GCF_963966145.1 of Tenebrio molitor. Classification (NCBI taxonomy): domain Eukaryota; kingdom Metazoa; phylum Arthropoda; class Insecta; order Coleoptera; family Tenebrionidae; genus Tenebrio; species Tenebrio molitor. The sequence goes on along the minus strand of NC_091051.1, from coordinate 20,784,380 downwards.
GAACCTTTTCCGCCAAAAGAAAATCACAACGTAGGGCTCCTCCGATTCGATGACGATCACGACCACATTTGTTACCGTTTTGCGCAGGTTCAAATATTTGGTGGAAAAAGTAATGTATTCAGATCATTACAAGTATTTACAACAGACCTCTAAACAAATTCAGCCAAACCGACCTAAACATGCTTTTCAATAATTCTAACATCATTATCGCGGGCGACATCAACGCCGACATAGCTGCAACAATACAAACGGTATAACACTAAAGAAGTGCATCGACAACCACAACAATTAACTACCCAACGACACACATCCACTTCTCCTCCAACAACAACGACCCTTCAACCATAGACTACTTCCTGCTTAAAAACATAACTAATTACACCAGAGCTACCACCATCACAGCGATGAAATGAGACCACGACCCCGTTAGATTCAGCATCGACGACATACCGCGAAAAAATATCACAAAATCATTCACTTCATATAAAAACACCAACTGGAAAAACTTCAGACACGCGCTTGACAAACAAATAAAAATCAATAACATTAACTTAACAGCTCACTGGATAAATTCAGAAACGAAAGTTTGTTGTAATTTACTGCAACGTATAGAAATGGGTAAACGACACACGGCAGAAAATTTAGCTGCTAATTTTAGAGACTGTTTTAAAGCATGACACATTGAAAATAAAATAGCTGTTATAGTGTCAGATAATGCGGCAAATGTTGTTGCTGCTGTGCGGGTTGGCGGCTGGCGTCACTTGGGGTGCTTTGCCCACACTCAATTTGATAGTTCAAAAGTGGTTGAAAGAAATAGACAGCACTTTATCAAAAATTAGGAAGATAGTGACTTTCTTTAAAAAAAGTTCTCATCCTGCCGCAAAATTAAAAATTATGCAAGAACAAATGAACATCCCAGTTTTAAAACCAAAACAAGATGTTTGTATGCGTTGGAATTCGACTTTTGAAATGTTGTCGAGAAATTTAGAAATTAAAGATGCCGTCGTTTCTACGTTAGCGATCATAGACAAAGAAGGAATTAATTCATTGGTACCTAATAAGTGGAATATTGTGAGAGTCGCAATGGAAATTTTAAATTATATATTTTAATGATGTACCCATTGAAGTAAGCGCTGAAAAAAATGTTTCGATTTAAAAAAAAAATGAACTTGTAGATAATTTAAAAAGACATGTCCAGAAACATTTAAATAGGGAGGACTTACCACAAGAAATTATGCAGATGTTACAACTTTTTATGAACGAGCTTGGAAACCCAAACTTTTCAAGTTCTTTACACATCTCTCTTTGAAATGAATTATAATTTATGTAAAAAAACAAGTGAACGAAACTGTTTGGTTAAAATTTATTAATTTAATTTTAATTAAAAAAAATACTTGCGGCCATATTTTGATAGGCAACCATGCAGAAACATATTTCTCTATTCATAATTATCTATAAAAATGGTATTTTGATTAAAAACAGATGAACGTAGAAATCTTGCTGTGGGATCTTAGACTATTACTTTTTTCAAAAACCTCACTTAAAATCTACAATCAAACTATCCCCAAAACCACTTCAGTTCGCTACCTAGGTATCACCTTTTCTTCCACCTGCACTGCATTAGAGCCAACCTACTATACATGATACGCGGCCGCTTCCGCGGCTGCAACTCTTCGACCTTACTACACACATACAACGCCAACGCCTTCATTCGACCCATAATAGAATACCACGCCCTCATCTACCCCTCTGTACCAAAACGCGCTCTTTTCAGAATTTCATCGTTCGAACGACACATTTTACGAAATATTTTCCGACTAGATTACCAACACACTGCATGAACTAACCAAAACCACACCAATAACACCGTGCTGCACGCATTACCACGCACGCTACACAGAACGAACCTTAAATGGCAACAACACCCTAGCCCAAGAAGCTCTCCATACACCATACAAACTCCCAACCAAAACCCGTCTCATCAACCGCGTTCCCAAAAAACCCAAAGTCAAATTCAAACACCTCCCCACACTAATACTAGCTGCATCGTACCCCAACCTACCACCTGAACTCCGACTCCTGGTAGAAGAAACCCTTCTCTCAATTAGATAAGTTAACCCAAACTTTCCACATTCTCACCCCCGATAGGGTAAAACGATTACATACTCCATAACATGGACCATACGAAATTGAATAAAATTGACGCTCGCGGCGCTGTAGCGGACTGGTGGGAAGCGTCAACTATTTTCCACCTAACCCTAGTGATCAAAACCATTTGGTTCCACCATGCGTCGCCACTACGAATTCGTCAAAGGCCGAAGTTGCAATGTCAACGGATTTTGTGGAAGTGACCTCGGAAGTGACTTACGATGATGTACCGCCCTTAAATGTTGAAAAGGTAAGACTTGCCGGAGAATACGATCCTTGCATAGAAAAAATTACTGGACGGCGCTTAGTTAACATACAGCATATTATCACCAACATCCGCAAGCTTGAACATCATATGTGTCGTATAAGTAAAACTGGCTACTTGTCTTTTGAAAAAGAACAGACGATAGGTTTAAATTCTAAATTATTTTTTTCGTGTAAGGAATGTGGATTTAGCACATCATTTGAAACCAATCCTACCAGTAATGACAATTCAAATAAGAGTGATGATAACGTCAATTATTTAGTCACCTTTTCTATTATTGCTATCGCTAAAAGTTATTCTGCAATAGAAGAATTATTATCTAATCTTGATATTCCTGGATTTTCTTTATATACCTTTGCAAAATATCAAAGAAAAGTGGGGTCATTCTTGGAACGAAGTGTTAACAAAATCGATAGAAGAAGCTGGCCAATTGGAATATGGATATTGGGAAAATATCGGTTATAGTTGATGGCGGTTGGAGTCATAGGTCATATGGGCATCGCTATACTGCAAAATCTGGGGTAGCCATAATTATTAGGGTACATACAAAAAAAAAAAAATTGTTTATGGGTGTGCGTAATAAATATTATTCAATATGTGCTATGGCGGTGCGTAATGGAACTACTATGCCTACGCACGTTTGTTTTAAAAACTGGGAAGGGGCTTCGACTGGCATGGAAGCAGACATTTTGCAGGAAGGATTTTCTTGTAGTGAGGCAATGCACAAACTGCGGTATGTTTCCTTTGTTGGTGATGGCTATTCCAGCGTCCACAGCAAAATTTTGGAAAGTGTTCCATATTCCCAATCAATAAAAAAAATTAAGTGTGCGAATCATGTAACTAAAAATTTAACAAAACACTTATTTAATTTGGCAAAAGAATCGAATGCTAATAAATCACTGTTAACCAGTGCCAAAATTGGTCTAATTGGGAAAACTGTTAGGAAAGTTATATCTTGGCACGCCAGTCAAAACGATTCTTCTCCAATGATTTTAAAAAACGACATCCTAAATGTTACCAATCATGCTTTTGGTGACCACTCTCGGTGCAAAAAATTTTATTGCTTAAAAGTAACAATCGGTATAAGCGCATGTTATAAAAATTGCTCTACACAAGTAAAAGTTCGTTTGTCACAAATAATTGGTGGAGTTACTGCAAAAAGTGAAAGTTTAATTCTTAATGCAACAAGTAATAGGGCAGAGATGCTCATGCATCAGGTTGTTAAATTTAATGGGGCCAAAGCAACTTTTTACGGAAGAAGGAATGGTTTTAGCATAAGATGTCAAGGGGCCGGATTAGCCTATCAGTTTAGACCCGAGTGGTTTTTAAAAGTCTGTAGACAAAAAACACCTGACAAACGACTAAAAGGCTAGTAAAAAATCGCACTTTGCGAAATATAAATCGTCTAGGAAAAGCATTGCCTCCGCCCTTTTGTTTTGAAAGAAATACCTCAAAAGAAAATCAAGGCAACGATTCGCATTACGGTTTATCTTGTGCCAAACCTGATATGCAGGAAAGCGAAGTCAATTTTTGAATTAATAAACAAATACAACTTTTAAATGTATCTTTGGATGAGCAGGAAATTATAAAAAAAAAAAACTAAAGATCAAAGTAAATGCGACGATTGGTTCGCAGAAAGAAAATTTCGTTTAACATCTTCTAAGTTTGGTGACATTTGCAAAGGGAAAAAAATTTTGATAACTTGGTTTTTAGTATTTTATATTCAGTACCGAGAGGACCAAGTTTAGATTGTGGGAAATTAAATGAGGCTGTTGCTAGAAATGACTACGCCACTTTCAGTGGCAACACAGTCGACGAATGTAGTTTTTTTGTTTGTACTAAAAAAGACTGGGGTTTTCTTGGTGCGTCACCTGATGGCTTGGTGGGCGAAAATAAAATAATTGAAATAAAGTGTCCCTATTCTGCAAGATACTTACACCCACTGGATATACCAAAAAATATTAAAACATTTTATTGCAGTTTAGATGATGATTGATGACGGAAAACTCAACAAAAAACATAATTATTTTTTTCAAATTCAAGGACAATTATTTGTGACCAAACGCAAATACTGCGATTTTATAGTTTGGACTCCAAAAGGAATCAATGTTGAAATAATTGTGGCAGATGATCAATTTATTAAAAATATCCTTCCAAAATTAAAAGATTTTTATTATAAGCACTACAGCCCCAAATTGGTCGACAGCAGGCACGAACGTAGGGTTGGCTATGGAACATACTTTGTTTTCCGTGGCACCTTAGACACTGACAAGTTTGACATTTCAGTAAATGTTTTTCCTCTTAATTTGGCGTTTTATTTGACATTTGTCGTTCGTTGTTGCGTGTGTCTAAAGTAACAGAAAAAATAAAAACTCGTTCAAAGCCAACTCCAAGTGAAAATTTTAATAGTCACCCGTTATATTATGTTATGAGCAGTGTCCGGACGAAATAGTACCGCACAAGTCGACCAGTACAACTTTGCGTAATACCCCACTCACATATAAACACGATTCAGCTGGTTCACTTTCAATAACAGCGAACCAGCGAAATCGTGTTTATGTGCAAGCGAGGAATTACGCAAAGTTGTACTGGTCGACTTATCCGGTACTATTTCGTCCGGACACTGGTTATGAGGAGCAAAAATGAAGTTTTATGTGCTGCGGCTGGTAGATTGGCTGCCGAACGCAGTGAGGCAGACAAACCAGCCGAATAACATATACTATTTTTTCTTCAAACCTTCATAACAAATTATTTAAGACATGTTAAGAAACCAGGTACGAATTTCAAATGATTTAGCTAGTTTACTTTACTGCCGCTCATCAACGGAGATAATAACTTCACGGACGCCCTCAGTGGAGATAATATCTTTATCTGCCGCTCTCAGCGCAGATAATAACTTTATCTGCCGCTCGTCAGCTCGTTCGATGCCATGACAATGAAGTGACACTTTAGCATTATCGATGCAGCAGGATGTCATAATTTACGGACGTTTGAAGAAAAATTAATTTTTTGGTTATTATCATTTTTTGACGCTTGTAGAAAAAGATTATACAGAGTGATCAACAAGGACCGAAGCTGTTGGCAACAATGACAACATGATGAAAATTTCAGTGAAGTTGGTAGCATTACATTTTCAGTTGTCAATTTTGACGGGCAAATTTAAACTTCAAAATCAAGTGTCATTTTTGTATCAATTTATTAATGAAAATGGTTTTTACACTAGAGCAAGACATTTTTATTGGTAGGGCGTACTTTTTGACTGGAAATTTTGATGCTGCTAACGGTTGGCAGTATTCCACGGAGCACGGACGATACATTGCACCAATTTCAACAAATTTTCCCCGAGCCAGATGGTACTTTGGGCGGCGCGGTAGCTTAGTCGCGTTTAAGCAGCATTGCACGAGATTGGTGCAACGTTACCTACAAACAGGTGATGTGAAAAAGGCAAAACCTACTGGTAGAACATCTACACTTACAGAAGATGTAGTTGAGAATGTTCGAAGTAGAATGGAACAAAACCCTCGGAAGTCAGTGCGAAAGCTTTCACTCCAAACAGGCGTGATTCTTATGTAAAACACACGCATCCAAAGTTCTTTGTTGGGCACGTTTAATGCAGGGCCTAATAATCCTTACCATTAAAAATCCCGTCATTCCTTTTCCTTACTTTACAGGCTTGTGATATGGAAGTTGCCTAACCATTTTAAAGAAGAAATTAAAGTTCCAACCTTATAAATTTTCCCGAATCTAATCCCTGCATCCCGCAGACTTTCAGCTCGAAAATAATAACGCATAAAACATGTTTTTGTTTCTCAGGAGGGGCATGCGGGCACGGCTTGTCGCTTTTATGAATATCGAAACAGTGGGCCATTATTAAGTACCCCTAATTACATTTTATACTGTTTTTGGTCTTGTGGTGGGCAACGAAAAAGTGTGGTCTTTGGCATACGCGGATGATTTGGTGGTGCTAGGGAGAGAGGAGAAAGGTATGAAAGAAATGTTGGGAAGCATGGAGTAATATATGAGGAGGAAAAAGTTGACGGTGAATGTAGAGAAATCCAAGATGATGGTGTTTAGAAAGGGGGGTGGTAGGAGAAAAATAAATGAGTGGAGATGGGAAAAGGATAAAATTGAAGAAGTGAAAGAATTTAAGTATTTAGGTTATGTGATGAATGAAAGAAACACAGCAGCAGCACATGTGAGAGAGTTAGTGAAAAAAGCAGATAAGATAATAGGAGCGGTATGGGGGATAGGAGAGAGAAAATTTGGACATGACTTTAGAAGAAGAATAATGATGTTTGATAGTCTGGTGAAAAGCGTGATGATGTATGGAGCGAAAATATGGGGATGGAGAGAGCAAGAAGGGTTGGAAGGGGTGCAAGGAAAATATTTGAAATGGGTGCTAGGACTAGATAGAGAGACACCGGGCTATATAGTGATGGAGGAAACAAAAAGGGATGGAATAAGAATAGAAGCAGGAAAGAGAGCAATAAGATTTGAGGAGAGGTTGATAGAGAGAGGAGAGTGTAGAATTTTGCAAGAGTGTCTGAAAGAAAAAAGGAAAGAAATAGGAAAAGGGGTATGGAAAGAGAGGGAGGCATATTTCGAAAGAAATGGGTATGCAGGAGCGGAGATAGAAAGAATGCGAGAGGGAGGCAGAGCAATGACAGATGAATTGGTGCAGAGAGACAGAGATGTGCAAGTGCAGGAAAGAAGAACGAGAATTAGGGAATCTAGGTACAATGGGAAATATGAAAAAATAATAACGGAAGAACTACCAAAGTACCTAGGAGAGAGAGTAGAAAGGAGAGAGTGATAATAGCAAGATTTAGGTGTGGAAATAAGGAGAGAGAGAATAAATATTGGAATGAGGATAGGATTAGAGTGTGCAAGATGTGCAGCGGCTGCCAACACTGACGCACAAAAAAAATTCATACTTTGGGAATATTTTGCTGTCATTTGCTGCCAACAGCTTCAGTCCTTGTTGATCACGCTGTATAAACTCCATCCATTTTCAATATACATTACTGTTAGGGAATTTTCTTTTTTTGTATTGCAATTAAAGTGTTTTATTTTTTCTAATATTGAACATTCAAAGCGGGCGTTTTGAATTTGTCAAAAAATTTGACGCTGTCAGATTATAATTACTGAAAAAAATACGATTAAGTAGCGATATCATGGAGGCCACAGGCAGTGTTATAAAGAGAAAATGACTCACTTTAGAGATAAAACAAAGTGTTCAACGGTGTTTTAAAAACATTTGGGAAGTAAATGGTCCAAATCTGGGGAGGATGCGAGTTTACCGAATGGTAAATTTTTGCCGTAAGTTGATAAATCCACTTTTAATTTAAATTGATCTATTTAAAATGTTAGCTTCAATCTCCTAGAGATATCTGAAGGAAAAGTGCGGAGTAATTTCTGGATCGGGGGAACAGCCACAGAATGGAAACGACGCACGAACAGTGAAGAAACATTTGCGCCGTTGTGCGCTTTTTTTAATTACAAGACCGCCGGCCTTCAGGCTTGACTTGAGAGGGTTTGTTCCTGAGCACTATTCATTTTTGAATGTATCATGCTTCCTCTCTGTGTCCTGCTCTGAAATCTTTTCGTTAAAATCTATTTATATTTATTAAGGTACACCTACTTGCTGGTTTCAATGCCGGTATTTAATATTAACCTGTGGATACCATATTTTAAGTAAAAATGACAATATTCGTACATTATAACCTCTTCAAAATACACATAACCTGAATTATTATCTGTGACATTGCATTTACAGTAGAAAAAAGTTGTATCCTATTACACCACAAAAGTTACTAAAATCACTAGATTTAGTAGTGTATATTGAAAATGGATGGAGTTTACTCGAAATGTTTTGGATATGGATTATCAAACTCAAGGTCGCTTAAAACTTATGATTGAACTGTACATTAGTGAGATCTGTCATAAATTCCAATAACCTTATTGGCGCGCCTAGTTACTTTTGCTGGTAGTGCCAACTTAACGACAAGTCCCCAATCCACATCCATAACGTTCCGACTATAGTTATATTTATGTCGAGATTTATGTAGTCTATTCACGATGAATGTGGTTTATTTTTATCATGTTAGATAAACTGACTCAATTTTATATATTTTTTTTTCCTGTCAGAAATATGACGTGACCTCCAACATTGACATTTGAACGATGTTGTCTAATTTAATTTCATTAAAAAATCCTGTTGGGTCTGTGAATAGATGGATCTATATAGTTTTATAATATACTAAATATACAGTTTTCCTTAGTACCTATATTATACATATAGCATCAATAAACCTTGCACATTTGTTTTTATAAATATTCAAGTTCGAATTTCAGAGGCATTCATACTCAAATTAGTCAAACTATGATTCAACTCGAAATACATTCAAGTTGGCAATGATGTTACCATTTCCGTCACATAAAACCTTAATTGAAATCAACCTAACCTGAAAATTTCTAAGCAAAATTTATTCAAGGGCATACAAATACAATTAAATTTCGAAATTCACAAAATAATAATACATAGTAAAGTATCGAGCGATCATTTAAAAAATAAATCGAGTTTGCTTTGGAGCCTATGCTATAGCATGGGTTGCCATAGGTAGCACGCCGACGCGATTTATTTTTTAATTGATCGCACCGTATAACATTTTGTGGGGCATTTGATTTGGTATTACGCGGACATGATGAAGGGGCTGAAATTTGCCGAAATTTACGATATTTCAAAATTACACATAGATAAATTTAAAAACACCGTGTTCACTGGCTTGTCAAAAACAAACAATTCAGAATGAATTGCTTGATTTAATTTTGCGGTAACTCAAGATTTAATACCAAAAGAACTTGCACAAAGTGCAATAGCAGCCGATAAAACAACAGGTAACGCCAATACTACCAAGATTTATTGTATGTTAACCTAACCAAGTCCAAATTTTAGAACGTTTCATGGCATTTTTATAACTTCCAAGTTACAGCGCGGAAGAAATAACTAATTGCCCAAAGTTATGATAGACCTGCTGTCATCATGAGTAGTCAAAATAATGGAGTAATAGCCAAAATTAAAACAGTCTACAAAAATGCAATTTTCCAGTTAAATTTAATATTAGAAAGAGTGGCACACCAAAACTGGAGGACAACGAAATATTAAACACATTTTTTCCCCTGTTTTCGTCTTTTGTATATGTCGAAGTCACGTCCAAAAGTTAGATGGATTTATAGACTCGTTTTGGACCTTTAAGAATTTCGATAAATAGTTGAAGATAAACAAAACAGTACCGAGACTTTATTTACAACCCTCTCGCACACCCCGATAGTGCGAGAGACCAGCCCGTCACAAATCTGTCAGCGTCAAACCATGAGTGATTGTTGGATACTCATTATTAGGGTATTTAAAGGGCGGACTAGGTCAGTCGAAGACGAACTGTGGCAGAGTGCAGAGTAAAGAATCCAATTGGAATTTGTTATTAAAGTTTATGCAAAAGTGAGTTTGTGAAAGGTGTAGTTAATTTACACAAGGTGAGTGTATCACTGAGTAACCTGTTTCTGTTGGTGATGTGGTGAGTTTACCTATTTTAATAATTGATATTGATGATGAATTGATGATCATGGCCATATTTAAATACAATTAGCATGGTGAGTCTTTGAATAATTTATAATAATTAATTGAGAGTATTGAGAGTCGCGGACTGAGCTCAGGGCTGCTCGTGATTGCTAATTAATTGAGGGTCGCTGACTGAGATCAGGACCGCTCGTGATTATTAATTAATTGAGAGTGGCTGACAGAGATCAGGATTGCTCGTAAGTTATAATTAATTGAGATGATGTTGTTTTCACCATTTCACCCTGTCGTAAATTTTGCAACGCGTGCCTGTCTTTGTTAAACGAAAAGCTGCAGATTTGGTTATTGCCACTTTTACAACATCCCTCATAAAGTACTTTAGTTGTTAAAACCGTAAAATTCACTTATGTTTAGACAAACTTTACTGGCATAGACCGGGGATGCTGCCAGTGTGGCAGATCGAGTGTGCCGCTGACAGGGATCAGGGCCGCTCATCTGTTTTTGGTGATCACAATTGATTGAGGGTCGCTGAGTGTTATCAGGGCGCCTCGTTTGATCACAGTTGTGCAGTGGACTGTCTGAGTCCTGGGGGTTCTGAGTGAGCCCTATTCTTTCCCTTTCCCCTAACTTCGGACAGAGTTCAATGAGTTAATATTAATTGATAATGACCTAAAGTACTAGAGCTCAATGAATATGTAATGATAATTGACAATCACCAAAGGTATTAAGAATTGACGTTGTAATGGTACCATATTTGAGATGTGTGTGATTTATTATTGTAAATATGTTTTGGTTGTGCTCGCACAACACTTTCAGCGAACTGTTTACTCACCACCCCATTTTATTATTTTATTTCCACCTTCTAAGTACGAGTAAATGATACTTTATAGGTATTTGTGGTAACTAGGTAAATGGGTAATTACAGGCAGAGCCCTGTAATATTTAACAGGCACGTAGAAGAGACCTGTAAAGACCTTACAAGGCTCAAGAAAAAATAAATAATCAAAACTAATTAAATAATTTTTTTTTAAAGTTTATTACAAACACAAACAAATTTAACTATCAATTGTTGCAATTACATACGTTAATAATGCATTTTGATCCGTTTCGCAAGTCATTTTCATATCGCTCCTGGGATCGAATCAGTAGAGAACCGCACTTGCAGCGTTGGTAATTCCGTGATTATTTTCTTGCATTTCAAGAAAATCGCCTTCAAAGTCTTCATCGGGCATTAAAGCCTTTCTTTCTTTTCTTTTTGCAACACATTTCACAAAACTTCTGACAGTATTTTTGTTGTTTATCTCAACACCATGACGACGTAGGTATAATTGCCCCACCGCCTTTCATTACAAAATTTTTATAAACATAAATAACAATTAAAAAACGAAATTTAAAGGCTGAAGGTGGAAATAAAAGTTTGTATGCAACTCGCTTAGCAATTAATCTTTACTGGGCTTACTGGCTTATGGAGACTCGTTCCTTACGTCACTCGTCCAACAAGTGCCAGCGCGCCCGTAAAGATGAATTTACTAAGCTCGTCACATAAATAACTATTACAGGAGGTAAGCCTGTGATGGATGTGCAGACCACGATCACCTCGCTCCACGACACAAGCCGTCATGACACCATTGTTAACGTAATGTTCACCCAATTATTTTATTTACTGACAATTACCAAATTACGACATCCTGACATTGCATCAAGTCTGATGTGTTATATTGATCGATAATTTGATTAGTCTCAGCATTATTATTTTTGTGTGCTGTCTCTCTCTGCGAGAGTTATCTCACTGAATTAGTGCCGTTTCGTGCGTTCCCATTTCGTGCGTTACTGAAAATATTCCCGATTCGGGCGTCGTCCCAAGTCTTTACCTGCGGCGAGTGCCGTTTCGTGCGTTGGTCCGCTGGCAATGCAGGATACGGTCATGTACGGAATACCCACCCAATATTTTTAATCAAAAACATTATATTGGGTGTTTTTTTAAATTTCAACTTGTAGTAGGCCTTGAACAGTCGATTGTGAACGCACCATTATATATGGCACCACTCGTGTCAAACGTAAGATTCAAACAGCTGATCCGTGATTCGTAACCAGTAGGTACAGTGCGTTCACAATTGGCACTTCAACGCCTACTATGGGGTGAAAAATATACCTACCCACATACTCGTATTTACTATGTTTCGCTGTCAAATAATGTTATCCAAAATTCTTCAAGTTGGGATTGATTTCGTTCACTTGACTATAGATTTAGCATAGAATAAGTTACACTTAGCCTTGTAAAGGCTTTATGACAAACTTCTACTTATGTTATACCTACCTATCTGAGTGCATTTAAGTCCAAAATAAATGTGTTTTTCACTTTACACATTAGACGTGAAGAGATTTTATAATAACTTTTCCCTCAGCCAGTAGCTGTTCAGGTACAGATATAAATTGGACCCCTTTAGTACATTGTACCATTGCGGAGAAAGCCCTATAAAGGACGACGCACGAACTGGCACTACCCAATTTCTTGGCGCCCGAAACGGCACTAAAACAGGTAGGAACCCAAAAACGCACGAAACGGGAACGCACGAAATGGGAAAAGACGATCTCACTCGCATCATAGCCCCTACAAATTAAACCAGTGAAAATTTTTTTCGCGAGTATTGAGGGGTTTTCAAAAAAATTTTCATGGTCACCTAAGCGAACGCAAATTGGTTTAAAAAAGATTGCTACGAGGCGAGCGTCCAATACCCGTTACCCACTATTCGACAAGCCACAGGTTTAGTTCATTATTTGATGGATATTTCCGTTGTTTTTTTTAAGTACATATATACTCATGTTGGATTTTTTATTGTTTGTTTAAATGCGTACAAACCAAAGAGGTTTTTTTTATTAGGGAGTATGGCTATTGGCGAGACCCCCTTTATAGGTCAACGCATTGCCAGTACTACCTCATTAGGTGATGTGGAAATCTATTGAAGTTAAAAAAAAAAAACCAACATGGATATAGACAGCAATAAAAAAGTATTGGGTACAATCCTGACAATCAGGATTGATCCAATTTGGTCACGAGCCGCCACTGCATCTATCTAAATAAATCCGAATCAGATATTTCTGCTCCTCCAACAGGACTAAAGTGCAAATAAGCAAATACCACAACCGTCCCCCGCGACCTATTTCCAATGTTTTTTGTTTCAGAGCTCCGCCGACACGTAGTGAACGAAAACAAAAATTAACAAATTATTCCCATCCCATCCCAGGGCCGGCTACAGTTTCAAGAGGACCAGGTGTAGGTATCGCACCGACCGGTAGTTTTTTCATAAATTTTTGTTGAAATTATAGCAACGTGTCGAGCAGGAAAGAGTCTTTGTCACCCTCACCCTCGGGTTCGCGTTCCGGTGACCCCGTCGTCAGGCCAAGACGCAAACGCCTACGTCGTTTGTTTATTTCTGCCGCTGCGCCGGTCGAATAAATATATGTCTTAATATACATAAAGTCCATTCAAAAATAAAAAAACCACCAACGTCGCATTTTCCTCGATAATTACTATCGGCAACACTGTTTAGTGTAAAATTTGGTGAGAATTGTAATTTTGAGGTTAAGTGTTTATTAAATGTCTTGTTTTTCTGGGCATGTTTAAGGAAAAATAATAAGAATCAATAAATAAATGAAATGTGCTGCTAATAAAACAATATGAACGGAATTCAAAGCAATTGAATTTTATTTTGAATCAAATAAATGTCAAATCAAATAATTTATAGTTACGGTTGGCTTCAAAAAAAACGGGAACTGCCAGAAAAAGTTCTGTCAGATTTTATTAAATTTTTATAGTTTGAAACGATCTTTTAGAATTTAGGTTAAAAAACTGCACTTATCTGTCAGAAATACTACTGTCAAACAGACACAAATTGACATAAATTGACAAATTAAATTTCAATTCACATTAGGTCAAATTTCATTTTCCGTTTTTTTTTTTTTTGAAGCCTACCTAGGGTTTTTAAAATTTTACGAACCTAAAGCAACAGATGGTGGTTTTTTGATTTTTGAATGGACTTTAGTACATACTCATAGTTGTAAGTTTATTATAACTAAAGACCGGATTTATAAGTTTTATGCTTACAACAAAAATTAAAAGCAGCAACAAAATCAATTCATTTCTTTATGAATCGTATAAAAACAAACTATTTGACACTATGTTTTTTGCGCTTTTTTGCTTTTTCCCTAGTTTTACGCTTATTTTTTATCTTTATGCTTTTTTTCGACTTTTATGCTTATACCGGGTGTATTATGAAAAACCTTTGGTGTGTTATGATGTACTGCTAGCCAACACCCTCCTTTTAGCAGGTAGTTTAGGGATTATTTAAGAGGACGCCACCCCGGTGGTCGAGACAGTTCATCTTATCGTTTTCTGAAAACTAGTCACAAACGTTGTAATTTTTAATTGTAAATAAATAGATTAAGGACGACCTCTAGTATTATTACACATTCGACGACAGGCAGCCCGAAGAAAGTGTAGCGAAGTACCGTAAAATCGGGCTACACAACAAAATTGGTGTCAGGTGTGGGGTTAATGTCGGTTGTTAAGTCGTCATCTCAGTTGTGCTACTGTTGTGCAGTGTGTGTATGTGAAGTTCACTTCGGTTTGAAATCAGCGAGAATTCAGTGTACAGTGGAAGTATCCGTCGAAAGTCACTGATCCGACTTCATCCAGGATCCAGGGGTCAGAATCAAAAATCGACGTTCCGTACGCGAGGAGTGAACAATCTAGGGGCCACGTCGGCGATCAAGTCAAATAATCCAGTCCAGTCCAGCAATCCACCACGACAGCGATAAGTGCAAAATCTTAGTGCCTAATTTTTAGTCATTTAGTCAGTTAACGCAAATTATATGCAAACTCGAGCTCAGAAACGTAAGGTCGAGCTTCGGGCCAATCTTCCATCGAATTCATTATCATTATACGAAACCAGTGACGCAACAGAACAATCAAAAATGCCTTTTAGTATCGAAATAGCGTTAAAGATGATCCCCGAATTCAAGGGAAGTAAAGAGCAGCTACATAAATTCCTGACATGTTGCGACATTGTTTTTGACACTGCTATCACTGATGCGGAACAAACTACATTTTTAAGTGTTGTAAAAACTAAACTTTGCGACCAAGCTTACAATTTAATTAAGTACAAAACAATAAACAATTGGGCGGAATTAAAAACACTACTCAAAGATCATTATAGAGAAAGACGAACAATGGCTCAAATTCAAATGGAACTGCTAACTTATCGTCAGGGCAAGACCGATGTAAGATCATTCGCGACAAAAATCGAAAAAATATTAGGTGAACTAGACGATGTTTGCATTTCCAGTCAAGGTGAAAACGCCAAAGAAACGATTCAAAATTTGAATAGAGCAACAGCTCTTAAGGCATTTGTTGATGGTTTACATCAGCGGTCGGCAAGCCGCGGCCCGCGAGCCTCCACCTTGCGGCCCGCGATTGTTTTGTAAATAAAGGTCTTTTTATTTGGAATTATTTTAATTGCGCGCCAAAATTGAAATCTGTGACATCCGCGAACGTGATGACTCGTCCCCGCCCTCGCCTCGCCGTTTTGGCGGCAATCGAAAGAAACGTCCAGCGCGATGACAATTGCCGCCCGTGTACTGTGTACTGTGCCGGCTGATCGAGTGAAACGAGTTATAGTTACATATATAATTGGATCCACGGCGCCGTACGAAATCAACAACTACCTATTTTGTTTTGAATTTCGGTAAGTGTGAGAGTTCTTTTTTTATTTGACACACTTGAGTTCACAAAATTAAATAGCGTGTATTCAATACAATAATACTTCTATTGTTGCAGCGTTTACTCCCGGTTGTGGGCTTAATAACTTTCAGTGATGGCTTCAAAAAAAAGGAAGTTATTAGAAGAAAATAGAGTATTTAACGATGCATGGACAGATTTATACTTTTTTATTGATTGTAAGGGAAAACCCCTATGTTTAATATGCCAAAAAACTATTGCTGTTCAAAAAGAATATAATCTCAAACGCCATTACGATAGCAAGCATAAAACAAAATTTGCATTTCTTGTGGGTGATTTACGGAAACATAAAATTAACGCATTGAAATCGTCAGTAAAGAACCAACAAAATGTTTTTAAGGTTCAAGTTCAAAGTAACGAGTCGGGTGTACGTGCGAGTTTGAGGGTAGCAGAAATACTTGCGAAGTCTGGCCGACCGTTTACTGACAGCGAACTAGTAAAACAATGTGCTTTAGTTATGGCTGAGGAGGTGTGTCCAGAGCAAAAAAAAAAATTTGATGATATTTGTCTATCTGCCAGAACCTGCACCCGACGTACTGAAGATTTGGACAATAATTTATGCGAGCAACTTCAGGAGGGCGCACTCGAATTCCCGTCTGATTTATTTCTTGTCATAAAGTAATGCAAGAATTCCCGTCAGGTAATTATCAACTGATATAATCCATAACTCGAGTTCCCGTCAAGGGTAAAAGAGCGCTTCAATCCCTTACTTACCTACCCCTCTAGCCGTTGCCAGGTACCATTGTTGTTTACCATTACGTGGACCAAAAAAAAAATGTTTAAAATTTTAAAAAGTTACAAATACCCTGTGATCAACAATTATATATGTACATAGATAAGGGGCGGCTGTGATTTTGACAGTGTCAGATTTTTCGTATCTGTGCTAAGTCAGCTAATAAACGTCAAACAACTGTCACTATTAACCAAATTTTAACGCAAAAATGGTTTTTACTTCAGAGCATAGAAGATTCATCATTGAATCTTACTTTCGTAACAGTGCTTTCAATAACCAAGATTTTTTTCTGACGGGAATTCGAGTCTAGAATTTGTGGTGCATTTTTGCCTTGACGGGAATTCGTGTGCAGGATTAAAGGGCCTATGTCCAAGGCCAGGTATAAAATATTATGCTGACGGGAACTCGTGTGCACCGCTTCAGGAAAAGGCACGAATATTTGAATGGTTCTCTTTAGCCACCGATGAAAGTGATGACTAGGGCCCGGATTTTAGGCAAAATGGACTATTTTTATTTTTTAAGGCACGTGTATGAAACTTGTCTATAAATGATTTCTGGCTTAATTTGAGTAATTAGAGCTATATTTGATTCTGCCTATTCGGCCTAAAATGCCCTTTAAATACCTATTTTACTTTATAACTGCCTGAACATGCCTAAAATGACCAAAAATAAATTTCATTTTCGCGATTTTTTCTCAATATTCGAATTCTGGGAAGTTTACGGTATTAAAAATGTAAAAGTGGTACCTCAATAAAATTTACAATTCTTTATGATTTTGAAATTTAAGGAGATGTAATTATTGAAATGTACAAAGTGCAGTACAATAGAGGAATTACTTTTTCGCTTTTACGGTTGGGACCATGGTGTCAGCGGTAAATACTCCGACAATACCTAAGTACCAGGAACCATTAGACTGGTCTGGCATAAATTTCAGAGTTTATCTGTTTGCCTCTCTTCGAAGGGGTGCAGGTATACACAGTCTAATGGTTTGTGACACTTAGGTATTGTTAGAAACTTTAACGTTTATACAATGGTCCCTACTATAAAAACGAAGTTTCTCAAAATATAAGTCCACTTTGGTGGATAACAGACAATGTTTTAAAATAGAAAATTCAGAGCAATATATTGTATGCCATGTAAATACGAGTATATAACTAACAAACTTGTAGGTAGATATATTAATTAAATTACTCGTAATAAAGAATAATTGGTAATTGTTCACTTTAACTACTTCGCGTTTTTTCTGTCTAGACAGCCTCAGGACGTCCTCCTACATCGTTTCCCACCAGTCAAACCTTGTACAAATGAAAATTTTCCTTACACTTTAGTTATACTAAGACTTGGCGCGACCTTGACACGACCTTGACACACAACAAGAGAGAAAAAAAAGGCATTTGCACAAGGTTTGAATGGTAGGACACGATCTAGGAGGACGCCCTGAGGCTCTCTAGCCAGAAAAAAGGCGAAAATTCCCCAGAAGTAGTTAAAGTAAACAATTACCCAATAATTAGTAAATATCTTGTTGGGTGTACTTAAAACTTTAAAAACCCATTTTTAAATTTAATTAACCACAATTTTAAGGACCTATTGTGGCTTATTTTCAGTTCTTAAGGGACTATTTGCAGTAATTTAAGGGACTATTTTAGGCACCTATTTCCGACTTTTTAATTGCCTAAAATCCGAGCCCTAGTGATGACGTTTCAGATACTGCGCAGCTACTAATATTTGTGCGCGGAATTGATGAGAACTTTAATGTTTTTGAGGAGCTTTTACAGTTATGCAGTTTGAAAGGAACGACTACAGGGGAAGATTTATTTCGCCACTTAGAACAAGCGTTAGTGTCAATGCAATTACCATGGGAAAAATTGGTAAGCGTTACAACTGATGGAGGCAGAAACATGAGTGGACAAAACAAGGGCCTGGTGGGTAGAATTAAAACTAAACTGGCAGAGATAGGTTGCGATATGCCGTTATTTTTCCATTGTATTGTCCACCAAGAAGCGTTATGCTGCAAAGTTCTTGCATGGAAAGAAGTAATGGACATCGTAATATCGACAGTAAACTACATCAGAAAAAATGGGCTGACACATCGCCAATTTCAACAGTTTCTGTCGGATATGGAAGCAGATCACCGAGATGTCCTGTATTATTCTGAAGTGAGATGGTTAAGTAGAGGTGCAGTACTGAAAAGATTTTTTGATCTCAGAAAAGAAATCAACACTTTTTTGATCGAAAAAGGTAAATCTGTTCCAGAACTTACAGATCCTCAATGGTTAATAGACCTTGGATTTTTGACAGATTTAACTCATGAGTTAAATATGCTGAACATGAAGCTCCAAGGAAAAAACAAATTAGTCTCTGATATGCACACAGATGTAAAGTCATTCCAAATGAAAAACAAGCTCTTTATAAAACATATTGACGAAAAAAAACTGGACCATTTTCCGAATTGTAAAAAAGCTGTCGAAGAAGTTGGAATGAATTTTCATTGGAAAAATGATAAAATGAAATGCATTTTAATGCAGCTACAAAATCAGTTCAACGACAGATTTTGTGACTTCGAGAAGGTTTCTGGCAAACTGAAGATTTTTGCAAACCCTTTTTCATGTGATATTGACGACGTACCGAGTAATTTACAAATGAATGTGATTGATCTTCAATCTAATGACACTCTCAAAAACTCCTTCTATGAAATCAATGATCTTGTTAAATTTTATGGCAGTTTGCTATCTAATTTTGACGAATTGAAAAGGTTTGCTCAGCAATTAATTACAATTTTTGGCAGCACTTACTTATGCGAACAAACATTTTCAATCCTCAATTACAGAAAGAATAAATATTGTTCTCGTCTCACAAATGAGCATTTGAGTGCCATTTTACGAATTTCTACGACAGGTATGAAAGCAAACATTCCACAAATAGCCAGTCAAATACAGCCTCAAAAATCGCATTAAATTTTGATTTGACTCGCATATATAGCATATTTATTTCGAAGTTTTCACTTAATTTGTCTGTTTTTTTCTCATTTTCTTATTGTCATTGTTTCTACTTATTAATACAATTTATATAAAATGATGATGAATAAAGTAAAAGTAAATATTTGTGTTTTTGCCTTTTTAATATCATCGATATAGGTACATACCTATTAACAAAAGTATGAACAAGTGCGGCCCGCCTTTATTCCTTTTTGTCACTATGTGGCCCTTGCCTGCTAAAAGGTTGCCGACCGCTGGTTTACATGATTCGATTAAACTTATAATTAAAGCGTCTCGTTTCGATGACTTGCCTACAGCAATCGAGCCGGCTTGCGACGAAGAAAGGAATGTTGCCATTAACAGTAGAAGTCGGGAAAATAATTCAAATCAAAATTGTAAAAAATGCGGTCGATCAAACCATATCACCAGCCAGTGTCGTTACAATAACTACAGCAATGCACCGAATCAAACCTCACAAAACCAAAATTGCGGTAATCATCATAATTATAATGCAAATAATCACAACTTCTCAAATCAAAACCGTGGTCAAAATAATTGGTCGAAAGCTAGTAATCAAACACAAACCAATTCCGGTACAGAATTATTTTGTAGATACTGTAAACGCGTAGGACATGAGATTGAATTCTGTAGGAAAAGAATATATAACAACAGTCGAAAAAACATTAACAATGATGTCCAAAATTCGCAAGAGACGTCGGGAAACGAGAACGGATCGAGTTCAGGCAGTCAAATCTCGGTCCGCGAACTCAGGACTGCTTCCCAATAAATTCATTTGAAAAGCAAGTATTTGTTTTGACAAATAAAAACTCATGTTTTGTCAAACTTCCGCTCAACATTCCAAACTCTAAAATTGCAACACTACTACTTGATACGGGATCGGATATCTCACTTTTAAAAATTAATTCCGCCGATGATGACGCACAAGTGTCCATTGAAAAAAAAATTAAAATCAAAGGTATTGGCACAGAAATCGTAACATCTTTAGGCGTATGTTTTGGGAATTTCCAGCTTTCTAATAAGGTGTCAATTGGCCATGCAATTCACATTGTCGATTCAAACTTTCCCATCCCCGGAGATGGCATTTTAGGTAAAGATTTTTTGGAAAAACATAAAGGCGTCATAAATTTTGCAATACCGGCTCTACAAATAACGATACAGGACGAAACCTTTTCATTCCCCATGAACCAGATGTTCCAAGAAACACCCGTCGTAAACCAATCTCTCTTAGCGGAAACCGTCCCTCAAATAACGATTCCGCCTAGAACGGAATTTACAACGAAATTAGGGGTAAATTTTTCTGGACCCAAACTTTGTTTACAAAAACGAGTGGTCGACGGTTTATACAGTGAGAGGCAAAAGTATGGAATAAATTCATTAAAAATTAAACAAATTTTTTTTTTCAAAAATCTTTGGACAGATCAATTTTAGTTTATAAAAATACATATCTTAGTGCAGAATAAAATTCCAAACAGTCATTTGTTTTCGAGTTATGACGTCATCGATAGTTTTTTTAAATGGAAACCCCCAATTTTTTTTCTTGATTATGATTGCCCTTTTAATTGTCTAAATGCCAGTATGAAAATTTTGTCCCCTTACATAAGGAAATTTTTGAGAAAAAAAAATAAATTTGGAAAAATTAAATTTTATAACGAACAAAAACAAGTCAAAAACTGTGTTAGTAAGTATTTAAAATTATGGAATTAAATGTTCGAATTACCATCCCCCAGCTGGTTGACAATAAGCAAGTTTATGAAGAAATTCCCCCTGTTTTGTCTAGTTTTATCCTCGCACCCAATCAAAATTAAAATTTCTATACGTTGTGTTTCTGTTAAATGAGTCATTTTCGAAAACGTTTTGCAAAACAAATAACACATACGAATGAAATTGACAGTAACATTTGACTGTTTGATTTACCTACTTGATTTTTTGACTTGTTTTTGTTCGTTATAAAATTAATTTTTTCCAACTGTATTATTTTTTTTCTCAAAAATTTCCTTATCTAAGATAACAAAATTTTTATACTGTCATTTATACAATTAAAAGGGCTATCAGAATCAAGAAAAAAAATAGGGGGTTTCCATTTAAAAAAAACTATCGATAACGTCATAACTCGAAAACAAATGACTGCTTGGAATCTTCTTTGATACTAAAACATGTATTTTTACAAACTAAAATTGACCTGTGCAAAGATTTTTTTGAAAAAAATTTTGTTTAATTTTTAAGGAATTTATTCCATACTTTTGCCGCTCACTGTATATTCCAAATGCCATTGTAAAAGGCGAAAGCGGATATTGTCGAGTGAGAGTAATAAATTCTTTAGAAATACCCTCAGAAATAAAAATAACTGATTTCGAGTTCGAAGATCTAGACAATTACCACGCAATAAATTTCATAGAGAGTTCTCATTCCAAGCGGTTACAATTATTAGAATCCCAAATACTTCAGAGTCATTTAAATAAAGAAGAATATGACTCAATTTTAAAAATTTGCCGAGAATTTAATGACATCTTCTATCTCGAAGACGATCAATTAACGCACACTAATGCCACAAAACATTCAATATCCTTGCTAACACAAAAGCCTGTATTCGTCAAACCTTATAGAATTCCTGAATTTCAAAAACCCATAGTCCGACAACAAATCGATCAAATGTTAAAAGATGACATTATAGAAAATAGTGTTTCTCCTTACAACGCACCAATATTAATTGTCCCTAAAAAACCCGACAATATGGGAAATAAAAGATGGCGTTTAGTTGTTGATTTTAGAAAATTAAACGACATAACTGAATCGGATGCTTATCCCCTGCCAAACATTACCGAAATCTTGGAACAATTAGGTCATTCTAAATATTTTAGTGTTATCGATCTCGCGACAGGATTTCACCAAATTCTTTTGAGCGAGGATAGCAAACCATTTACTGCATTCACATTTGAAGGACGCTATCAATATAAAAGACTTCCTATGGGATTAAAAAATTCTCCCGCCACATTTCAAAGACTAATGAATCATGTTCTTACGGGTCTCCAAGGAATAAAATGCCTTGTCTATTTAGACGACATAGTTATTTATGGTAGTTCCCTGAGAGATCACAATAATAAACTGATTGACGTGTTTAACCGGCTTAGACAGCATAATTTAAAATTACAACCGAGTAAATGTTCATTCTTAAGGAAAGAAATTACATACCTAGGCCATGTTATTTCGGAAGACGGGATTAAACCAGACCCCGACAAGATACAAGCGGTCAGGGATTATCCAACTCCAAAAAACAAAGACAACGTCAGATCTTTCCTAGGTTTAGCATCATATTATAGAAAATGTATTCCAAATTTTTCACAAATAGCATATCCGATGAACAACCCTCTAAAAAATAATATTGAGTTCAATTGGACATCTCTGTGTGACGAATCATTTGATAAATTAAAAGCCAAATTAATAAATCCTCCTATTTTGCAGTATCCCCATTTTAATCAAGAATTTATTCTAACAGCCGATGCAAGTCAACATGCAGTCGGTGCGGTCTTATCCCAGGGCATAATCGGTAAAGATTTACCTATCGGGTACGCATCGAGAACGTTGAGCAAAGCTGAAAAAAATTATTCAACCATCGAAAGGGAATTAGCCGCTATAGTCTACGGTGTTCAATATTTTAGGCCTTATCTATACGGAAAAAAATTTAAAATCGTGACTGATCACAAACCTTTGATTTCAAATCCGTCGTCTCGTCTTATGAAATTTAGACTAAAATTAGAAGAGTACGAATTTGACATAATTCATAAGCCCGGTAAATTAGATACAAACGCCGATGCCCTCAGCAGAATTTACAAACTTAACGGTGAAAATAGTGAATCGTACGAACAATATTTAAAACACATCAAATCTAAAGTCATTATAAACTCGAACGTGCTCGAATCGGACGAAGCCATGGAGGACAGTTCCGATGATGTCAATCTTGTTTATTTTACGGACAAACATTTCGAATCAGAAGTAGAGTATCATAATAGTCGTCCCGAACTGAAAACACAAAATGTCAACATCTCAGACATCGCTTTTTTAAAATCTGACAATCGCTATTTTCTATATCTAATTACCAAAGAAACACATGCCCATAAATCATCATATGCAGACATTTTCCAAGGCTTGATCAATTTAAAGGAGTTTTCTTTCAAACATAGTATTGAAAAAATTGGTATATCGACTTCGAATTTGAAACTACATAAAATTAAATTTGAATCCATAAGAACCATGATTCGCTACATCTTCAAAGATACTAATATTCAAATAATAATTTTTCATAATAATACTAAAAAGGATCTAACTCGAAATGAAATTCAAGACATTTTAAAAGATTACCACGTAAATCCTCTTGGTGGTCATCAAGGTGTAAATCGGACTTTTAATCGCATAAAAAAACATTACAGGTGGCACAAAATGTACAAAGACATTAAGCATTTCATAAATTCATGTCAAACGTGTCAACAAAACAAAATTAGTCGGAAAACGAAAGCTCCAATGACCATAACTAGCACGTCATCCAAACCTTTTGAGAAAATATTTTTAGATGTTGTAGGTCCCCTTAATCCAACCGAAAATAATAATAAATTCATACTGACTTTCATCGACGATCTCACAAAATTTTTCATAGCCATTCCCATTCCAAACCAAGAAGCCAATACTATAGCCAAGAATTTCACTACTGAAATTAATTGTAAAATTTGGTATGCCACAAACCGTACTAACTGACCAAGGCACAAATTTCGAAAGCGCGATTTTCAGGGAAACGTGTAAACTTCTAAAAATTAAAAAAATTCACGGAACAAGTTTCCATCCCCAAACAAATGGCAGCCTCGAGAGAACACACCGAACATTAGCCGAATACCGAAGATCATTTATTAATCGGGATCGTGATAATTGGGACGAGTTCCTACCATTCGCAGCATTCACATACAGCGTGGTCCAACACTTACCATTTTTGCGATTACACGTTTAATAATTGTCCAAAAATTCTGAAACTCGGTAAGCACAATCTACAATTAATATTCTATGATTGAGCATGATCAATTTTTTTCAATTAAATTTTTGTGATGGAGCTAACTTTATAGCGATTTAATATCAAATTGGTCCAAATATTGAAAGCTTTTTTTTGCTCTACTAGTTACAGAACTCCTCACCTTTTTGATTTATCCACTTCCGACTTTGAATTATAATTAGGTAATAGTGAAAATTGCGATCAAATATCAAGTTAAAGAAAGCTGGAATCCAAGACCGTTTATGGTAGAGCTGAATAGGACAGCTCGTAATGTGATGGCCCCCCAATAAATCTTTTTGACGCAGGGCTGTCGGCTCCCCCGAAACCATTTTTCAGGTCAGTACTGGTGAAATTCCAGTTTATTAGAGAAACGATTCACAGCAAGTAAAGGATTTTTCTTTAAATGAAAAATAGATATTTTAGAAAACTGAATATTGAATAATTTCAACTTCATTACGTAATTTATTTGGAAATTTCTTCAGAATGTTTGCCGAAATTGCTAGGCGTAAAATAGTCGAGTTCGGCCCTGACAGGCTAAGTACCTGCAGTTTGGAGATGGGGTATTGTAAATCTTACTTCTGGTTTGGTTTGTGATTAGGCACTTAGTGTAACTGCGTCATAAATTCCTGTCAGTTGTGCGGCACCTTCTTTAATTTAAATCGGCAATGTGATGCGTTTTAATTTTTTTTATTTTCAGATTTCTGTTTTCTGTATTAGTTTGAACCTATTTAGATTAAAAAATGTTTTTTGAATTTTGATTAATTTCACTTTATCGCCTCTTGACGCGAAACCCAATTGATAATAAATAAAATAATGGGATAGGCTTATAGCTCCATAATGTGTGTCTCTTCTTAGCCAAGCGTAAAATTTGTTCGATAATTAGAAACCGCGCAATCGCAAAAATGGTAAGTGTTGGACCACTCTGTATAACACAACACCTCATACATCTACAAAAATTACACCTTTCGAGCTATTATTTGGACATAAAGCTTCAATTCCTACATCATTAAAGGAAAATCCTGAAATCCATTACAATTATGATGATTATTATGCAGAATTAAAAGCAAGATTGCAACATTCACATCAAATTGCGCGAGAAACTATAATCAGGGAGAAAGAAAAATCAAAAAACAGATATGATTCCAACGTAAATCAACAAAATTTCTCACCTGGCGATAAGGTTTGGTTAACCAATGATGCAAAGGCACCAGGAAAATCAAAAAAATTAGAACCACGTTTTAAAAGTCCTTTCACAGTACTTTCAAAAGATTCAGATGTTAACTACACCATATTAGTCAACAAAAAGCCTACTACAGTCCACGTAAACCGTCTAAAGAAATGTTCCTAGAAAAAAAAAAAAACAAAAAACAAAAAAAAAAACTTTTACCCATGTAATTTTGTTATTACCTTGCTTTACCATAATCTTGTAAAAAAAAAAAAAAAGTCTATATTAACACTGTTTATAGAATAGAATAAGTAGGTACCGATGAATGGTTGTTATTCCAATTAGGTAGATATTTAAGTCATATTATTTCATTAATTATTGATACGTGTAATCGTACTTACTTATAGTTATTGATATAATTATGTATGTTAATTTTATATTCGATATTATTATATATGTATTTAGATTAAAATTTGTATCATTGCACAAATTTTTCAAATGTGAGGGGAGGTGTTATGATGTACTGCTAGCCAACACCCTCCTTTTAGCAGGTAGTTTAGGGATTATTTAAGAGGACGCCACCCCGGTGGTCGAGACAGTTCATCTTATCGTTTTCTGAAAACTAGTCACAAACGTTGTAATTTTTAATTGTAAATAAATAGATTAAGGACGACCTCTAGTATTATTAGAATTTATTACACATTCGACGACAGGCAGCCCGAAGAAAGTGTAGCGAAGTACGGTAAAATCGGGCTACACAACAGGTGCTATAACTTCCTTATTTTTTATCCGATTTTAATAAATGATATGTCAAACAAAATCGTTTTAAATGGGCTACAATTTGAATTGATCCAATATTTGTTCTTGAGTTCTGTTTTTGACAAATGATAGTCAACTTTTTTTTTTCAAATGGCACTATTAACTTTTTTTTGTTCAGTTTTATAGAAATTTTTATTTTAAATTGAAAATGTAAACAACCATGCTCATGCATAGAAACAAAAAGAAGAAATTAAAAAATGATGTATTTTTTTTAAATCAAGCAGTCACATTAAACAGTAATAAAAGTGCGTTCTAATTTTGCAAAGTGACTAAGACAGCCGTGGACATTCAAGAGAATGTCTATTTGACTCCGGCCGATAACAGAGATGATTTAATAAAAAGAATCGTAGCAGTATGTGAACAAATACTACCAGAATTTTTATTAAACGCCGCAATGGGCGTCAGTGGAAGGTGTTGAATATGTATAGAGAATGGAGGTAATTTCAAACATTTGCTATAGTAAAGTTATGGTTACTTGATTTTTGGAAATTCTATTTTTTTTTATTAAAAACAAATTTTTGATTTTTTATTTTAATGTTTGTGTATTCAGAAGATAAACATCTATCAGAATAAAGATAAAAAAGTATACAGTGCAACTTAAAAAAACAAAGTTAGCTGCGGTCTGTATAAAATTTTAATGTTAAAAAAAAATCATAGCATGTCGGGCGAGATGTCGGGCCATAGTGTTTCTAAAACGATTTTGCTTGACGCATCTTTTGTTGAAATCGGATAAAAAAAATACGGAAGTTATAGCACCAAAGGTTTTTCATAATACACCCGGTATAAAACTTAATTTTAATTTTTCAATTTTTCATAGATTTTAATTTCTAGGGCTTGTGTACCTAATTTATTTATGATATGCCGGCACAGCTACAATGCATGGGAACAGTTGAATAAAACCAATGCTGTAACAATTTCACAATTTATTACTGAAGAATTGGCAAGGCTTTTCCTACCAAATGTAGTACCAAAAAATAAGATTTTGTTAATGCTTTCAGATGCAGCGCCATACATGGTTAAAGCGGCATCTAATATTAAAATTTTTTTATGAGAAATTAATCCATTGTACCTGCTTGGCGCATGGCATTAATCGGATCGCTGAAACAATTCGCTTACAATTTCCGTTAGTTAACGAGTTGGTAAAAAGTGGTAAGAAAATTTTCGTGAAAGCACCTTTACGAGTACAGCACTTCAAAACGGCATTACCTAATGTTTCGCTGCCTCCGGAACCAGTACTCACAAGATGGCAGTCTTGTTTTTCTGGGCATGTTTTAGTAAAAATAATAAGAATCAATAAATAAATAAAACGTGCTGCTAATAAAACAATATGAACGAAATTCAAAGCAATTGAATTTTAGTTTGAATCAAATATAATACATTCATTTTTGTTTTAGACCAGAGTAGGCTATTTTAATTTTTTTAAATGTTGGTATCGGGGCTATGTCAAAATAACAAAATCAAAATTGTTCGAACTGCCAGTGTCAAATTTGACATTATTATTAAGTATTAAGGTAAATTAGTTTTAAATTTGTACAATATTTACATTTATCACTAAATACACACATTATTGAGTCCTCGAAACTATGTAGTTAATTGGAAAATGATAATGCTTGGCTACATGGTCATGAATTTTGACAAGAAAGTGTAACCTCAAATATTATACATGATGTATACTGTCATTCAGCCACAGTCTTACCATACAACTCGCCAAATTTCCATAGCCTACTCTGGTCTAAAACAAAAGTGAATGCACTGTACATGTCATAATTTATAGTTACCAACATAGTATGAAAAAATATCTACCTAGGGTTTTTTAAATTTTACCAACCTAAAGCAACAGGTGGTGGTTTTTTTGATTTTTGAATGGGCTTTATATGCCGTTCACGATTATTTTAAACACGCAGGAGGCCGCGATATTTTTTTGTTAGATTGGCGTCAGGTCCTGTCATATGACGTTTCGTTTTTAAATATTCGCATTGTTGTCAATTCCGTCATTAATTTAATTAATAAGAATTTACCCAGAACTGCCCTACAAATATGTATGTATGTCATTTCAATTACAATTTTACGATTATTGTTCCTAATGCGTTCATTTTTTAAAAAAGTAAATATTTGTGTTTTTGCCTTTTTAATATCATCGATATAGGTACATACCTATTAACAAAAGTATGAACAAGTGCGGCCCGCCTTTATTCCTTTTTGTCACTATGTGGCCCTTGCCTGCTAAAAGGTTGCCGACCGCTGGTTTACATGATTCGATTAAACTTATAATTAAAGCGTCTCGTTTCGATGACTTGCCTACAGCAATCGAGCCGGCTTGCGACGAAGAAAGGAATGTTGCCATTAACAGTAGAAGTCGGGAAAATAATTCAAATCAAAATTGTAAAAAATGCGGTCGATCAAACCATATCACCAGCCAGTGTCGTTACAATAACTACAGCAATGCACCGAATCAAACCTCACAAAACCAAAATTGCGGTAATCATCATAATTATAATGCAAATAATCACAACTTCTCAAATCAAAACCGTGGTCAAAATAATTGGTCGAAAGCTAGTAATCAAACACAAACCAATTCCGGTACAGAATTATTTTGTAGATACTGTAAACGCGTAGGACATGAGATTGAATTCTGTAGGAAAAGAATATATAACAACAGTCGAAAAAACATTAACAATGATGTCCAAAATTCGCAAGAGACGTCGGGAAACGAGAACGGATCGAGTTCAGGCAGTCAAATCTCGGTCCGCGAACTCAGGACTGCTTCCCAATAAATTCATTTGAAAAGCAAGTATTTGTTTTGACAAATAAAAACTCATGTTTTGTCAAACTTCCGCTCAACATT
Organism: Tenebrio molitor; assembly: GCF_963966145.1. NCBI lineage: Eukaryota > Metazoa > Arthropoda > Insecta > Coleoptera > Tenebrionidae > Tenebrio > Tenebrio molitor. Next base: position 20,755,004 of record NC_091051.1, on the reverse strand, counting down.
CCAAACTCTAAAATTGCAACACTACTACTTGATACGGGATCGGATATCTCACTTTTAAAAATTAATTCCGCCGATGATGACGCACAAGTGTCCATTGAAAAAAAAATTAAAATCAAAGGTATTGGCACAGAAATCGTAACATCTTTAGGCGTATGTTTTGGGAATTTCCAGCTTTCTAATAAGGTGTCAATTGGCCATGCAATTCACATTGTCGATTCAAACTTTCCCATCCCCGGAGATGGCATTTTAGGTAAAGATTTTTTGGAAAAACATAAAGGCGTCATAAATTTTGCAATACCGGCTCTACAAATAACGATACAGGACGAAACCTTTTCATTCCCCATGAACCAGATGTTCCAAGAAACACCCGTCGTAAACCAATCTCTCTTAGCGGAAACCGTCCCTCAAATAACGATTCCGCCTAGAACGGAATTTACAACGAAATTAGGGGTAAATTTTTCTGGACCCAAACTTTGTTTACAAAAACGAGTGGTCGACGGTTTATACAGTGAGAGGCAAAAGTATGGAATAAATTCATTAAAAATTAAACAAATTTTTTTTTTCAAAAATCTTTGGACAGATCAATTTTAGTTTATAAAAATACATATCTTAGTGCAGAATAAAATTCCAAACAGTCATTTGTTTTCGAGTTATGACGTCATCGATAGTTTTTTTAAATGGAAACCCCCAATTTTTTTTCTTGATTATGATTGCCCTTTTAATTGTCTAAATGCCAGTATGAAAATTTTGTCCCCTTACATAAGGAAATTTTTGAGAAAAAAAAATAAATTTGGAAAAATTAAATTTTATAACGAACAAAAACAAGTCAAAAACTGTGTTAGTAAGTATTTAAAATTATGGAATTAAATGTTCGAATTACCATCCCCCAGCTGGTTGACAATAAGCAAGTTTATGAAGAAATTCCCCCTGTTTTGTCTAGTTTTATCCTCGCACCCAATCAAAATTAAAATTTCTATACGTTGTGTTTCTGTTAAATGAGTCATTTTCGAAAACGTTTTGCAAAACAAATAACACATACGAATGAAATTGACAGTAACATTTGACTGTTTGATTTACCTACTTGATTTTTTGACTTGTTTTTGTTCGTTATAAAATTAATTTTTTCCAACTGTATTATTTTTTTTCTCAAAAATTTCCTTATCTAAGATAACAAAATTTTTATACTGTCATTTATACAATTAAAAGGGCTATCAGAATCAAGAAAAAAAATAGGGGGTTTCCATTTAAAAAAAACTATCGATAACGTCATAACTCGAAAACAAATGACTGCTTGGAATCTTCTTTGATACTAAAACATGTATTTTTACAAACTAAAATTGACCTGTGCAAAGATTTTTTTGAAAAAAATTTTGTTTAATTTTTAAGGAATTTATTCCATACTTTTGCCGCTCACTGTATATTCCAAATGCCATTGTAAAAGGCGAAAGCGGATATTGTCGAGTGAGAGTAATAAATTCTTTAGAAATACCCTCAGAAATAAAAATAACTGATTTCGAGTTCGAAGATCTAGACAATTACCACGCAATAAATTTCATAGAGAGTTCTCATTCCAAGCGGTTACAATTATTAGAATCCCAAATACTTCAGAGTCATTTAAATAAAGAAGAATATGACTCAATTTTAAAAATTTGCCGAGAATTTAATGACATCTTCTATCTCGAAGACGATCAATTAACGCACACTAATGCCACAAAACATTCAATATCCTTGCTAACACAAAAGCCTGTATTCGTCAAACCTTATAGAATTCCTGAATTTCAAAAACCCATAGTCCGACAACAAATCGATCAAATGTTAAAAGATGACATTATAGAAAATAGTGTTTCTCCTTACAACGCACCAATATTAATTGTCCCTAAAAAACCCGACAATATGGGAAATAAAAGATGGCGTTTAGTTGTTGATTTTAGAAAATTAAACGACATAACTGAATCGGATGCTTATCCCCTGCCAAACATTACCGAAATCTTGGAACAATTAGGTCATTCTAAATATTTTAGTGTTATCGATCTCGCGACAGGATTTCACCAAATTCTTTTGAGCGAGGATAGCAAACCATTTACTGCATTCACATTTGAAGGACGCTATCAATATAAAAGACTTCCTATGGGATTAAAAAATTCTCCCGCCACATTTCAAAGACTAATGAATCATGTTCTTACGGGTCTCCAAGGAATAAAATGCCTTGTCTATTTAGACGACATAGTTATTTATGGTAGTTCCCTGAGAGATCACAATAATAAACTGATTGACGTGTTTAACCGGCTTAGACAGCATAATTTAAAATTACAACCGAGTAAATGTTCATTCTTAAGGAAAGAAATTACATACCTAGGCCATGTTATTTCGGAAGACGGGATTAAACCAGACCCCGACAAGATACAAGCGGTCAGGGATTATCCAACTCCAAAAAACAAAGACAACGTCAGATCTTTCCTAGGTTTAGCATCATATTATAGAAAATGTATTCCAAATTTTTCACAAATAGCATATCCGATGAACAACCCTCTAAAAAATAATATTGAGTTCAATTGGACATCTCTGTGTGACGAATCATTTGATAAATTAAAAGCCAAATTAATAAATCCTCCTATTTTGCAGTATCCCCATTTTAATCAAGAATTTATTCTAACAGCCGATGCAAGTCAACATGCAGTCGGTGCGGTCTTATCCCAGGGCATAATCGGTAAAGATTTACCTATCGGGTACGCATCGAGAACGTTGAGCAAAGCTGAAAAAAATTATTCAACCATCGAAAGGGAATTAGCCGCTATAGTCTACGGTGTTCAATATTTTAGGCCTTATCTATACGGAAAAAAATTTAAAATCGTGACTGATCACAAACCTTTGATTTCAAATCCGTCGTCTCGTCTTATGAAATTTAGACTAAAATTAGAAGAGTACGAATTTGACATAATTCATAAGCCCGGTAAATTAGATACAAACGCCGATGCCCTCAGCAGAATTTACAAACTTAACGGTGAAAATAGTGAATCGTACGAACAATATTTAAAACACATCAAATCTAAAGTCATTATAAACTCGAACGTGCTCGAATCGGACGAAGCCATGGAGGACAGTTCCGATGATGTCAATCTTGTTTATTTTACGGACAAACATTTCGAATCAGAAGTAGAGTATCATAATAGTCGTCCCGAACTGAAAACACAAAATGTCAACATCTCAGACATCGCTTTTTTAAAATCTGACAATCGCTATTTTCTATATCTAATTACCAAAGAAACACATGCCCATAAATCATCATATGCAGACATTTTCCAAGGCTTGATCAATTTAAAGGAGTTTTCTTTCAAACATAGTATTGAAAAAATTGGTATATCGACTTCGAATTTGAAACTACATAAAATTAAATTTGAATCCATAAGAACCATGATTCGCTACATCTTCAAAGATACTAATATTCAAATAATAATTTTTCATAATAATACTAAAAAGGATCTAACTCGAAATGAAATTCAAGACATTTTAAAAGATTACCACGTAAATCCTCTTGGTGGTCATCAAGGTGTAAATCGGACTTTTAATCGCATAAAAAAACATTACAGGTGGCACAAAATGTACAAAGACATTAAGCATTTCATAAATTCATGTCAAACGTGTCAACAAAACAAAATTAGTCGGAAAACGAAAGCTCCAATGACCATAACTAGCACGTCATCCAAACCTTTTGAGAAAATATTTTTAGATGTTGTAGGTCCCCTTAATCCAACCGAAAATAATAATAAATTCATACTGACTTTCATCGACGATCTCACAAAATTTTTCATAGCCATTCCCATTCCAAACCAAGAAGCCAATACTATAGCCAAGAATTTCACTACTGAAATTAATTGTAAAATTTGGTATGCCACAAACCGTACTAACTGACCAAGGCACAAATTTCGAAAGCGCGATTTTCAGGGAAACGTGTAAACTTCTAAAAATTAAAAAAATTCACGGAACAAGTTTCCATCCCCAAACAAATGGCAGCCTCGAGAGAACACACCGAACATTAGCCGAATACCGAAGATCATTTATTAATCGGGATCGTGATAATTGGGACGAGTTCCTACCATTCGCAGCATTCACATACAGCGTGGTCCAACACTTACCATTTTTGCGATTACACGTTTAATAATTGTCCAAAAATTCTGAAACTCGGTAAGCACAATCTACAATTAATATTCTATGATTGAGCATGATCAATTTTTTTCAATTAAATTTTTGTGATGGAGCTAACTTTATAGCGATTTAATATCAAATTGGTCCAAATATTGAAAGCTTTTTTTTGCTCTACTAGTTACAGAACTCCTCACCTTTTTGATTTATCCACTTCCGACTTTGAATTATAATTAGGTAATAGTGAAAATTGCGATCAAATATCAAGTTAAAGAAAGCTGGAATCCAAGACCGTTTATGGTAGAGCTGAATAGGACAGCTCGTAATGTGATGGCCCCCCAATAAATCTTTTTGACGCAGGGCTGTCGGCTCCCCCGAAACCATTTTTCAGGTCAGTACTGGTGAAATTCCAGTTTATTAGAGAAACGATTCACAGCAAGTAAAGGATTTTTCTTTAAATGAAAAATAGATATTTTAGAAAACTGAATATTGAATAATTTCAACTTCATTACGTAATTTATTTGGAAATTTCTTCAGAATGTTTGCCGAAATTGCTAGGCGTAAAATAGTCGAGTTCGGCCCTGACAGGCTAAGTACCTGCAGTTTGGAGATGGGGTATTGTAAATCTTACTTCTGGTTTGGTTTGTGATTAGGCACTTAGTGTAACTGCGTCATAAATTCCTGTCAGTTGTGCGGCACCTTCTTTAATTTAAATCGGCAATGTGATGCGTTTTAATTTTTTTTATTTTCAGATTTCTGTTTTCTGTATTAGTTTGAACCTATTTAGATTAAAAAATGTTTTTTGAATTTTGATTAATTTCACTTTATCGCCTCTTGACGCGAAACCCAATTGATAATAAATAAAATAATGGGATAGGCTTATAGCTCCATAATGTGTGTCTCTTCTTAGCCAAGCGTAAAATTTGTTCGATAATTAGAAACCGCGCAATCGCAAAAATGGTAAGTGTTGGACCACTCTGTATAACACAACACCTCATACATCTACAAAAATTACACCTTTCGAGCTATTATTTGGACATAAAGCTTCAATTCCTACATCATTAAAGGAAAATCCTGAAATCCATTACAATTATGATGATTATTATGCAGAATTAAAAGCAAGATTGCAACATTCACATCAAATTGCGCGAGAAACTATAATCAGGGAGAAAGAAAAATCAAAAAACAGATATGATTCCAACGTAAATCAACAAAATTTCTCACCTGGCGATAAGGTTTGGTTAACCAATGATGCAAAGGCACCAGGAAAATCAAAAAAATTAGAACCACGTTTTAAAAGTCCTTTCACAGTACTTTCAAAAGATTCAGATGTTAACTACACCATATTAGTCAACAAAAAGCCTACTACAGTCCACGTAAACCGTCTAAAGAAATGTTCCTAGAAAAAAAAAAAAACAAAAAACAAAAAAAAAAACTTTTACCCATGTAATTTTGTTATTACCTTGCTTTACCATAATCTTGTAAAAAAAAAAAAAAAGTCTATATTAACACTGTTTATAGAATAGAATAAGTAGGTACCGATGAATGGTTGTTATTCCAATTAGGTAGATATTTAAGTCATATTATTTCATTAATTATTGATACGTGTAATCGTACTTACTTATAGTTATTGATATAATTATGTATGTTAATTTTATATTCGATATTATTATATATGTATTTAGATTAAAATTTGTATCATTGCACAAATTTTTCAAATGTGAGGGGAGGTGTTATGATGTACTGCTAGCCAACACCCTCCTTTTAGCAGGTAGTTTAGGGATTATTTAAGAGGACGCCACCCCGGTGGTCGAGACAGTTCATCTTATCGTTTTCTGAAAACTAGTCACAAACGTTGTAATTTTTAATTGTAAATAAATAGATTAAGGACGACCTCTAGTATTATTAGAATTTATTACACATTCGACGACAGGCAGCCCGAAGAAAGTGTAGCGAAGTACGGTAAAATCGGGCTACACAACAGGTGCTATAACTTCCTTATTTTTTATCCGATTTTAATAAATGATATGTCAAACAAAATCGTTTTAAATGGGCTACAATTTGAATTGATCCAATATTTGTTCTTGAGTTCTGTTTTTGACAAATGATAGTCAACTTTTTTTTTTCAAATGGCACTATTAACTTTTTTTTGTTCAGTTTTATAGAAATTTTTATTTTAAATTGAAAATGTAAACAACCATGCTCATGCATAGAAACAAAAAGAAGAAATTAAAAAATGATGTATTTTTTTTAAATCAAGCAGTCACATTAAACAGTAATAAAAGTGCGTTCTAATTTTGCAAAGTGACTAAGACAGCCGTGGACATTCAAGAGAATGTCTATTTGACTCCGGCCGATAACAGAGATGATTTAATAAAAAGAATCGTAGCAGTATGTGAACAAATACTACCAGAATTTTTATTAAACGCCGCAATGGGCGTCAGTGGAAGGTGTTGAATATGTATAGAGAATGGAGGTAATTTCAAACATTTGCTATAGTAAAGTTATGGTTACTTGATTTTTGGAAATTCTATTTTTTTTTATTAAAAACAAATTTTTGATTTTTTATTTTAATGTTTGTGTATTCAGAAGATAAACATCTATCAGAATAAAGATAAAAAAGTATACAGTGCAACTTAAAAAAACAAAGTTAGCTGCGGTCTGTATAAAATTTTAATGTTAAAAAAAAATCATAGCATGTCGGGCGAGATGTCGGGCCATAGTGTTTCTAAAACGATTTTGCTTGACGCATCTTTTGTTGAAATCGGATAAAAAAAATACGGAAGTTATAGCACCAAAGGTTTTTCATAATACACCCGGTATAAAACTTAATTTTAATTTTTCAATTTTTCATAGATTTTAATTTCTAGGGCTTGTGTACCTAATTTATTTATGATATGCCGGCACAGCTACAATGCATGGGAACAGTTGAATAAAACCAATGCTGTAACAATTTCACAATTTATTACTGAAGAATTGGCAAGGCTTTTCCTACCAAATGTAGTACCAAAAAATAAGATTTTGTTAATGCTTTCAGATGCAGCGCCATACATGGTTAAAGCGGCATCTAATATTAAAATTTTTTTATGAGAAATTAATCCATTGTACCTGCTTGGCGCATGGCATTAATCGGATCGCTGAAACAATTCGCTTACAATTTCCGTTAGTTAACGAGTTGGTAAAAAGTGGTAAGAAAATTTTCGTGAAAGCACCTTTACGAGTACAGCACTTCAAAACGGCATTACCTAATGTTTCGCTGCCTCCGGAACCAGTACTCACAAGATGGCAGTCTTGTTTTTCTGGGCATGTTTTAGTAAAAATAATAAGAATCAATAAATAAATAAAACGTGCTGCTAATAAAACAATATGAACGAAATTCAAAGCAATTGAATTTTAGTTTGAATCAAATATAATACATTCATTTTTGTTTTAGACCAGAGTAGGCTATTTTAATTTTTTTAAATGTTGGTATCGGGGCTATGTCAAAATAACAAAATCAAAATTGTTCGAACTGCCAGTGTCAAATTTGACATTATTATTAAGTATTAAGGTAAATTAGTTTTAAATTTGTACAATATTTACATTTATCACTAAATACACACATTATTGAGTCCTCGAAACTATGTAGTTAATTGGAAAATGATAATGCTTGGCTACATGGTCATGAATTTTGACAAGAAAGTGTAACCTCAAATATTATACATGATGTATACTGTCATTCAGCCACAGTCTTACCATACAACTCGCCAAATTTCCATAGCCTACTCTGGTCTAAAACAAAAGTGAATGCACTGTACATGTCATAATTTATAGTTACCAACATAGTATGAAAAAATATCTACCTAGGGTTTTTTAAATTTTACCAACCTAAAGCAACAGGTGGTGGTTTTTTTGATTTTTGAATGGGCTTTATATGCCGTTCACGATTATTTTAAACACGCAGGAGGCCGCGATATTTTTTTGTTAGATTGGCGTCAGGTCCTGTCATATGACGTTTCGTTTTTAAATATTCGCATTGTTGTCAATTCCGTCATTAATTTAATTAATAAGAATTTACCCAGAACTGCCCTACAAATATGTATGTATGTCATTTCAATTACAATTTTACGATTATTGTTCCTAATGCGTTCATTTTTTAAAAAATGTAACAACTTGGGAGTAGTGTTCGGTTGAATTATAACCTAAAATAGATTTATTAAGACAAATCACAATACTGCCAACTAAAATGTCAGATTTTCATAGATAGTCCGAATTTGAAATAATCGTGAATGGTTTATACTTCTACTCCGCTCAGAAAAAAAAATGAAACTTTAACCGTCTCTGTGGAGATACACAAAGGTGCGATTTTCGACCGCTTGAAGATAATAGTATATTATATATTGAGGGAGAGAAATGCATGATTTTTCCTAAGGTGCAGTTTGTAGCCAGAGGGCGAAGCCCGAGGGCTACAAAGCACCGAGGGAAAAATGAGCATTCTCTCCAGAAGTATATATACTATTTTTTTCACGGTAGGGAGTAGAAACAGCACAAAAATCTCAAATTTTAAGAATAAAAAAATGATGACAAATGAGTTGTCATCTTTCGATGAATTTAATGGAATTAGTAGTTGCCTTGACAACAAAATTAGACTTTTGTCACAACAGTCAAAAAAAATGAAAACTCCCATTAGATTTTTGTCACAACTGTCAAAAAAATGAAAACTCCCTAGGGAGCAAATATTTGCTCCCTAGGGAGAAAATGCTCTACTTCTGTCACGATGTTGACATCCGAAAAGTTGATTTCTACTCCCGATCGTGAAAAATAATATATTTCATTTATGGCCGTTTGCACCAAGGTTTCTTATTTTTAAACCAAGCTTGCAAACAATTGTTGCTACGATTTCAAGAATTGTAACTAAGGTTTTAAGCTCTTCTTAATTTTAAATTACGACGGTGCAAACGGCTATTAATAAGTTATCATTATCACCGTTGTAATGGAAGGCGTATTTTGGGCTGCCTATGACCCTTAGGTATAGTCCTACAGAAACTCTAGTGGAATTCGACTTTGGTTGTAAATTTACCAACAACAACCGAAGAATAAGATTTTATTATCAAGTAATAACCTTTGTCATAAATACAACTACGACTACCTGTAACATCCCTGCTTGAAGCGAACATTGCGAACCCCAAACTGACAACCCTCATTAGCATTTATTAGTAGGATTATTGCTGCAGCATAAAATTCTATTTTTCAAGTGACAAACATAAATTTACGACCAAAGTCGGATTCCACTAGAGTTTCTGTAGGACTATAAATACGTATTCTTATCTGAATAACCCTGTATTTATCGACAAGCAATTTATGTTAATGTGAAATTCTATTCTATTTGAGGTACACCACCGCAGTACCAAATTTTAAACATAATCATCCCTCAAAAAATGAAAATACATGCAACAATACAAAACGCTGCTACTGGAGAATTAAACAAAAAAAAACAGAAGAAATTTTCAATAAAATTGTGTGTTCAAGAATCCGTGCACGTGTTATTAAGTGAACACGATCGAATTTTTAAAACTTAACACTTAATTTTATTAAATCTGAGTTTAGAAACACATTTCACAGATTTGGCCTTGACCAAACTTTTAAATCTACTTAAATTATTTACAAAACAGCTTTAAGTCAGGATGATCACATTTTATTGTTAATCTCGACTTTCTATTAACAAATATTACTAAACTTACACCTGTGTCGTTAAATACCTATAACTTCTATACTTGGTAAAGGGGTAGGTACTCACATGCAATTGTAGGATTTGCTGATTATCTGCATTCGGGGGAGTCCTTTTCGATTCGCATCAAAATTCCACGTTAACTGTGGAATTCTTCATCGTTGTCGGACGCTTCCAAATGTCTTCTCACAATGTCAATAAATCTCGTACATCTAGAATATTAATTCGTTGTGTAACGAAAAGCACGTGCACCACGCTGCGAAAGAAAAACTAACCGAATATCTAATGCAATGAGAAATGAGAAACGACCAGCAGTATTGTATCGGGTGTTCATTTAAATTTAAATTGTCGGTCAAAGTTGACGTGAGGAGGCGATTGTGAATGCACCAGTCGCAGTCGTGTAAAAACACCGTCGTCTGCGCTGATCGTAATAATAGGTGCGTTTTGTTGGGTCATCCAGACTGAACGGAATGCATCCCACCAACAAAACGGCTTAAAATTTTTGACAGTTTTGTCATAAAATCCCCACTTTCTAACATTCAAACCGACCATTCTATGTAGTTTAACGGAATGAAAAGTTTCGTCGGAGTCGGTTTTGTGCACCAATAAAACGGTCGTTCCACCATAAACCGATTCCGGTTATGTCCCAACAAAACGTACCTAATAACAAGTCGTGCCAATCGCTCAAAACTCTGCGTCCGGAAAAAAGTCAAAATATCGGTAGATGTCACCACCTCGCGCATAATGGGAAACTGTAATAGTATTACAGAAATTACAGAAGGAAAAATTTATTCAAATTGTCTAAATTTAAATGTCTAGCTGTTTCTAGCGAATACAAATTGATATCACAAAATGATTTGCATTATTGTCATTGAAGTTCTTATTGCATTTGTTATTTTGACAATCAATGACAATTGATACTTATTCGAGTTTCCAACCCTTCCTATGTGTAGCTGTTTCTCGCGAACACAAATTAATATTACAAAATGATTTGCACCGATTATGATTGAAGTTCGTATTGTATTTATTGTTATTTTGATAATCAATGACCAATTAACGGTTGACATTTATTCTAGTTGTAAACCTTCCGTGGTTATTACAGTTTCCATTCATTCGCGATCCAACTGATCCAAGTGCCTCTGGTGGCCATTTCACATCGAATGGCACGACTTGTTATTATCCGCGCGGACGACGAAAAACACAAACAACCCAAAAACTGAGGTAAGATTTAAACAGCTGATGCGTTCACAATCGACTCTTCACCGCCGACTGCCAACTTTGACCAACTTTTACAATAAACACGAAAATAATTCGATAGATAAATAAATAGAAATACTCCCCCGCACAGCACTTACAGTGTTGCCTTCTCAAAAGCCACAACGCACAACCACAAGCACAAGCCACGTGTTAACAGTTAATGGAAAAACGAAACTATTGTCCGTGCGAAACAGCGTCGTTAGCGAACATGAGTGACAGCGCCTCTAGCAGCCAATTGACAAAACAAGAGGACGAACCGCCAAATTTAAACTTTGCTACCAACAAAGTTATTTTAATTTTTGATGTTAATAAATAACAGTTAGACAGCGTGACCAACAATGACTGAGTCTGTTGGCAATGAAACAATTGAAAAATATTGGTTTTTCTGTTTCGTAATTGGCACTGACCGGATGTTTTAACTTGACACGACATTTAAAAAAAAATAGCTTATGTCGGGTATGTTTATGCTAATACAAAAATGACCCTTTGATGGTTAACGTCAAATTTGCCTGTCAACTGTGTCAAAGCTGACAACCGGATATGCTTTTAGATTACAGTTGTACCAAAATTATTCAAATTTTCATTGTTACCAACAGACTCAGTCATTCTTGATCACGTTGTAGGTACGGGGTGATCAAGAAGGAGTGTTTAAGTTGGTAATGCTGAATTTTATTTTTAAATGGTACAACTTCCGGTTGTTGACGGCTTCACACTGACAGTCGCATCAGTGACAAGTCAAATTTGACATTTCAAATTAAATTAAACATGCTGGTGAATCGTTCGAGAGAAGAGTTAATTTATGTTTAGAGCAAAATGGGGAGCACGAGAATTTCTACATTATTATTCCCAATTCCAACTTTGATTTCTTTTTGCCGTTAAATTTTACTCTCATTACCTCCCAGTTTGTCGTTATTAATGCTACGTCAGATATCTGTCAAATAAACCCAGAAAACATATCCGGTTGCAGTGTTGTAAACAGCCGAAGAAAAAAATGTTCTTAATTGTATTGCCAACTTAAACAGTCCTTCTTGATCACCCGGTACAACGTGATCAAGAATGACTGAATGAATCTGTTGGTAACAATGAAAATTTGAATGATTTTGGAACCACTGTAATCTAAACGCATTTCCGGTTGTCAGCTTTGACAGAGTTGACAGGCGAATTTGACGTTTACCATCAAAGGGTCATTTTTGTAATAGCATGAACATACCCGACATAACCTAATTTTTTTTTAATGTCGTGTCAAGTTAAAACATCCGGGCAGTGCCAATTACGAAACTCAGTCATTGTTGATTACGTTGTAGTTTGTTCAGCCGTAACCTCCGAGATAGATAGAGGCCGCGAACAAAGCTTGTGTCACGTGATCTGACGTCAGACCTTCAGTCCATGCGATGCGTCGAGCGGGAGCTCAAAACAGTCTATTTGTTCGTTTATCGCGGCGTGTAAATAGTCCCGTTTTCGCAAGTTTTCTTTGTAAAAAGTGTCAAAAAAATTTCAAGAAAGTAAAAGTGATAAATTAAAGGTGGTAGTCTTTTTATATTTATCAAATTTATGTTGAAGACAACTCTTGAAATCAGTGAAAAACGTTAATTCATTTCAAGTGATTGATTGATGCTGTTGGCGTCAGCGGCGTCAGCTAATATATGGCCGCTGGCTGTGTTTGAAGTGCATCGTAAAATTTGTGTTTTTCAATAAATGAAAAAAGTGAAAGCTATATATTACTAGTTAGGTATAAAATAAACTTTTGGTTGGTGCCCTTTAGGATATAATAATAAACATCATTTTATCAAAAGTGCTAAAAATTTGACTAAATATTTACCTGGGTGAGTCTTTTTCCTTGCATTAAATATGCCTGAAATTTATTGTTCAAGCAATTACGACAGTACTAATATGTATGTGACCGTCTTTTCTTTTCCAAAAGATGAAGAAATAGGGAGTCATTTAATCCAACAAAACATTCAGCAGTATGTGTCAAACATTTCGCACTCATCGGTTCTAAGAGTCGATAAAATGACAAGAAACGATGGATCCTATTAGAGGTGGCAAGAAAAAGACCAACAATAATTAAAACTTTTAAGCTTTCTTAAATTAAAGTCCGCGAAATTTGGAACATTTTCTTTAAAAGACTTTTCAGTGGATGACAGAAATAAAAATGATAATGGTCTTTTTCGGTTATCTGAAAACATTTCTTTCTTTTCAGATATATAAAAGAATTCATTTGATACATCCCCAAATTTTGCTATATTGTCATGTTTGTTCTATATTGACGTATACTGTGCACATTCACTAATTACATTTGTTAACGGTTGTGAAAATTGTTTAACATACATTACCACCAATTCAGATTTTGTTATAAATTTTACCAACTATGGTGAAAATGACTCTGCAAATGTTGGTGAAAATTTAAAAAATTTAACAAGAGATGCTCTAAAAAAACAACCCCCTAAATTATTCTTTGAAACTTTTATTAAGGCACATCAGATAGGTATTTAGTGAGCTTATTTCTGATAAATATGAAACTGAATTTCTAAGAAGCGGTAAACAAAGGATCATTTTACGGGAGTCGACAATGTTAAAATTGGAAAAATATGTAGAAGAAATTAATGACAAATGTATTTTATGTAACAAAACATTGAAGTCGATATTGATAAAAAATAGTCATATCCTTGCCAATATATTTCTTAATAATTATTCAAAATTAATCAACGACCAAATTAGCACCCAAAATAAGGATCCATCAAAAAGAAAATTACTTAAATTTAAGAGTTATACGTATAAAACACATAGAGATAGGGCTGTTGGCGAGGCCTCCACAAGAGCCAACGCATGTATTGGGTACCTCTAAGGTGATGTGGAAAACCCTCTTTATTGTTTTTTATCATAATAATTATTTTTCTTCAAACAATATTCAGTTTTTCTCATTGAAATACATAATTGTCTTTATATTGGGTATTACAAGTTACACAGAAGTTAGGACCGAATTCGTGACGTCACTATTTGTTGGTCGCGGCCTGTATATTCACGGAGGCCTCGGTTCAGCGAGAGATTGGTTGACATAAAAATCACTATATTCTACGTAAAATTTGAAATACATATAGGTATCCTACCAGCAGGAACATTTTTGCCCTGAAATTATGCTCTAATCCACCTATTCAATGCGCGTAAAATGCTTTTCCATACATGCGCAGTTGTCAGGAGTGTTGCCTATGTGACTTTAACCACTTCCAGAAGTTAGTAACATTTTTGGTGCAATTTTTAGTAATATTTAACCTTTCAAGGTTTGAAGCAAGCAAGTTTGACTTTGTCGATCCTCTATATTTTTCTTTACAACCTGGTACACAGCAATTCGCAACCATGATAGCACTTTAAAGAATTAACTAGTATTTTCTCTTGCTTTAACCTCAATAACCGACATTCAGCTGTGAATGAGTGTTATGACTGTTTGTAGCTATAGCCACTCCTAAGTAGTGACAGCGCGCGATATACAAAAAGAGGTTAATCACGCTTTCCATACCGACTCCTGCGCAATCGTCTGTCTTATTTTAACATTGGGAATTTTATTTCTTCTATCTTTTTCCCACTCATTACCTTCTTCCGTTGAATAGGTGGATTAAGGTATTCTGGTGCATTTTGAAGTGTTGGGTTACAAGCCTGAAGCCTACAATTTAAAATCTACCAATCTCCCGTTGGACGCAGTATATAATTTTCATTTGAATTTAACTTTAAACAATCAAAATTATATTTGACAAGGTAAAAATGTGCTAGTCACAGCCTCCTAGATACGACAAGAGACAAGTCTCTTATCCGGACCTGCGCGTCAGCAAAGTCTTTGTGATTTCAAAATGACATTTAACGGGTAAAGTCACTATAGATATTATACAAAGTACCGCAATACGTATGGACCATGTGCTAGAGAGAGAAGTACATTCGGACCCAAAATGGCGGACAACAATTGACTCTTTGACAGTTGTCTGCACCCATACCAAATTGTCATAATATAATGTACTGTTTACTTGAATTATTTGTTAAGAGTAGGAGATATTTTAGTCTCAGAGAATCTAATAAACAACATGTAACGGGTGTTTTTTAAAATTTGGCGTCGAGGTAGGCGTTGAACTGTCGATTGTGAACGCACATACAGGTTACGGATCATGGATCAGCTGTTTAAATCTTACGCTTTTACACGAGTGGTGCGCTCTCAATCGACTCTCCAACGCTTACTTCGACGCCAAATTAAAAAAAAAAACATCCTTTACATTGTAGTTCAGGCAAAGATAGCAGAAGTGTTGCTATGAAATCTGCAATGGCAAGAAAATAAATGTTTTCCACTTCATAATAATTCGTGTTTTATTGACAAAACTCAATAAACATTTTAATACGTATCATTTATTCGCAAACGATCGTTTGCTGGTTAAAATTGAAAATTTGAATTTGGACTAAAAATGGATGCCAAATTGCGGTACTTTGTATATCTAGTGACTTTATTAACGGGAGCACCTGAGCTCCCTCTTTTGAAACGAAGTTAAAAGCACAATGTGTAATATTGGTTGCATACTTATTTATACTCAAATCAAGGAATTAAACTCTTGTTAATTATTGTTAACCTCTTTTATTAAATGTTATATTTTGTACAGTAGTTCCCGTTGTTCTTGTTTTGTAATTGCATAGATGGCAAAAAAAAAAATTAAAAATTAATGCTAATAGGGAACCAACCATACCGTACCGCAGCGCACTCTCGAAATCAAAAATAATGCCTTGAACTACGAATGCGCACGGAAAAAAAATAAAAATAAACGTATTCTGGTATATCCGATTTTTTTTTTTGAAATACTACGATTTAATAATGGTTTAAAGAAAAAATTTAAACGTGTAAAGTTGAATTTTTTAACGTATGTCAAAATTCAAAACTAATGCGATTTTAGGCAGACAGGCAGTGGCAGTGGAAAACATTTTATTTTTTGAGGAAACCACTCATTTTAACGAAAAACTTTATTTAGGTTTTAAGCCACATTTTTCGTAAGGAGTTCACCCTGAAATACCGGGTGTCCCAACGGTTTGGCAAACAAGGGCGTAGCAAAGGGGGGGGCCAGGTGGGCCCGGCCCACCCCAGAATCCTTCTGGCCCACCCCAGAATAAAAGTAAAACACATTAAAAACAAGATACATCTGCAATATCTATCTATCATTTGTCTGTGGTTTAAAATCTGGCCCACCCCAGCAAAAAATCATTGCTACGCCCTTGTTGGCAAAGTAGATTTACTAAGTTAATAGAAGTTCTTTGAAAAATGTTATTATTTCATGTTATACATACAAGTTATGAGTACGGTTTAAAAATATTTTAGATTATACAGGGTGTTTGGTGTATCGGTGGCAACACAAACTTATATTTTTTTAAATGGAACACCCAGTATTTTTTTGCGTTTTTGGAAAGCTCTCGTCAAAACAAAGAGGAAGATACCACATTTGAGGGGTCTAACTTGTTGGTAAACTATTCGCTCTTTTGTGTCCGGACAAACCAAACTTTGAAAATTTGTAATAAATATAACAGATGATAATTATTTAGATAAGGTTTTTTTAGAACATTGTAAATATCGTCAAATTTTATTGCCTTGTTGAAAAACATTAAGATTTTTACTTAATTACGTAGAGGGCGCTTCAAACGCAAACTCTTTATTTAGTCAATTTTTTTAAACGATATACCGTTCGATAGCTCTTTCAATGAGCATTCAAAAGATATAAGGTGTTTGGCATCTAAAATAAATAGTTTATCCACAAATTTCATTTAAAATATCAAATATTTAAGATTTTTCTTTAATTTAACTGAACCAAAAAAATACTACCGTTGGGACACCCGGTATATGTATACAGGGTGACTGACGAAAAACCTTTGACGCTGTATCTTACTTATTCTTTATCCGATTTGAATAAATGACACATCAAATGAAATAGTTCGAAAAACTCTTCATTATTATCCTATTCGATATTTTTTTCGACATCTGTTTTTTGACAGACGATAGCCAACTTTTTTTTTTCAAATTACACTCTATATTTTTTTATTCGTTCTTATAAAGAATCTTCTTCTGAATATTCTTACATTAAAAGAAAAAAGAAAAAATGTATTTTAAATGAAAAAAATTGAAAATCAAAAATCAAGTAATCAAATTTGTAAACAATACAAAATCTATTCTAGTTGCTCAAATTTTCCGCAATGCTGTTGCAGACACTGTCGATACCTTCTAGAAATGCCCACCTTTGCATTCAGTAAAAAAATTCTGGGTTTTTCTTGACATACTCGCACTATCTTTTTTCTTATCTCTTTTTGGGTACCTGGTGGGGTCAAATAAACATTGTCTCGAAAGTTTCGAATGAATATAAAGAAATCCAATGGATTCAAATCTGGGGATCTAGCGGGCCATCGAATAGCTCCATGAGCACCCATTCGTCGTTCACCAAAATTATTTAAATGATTTAAAAATACAAAATTCATGCGTGCATAATGTGGTATGGCGCCGTCCTGATGAAACACGACTCTATTCAACACTGCTAATGGTATATCATCCTGAAAATTGCTTATTTCGTTTTATAATAAATAATATGATATTTTGTTTGATTGAGACTGCTATCAATAAAAAAGGGACCCACACTAGTCCATTCTATCTCCAAAAATGCTACACCACAGGTTAACACTAAATCGTCTTTGAAAATTTTCTTCCACAGCAACATTATAATATGGGGCATGATGACCAACTCAATAGACCGGGACCAAAGGCTTAACGTGACTTCCGAATCACGAAACAGAATAGAGCCTTTTTTTTTTTTCACTTTAGTATAATTGCATGATAACTCCTAGGATACGAAATACGTAAACATGTCCATAACAACCGGAGAATAAAACAGGGCGTAATAAGAATAAGCGGGCGTAATGAATTCATAACGCCCTCATCAATTCATAATTGCAAAGATGCCAATTTTTTTTTTTTTTTTTAAAGAACACGTATAGTGAAAAATAAAATCTTGTATGCACCACGGCGTCACCGAATGATTACGCCCATCGAACGATATCCATCTCTCGGGCTAAAGCCCTCCAGCTGGATTCATCGTTCTCCGGGCGTAATCATCGTTGTAACGCCCTTGGTGCATAAATAGCTATTTCGCCCTGGGTCGGAATCGAACCCGCGACCCTCGCGTCCCTGAGCCGAAACGGACTCCCTTAGGCTATATTCTGCCTGAAAAAAAAAATTTGTTACCCAGTCTAGGGCTGGTTTACAAATCTATGAGGGGCATGATGACCAACTCAATAGACCGGGACCAATGGCTTAACGTGACTTCCGAATCAAACTGTTTTGACAAATGAATACTCAGAGCTTCAGTTTTTTCAATTGCTGGGCCGTACGTACTGTAGTACTCTCTAGTTAGCTGTTGTACTGGGTGTTAATCCTTTACTAAACACTATTTTTTCGTTCTACCGAAACTGTATCTGTTTTTTTATTTTCTATTGTCTCTTCCATATCGTGTATGAGAGAACCGAACAGAATTTTCTCCTTTAAACTGTACGGGATTTTCATTTTCCAAAAGAGTTCAAAACAAGCTGTCACAAGTTGTATGGTATAACCATGGCAACTCGACTCAAACGAAACTGGAGTAGGACTCAAATCTAACTTTTACGAATTTAGCCGAAAATTATTTCGGCTAAACTCGTAAAAGTTAGTTGAGCTTTGCTCAAGTCTAGATCCGTATTATAGTCATTAAACTCAGGACTTGAGTACAACTTACCCAAGTTGGACTTGAGTTGCCGACTATAAATACCGGCCTTAGTCATTTCGAGCATTTAGAACAAACTTCTCCCTTGTTTATTTTGGTCAGTTGATTTTTAAATTTTGTACGTTTACTCTTTAATTTCTTGACTTTCATTTAATGAATGGGTATAGTTCTTTGCATTTTTATCTTCAGAAGACAAATCTCTACAATACTGAATTAAAAAAAAATGTACAGTGCTATTTGGAAAAAAGAAGCTGATGTTCATCTGTCAAAAACTGGACGCAATATATTTTTTTTATTTAGTTGGTATTGAAGTGTTTTCAAAATTATTTCATTTCATGTGTCATTTATTCAAATCGGATAAAAAATAAGCAAGATACAGCATCAAAGGTTTTTCGTCAGTCATCCTGTATATATATTTTTGCGCGATTGTACTCTATTTGCTTGTTTACCACGTCTGTTTCCAAGACGGAAAGCTGTGTTTACTCGTTGCTAACGATAAACTCGACGGTAAGTAACTTTTGCTGTTCTAGAACGGTAAGTTAATTTATTCAAAATTAATGGATTATTATAATAATTTTTATGTAGACAGAAGTCGAAGACAAGATGTTGGGGCACTTTCTGGAAACTTATACAGCTCTTGTAGTCGGCTTTCCTTGCCGCTGCAATGATATAGCATTAGCGGACTTGCCGGGACATGGCATGGTTAAAATTTTGATACCCCGAATTTTCCTTGTCATCCTGACTATACATTGAGGTCCTTGGATTCCATAATTCTTTATTTATGTAGACAGAAGTTGAAGACAAGATGTTAGCACTCTCTGGAAATTCGCACGGCTTTTGTAGTCGGCCTTCGTTGCCGCTGCAATGAAGTAATATTAGCGGACTTGCCGCGACATTAGCATTGTCAAAATTTTCGTACCTCGAATTTTCCTTGTCTTCTTGATTACACATTGAGGTACAGACCAATAACGAATTAAGACTCAGTAAACAGAGTAAGACCACAGTATAACCAGTAGCGACACGAAATGACACGTCCATAAGAAAAGCATTGGGTCGTTATGAACACGACTAAATGACGGTTTGGGTAGTAAAGTCCTTGAAAATGGTTTGAATTCGTTTGAAATTTGTGGTGGTAGCCCTGAATCACTATGAATTCTCTGATTAACAAATGTAAATTCCACTAAAACTTTCTGTTTTCTAAAATATGCCTGAATTTATATGTATAAGGAGTTGCCTATTCATATCCCACGCTGTTTGAGAAGTGACGGTTTGGGTAATAAAAGTCAATAACGGTCACGTTCGCAAATCAAGCTTTCTGTCGCTACTGGTTATATACTGTGGTAAGACTGTCTAGATCATAGGTCTAGATCTATTCAAATTTCAGCGACGCGTGATACTAGAGACGTGCTAACGTAAGTTGCATATTCTTCAACTACTGCAATTAAATGTACAGTGAGGATTTTATTTCGCTGAACATCAACACTATTAACCCTATGTTCAGTTAAAAAAAAAAACATGTCAATACATACAAGCAATTACAACATATCCAAGCAACCTCTCATAAAACAATTGCCATTAAATGTCATTAAAAATCTTAAAGATTTTACAATCGTTTGGCATATTGCTGGGAAGAATAGGTGGTCACTTTGAATATTTGTTGAAATAATTTAATTAAAAGTTTCTCTTTAAACTTGTTATTTGAATGTAATAATACTTTACTTCCGTCTTAATAATAAAAAAAAGTTGCAAGTTTGGTTGCCTACCTAGCTACAATGTTTGGGCCGTCTAATGCACTGAGGCGCGTGGTCGCAAATGAGTTCCTCCACGCGGTCAAATTTTTGCAAGTCTACCTTTTTGATCCTTACCGGCAAACGAATTCCTCCAAGTACCTGTAATCGGATTAGAGACTGGCGGCGGCGGTCCATCCGGACTGGCCATTAACCACCAGTTAAAACTCAGTAGAATGTTTAATTTTTTCCAAGATTTTCAATAAGGTAGGTACCCCTACCCACCCCACTTAAAATTAAGGATAAATATACAACACTTAGTATCAATTTTTCTGGTGACAAGTTAACATTCTGTCTCTGCGTACAATAAATGATCAAAAAGTTATTTACAGTGAAAAAGGAAAACCCCTTTAGTGGTTATTAATTTTGCATTTTTTTTAAAGCTAGTGTGATGAAAGATGGAAAAACACGCTAGGTATGTGAAAGCAGTTTCGTATTATAATAAAATTTAATTTGTATATTCAATAAACATATTTGAACATTTTGTGTTTAATTTTGAGAAAGAATAAAAATACTTTGAAGAGTACTTGCTTTGCCGTGTCATTTTCGTGTAATTAGCCCATCCCTGATAATCCTCTACATTTCGCTACCTGACTTGACATCCACCTTGGTACCTGCATTTGGAGGAACTCATTTGCGCCGACGCGCGTATTGAAAAAATGAACATAGGGAAACCCATGTTCAGCGAAATAAAATCGTCACTGTATAATTAGTTGCAAACAGAGATATTTTTTATTTTTATTTATCTATTTTTAATATTATGGTTTTATTTGTAAAAAAAAAAACAAAGAAACAATTATCCAAACATTATTTTATTCCATTATTTCTAGAATTTTTTATCATTTAATTTTGAAATTCTGGAAGAGCTTATATTAATAACATAATTACATTTTTGTTTTATAATACAAAAATTTCCGATAATATTGCGGAATCTGGAAAAGTGCCCCGAATACTTCCACGTTGAATGGCTTATCAAGATCCATGTAAGTAAAATATTTACGTTGACAGCGGGAAATTTTATTTATTCAAAAAATCAATTTTTTTTTGTTTGAAAAATCTATTGTCAATAAATTGCTAATAAATTTCGTTATAATCATTGACAATTCCACTCAGAAAATTTCAACCAATCAGCTTGTAGTATTTTGAATCATTGGACCAATTAGGAACGAATTACACCGATAATTTAGCATGGTCCTAAAATTATCGAAAAATTATCGCTGTAATCATCTCCACCTTCCTAAAATTATCATTAGTAATAATACAACGAGAGGGTACGAAATTGCCGGAAATTTTCGATCTCATTATACGAGTATTTGTTTCGACGACAATTGACAATTAAAAAAATTGTGTAAAATTTGAAAATGAAATTTTCCTTCGTGGAATTGTCATGACGAATACAACTCGATGGTACGAAATTGCGGGAAATTTTTCTCCTCATTTTACTCGTATTTGTTTCTTAGACAATTTCCACTCGTTCGCTACGCTCACTTGTGGAAATTGTCGTCGAAACAAATACTCGTATAATGAGATCGAAAATTTCCGGCAATTTCGTACCCTCTCGTTGTATTACTAATGATAATACCACAAGTAGTTCAAATTATGTCGATTATTTTTCAAACTAGTCACGAATTATCAATTGTGCTTGGGAATGAATCAACACAAAAAAGACACGTGAGTCCATTTGGAAGCAATTCTCAAGGCTGCATTTATTTGTTAAAAATTATCGCTGGGATCACTAGTCGTATTACCGATACAATTTCCACGAGTGGGAATATTCGGTCCAATTTTTTGAAACCATGGTAACAAATGTGTAAAATTGTGTTTTTATTGGTCCATTTTTAACAAATGACAGGTGAATGGAATAGTCACATATTATACAACTAGAGGATTGAAAATTCTCGATTATACGAGACGTGTTGTCCGGAAACACCACGAGATCGTAGATCGAGTGGTGTTTTCGGCAACACGTCGAGTAATCGAGAATTTTCCATCCTCGAGTTGTATACGGGTAAACTATATCATGAATAAAATAAATAAATAAATAAACAGGTTCCCGAAACCGACTGGGCGCATTCAGTAGCAGAGCGATTTATTGTGACGTTAATGTAAGTTAAGGCGGCGAGCGAAAATACAAAGGTTGGTATATTCGAATATACAAAGGTTCGTATATTCGAAATCACCCTGGTTACTACAATAACCGCTGTAATACATGGTAACTAAAGAAAATCAAAGATTCTTATTGGTTTATAAAGTAACGAATGAGGAATGATATAGTCAAAATTATAAAATAATCCAAAATTAGGTACTTTCGTATTTATCCCGAGCCTCTTCTACCTGCGATGTCGAAGCCTGACTAATTTGTTTGAATAGTTTTTGGCCAAAAAGTTTCGTATTCGGTAAGTGATAGATACTTTCGAGAAAAAAAGCAATTACAAAAAAAATTATTTTCAGAATTGATCATCTATTTGAAAATGAGAAAAATTAAATACAAATTCGTTGTAAAATACTTATGGATCAATGTATAAGATTGGTGCCCAAAACAAACAATTTTTTCATTTTCCAAAATCGGCTGAAAAAAGGTGGATAGAGGTTTTAGATACTTCTGGAATACTTCCTTCAAAATTACAAAATGCACTCATTTGTCAAGACAACTTTTCATAAAATTATTTTACAAGTTCTCAAAAAATTAAATTTCATAGATGTGCCGTCCCCATCAGTTGTTCGTTCCAAATTCGCAGTGTCATAAACAAATCGAAGATTTAATGACTATGGAAACTACAGAACTAGTTGTGATTCCTGCTCGTGAAGTTGTCCCAGAACGTGCACATGTATCTTGATAAGCGAAAAACAATTTCAAAGTTGAAAACTTGATAAAAAATTATAGAAATAATGGAATAAAATGTTTGGATAATTGTTTGTTTCTTTGTTTTTTTTACAAATAAAACCATAATATTAATCATTAAAAATTTAAATAAAGGAGAATTTTATAAATATTTAGGTATTAATCAATCAAATCATATTCAACATTCAATTATAAAAGAAAATTTAGAGAAACAATATTATTTAAGAATTAAATCTATTTTAAAATCAAAATTAAACGGTAATAATTTAATTAAAGCAGTTAATACATATGCTGTTCCATTGTTGACCTATTCTCTTTCGTCTCCGGCAAATTCCTCGAATGCAGTTGCTCGAAATCAAATGCTCGAAATCAATTGCTCGAAAATGAAATTGCTCGATTGTAACTTTTCTCGAAATACAAGTTCCTCGAACTGCAATTTCTCGAAAATGTTTTGCTCGAATTTATATGGTCGAAAATGTGTAATTGGAGTGTAATTAGTAATTATTAGTAATTACGGACTAGTCGTAACAATGACATTAATGCCTTCAAAATATTCCTGTAAAAAAATTTCTCGATTCTGTTATAATGCACTTACTAACCTTATATCCCAATTGTATATTGCATAAACTTATTGTTTTATAAAAAAAAAACTGTTGCGGCCTTGGAGAAAATAATGGAATCTCAAATGCCTGCACCCGAAGATCTGTAACGGCCTTACCGCCTTACCGCAATTACAAATCCCACATCATAAATGAAACCAGTCTTCACATTTTTAATATCGTTTGATTTAAAATCTAATTCATATTTTTCTTCGGTGATTTCGTTTATAAATTTTAGAAATGAATTCTCTTATCAGTGTAAAAATCAGAAGTTAAAAATTTTGTGTAAAACAGTTTTTTTTTTAAATTTATTAAATGCAATACGGATGTGGCCTTCGTAATAACAATCACCGCATTATCCTGTGTATGATAATTACTTTCGAGCAAAACATTTTCGAGAAACTGCCGTTCGAGGAACTTGCAATTCGAGCAAAGTCATATTCGAGCAATTGACTTTCGAGCAATTCGTCTTCGAGCAATTGCATTCGAGCAATTTACCTAGATTCTATTCTTTTGGTGTTATAAAATGGTCCAAAACTAATTTACAGAATATAAACATTCAAACTAGAGTTCTCTTTACAAAATTTTGTAAACATCACCCCAAATCTGCCATTGAAAGATTTAATTTACCACGCGAAAATGGTGATATGGGTTTTACAAATCTAGAAATTCTACAACACAATCAAATTGCTTCACTAAAAAATTATTTTCTCAATAGAGCTCGTGATAACACTTTTTTTAATGCTTTGGTTTCAGCGGATAAAGGTTACACACCTTTAAATTTAAGTGATAATATAATTTCAGATATTGTTGAGCCAAATATATCTGAGACTATAGCAAATATAAAACAGAAGTCTTTACATGGGAGATATTTTAAAGAACTGGAACAACCAGAAATTAATATTCAGGCTTCTCATGCATGGCTTAAGAAATCAAATATTCACCCTGAGACTGAGGGTTTTATATTTGCAATACAACATCGTGTTATCAATACAAGAAATTATAAAAAACACATATGCGGTTTACAATCGATCATCGATAAATGTAGGATTTGCGGAACTGAAGGGGAAACCATTGAACACATCATTTCTTCTTGCACCGTTTTGGCTCAAAGCGAATATAAGAAACGTCATGATATATTCGCTAAAATTATACACATGAATTTAGCAGTTAAATTCAACTTATTAAAGGATACACAACCACATTATATTTATAAACCAGAAAGTTGTTTGGAAAATGACAATTACAAATTATATTTTGATCGTACAGTTTTAACTGACATTCACATTCAGCATAACAGACCAGACATTATTATTTTAAATAAACAACAAAAGCAAGCATATCTTTTAGATATAGCTGTTCCAAATTCACACAATATAACACAGATATATAATACAAAAATTTACAAATATTTAGAACTCTCCGTTGCTATCAGAAATCTTTGGTGTTTAGAAAAAATTTCGATTTTACCATTTATAATTTCAGCAACAGGAATAGTACCTCAATCTCTTTTTAAAAATTTAAAAATTTTGGACTTAGAGAACACATTGGTGGTTGATATTCAAAAAGGTATATTATTATACTCATGTCATATCGTGAGGAAATTCCTTAACATTGACACAGAACATAAAACACAAAAAAGTCAAAATGTGGAAGCGAGACGCCGGTAGTTATGTTGATAAGCACTGCACTATTACTTGATAGTATTATCCGTAATAGTGTATGTACTCCGGCAAAATTGCCGTGCCGCCGGGTGGAGGTGGGATACGAAAAATAGATAAATCAAAATAAAAAATATCACCGTATGCAACTAATTATACATTTAACTGCAGTAGTTGAAGAATACGCACCTTATTATACATCTAGTTCGGCCTCACGTTAGCGCGTCGCTAGTATCGCGTGTCGCTGAAATTTGAACAGATCTACGATAGACAGTCTTACTCAAGGAAGTCTTACTATGTTTAATAGACTTTTACAAATAAGAATGTTCTTTGTCGCACAGTGACGTCATTGCGCGCCTTCTATGAGACAACAAAGATGGTGATAGCAACTGGATATTGAAATTCAGTATCCAGTCGCTATCACCATCTTTGTTGTCTCACAGTGACGTCACTGTGCGACAAAGAAGATCCTTACTTGTAAAGGTCTATTGTATGTGCATTGAGGTCGTCGGTTTCGAGAATTCTTTATTTGTGACGCCATGAGGAATTTTCCTTGCAAATTAAACACTTCCAGCCTCCATGTCTTTTCAGTCCAAGAAGGTCCTCACCTTTATTAGCTAACATTGTAGCTGAACTTCGAGGAAACAAACGAGTGACTCCTAGTCCTAGCGTTGTCTGGATTTCTCAGAAATTAGAGCTGAACGCACCCCACATTCAAGTTTCTTCTGCATCTACTTCGTTTTTGGAATCACTATTATCACTCATTTTATTGCTTCTTTTTCAACACGACTGGCGATATTTGCCACAAATCACATATCCTTAGATAGGAAACTTAAATGGAAATATCACATATAAAAATTGTGTGATACTTGACTAGAAGTTGCCCCCGCAGTCGTGGGAGGGCGGTGTACAGCAAGAGTTAGTAACACTTGTCGTTGATTATACCGACTGAAAATCATTTGTTTTGTGATTCCCAGAATCAAGAATCGTGCGCAGCAAAACGTCACAGCGCATCATGAACAAGAACATTTTCTAAGTTCGATGTTGTTCAAATCTTCAGTTATTTTCGTTTTGTTCCGTTTAGGGCAAGGTAGAACGTGTGGTTCTGTGATTCAGTGTTTGTTGGTTTCATTTTCGAGTCATTAATAGTAGGTATTGTGCAAGTTGAATCTTGAGATGGAAGTGAAAGAGATAAAATACAAAAATAAGTGTTGCATTCCAAGCAAAAGACATCGTTTTCCCAAAAAACCCGATTTATGTCAACGATGAATTGAGAACATTAAGTCAGCTCCTCTTCAATGTTTGACAGCAGCCATGGGGGTGTTACTAGTATAGCAAAACGGCAAATACATTTAAACTATCATTAGTAGTTTACCACCCGACCACTGTCGCTGTAGTCGATAGGTTTAGCTAACCTTAACACTACTTCAATACACAACTTTAGTCACTCGGTATTTATCTTGTATACACCTACAATTCAATTTATACGCAAAAAGAACTTTACTTCATTGTAACTTACTCAAAATATGTTCTGCACATAAACACCATCAATACGTTTTAAAGTCGCTTAATTATGATTACCTACCGGAAATTCGGCAACATGTTCATTTTGATAGGTCCGCATGTCAGGCACTTTAGTGACAGCAGAGATGACAGACATCAAACATGTATCCAACGTTAAAAAATGAAATCATAGCCTCCCCTTATGCCAAAACATCGTGAATGGTGTATTTTTTTATATGCATGGGTGTTCAGAAGCTTAAACTTCGATGTAGGGTTGAATTATGTGGAGAAAACGGCGGAGAGTTAATATAATAATTTTACATTCAATTATCGTTTGATTTTTTCAAAAAAAAAAAATATTTTTTCTGCATTTTCTTTCATTTATTGTTATGTCTTTCTCTGTGTTGAAGAAGACTTTTTAATAACAGAAACGGGGGTTTCAAATGAAACAAAAAATGTTATTCCTCTGAAGTTTTCGCGTAAAATCAAAAATAAAAATATGTTTCCTCTTTTGAACTCAATCCGGGGACATACGGTAGAACAAAAAGTACATCTTTAGAGTCCTAAAACAAAATCATCATTTTACTATCTATTTATTTTCTTATTTTGCTAAAGTACAAGAAACAAGTGATGTTGAATCGCTGAAAGTTAAGGACATCACGTTACAACCAAAGAAACTAGAGACAATCTCATCAAAAATTAGAGAATATCAACAGGTTAGCCAAGAGCCTTGTGCAAGCACATCAAAAGCTAAATGTCTATATGAAGAAGCATTGTTGCCAGCATCAGTATGTGCAGTGATGGAAACGGCAGTGAAACAAAAAGAAGTCAAAATTGATGCAGTAATAGGTTTTGTTTTTAAATACTAATTACATTTACCCGACACCGCCAGGTGGGTACCAGAACCTTTTTAGTACCTCTTGCATCATCTTTATTTCTGTTTTAGCTAAATCAAAAAGACGAGGTATCCTGCAAAAGGCGAATCTAAGTCGTCAGCAGGATCTTACTCCACGTTGTAAGAAATTTTACAAGTTGATTGGCGAATGGGGTCGAAGGACTGCTACCCTTCAACATTCAATTCGAAGTCTTAGATGTAGGTTGCGAAATGCAGAAAAGGTAGCAACATGCAGTAGTTTCAACACACTCATGGACTCTGCGAATGAAACTACCTACAATTTTATTTTGCAACAAGTCAGGATGCAGAAGCAAAATCCATATGCTCGTCGTTTTACTCTGAACGATAAACTCTCAAGGAGGACACTATCTATTTTGTTAAATAGAATTCCATACGGTCCTGGAATAAACATAAAAATTTTGGAGAGTTTAAATGCCACCGTTAACAACATCAAGGTTGCAAATGACCGTCTTTGTGCGGTGGTTTTTGATGAGGTGTCAATTAGGCCCTTGTTATCCTATAATAAAAGAACTCATTATATTGAGGGTGTGGAGGACTATGGGCATAACAATCGAACAACTGCAATTGTTGAGTATGCGAATGTTTTTATGCTGAAAGGAATTCATCGGCAGTCGAAACAAGCAATCAGTTTTATGTTTAGTGATGGCCCAATAAAGACTCTCAAACTAAAATCGTTATTAGTGGAAGTTATAAAAAAAAAAAACAGAATGTGTCGTAAAGACGCACGATAGAAGTGAAACTTGTGTATTACAGGGAAACATTGTAATTATTCATCAATCAACGATAACATTAAACAATATCGAAATGCCTAACTCATTGTTCATTTTTAAGCCTCCAAATTAAAGAGAGGACATTATCGATAAATGCCGTGAGTGTGACAAAGACAGAAGTATCCACAATTTTAAGGGATGTTTGTATCGTGTCAAACAGATTAACTTACATTTAAGTGAGATGGAAATATTGGCGCAACCGTTGTGTGAGACACTGCTCCTACTCGACCCGATAGTGTTTACCCCCACCACTTTTCGTCACACAAAAAGGTTGCCGATCAGAATTTCAAGACCCTCCCATAAAAAGTTTCACTTCAAAAAGGCTCAAGAAATAGGCTTAGAAGTGGTAGCGACGATTTATGATCAGGGAGGGTCAAATCCATAAAGGTACCGATGAAAAATGCAGAAGAAATTTGACAGAAACCATTTACAGGGGGTTTGAAATAAATGGGATGTGCCACATCTATTTAAAGGCACACGCAATAATCTTTTGACCAAAAATCTACACTTCAAACAAAATGGGCAAAAGAAAGTTGCCCATCGAAAAACTGTAACTTTGAGATTCGATGGAAGTCATCAGACTATGCCCAAAGTTAACAGATGCTCATATATATTTGAACAAAATGAATAAAATGAAAGTGAAACTGATGACCCAACCGTTGGTTGTTTGATGAAGCGTCTTTGCAAATGGGGTTAGCATTTTTCTTGTTATACTAATGTTTATGTTATAATTTGTGTATAATTTTAGATACAAAAACTGAATACAACCTGTCAGAAGAGGCTGAACATACGGCTGACTTCATTATATCGTGTGTTCCAATAAAAACTCACTCGCAGTAAGCCATGACTATAGAGATAGATAGACTGGTCATGTCGATTTTAGGATCATTGGATGTAGTTCATTTGTTACTTACAAATTTTCATCATATTGTGAGTTGTGACAGATAACCTATAAATTTACTTTAGTAGTTCATTTCACATCTGGTATAGTTTGTCCAGCGAGAGATTGGTTGACATAAAAATCACTAAATTCTACGCAGAGAAAGTAGTACCCAGCGCGCGTAAAATTTGAAATATATCCTTCAAGCAGTAACATTTTGTGCTCTGAAATTATGCTCTAATTAATGAAGTACCTTAACGAATAAGAGATAAAATGAATGAAAATATTACAGTTGCAGTATTTTACACGAAGACGTGTACACCTCAACCAACAAGATCGTTTATAATTAATTTTGCTGGTCGTGAAATGTCTACAAAATTGTTGTGTTCAAAATAGCGGAAGATCAGTTCGTGAAGCAAAATATGGGGAACTTCTCAGGGGGCTAGGAGTTAAAATAAAACAATTCCTTGGGTTGAAGGACGCCTGTATTTAATTTTTCAAATAAAATCAAATACGTTCTTGTTTTCACCTGCAGTAACTGGTTAATTTCTAATTAAATTTCTGACTTACACAAAATTATGGACAGTGCTGCTCGAGTGTCCTTAAGACATAATACGTAGGTAATATAAACATAAAACAAAAATGAACAAAAAAAACGAGATCGTCAAGGTTAAATTAAATCCTGAGACTTCCTGCAGACGTTTGTCTGAATGACCGACTATCGTGCGCCAGTGCGAATTCAATTTGTCTTATTAAAATATATTTTAGAATATTAACTTTACTTATTGAATAAACATCAGAAGAGCCTGTGGCGGTAGAAGACTGAAAATTTAAAAAAGAAATATTTCATTAAAAAAAAAAAAAATAGATTTACAGTACACAACCCTTGTCTTACTGCTCTGCACCATATCATTGAGTTGAGTACAAGATGAACTTCTTGCTTAATATTGCAATGCAAGTCTGCTGTAACTCTTCTGGGACGCTGCCTAATCAACTTTCTTGATGATGTTTTAGTTGGACCACCTTCACACTTTGACACTGTGTTTTTGCTAACTGGTTAGCATCTCGCAGTGACCTTTAAGAAAAATACTTTTAACCCTTGACTAATCTGACCTAATCAATGATGATGTCAATAAAATTATGATATACTCGTAATACTATTTTGTGTTAAGTATAAGGTATGAAAAGCAACCTCCAGTGGACTTTCAGTTGTAAGTTTTTTTCATTTATGAAAAATGAATAAGCACTTACATCATCCTATGGGCTGCTGGGTTGCCAGCTACAGTCAAATAGCTTCAGGTTGCCTACAAAATAGTTTTAAAGCAATATAATTAAATTAAAAATATTATCTTCATACCTTTACATCAGTCTAGACTCTAGATATTGTTCGTGATATCACTAAAGGGATTCATGTTTATAAATAGAAATGTCACTTAAAAAAGGCACTCGAAGGTAAACAATAGAGAACTTATAGAACAGAAACAAACTAAAACAACAAACTAACTAATCTTAAAAACTTAGACAGTTTAAACACCACAAAAAAAATAGTTAAGCAAGAAATAACGAACACAACACACATTACTCGGAGGTTAACAATACAGAACTTAGTCAATGCAAACCAACAAACTAACTTATTCCAGATAATTAAGAAGTTTTAAATTCAACAAAATACCTCACTTGAAGACGAAAGAGCAAATAAACTACACACGGTGTTGACGATTCAAAATGACAGCGGCAACGTCAACAGCTGAAATTTGACAATTTGCTGTGACAGCATAAATTGGCGTAGGATTACAATGCCCGCGAAATTATTTCAAAGGTACCACCACAATAATTTATTTTATTAAATTTTTTTGTATTGTATTCTAGTGCATTTTGTGGTGTTGGGTTACAAGCCTACAATTTAAACTCTCCCAATCTCTCGCTGGACGGAGTTTACTAAGACATACTTCACTTTTGTCATGGCTTGCTGCGAGTGAGTTTTTTGTGGAACACACGATATTTATGGATGAATTATTTGAGTCTGAATGGGAATACAAAATTACCACAAGGCAAACCCCTGAAAGGCGGGATGTCGCAAAATTCAGAACATGAAACTTTTTGGAGGTCAGCTATAATAGTTTTAAATACCGTGTGTTATTACAACAGTAACAAGAAGAAATTTATCAAAATTCCATGCATCGTCAATTTAATTAAAACCTTGCAAGCAGTGGCGGCTCCTGGCATCTGGTGTTGGGTAGGCGACTGGGTACTCAGCAAAGTAAAAACAAAATAGGTTAGAATGGCGAGTCGCTGACAGCGGGGGAGGGGGGTTCGGGGGGCGGCAGCCCTCCGAGTAACGCGCCGCAAGCAAAATTTTTGTAGAATTATTTATTAAAATGATCGCCCCAATGTTACTGTTAGCTCTTTATTTAAAACCTTTATTTTTTAGGGGGTCATTACGCAAATGACCTCATGGACCAGCCGTCCCTGTTAGGTTTTATATATCAAAATGATTCGCCTGTCTTTTTCATCATGCCCTCGAAAAGCAAGCTCCTGTTTCGCCAAAGTAACTGTGACGTCAATTAAATACGATAATAAAATTCGGTTTTTCCGAACTTCTTCATTGTATAATTTAATCGACAGAGCACTATGTTCAGTGAGAGCATCTTTAATTGTTGTTGTATTATTTTCCAAACGTTTGAGACTTAAAATATTCGTCAAATGTTCTTTCGATGATTCATGGTTTTTTACGCTCGTTGACAGATTTTTTAAATCAGAATACCCCTTACAAACCCAAACATTTTGTTTTACGGTAGATAAAAGTAAACACGGCCAGCAAAATAAAGCTTTTTTAAATAAACTCCACACAACCAATTATGATTTTCATACCAACTTACTTTAAATGACCGAGAAAATACCTGACCTTGTTTTTTATCCGAAGACAGAATATTAATATTCGGTGTGGGGCGATTCATGCTAAGAATTTCCCTCGTTCTTGTTCATTTCGCCGTGAAAACGGCGTTTCTATCAAACTGCATATAATGTCGTTATACACATCCATTTTATTAAATAAGAATGGGAGAAAGTATTAATTAGCTCTCCAAATAATCAAAAATACTGTAAGGTAATATTAAAAGATCGACCTGATTTAGTTTAGGCGCCAACGCCGAAAAGCCAACGGTCAACCTGTTATTGTCTTTTATTATAAACTTAGGGACAGTACCTACTTATTATACCAACCTGACCTGACCTGAACAAAACCTGCCAAAGCAATTCAACACCTGAAAAACACCTGAGGACCTCTGAGGAATCACCTAAATCTCCTGTTTTAACTACTACCGCTAAACACTGAAACAACCTTGACTAAAGCAAACTTGCCATAAAATTGAAATTAGCCGAGCACGATACATTTTTCACGTGTGCTCACGAAAAGCGGCGGAGGCGAACGAAGAAATCGCCTGAAATCCTCTATTTTGTTGTGAATTTTAACACGTCAACCATTGCTTTCGCGCAAGATCGCTTAGCTTTTCGCTTTGTAATTATTGTCGTAGTCGAAAATAAATCAGTCAAATCTTAAAACTTCCAGATTGTCGCCGACCCGCTAAAGCCTGAGCAGAGCAGTGAGATGGATAGCTATGGCGCACGACTTATTTCGCACTTCATTATAAAAGTTACAAAAAGATCCGATGAAAATGAGAATTAAAATTAATAGAATATACGTAACAGTATGTATTAAAATAAAAAATTTATTTTTCTAAATTTCGAAGGTTAGGCGGTGCCTACCTTGCCTACCCTGACCAGCCGCCACTGCTTGCAAGGCTTTATTCATCTAAAGCAGAAGCTCATAGGAAGAGTACAGTACATATTGCCTTGCGCTGTTAACCAGGATTGCCTGGAGAATTTTTTCTCTAGCATTAGAAGGCATGGACGGCATAACAGATCTCCAGATGTCGCAACTTTCACATAGTCATTCAAGAAGCTATTGGTTAACAATTTTTTTGCACGTCACTTGCCTGGTGCCAATTGTAAACCAGATGAAGATGAGTCATTAGGAGTGTTGGATGCACTCAGATGTGACGGGTGAAGAAATTGCGGGAATATTTGCCATTGAGTCTGAAGCCAGCACCCCCACCATTGACTTTTCAACGTTGCAACTGCATCACCTAAAATCGCGTGTTGCAAAAGCCACCTTGGTCTATATTGCTGGCTTCATTGGCAGATCGCTTTTGAATAAGTAGAGAGGTTGCAACATGTGCAGAGAAGTGCTACTCAAGGTTGATGGGACTGTGCTGCTGGAAGTCATTAAAGCCAGAAGATACAGACATTCCAGTCTTGTAAAACCAAACACCTTTTTATTTTGGGCCACATCTGAGGCAACTTCACGGCTCATGTATGCAATACCCCGACTTTGTTGGAAAAGCAATTTACCTCTATTATTAGAGAATGTTTTATCAACTTATATAAATTTTTCTGTTTTCAACTGCAAAGACCATCCATCTTTAGGCAGTAAAGTGTTATCTTTAATCGTAAAAACATTGCTCTATGCGTTGATCACACAAGTTAATTAAGGCCCGGTTTCTTCACCTTCAACTAACTAATTTGAAAGGTAATTACCATGGATCTACCAATAGCAGATTCCAAATCATAGCAACCACTGGCCAGATAAATTTACTTGAAGGTAAATAAACCGGGCCTTAGTGTTGAATGGTAAAGACATGGCCAACTTCATCTAGCTTCCGCTGCGCTCCATACGGCCGTCCCAATACGGGTCTAAAGTTGATTCAGCTAACCTAAAAAAATCGTTTGGTAACTAACCCCATCTGTTGTAAAAATTTTAAAATAAATATTTTTGGGTTGATGTGGAAACCGTGGTTTTTTGTCAGTTTGGCAGCAAAATATTTAAAACATAATAGTTATTTATTATACAAGACGATAAAATTTTATTTTATCTTCGAGAGCGGTTTAAGCCTCGAGGCGTAAGCCGAGAGGCTAATACGCTCGAGAAGATAATGGTGAATTTTATCGTCGTGTACAATACAAAATTTTATTCCATCCTCCATTACTTCGATTGAATTACTGAATTATTTTGATTATGACAATTATAAACGTCAAAAAAATTCAACAATCAAAAAAACGTCAAAAACAGAAAAACAACAATGGATGTTAAACATTAGAAACTCAAAGCGGGGGCTGTTGGCATGGGAGTCGGTTACCGAGATAATTTGTTTATCAACAAAGTTAAAAGCAGTTTCGTGAAAGCGTCGTGAAAGTGTTTCATTTTTGAGGAAATAATGGCCCAATCTTTCCTTAATGAAGATGAATTGTATGTTCCTGAAGATATTATTAAAGAAGCCAGATCTGTTATTGAAAATTTATTGCCGCGAAAATCTGTATCGTTGTATGAAAAAGAATACAATATTTTCTGTGCCTGGAGGAAAAGCAGAAACATAAAAGGTGTATCAGAAGAAGTCCTGCTATCGTACTTCGCAGAAAAGGTAAAAAAGTATAAGGCTTCAACATTGTGGAGTTGTTATTCAAAGTTGAAGAGTACCTTACTGATCAAGGAACAAGTAGACATATCAAAGTAAGAAGAATGATTATTTTGAATATTATAATTAAAACGTTTATTTTTTTAGATTTTTGAGTCTGAAGACTTTCCTTAAGCGAGAATACTCAACCTACACACCGATTAAATCAAATGTGTTAGAGAGGGAACATTTTAACAAATTTTTGGAGGATGCACCTGATAAGATTTACTTGTTGATAAAGGTAAGTGTTTTTATTATGGTAGTTTCACTCAATATTAAGTAAATTATCTAAAGGTTGCCTTGGTCATGGGAATCGGCGGAGGATGCAGAATGGATGAATTACACAAAATGAAAATTGACGATATCGAAGATCGAGATAATATTCTGATAATACAAGTTCCCGAAACAAATACGAATAAGAAGCGTATGTTTACTATTGTGGATAATACGAAAATAGGAGTTAGCAAGTTGGCTTTATACAAAAAATATAGTGATTTAAGACCTGCAAATACACCAACCAAGAGTTTCTTTTTGGGTTATCGCAATGAAAAATGTACAAAGCAAGTGGTGGGAATTAACACATTTTACAAGATGCCCCGAATGATAGGGGAATTTTTAAAGCTGCCATTACCTGAATCTTACACTGGTCATTGCTTTAGGAGATCAAGTGCTACTCTTTTGGCGAATACTGGAGCTAACACGCTTATGATGAAGAGACATGGTGGCTGGAAATCGAATTCGGTTGTAGAAGGCTACATTGATGAATCAGTTGAAAATAAGAAGGAAATTTGTAACAGAATTTTGATGGGAACAAGCAGCACAAAGAATTGTCAAGGATTTTCAAACGAATTACCTGGTTGCAGTGGCGCTAACCTCATCAAAAGTGAGGATGTCGTTAACTTCATCAAAAGCAAAGATGTCGCTAACGAGAATACTGTCAAATGTGGTGGAAAAGTGTTTAAAAAGTGCACATTTAATTTTTATTAACAATGTTATTTCCGGTTATTTCAATTCAGACGTTTGTAATTTTGATTAAAAAAGAATAAAGAAACTTGTGAAAATGTAATTATTTTATTTTTCTAGACGATAAAACTTCATTTTACCATGAACAAACCGTAGATAAAATACCATTTTATCGTTTAGGATGGAATAAATACATATAATCTGTTTCAAAATAAAAAATCTACCACCTGTTGAATTATGTTGGCAGAAACAAAGAAATCTCTAGAATAAATTTCATTTTTTTGGGTTGGCTCAACATCCCGTCAAAATTTGACATGGAACTGTTGAGTTTATTATGTAACAGAAAATAATTATTATGTACAAAAAGGTGGTAGCTATCATATCATACCTTTTGAGTGAAATAATAAAATTGAGAATAAAAAAACACAATAAACTACGACCAAAACGACTGTCAACAGTTTTCTTTCAT
This sequence comes from Tenebrio molitor, assembly GCF_963966145.1. Classification (NCBI taxonomy): domain Eukaryota; kingdom Metazoa; phylum Arthropoda; class Insecta; order Coleoptera; family Tenebrionidae; genus Tenebrio; species Tenebrio molitor. The sequence goes on along the minus strand of NC_091051.1, from coordinate 20,718,240 downwards.
AACCCCACTTTTTCCGACACTTGCAAACACACTAAAAACAAAAGTTGGCGCCGTTGTCGGTTGTCTTTTCGAGGTAGAATGCAATGTTGGTGGATTTTTGATTTTGAAACAAATTTTACAGTGCCTTTTTTTAACGCTGGCCATAGGGATTTACATGCTAAAAAGTTTAGTCGGAATTTTTAAGTGAAATTTGGCAGAATTTTAGATTAGTATTTTATAAATCAATTTCAGTTTGGCCCATCCTACAAAATAAAATAATCACGGAATTAGAGCAAAAATAGGTTTATTAAATTTATCACGTGGCTTGCCAAGTAGGCTGATATAATGTAAACTCAACAAACGTCAAAGAGTAATCATTTTCAATAGACACCTTCTCAGATAAAAAAATGATTGAATGGGATAAACTTTGAAAAATGTGCAGTTTTATTTCATAAACATAAAACATGGAAATCATAATTATGTACATCAAAATAAATAAAATGCTACAACAATATTAAACTACTAATTATTTTTCAATTTTCATTACATAAATTGTTCAAACTGTCTTCCATAGGTTGCAAGACAGTAACCAAGACGATCATAAAAATTTCGTCGAACATTTTGTAACTGCCTAACGGTTATAAAACGGCAGGCTTCAGTTATTCTGTTTTTCAGTTCCTCCAGGGTTTCAGGCTTATTTCTAACATTATCAAAAATTTTTTGTGCTATGTATGCCCACAAATAAAAATCCAATGGCGTTAAATCGGGGCTTCTAGGTGGCCACTTGAAAGTCCCGTACCTGCCTATCCAACCGCGCGGGAAATTTTGGTTTAAAAAATGTGCTATTTTTCTCGTTGAATGGGGAGGAGCTCCATCTTGTTGGAAGATTATTTGATGTAACGGTCTAATATCCTCCAACGCTGGTAAAACATGCTCTCTTAGCAAATCCAAATATTTTTGCCCATTTAAAGGTCCATCGATGAAAAATGGACCAATTAAATGATTGCTTATTACCCCCAACCACACATTTAATTTTTGGGGCCATTGGGTGTGTACCTCATCTATCACATATGGATTTTCTCTTGCCCATATTCTGCAATTCTGTCTGTTCTGGAAAAGTATGAACTTTTCCGTCTAATGTAAACATTTTTTCGTCGGTAAAAAACAAATAATTTTTAATATTTGGATTTTCATTAATTTTGTCTATCCACAGTTCGCAAAACTCCATTCGAGGTAAGTAGTCGCGTTCGAGTAATTTTTTCTAATTTTGTAGCTTCTAAATTATATTAAGGTGCGCCGGCACACGGTAAAGATCGCAAGCGGCATGCCTGAGTGCAAAAAGTGTAAAAGAGTGACCAACAATGGTCTAAAGTGCATAATTTGTAATTCAGTTTATCACATAGGTTGTGCTAAACTCATTAAACGAATTAAAACTATAAATGAAAACCAAATCAATTGTTGTGAAGATGGTGAAGTTATGGATGCAGCATCCGAAGTTAATGATACAGAACCTCTCGGTTCTGAAGATGATATCAACCTATTACGTGGTGAGATCAGGTATTTAAAATCTCTCATGGAACATAAAGATGTCATAATCCAGCAAAAGGACATTATTATTCACACACAACAAGAAGAAATTGAGTTGCTAAAAGATAACTTGAAGCTAAAAAACATCATAGATAAAATGCAAGAAAAAGTTGTTTTCAACGATTCCACCTGCACCACCAACCGAGGTGACAAAGAAAACAATGAAATAGCGTCGACCAATAAAACCAATAAGATAACTACGCAATTAATTACCGAAAAAATTTCTAAAGAAGACAATACAGGCGGTAACAGTCAGAACAAAGTTCAAGTCCCTAAGGAATTGAAAGATGATGATTTTATATTAGTCGAGAGGAAGAAATCAAAAAAACCTCCAACCATTCCCTCAAATCCAATCGAAAAAAATAAAATGCGTAGTAAACCGTTAATTGGTTCCTCAACAGCTACTAGCACCTTATCGAGTATTCCGAAAAACGTCCATTTACATGTCTCCAGATTGTCACCTGACACTGAAGCTGAGAAACTACAAGCATATCTACGACCTTTTGTAATATCTATTTCTTCCTGCGAAAAATTGAAGTCTAAAAGACCAGAAGTATACTCATCATTCAGGATCTCACTCCCCGCTTCCGAATTGGAAAAAGTTATGGATCCGCAAATTTGGCCCCAAGGCATATCAATTAATAGATATTTTTTCCCGAAGAGGAACTCGGATCGTCTGGCAACATAATAAAAAATGATCAAAATTTTAAAATCATTTTCTACAACATTCAGTGTCTCAGAAATAAAATGAACTTATTAGAAGCTTCTCTCAATCATAAAAACGTGGACTGCATATGTCTTTGCGAACATTGGTTGACTGTTGATCAGATGAACACTACTCGTCTACCTGGTTTCAATACTATCTCCTCTTTTACAAGAATCAATCATATCCATGGTGGTGTACTTCAGATGGTGAAGAACAATGTGGATTGCAGATCCCTGACCTGGATTGCTAACCTGTCTATAGAAAAAGATTGTGAGTTATCTGGAATTTACTTCCCTACACTCAATCTAGTTGTTATTATGATATATCGTTCACCTTCAGGGGATTTCAGTACATTTTTGCAAATTTTAAACAATCTTTTAGATAAGTTACAAAATAACAATTACAACATTGTTGTTGGTGGTGATTTCAATGTTCATTTTAATAACGACAATGCTGATAATAACACGTGTCTCTTAAATGACTTGTTGAATAGTTATGGATTGCGTTCACTTGTTACTTTCCCCACTAGAGTCGAAACAACATTAGATAATGTTTTTACTAACATCCAGTCTGATTACTCTTTAGCCGTTCAACCACTAGACCTTGCTATATCAGATCATATAGGGATCTTGTTGAATTGGTCAATTAACATACCAGATAGTAATCCAACTTTGAAAACTATACGTCCGATTACAAATTATGGTAGATTCTTATTTTATCACTTGATCTCGAACACCAATTGGGACTTTATTGACTCAGACATTGATCCTGATGACAAGTTTACAATGTTTTTGAATAATATAGTTTTTAACTACCATACAGCTTTCCCGGAACGACAGCATGTGCACTGTAGCAAGGCGGTCTCAAGTTACAGGCCAGGACACTGGCTGTGTTGCCACATTCCCTGGTAGGCCATTCCATGACCTACGGTGTTCCAAAAATTTTGAAACGAATTCGACATTTAAAATAGTCCTTGGTCAAATTCGTCAAACTGAATTAAAAATGTCATTTAAGTGTTGCGTACCAAATTGCAACTCAAATTATGCGTCTTCTTCTTCAAATTACGTAGGTAGCTAAATACTTTTATTTAAGTTTCCATCAAATGAGGAAATGAAGCCAATTTGGAAAGAGATTTTAAAAATCGAAGAGTGAAGAATTCGCAAAAGTAGCCATGCTTGTGCTAAAGATTCTAACGGGACAGTTATCAATGGGGACAAAATGAAGCGACTTGTGCCAAACGCGGTGCCAATAACTTCTAATTACGAAGAAATTACACTTTGGAAAGAAATAATCAAAATTAGTAATGACGACACAATCACTGGAGAAAATCTTTTTGTTTTAAAAACGAATATTGAAATGAGACTGGGAAGCAAGTTACAAGAAATGGGATGGGATTTAGGCAATGGGGAGAACAAATTGTTATAATTATGTATTTAAGTTGGAAATGCCCACCTCGCGTTAGTTAATAACCAAACAGTTTCAATAGTCTGGAACACAGCAGAGCATCTGAAATATTATCAGTAATGAGCACCGTTATTTTTCTGTCCCTAAGGTGGTTTTAAACTATATGTTACAATGCGATTACGCATTTTTGAACTGTCGTAAAATTAGATCACTCATATTTGACAAATGTAAATACAATGACAGGTTTAGTGGATTTCGATTTTTTTCACAAAATGTTGGTGAAGCAATGTTGTCAGACTATGGTAGGCCATTCCATAGCACACTGCCTTTGGTCAGTGTCATGGCCTGGTAAATGTAGATCGCCTTGACTGTAGCAATAGACCAACATTTTCTGTAAACTGGTTTACTCCTGAATTACAAGGCATGAAAGAAACCGTTCACTTCTTAAAAGATGCTTATAACTTACATAAAACACCTCAACTTAAAAGAATGTTTTGTACTTACAGGAACAAATACAGTAGCGCCGTAAAAAATGCCAAAATAAAAGCAACGAGCTGTACATACAAAAAAATCATAAGAACTCTCGTGCTATGTGGCAGGTAATTAATCAATACAGACCTAGTTCTTCTAATGATACTCCTTCTTTATCCCGAAATCAATTAAATTATTATTTTGCAAACATCGCTGAAAACTTGATCCAGTCATTACCAACCTGCTCCCTAGATCCGATAAAGATTATGAATAATGATTTGAAGGCAGTCAACAAACTATTCAATTTTAGGGAAGTTACGTTCAACGAGGTGAGAACTTGTATTGACAACTTGAAATCTTCCACTACCAAAGATATATATGGAATGAATCACGAATTATTAAAACAAATTAAGGAAGTAATAATTTCCCCCTTCACTAAATTAATGAATTATTGCATCCGGACAGATATTTTCCCAAACTGTTTGAAAAGATCTATTGTAATACCGATTTTTAAAAAAGGTGATAGAAATGATTGCAAAAACTATCGTCCTATTTCCTTGCTGCCAGTGTTTTCAAAAATTTTCGAAAAACTCTTACTTCTACAAATCGTAAATTTTTTCAATAAAAACAATTTATTTTCCAATGCTCAATTTGGTTTTAGAAGAGGTCTTTCTACATCCAGTGCAGTGCTTTCTTTTATTAATAATATTGTCAGATCTTTTGAAAAGAACAACCATTATAAAGCAATATTTTTGGACTTAAGTAAAGCGTTTGACACGGTGTCCCACGATATTTTAATTAAAAAACTTGGATACTATAAGTTCTCTTCTAGTAGCATTTCCATGATAACTTCGTACCTTAGTAATAGAACTCAAAAAGTAAAAGTAAATGTTGTTTTTTCAAAAAAATCTAGAACAATTCACGGTGTTCCGCAAGGATCCATCCTCGGTCCCGTTCTTTTTTTGATATATATTAACGACTTACCATGTTATATTCCACAGGCTGATACAGTTCTTTATGCAGATGATACTACTCTCGGTCTGTCAGAGGCATCAGCTGTCAGACTAAATTCAGAATTAAATAGCATTCTTTCCAAAGTACGAGACTGGTTATTGTCAAATAAATTGCATTTGAATAACGAAAAAACAGTTAACGTAAGTTTTACCTTGAAAAAAACAGAAATCTCAAATGACGAAACTGAAAGTGCCAAATTTCTTGGTATTTTCGTAGACTCACATTTACTTTGGCATAAACATATTGATTTCCTGGCAAGCAAAATTTGTAAAAATATTTTTCTTTTGAGGAATCTGTCAAATTGTGTTTCACAAAAGACGCTAAGAAGTGCATATTTTGCTTTAATACAGTCTCAGTTACAATACTGCATCACCTTGTGGGGCCATTCTCCCGCTTCAATACGTTTGTTTAAGCTCCAACGTAGAGCAATAAGAATAATGGCAAATACATATAGGATATCGCACAGATTGTCGCCTATATTTTAATAAATTAAAAATTCTTACACTCCCTTGTTTATACATATTAAGATGTCTGCAATATGTCAAACAAACAATCCTGATCAATATAAAAAGTTAAAATCCTTTCATAACTATTCCACAAGGAAAAGCGACTACAGTTTCGACGTTTTCAGATTGAACAGATCGAGACACGGTCTTAATTTTTATTCAATAAAATTTTATAATGTGTTGCCTCATGTATTCAGAAAGATGTCTCCAGACCTGTTTAAGATGAAAATTGAAAAATACTTACTTGCGAAATCATTTTACTCGGTGGAGGAATACTGAATGATAACTTTTCCGACGTTATAACTGTGTGTAATTGTTAGTATAATCAGCAACATAATACATTTAATGTCTCTGGTAGTATTAGTGTCATTTATTTATATCATTTTCTTTTCTGACGACTGTAAATACTGCTGTATAGGAACAGGAATAAAATATTTATTTATTTATTTATTTATTTAAAAATTTTTCTTTCTTCAAACCTTTGTAGCACGTTGATGTTGAGACATTCAGACGACGTGCTATTTGGCTCAAACTGCAAGATCGATCTTCTTCTACAGCCAAACAAACGTTTGTAGTTTCGTCTTCAGTCAAAACCGTACATCTTCTTTGTCTTTTATTGTGTTCGCAGTTAACGCAACCATTGGTTACAAAATCGTTGTAAACTTTCAAAATTGTTGATTTACTAGGAATCGGCCGATTCGGAAATTCGACCGCGAAATTGTCACGTATTTCTCTACTTGAGCAACCCTGGAGGAAAGATGTAACAAATTTTACTTTTTCTTCCGCTGTGTAAACCGACATTTCATCATAAAACAACAGCAGTGAATCATTTGACGTTTGCAAATAATGTTTTGACACTCGGTCATGGACTCATCGCCTTCTGGGCAAGAAATAATGTAATACATTTAATGTACTTTTTTTTTAATTAATTCTATAGTATAAAATAAACTGAAATTGATTTATAAAATACGAATCTAATATTCTGCCCAATTTCACTTAAAAATTCCTGCTATAAAGCTTATTAACAGGATCCAAAGTTTTTATCATGTAAATCCCTATGGCCAGCCTTAAAAAAAAAGGCACTGTATGTATTATAAATGGGCAAAAAGTGTTTTATTTGTGGAGCAAAGGAAATTTTTTTTGAAATTCCGAGTAACATTCAACTGCGCGAAAAATGGATTGAAGCAATTTATAAAGTTTGTGGTAATTATGTTGTCATATAGAGGGTGGTCCCGATATAACCTGCCAGAAGAAATCCAGTAATAGGTGACGATGAGTAGAACTCATACACAAAAAATGTTTCTAATAAAAGTCTTTTCGTTTTCGAGATAAAAATAATTGAAAATTTGGTCAAAATTTGCTGTACGCTAATGAGTTAATCGGTTTTAAAAAGGTAATTCTGGTTACTTGGCGGCAATTTCTTTAGCAACGGTACCTGTAACACCTATGACATTTGTCAAGTTTAATTTTAAATTTGCGAATCCTTCAAAAAGTTATGAAATTCACAAAACAAGAATATGCCGATTTGCATTTACTCTATGGCAAAACACGCAGTAATTCAAGACCGGCAAGGGAACCATACGGCGAGCGTTGTCCTGAAGGAGTCCTTCCGTCCCGTTGTACTTTTGTGGAGCTACATCTGCACTTATGTGAGGTTGATTCTGACTGATTCCAATACGATGGCGTCCCCGATCCTCCATTTAACCCCTCTGGATTTTAATTTTTGGAGCCACACGTAAGATTTGGTCTACGAAGTTGAAATAAATACAAAAGGCCAATTCCAGAAACGCGTAACAGACCCCTCGAACCAGATTCGTAAAAACCGAGAAATGGTGAATTCTGTTTATGCAATTTGGTACCGGTGTACTCAAATGCGCTTAAATGCCAACGGAAGGCACACAGAACATTTATTATAAAATAATTTTTCTAGTCTAGTTTACCTTTCATTAGTTAATAGATATTCTCAGTTAGAGTTGAAAGTACGAATATGTAAAGTGTAAATAAATTTATTAAAAAAAAAGAGTGCCATGCGTCTGTCAACATCATTTGATAATTCTCTTGAAGAAAGTAATAGTTATCTTGAGTTTAAATATCCTCAAGACACAAGATTTCGTCTACGAACAACAGATTGGAAAATAAGTGATCAAGATTTAACTGATGCAGGCCCTTCGAACGCTAATCTTGAACATAAATTCGGAAACGTCAAAAAGTGTCATAAAATTTCTGGAGAAAAATTAGTTTTTCGATGTGAAGACTGCAACAGAGATTTCAAAAAGGAAAAGGGCCTTAAAATTCATAGATCAAGGATTCATGGACTAATGAGCCAATCGTTTTCGTCAAAATCATTTTCTTCAGAAATTAATAAAACAAGAAGGAAAACTGAAGAAATTAATAACACTTCATTTAATTGCACGGATTATGAGAAGCAATTCGGATCTCAAGATAATCATTCTAGTGGACAACAAAGATTAAATTGTAATTTGTGTCCTGGAAAATCTTTTAAGGATAATACCAGATTGAAAATTCACGTAGATAAGTATCATACAAATAGTAACCTACCAACTTCTTCTAATTTCTCTTCAACGGTTTCTATCACAAAATTGCTTATTAATTTAAAACAGCAGCTACCAACTATTAGAAGATTGCCTAAAGCTTGTAGACATTTAGCTGCTGATAAATTAAGTTCAATTATTAATAATTGTCTTTCGACAAAATCAATCTCTTCATTTGAGGATCTTTTGCTATTCTCTTATAGAGCTTTCAATGTAGCCGAGAAATCTGATAAATCATTGAATAAGCATATAAAAGAAAATCTTTCTAATTTTGAAGTACCTCAAATACGAACATCTTCTAACAGACGAACACATTTATCACTAGCTAAGAAAGTGGAAGCAAAAGTAGCCGATTTTGATATCAAAGGAGCTGTTAAATTATTGTCCTCGGATGACTCATTAGCTTCATTCAATGAAGATGTTGCTGAAGAATTAAAAAAAAGCATCCTTCACCATCTCGCGAACTTTTTGTTCCAGACGCTTTCAAAACGGGAGACTTTTCTTTAATAGTTAATGAGCAAAACGTTCGAGAAGCTATCAATTCCTTTCCTGCCGGTTCTTCACCAGGTTTAGATGGCATGAGACCACAATATTTAAAAGATATTATATCTTTATCAGCGGGCGAAGCAGGTCAGCGGGCACTAAGAGCTTTAACAAAACTATGCAATTTTTTATTGTCTGGCCAACTTCCTTCAGAAATTTGTCATTTATTATATGGTGCGTCTTTATGCGCCCTTCATAAGAAAGATGGAGGAATTAGACCGATCGCTATAGGAAACTGTTTACGAAGATTGACTTCAAAGCTTGCTTGTTTTCAAAGTCGTAATATTGTAAATTCGTATTTATCTCCACACCAACTTGGAGTGGCAACTAAGCTAGGATGCGAAGCAGCAATTCATACTACACGTACCTTTGTGAATAACGACCTAAACCGTAGCAAAGTTGTTCTTAAATTAGATTTCAAAAACGCATTTAACTCAGTCGAACGAGATTGTATTCTGAAAGAAGTCCAATGTCATACCCCACTTCTTTACCCTTATCTTTATCAATGCTATAGGAATCCTTCAACTTTATTTTTTGGTGATCATTTAATTTCTTCTTCTGTTGGAGCTCAACAAGGAGATCCTTGTGGTCCTATGATTTTTAGTCTTGCCGTTCAACCAATTATTTTATCTTTGAATTCTGAACTGAATATTTGGTATTTAGATGATGGAACCCTAGCTGATTACCCAGAAGTAGTTTTGTCCGACTTTAAGAAAGTTATCAATTTATCCAGAAAAATTGGTCTTGAATTAAACTTTAACAAATGCGAGATCTTTAGCTGTTCTGGAGACACAGATTTAAAAGTCATAACGGAATTTCAAAATTTAGCACCAGGTATTAAAATTTGTGACCGAGGAAGTTTATCTCTTTTAGGCTCTCCAATCTTTGACCAAGGCTTCAAAAACACTGTCGAAAAAACTATTATTACAGTTGAAAATCTTTTAAATAAAGCTGAATTTCTTAGCAGACACGTGGCTTATACCTTAATCAAGAACTGTCTTTTCATACCAAAATTTAATTTTTTATTAAGAACAACTCTTTTTGGAAATTTTCTAATTACGTTAATTCCATTGATTCTTCTTTAAAGTCTTCTTTAGAAAAAATACTTAATTTACGTTTAACTGATTTACAATGGTGTCAGTCCACTTTACCGATTAGATTTGGTGGACTGGGAATTCGCCGCATTTCCGATATTTGCCTCCCTGCTTTCCTATCTTCAGTTCATGGTGTTAAAAAGCTTGTTTCTCAATTACTAAATTCAAAGGATAATGAGCTTATTATTCACCATTATGATGAAGCTTTAGCAGTCTGGGATGTAGAAAATGAGAACGAAAGACCAACAATTCCACAATTTCAGAAGAATTGGGATAATATCAATATCAAAAGAATAATTGACAATGACTTAATCTTTAATTCATCTAGGGACTTGGCTCGTTTTAAGGCTTTGCAATGCAGAGAATCAGGATCTTGGTTACATGCAATACCTTCTCCTAATATTGGTACTCTTTTAGATAACACTTCCTTCCAAGTTTGTATTGGTTTAAGATTGGGTTGTAATCTTTGTACACCTCATATTTGCAAATGCAATGCGAAAGTTGATGAAATTGGTATTCACGGTCTAAGTTGTTCCAAAAGCAGTGGTAGATTTTCAAGACACACTGAAATTAATTCTATTATCAACCGGTCTTTGACTTCTATTCATGTTAATTCAACTTTAGAACCAAACGGACTATCTCGTGATGACGCAAAACGCCCTGATGAGATGACTTTAATACCGTGGAATAAAGGTCAACCTTTGGTTTGGGACGTTACTGTCGTAGATACACTTGCAGACAGTTACGTATTGAAAACATCTGAAGTCTCAGGTTTTGCCGCTGAAATGGCTTGCAAACGCAAACATAACAAATATCGTTCAATTATTTCGTCAAACTACATATTTAAAGGTTTAGCCTTTGAAACCTTAGGCCCTTGGTGCAAAGAAACAATAGATTTTATTAATGTCATCGGAGACCGACTTATCGCGGAATCAGGGGATTCAAAATCTAAGAAATTCCTTTTTCAGAGGATTTCCCTTGCTATTCAACGTGGAAACGCTGCAAGCATTCGGGGCACTTTTCCAGATTCCGCATTATTATCGGAAATTTTCGCATTGTAAATTAAAAATGTTATTTTATGTTAAATTTTAATAAATCTTGAAATAAATTTATTCAATACATTATTTTGGCTATTTAACCACAATTAAGACGATACTCTTATTACACAGTTCTGCCACAATTTTGCACACACTACCTCTACATTTATTACACATTGAGGAACACCACTTTATTTATTACTCATTCATCTCAGTCTACAAAATCAGCTTTTGTACCTAAATAAGCTGGTGAATTAACGCACACAGTGTACAGCGTTTTCAATAAATGTCATTAATTTGATTTAGTTTGTCAGATTTGAGATTTGTCATAAACGATTCAGGTACCTATGTTGCTTAGATACTGTCATCCTTACAAACACCAACAATTAATTCCTGAGTAGGTACGTATTTTTGTGGTCAGCAGCGTCGAAAGGGTGTGGATAGGGGTTCATTTATCCCCATTATTTTGAACCTAATAAAAAGGGGTTTTTTGGACTTGTTAGATCCTTCTAATGACCCAGAATTTTTTTGGCAGGTTATATCGGGACCACCCTGTATTTAACGATAAAAACGTTAATTAGGGATTAAAGTAATGTAAATCCTTTCCTGCTAATTTGAATGATTCAAAATACAAGGATTAATTCTAAAAAAATGAAATCTTTAAGTTCGTTTTAATCCCTTATTAAAAACTTAATTCTGATCTCAGCTAATTTTATACGTTTACTTTACTAGACATCACGAAACTTCAAGACAGCAGTGTAATTTGCCAAAAACATTTCGACGAGAACTGCATCAATACTTATGGTAAAAGAAATCGATTAACTAAACGAGCAGTACCTTCTAAATTTGTACGTAAAATACGTTTCATTGACTATCTATTTAATTAAGATTTTCCTGGTTCTAATACTTCTAATAACACTCTACATATTTAGCGTGTCCAGAAAGTTCTGAGCGTTTTTGTGGTATTCTGTTTCTCGATATAAAATAAATGTAAAATCAATTGGTAATTTTTGTATTTTTTTTTAAATATGAAGTACACTTGTCCATAAACAATTTGACGTGTCTCAGTTAAATACTTTTTTATTGGTTACATTCTGGTAATTGATTGTTTACATAGAAAAAGAACGAAATCGTAATTTAATGTTATATGAATTTAAATGTAGGCATTCGGCGGCAGCAGCCACAAAAAACATATGCAGAATTGAAGGTGCGGGGACGGTAAAAAAGTCTTCTTGTCGGCGATAGTTTGCGAAATTTCTGAATGGGGAAGAAAGTCTTAAAGATAAGAGTCGTTCGGGACGAAAGAGCCCATCTTCTATCGTTGTGGAATTGAACTTTTGGGACAAAAATGGTTGGAAGTCATTGACAATAACGGCGAATATTTAGTTTAATTGTTGTTTACTTTTTTAAGTAATAGATATTTATTTTTTTTATCTATTTTTTTAAAAACGCTCAGAACTTTCTAGACACCCTAATATTTGGAGGTAACACTGTCGATGTAGAAAATAATTCAAAATTTATACAAGTTGATTTAATTAACAAAAAAGAATTAGATGATCTGAAATATCATCATAAAGTTTTGAATTTAAAGTTAAAAAGAATTACGGAGAAATATACAAACTGCTTGGCCAAATTAAAAGATCTCGAGGTTGAAGAAAAAAAAATTATAAAAATTTGAAATTATTAAGTAACATTTTCCAAGATGCAGAAAATAATGATGAAAAGGCTGTATTTCTTTTGGACATTATCAAAAATTATAGGTTGAAAGTTCCTCGCTGGTCAGAAAAATCTGTGCGTTTGTGTACCGTTTGGAGATTTTGTTCTGCGAAAGGTTACGAATTTTGCAGAAGACACTTAGTAAAATTACCATCAAAAACGACAATATCACGATACTTGGGGCCTTTCAATGGTAGGGACGAACGATTAATGGGTGAAATTTCAATCTTAAAAAATCCAATTGAAAGAATTTGTTCTTTAATAATTGATGACATGGCTATAAGAGAAAAAATGTTTAATAGCCGATCCGAGGATTGTATATGCGGTTTAAGCACTACTGAAACCCATATTGTGGGTGAAAAACCTAATATAGCAAATAAAATGCTATGTTATGTAATTCATGGGTTAAGTACCAAATATACTATCCCCGCAGGCTATTTCTTTCATGGGACTTTATCTTCAGATACTTATTTCAAAATTACTATGAATATTTTGGAACTTCTTACTTCTTGTGGGTTTATTGTACTAAGAATCGTAACCGATAATTTTTCAGCAAATGTTAAACTTTTCAAAATTCTTTGTAATGGTTCTCTCACAAATTCCATTCCTCATCCTTTTTTGGCTCCAATGCCCTTATTTTTGAGTTTCGATTTTTGTCATGCTTTGAAAAATGCACGAAATTTATTTTTGGATCGTGAAATGAACTCTAGTGTAGGAATTATTTCTTCAGACTACCTAAAAAAATTGTATATATTTCAAGAAAATTTACCCATAAAACGAGTGAGAAATTTAACAAGGCAACATTTATTTCCGACAAATTTTGAAAAAATGAATGTTTTACGCGCAATTCAAGTATTTTCACCAGCTGTTAGTCCCCCATTAAAATTTTTACAAGAAAATAATGATGCTAGACTTCAAGGTGTTGACGCTACCGTTAAATATATTGAAACCATGTACAATTTCTTTCAGATAATGTAAGCAATAAAAATTACTATATTAGATCATTAGAGAGTGCTGTTGCCCCATATGTGGATATTTCTGATGAACGATTACATTGGTTAAACATTACATTTCCAAATTATATAGAAGATATTCAAAATTCATCGTTATCAATTGGTTTACAAGGCTTAACAAATGAAACTGCTCATGCTCTAATTTTCACTGCGAGAAGTACATATCTCTGCATCGAATTTCTTCTGCAGCAATCAGGCTTTTATTATGTTTTAACAAGGTCCTTTAGTTCTGATGCTGTAGAAGGAATGTTTTCTCACGTCAGACTCAAAGCAGGATCAAACGATGCAACAGATGCTAGAACAGCGGAATATGCGTTAAGACAAATATTGCGTTGTGGTATTGTGAAATCCTCAGAATCATCCAACACAGCAGAAAACGTTAATTATGTTAGTTCTGCAAAACTTAGAAAATTTAAAAGCAGTAATCTAAATTCACTGTTCGATTTATGTGAACCGGACTTGATACTACCCTTTCAACTGTTAGAGAAAATTCGAAATTTAAGTAAACCAATTATTGTTAATCCCAAAAATACCATATATGCAGCTTCTGTTGCTTTCATAGCAGGGTATATTGTAAAAAAATTTAATGAAAAATTCCACTGCGATAGTTGTCTCTCTCCAATATTATGTTTTTCAACCCCTGGTCCTCTTTTACGTTTAATTAATCTTCAAAATCGTGGTGGTTTGACTTATTCAAATTATCAGTTTGTAAGTCTTTTAAAAGAATTGGCAGATATTGCCACAGAAATTTTACCATATTTGGCCCAAGAAAATATTTGCAAACAACTCGTAACAATTTTACATCCACATTTAATTCGTAATTCCCTCTTTATCTGTAATACACATAAAGACACAATTTGTAAAGTTATTATTGAATTATTGATGAGACCACTTTTAAATAATTGTTGTTCACAAAAAACTGATTCCATAAAACGAAAATCAATTGCCAATAAACCCATAAGTAGAAAGGTTTTAAAATTATAATACTACGGACCGACCAAAGAAGTAACTACCTATCCACCCATTTATGTTCTTTAGTTGTGTTATTTAAAATTAAGTTCCTTTCGAGTTTTGTTCCTTTTCCATTTTTTTAATGTAAATAATGTATTAAATATAGTTATATATTTTTCAGTTCTACAAGACTATTATTTTCGTTTGATTTTCATATCTTTTTGAAACTTCTGGAAACTTTTGAAATTATACGTCAATCATTGTTATTAACAGTTTTCTCCGCTAGTTGGAGCTAGTTACCAAACGATTTTTGAGGTTAGTAAAATCAATTTCAACAATCCAAATTGGCGTATTGGGACGGCCGTATGGAGCGCAGCGGAAGCTAGATGAAGTTGGCCATGGTAAAGATAGTAGTAAGTTTCAAATATTTTTAAAAACAAACCCTGATCCACGATTAGCTGACCCTGTTAAATTACTTAAATTGCACGCAAACAATATGTATTTTATCGTATAATTAACGATTATGATCACTTTGTGTTACACATTTACTGATAATTATGAAGTCCATAATATTCGAATAACTCAGCCATATGGATGGCACGTTTTATAATTTGGAGTTTGTTTATATCCCGGGGAAATGCGGAGCTACAGAGACGAGGGAAATTGTCGAAAAACGCTTGGAAGAATTTGGTCGGAGTTTTGAACAACACATAGTAGCTGTGACAAGTGATGGGCCTAACGTCATGGTGAAGTTCGGACGCGAAAGCCCGACTGAAATGGTCTTGTGTTGAATCACGCTATTCACCTATCTGTGGTGGCCACATTCTGCAACAAAAACGAAACCAATAGTAGTAGCTCTGGTGTATCAACGACGCAACATCAAGCTTCACAATCAGAAGGAATTATTTCTGATGACGATTCTAGATACTGATAACAGCGAGTCGGAATCTGAGTCCACGACCAATGTGCAATATACTCAAAATATTAACATAGCTTTAAAAGAAACACCGTCTTTGGTGACACTGTTTCGAAAGAGTCCTCTGAAAAATATCACGCTGTAAAATCATGTGAAAGAAGAGTTTAGCCACGAGTTGAATTTGTTATTAGACGTGCGTCCAAGATGGAATTCGATGATGCAAATGGTTGAACGATTTCTAAAACTCAAAAACGCTATCAAAAAGGCATTGATTGATTTGAATATTCCCTCAATGTGGAGTGATGGTATTGATAGTAATACCGGCGTTCTAGAATCTTTATTAGACGTCTTATATCCAGTAAAGTTGTCTGTTGAAGCTTTATCGAGAAAAGATGCTACGATTCTGACGTCAGAGGCAATTATAGACGTGTTGATTAATAAATTGCAATCGATGGAAAACGATTTAGCCATACAATTTTTGGAATATCTCAAGAACAAGATTAATGACTAGAGCTCGGATTCTATGCAAATTGCATATTTGTTTCTATGGCGTATATAGACAAAATTTTGGATTTTCTGAGGATATTAACAAATTTTGAATGAAATTACGTCATTTCAAAAATGCATATTTTGCATATTTGAAGCACCTTGAGCATATTTTGGCAAAAAATGCATATTAGTGCATATTTCTGCAATTTTCCAGATCTTTCTTTGTTCATTTATTGAACCCTTGCAAGTCAACATGGTGCAGATCGAGGGACATCAGAAAATCGGTATAGGACGATTGCGCCGGTATTACCTGAGTTGTTTTAAGCCGATGGTACGATTGCGCCGAGGCGACCCAAGTGGTTGTTAATACCTGGGCACGATTGCGCCGCACCCCTGATTCTGTAAGCCCCTCAATAAAATACAGGCAGTAGGGAATGGTGGGCCCCAACGATGTTTAAAAGCAATGATGAAAACCAAATAATATAAAAGATTCTCAACAAACCATTTATTTACAAAAAATATAAACAAACTACATACGTATACCTATTTCGGAATTTAAAATTTTCGAAAATTACAAGAATCTGCCACGTTTACTAAGCATCTTCTCCATTGCAGCGTTTATTCCAGCGATCACTTGAATATTGTTGGACGAAACTAATAATTTTAGTAAAAGGCTGTCCGAATATTCCCAACTACCCCTACTTTATTTGCAAACAGGTACAGGTACCTTTCTCATTACCCCTCCCGTTAAGGGAATAAATTTAGTACCGGCGCAATCGTACCTGTGGATTACAGGTAGTTTGGGAAACCCCGGATTATGGCAGGTCATATCGGCGCAATCGTCCCCTGCCCCAGAAAATATCCGCTTGCTTTGAAAATATAGGACTTCTTGGTAAAGCGTAATTTCAGAGAAATAAGACCATAAATTTAACAATGGAATGAACAGATCTCCTGTTCCTAAAACTTCCTGCTAACGATGTCGACCCTTTCTTTCCAAGAATTTTAATCGCTATACGTGAATTTGCATTTTGCAACATTCAATCACAAACGGTCTGCTAGTCCTAGTCGTAACGAAAAGTGCCTTTAAAAACAATATGCCGACAATATCTGAATCAATTTTTGCTTGGATGTAACAATATCCGGAATTATTATTGGAAGAATGTTCAGGGAAAGTGTTTTGCAAGGCCTTGCAGCAAGCACTTGAGTATTTGAGTGTGAATACATACAGGGTGCATCTGAAATACGTGTGTTACTTTTAACCAGTGAAAGAACTCGCCAATTTATAAAACTTGTCTCCATAACATTTTGCAAAATTCGCAAAAGTATTCAAAGATGAAAATTTAAATTTTAATTATATAATTATTTATATATTTTTTTCCATAACAATGTAACTTTTTAACAAGGCTCCATTTCTAGCACAACAGAAAATTTTCGCCCTTACCCATAGACGAGTATACACTTTGATGGCTAATTTATTCCCAGTTTTAAATCAATTTGTAAAACTTTTTCGTAAAAATGTTATAGAGAAAAGTTTCATGAATTGGCGAGTTCTTCCAATGGTTAAAATCAACACACGTATTTCAGAAAGACCCTGTATTAATTAATTTGCGAAAAAAAAATGTTACTTTGCTACTAAGTAATACTTATTCTATATTCAACGATAAGGATTTGAAGTTATTTTGTTTAATTTACCTCCAATAAAACATTCATTTTTTAATATCGGGTGTTTTTTTTAATTTCACCTCGTAGTAGGCGTTGAAGAGTCGATTGTGAATGCACCACTCGTATAAAACGTACAGTTGGTTGCAAAAAAAAAATGGAAATTGCCAGAATAAAATTGACAAATTTTTACAATTTTTTCATAGTGTGAAACTTTCTTACGATAGATAGGTTAGAATTGTGGTCAAAATTCAATGACATTTTTGATAGGCATCGTCAAGTAGACAATTAATTGACAAATGGTTAACACCAAATTTACTTTAGAAAAATTTAACAGATAATCCGTGATCCGTAAGCTGAAGCTGTATAGTGCGTTCACAATCGACACTTCAACACCTACTATGAGGTGAAATTTAAAAAAAACACCCGATATAATTCCTATAAGGTTGTATTGACTACTGTATAATTTAAAATATATATTTTCAGTTTTGTTTTTATATTAATAAATTTTGAATAAATAGATTAATTCTGCGAAATTTGTCTTTTTTGTAAAAGTGATAAAGCATATTATAGTAGAAATTTTTAATAGTTTTGTTCGATTAATAACATAATTACATAAACATTTTTGTTTTATAATACAAAAATTTCCGATAATATTGCGGAATCTGGAAAAGTGCCCCGAATGCTTTCAGCGTTTCCACGTTGAATGGCAAGGGAAATCCTCTCGAAAAGGAATTTCTTTGATTTTGAATCGCCTGATTCCGCGATAAGTCGGTTTCCGATGACATTAATGAAATCGATGGCTTCTTTGCACCAAGGGCCTAAGGTTTCAAATGCTAAACCTTTAAACACGTAGTTTGACGAAATGATTGAACTATATTTGCTATGTTTGCGTTTGCAAGCCATTTCAGCGGCAGAACCTGAGACTTCAGATGATTTCAATACGTAACTGTCTGCAAGTGTATCTACAACAGTGACGTCCCAAACCAAAGGTTGACCTTTAATCCACGGTACTAAAGTCATCCCATCTGGGCGTTTTCCGTCATCCCGAGACAGTCCGTTTGGTTCTAAAGTTGAATTCACATGAATAGAAGTTAAAGACCGGTTGATAATGGAATTAATTTCAGTGTGTCTTGAAAATCTACCACTGCTTTTGAAACAGCTTAGACCGTGGGTGCCAATTTCGTCAACTTTCGCATTGCATTTGCAAATATGAGGTGTACAAAGATTACAACCCAATCTTAAACCAATACAAACTTGGAAGGAAGTGTTATCTAAAAGAGTACCAATATTAGGGGAAGGTATTGCATGTAACCAAGATCCTGATTCTCTGCATTGCAAAGCTTTAAAACGAGCCAAGTCTCTAGGTGAATTAAAGATTAAGTCATTGGCAATTATTCCTTTGATATTAATATTATCCCAATTCTTCTGAAATTGTGGAATTGTTGGTATTTCGTTCTGATTTGCTACACCCCAGACTGCTAAAGCTTCATCATAATGGTGAATATTAAGCTCATTATCCTTTGAGTTTAGTAATAAAGAAACAAGCTTTTTAACCCCATTAATTGAAGACAGGAAAGCAGGGAGGCAAATATAAATATAGTAGATATATTTATGCATATTTTGTGCATATTTGTGCATATTCCAGTGCATTTTTAGCTAAAAAGTGTGCATATATATGCGCATATTTTCTTCATTTTTCAGCGCATATAATCCGAGCTTTATTAATGACAGGCGAAATGTGAACTTGATTTCCTTAATCAGTTACCTTCACAATCCAACGACTTTTAACAATGACACAAATAGAGTCAATCGACCCAATTGCAGCAAAACAGCTTTAATCAAATTTACGGAAGAAGTCTATAATAGATTATTTCCCAGCCCTTCAAATACTTTGGAAGCAATGAACATGACCCTAACACTGCAAATTTTAGGTTACAACTAATAAAAATGGCTATCGAGCCAGAAATATAACAAAAATTATCAAAACGTGAATAGCAAACGATTACAATTTATAGCTGTTTACATTTCAACAGTGAGTGAACGGCATAAGGCGTAAGCCTGTCGGACTAAGGGTGTTCAGGTCAGAGACCTACATACCCTGATCGAAACAAATGTGCTACATGGTGGCAATACACTGTTCGGACCGTAGTCAATTATGTTCCACACACAATTACCGTAGAGATCGGCATACAGTTGGAAGATCTACCTACAGGGGACTGCGAGCATGGGGTATCGTTGCTGTACAATGTCGTTCGGGACTGATTACAGACAACGATAGGATTGGTTGTGATTTTTGTCGACAGTGCCTAGCGTGGCTGATTCGACAGATAATCTGGGATTACATAAGGGCTATGTAACGAATATTCTAATACTACCACTAACAAATGTATGTGAGTGCGATATTTTTGTGATTAGCCTTGGCAATTTAAGAGAAGGATTACCTGCATTTCAGAGGTTTAATTGAGCGTTTAACGTAACGGGTACACAGTCGCTTTTTGAGCTGTTGCATTGTATAACGCTGTTTACTGTTGGTTTTTGTTTGGGTGGGACACTTACCTGTTGCGGTGGTGCTTCTAGCATTTCTTGGATGGCGGTCTGGAGCGTCTGAAACTGGTGCTCGAGCTGAGAAAAACTCCTCTCGAGCTCGTAGTTCAGGCTTACCGTCATTTGTCTGCCGAGTTCATTTAATTGATCTACGGTGAGGGTCCCCATCGTCGTGGGAATTTTTCTCCGTTGAAGCAGAGACGGGTGAAAAAATGTCTGGGAAAAGCCGACTAGTCGGACCAAATCCAGCAAAAGCCGGACTCGGGCGAAAAAGCCGGACTTCGATGCGAAACCGGCCACAAGCCGGTCTCCGCCCAGGAGAGAATCCAGTCGTCAAATGTGCGGGCGCTGGACACTGCACTGTTTGTATTTACGTGAGCGGCGCTGACCGGGGACCGAACGCTGAAGCAGCGTGATGTGTTGTGTTACCACCGGCCCTCTGGAGAGGTCGAGCTGTCGAATCCATATTCGGGGCCGGTTTCGAGATGAGGGGACCGATGTCGCTTCCACGCCGGCGGCTGGAGGATGTGCCGATTGGGTCCCATCTCATGAAGTGCATGTCTCGAAGAAGAGCATCGTCTTTCTGCCCAGCTCGCTTTTTCGGAGCCGCAGTCTTTTTTTTTTTTGGTTGAGGGAGAGGAGAGGAGAAACAAACGCTCAAGTCAGAAGCTTAAACGAAAGTGACCGAGTTATAATGGAATAACATGTCTGACTTTTTACGGGGTCGAGTCCTAGACTCTTATTTCCCCAATCTGACTGGCAGTCACCTACTCATGTAATGTGTAGGGCTGTGACAGACTTGTCAAGTATCGAGTCACCGTAAACTCTAGCTGATCGGCCTTCAGTTGCGAATCCAGCAGGTCGAGTTTACGGTGTGGGGGTGGGGTTGTGGAAGACACAAATCGCGAGAAAATGGGGACTGCAGAGAACCTAGATCGTCGACGGAATGCTCCCGCTTTTGCGTGACGAGGGCAAAAAACTGCAGAAAAAAACCCTCGTCGGAGCCGAAGAAGAATGGGGGAACGCTCGGAAAACAAATGTAGAAACTACGCAACAATGGAACATCGAAACCTAATCGCTACAAATATTTACCGGTTTGGATTCCGTTTACCTGGTCCTCGGAACTGAAGTCGGCCCTGGTGCGGAATCTGGAACACACTTATTGGTGATGCATTAAATTCTGTTCCAGTACTTGCGTTGCTCTGGAACAAAATCTGGGGAAAAATTTGTCGGAGGACTGGAGGTGTTGGAGCCTCAGTCCTGTCGGAGAAGCAGACATTTTGGCCGCTTGTGCCGCTGAGGGGCATTCTCGTCGTAATTGACGGATTCGCGCACGAGTGGGTTCGGGTGTCCGCTTTCGCATAGAATTTCCGTGCACCATCCTGCAGGAATTCTTTGATGGTGGGGAGGTTCGCTTCTCGATGGAGTTGAGTGTTCCTGATGAACCACGGGGCATTAAAAGTCGCTCGGAGGAATTTGTTCTGCACGACCTGCAGCTTCTGGAGTTGCGTGCGAGACACGGTCCCCCAGATCGCAGAGCCGTACATCATGAACGGTCGGATCATTGTTCGATAAATTGTGAGTTTGTTCTTGATGGACATCTTACTTCGACGATTGACCAGCGAATTAAGCTGCCCTCGAACCATCTGACTGCGAGTTTTCGCGTGCTCGACTTGATTGTTGAACCGGAGGTGGTTATCGAATGAAATGCCGAGGTACCGGACCTCGTTTTTCCACGGGATGGGTAGGTCGAACATGACGATTTCGCCAACCGGACGGTGAAGACGCCGATGGGTGAAAAGAATCGCACTGCTTTTGTCTGGATTCACATCGATTCGCCAGAGGCGAAACCATGTCTCCAGACTCTCTACAGCCCTCTGAAACCGCTCCGTAATTGCTACGGGCGACCAGGAGCGCGTGAGAATTGCAGTGTCGTCTGCATACAGCGCGATCTTTGTTTGATCGGGCTTCGGAATGCCGGCAGTGAAGATTGCGTACAGAGTCGGTGAGAGCACCGAGCCCTGTGGGACGCTTGCCTTGATGTCGCGTTCCGCTGAGAAAAAATTCCCGATTTTCGCGTGAAAGTTTCGATTTTTGAGGAATGAATTGATCAATTTGACCATCGCCAGTGGCACGCCGGCAACGTGGAGCTTGTAAACAAGCCCGCCATGCCAGACTGTGTCAAAGGCTTTGGCCACATCGAGAAAAATCGCGCCGGTCAAATGCCGTTGACCGTTGCTTTTTGCAATGAATTCGGTAACGTGAAGGATTTGATCCGACGTCGAATGTTGGGGGCGAAATCCAAATTCTTCGTCAGGTAAGATTTGATTCTCGTTAGTCACTCTGACCAGACGGGTCAGAGTGACTTTTTCGAGAACTTATCCTATTGAAGATAGGAGACTGATCGGCCGATGATTGAGGGGAAATTTCGAATCTTTCCCGGGCTTCGGAATGAAAATGACGTTGGCCTTCTTCCATCGAGAAGGAAAGTGGCAGAGTCGCAGGCTGGCGTTGATTATTGTGGTCAAAGCGACGACAACTTTGTCCGGCAATAACTTCAACGCTTTGTTCGGAATGTTATCTGGTCCGGGTGTTTTTTTCACCTTGAGAGATCCGATAATTTTTCGGACCTCCGCCGGCGAAGTTGGTGTAGTGCTTGTTTCGGTTTGTCTCGACAGAATGTCTTTGACCTGGCGCTCGATTTGCTCGATGTGATCGACGTCGGCGTCCTCGATGTTCGGCCTGCATTGCAGTTCCAAACTGTCGGCTTTCTCCTCATTCGAAAAAACGAGTCCTCACGTACGGTGAATCGGTGGGAGTGGCTTTTTGTTTGAGCGGCGCGCTTTCGCCATTCCCCAGATCGAGTTGTCCTCTGCAGTGAGAGATTCGAGTTTTCTTTCCCATTGATCATTGCGATGATCAATGAGCGTGTACTTGACTTCATTGCTGAGACGATTCGCCACCCTCCTGTCGACGGCGTCGCCAGTCCGGTGAGCTAGGGGCCTCGCAAGATTTTTCGCACGAATGAGGTCAACGATCCATTGCGGTACATTGTTTTTGTTTTTGTGTCGCGGCTCGACCCGAATTCGAGTTGAGTGAGTGATCGCTATTGTGATTTTACGCTCCAGCGTGCCAGCTGCACGCTCGAGGTCGTCGACCGTCCGGATGCGGGGACCAGGTCCGTACTCGAGATTTTTTAATTCCGTAAAACGCGGCCAATTAATGTTTTGAACGTGTGCGTTGGGGTTTCTGTCGTTTGCCTCGTCACCGATATGCATCAGGACAGGCACGTGGTCTGAATCGAGCGCCTGAGAAGCGTGTGGTCGTAATTGAAACGGAACATTTTTGACGAGGTCTCGATTCTCACCGCAGTGGCTTCCAAGTTCTGGAGCACGGGAAGCGCGATCTGATAGTGTGGGAGTGTGCGGCGCACGTAAATGGCTGTTCCTCCTTCAGGACCGTGGGGACGGTCGCTGCGATACAATACATAACCCCGAATTTTGGGGTCCGCAATCTCGGCGTAAGGTTGGTCTCGCTGACCAACAAAGCGTCGAGTTTGTGATCGTCTGCGAAAATCTCCAGCTCGTTGCGAGAGTTTCGCAGACCGCGTGCATTATGAAATGCGATCTGCAGCGACCTCACTCTCCTCTCTTGTGCTGGCATTTAGCAACCAGAGAGGAGATTGGGGAGGAGAGCGAGCACTTCCCCAAGAATTTCATCCTTGGTGCTCGAGGACTGGATCGCGAGCAGAATGTCCATGAGGGCATTTCCGTTCGCGGCGGGTTTTTTGGCGTTCGCCGGGCGGGGGGTTGGGGGCACGGGCGCGGACGCGGGCTTTTTGGACGCCGTTGCGACCGCAAAGCTTTTTCCCGTGTTGGGCTTGTTCCCTGCATTCGGAGCTGGGGCTGATTGCCTGGCAGCTGCAGGGGGTTGTTGCCTTGAAGAGGCCTGACTGGAAGCGGGGGCGCGGTTTGAATTTTGACCCGGCTGGGGTTTGTTTCCCAGGTACCCACGTGGGAACCTGGGGCAGCCTCGGTAACTGGCAGTGTGGCCGCCGCCGCAATTGGCGCACCTCGCGGGGATTTCTTTGAACTTTTTGCAGTCCTTTGATTCATGTCCCTCGCCGCACTTCACGCACTTCGCGAGTGCGTGACAGTTCTTCTGGGAGTGGTGGAATTTTTGGCACCGATGACATTGTGCCGTTGACCCCTTCTTGTGGGGCCGCTCCACCGAGATTCTGAGGTGGCAAACCGTCCTCCAATCGAAGATTTGTCCCTTGTCCTTTGGCACTTCGACAAGTACCAACGGAAGGGGCAATTTTGACCTGCCTGAGATCATTCTGGTCACCTTGATTGATGCCAGAACTTGATCCACCAGGTCTGACTTGATGTCGTCGAGGCTGATCTCGACGGGGACCGTCCTCAGCACGGCTCTGAGGGTTTTCGCCTCGGGGAGAGCGAACGAGTGAAACGACACTCGTCTCTCCTCAAGGAGTCGCGTCAATGCGCGGAAGTCATCGACCGTGACCGGATTCACCCGGATGCCGTCGACACACGTTTCGGCCTTGCTGAAATTGATGCGCCGATGCGTAATCGCTTGAGCAAGACCGCTCCACTTTGACGCGTCCCGAACGATGATCGGCGGAATCTTGTTTGCGGCGGGCGGTTGGTTTCCCGCCACTTTTGGCGCTGGCTGCGAGTCCTGAGGGGTCTGGGCCATTTTGGTCTTTTTGACCTTTCGGGGGACCTCTGATGGAGGTTCCCTGTCGGGTCCTGAAGATTGGGGTTCGGGGAGAGGTGAGGGGTGGCGCTTTCTGTACCTGACCTCGACAAATGGAGCTCCGTTTGCAGGCTCGACTGTCTCCTTCACCGAGGTGGAAGGTTCGGCCTGGTCGGACTCTGGGGTTGGGGGTGTTGACGGTGAGACGTCAATTTCGGGATCGTCGTTATCGTCGTCCTCGGTGATGTGAGGGCGAACGTCAGATTTGGCGAGAAGTGTCAGGGTGTCGTCTCTCTCCTTGCGAAGAGTCACGACCAACTCCCTCAGCACCTGCAGCTCCTCCATCATCTGCTTCACGTCCCCCGGCGTGAGGTTCAGGTGGGGTGCCATCGTCCAGGTGACACTACACAAGGTTTAATTGTCTTTGTTTTGCAGAATTTGCTCAGAACTTCGGCCGACAAACGGCTTGGGTAACTGAGACTTCGCTCAGAGAACATTTATTATTAAATTTTGAAGCGTTCGGAGAAACACGTCTGGCTCGTACCAATACACAAGCGAGACCTTCGACCGGCCGGCGTCGACTATTTATCGGAAAGTTGGACCAAAAGCACGACGCAAACGGAGGACTCTCATTGGTCGGCCAATGGGAGAGCAGAGACGTGTCGAACAAAACCGGACGCGAACAGCGCCCGGTAACACTCTCCCAACTTCCGGAGGCCCAACTTCCGTAATCGTCGAAGCCGGCTTCAGCCGCTATCTCTTTATTTGCACACACAACATAATAAAGATAACAGGCACGAAACAAGAACAAAAACAAAAAGAAATGAACAAAACCTAAAACTAATGAACAACTTAAAACTAAAACAAACAATGAACGAACTTACAGCTAACTTACAACTAACACAACAACGGAACAACACTCACGCACACACAACACAGACGCGATGTTATCGTCCGGCCCGTTGGCGCCCCTGATATTCTTCGGCGTCGCGGCGTGTCGTCCTCGATCTTGTGGGGCCTGTCGCGGGCTGCAGGTTGTCCGACTTCGCGACGGGCCTCTGTAGGTCCCGGGAGCCGGAGCTGGACCTGGTGGACAACCTCCTCGATGGGGTTGGGCGACGATGCGGGAAGCGCAGCGACAGGGTTCCTCGTGATCGGGCCCCCCGATCGTCGTCTCGGTGCTTTTGTCGAGAGGCTGTCGCTGTGCCCGGACGGCACGTGAAAACCGCCACGAACCGCGACTCGCGCACAAACTGGGCACCCACCTGTCTCTGTCACGTCGAAGTCGATGTCCGTGGGCGCTCTGGTCCCAACCGTTGGCTCCTTCGGGCGGACGTGGAATCCGGTGACGCTGTGGGGGTTCGGGGACTCAGCCGCCCCGGAGACGTCCTTGTGGGGATGACCGACGGCTGGGGGACGGTAGCGTCCTCATGGATCCTCCCTCGACGTGCAGGCTGGGGGTTGAGGGAGCCAGGCGTCTCGACGGTGGTCCGGCAACTCACCAACTCCGAGATGGGGATGTGTGGGCTGGCTGTCGGGACGAACGGCGACCGGAGACAGCGATGGAAGCTGCCTGGACTCCTGCTGGTGCTGGTGCGGCGGTGATGCCGATGTTGTGGTGCTGGGGCTCCTCTCCCTCTAGGGGACTGGTTCGGCTCCGTCCTGGAGCTGGGCATGTTGGGCAGCTGGGGCAACAGCTGACCCGCAGCGTCTTCGAAGAAGAGGTCAATTCTTCGAGCGACGGGAACGGCTCCTGGTGCCATCCGGGACGTGGACACCGGTCGAAGAAATGAGCTCTCCGGGCACAATGCCGGAAGGGCCCCACGTTGGGCGCCATTATGTTACCACAATGGGAGAGCAGAGACGTGTCGAACAAAATCGGACGCGAACAGCCCGGTAACAGTTGGTACCCCCGTGAGGGCGGAGTCTCCGTTAATACTCGCGACACCGCTGAGCGGGCAGCGCTTAAGTGAGGACCCAACAAACGGATAAAAGCAACCAACGGCGGTCGTACTGGCTTGGCGGATGAGTTCCGATCTTGCCTTTGTGAGAGACGGTCGTGATTTGTCGAGTGCACGTCAAGGCGATTGTTTGGTGTTAGTTGTGCTGTGCAGCGTTCCTGTGCCGAGACCGGTGTTCAGTCCTCGGTCCGCACGGTTTACGCTTATATGTGCAGTGCTGCGCTCGAGCCCGGTCATTCGACCAAATAATTCCTCGAGTGAGGACCTCATTGGCGGAAGTGTCGTTCTTCGGCATTTTCGCCAATTATGCACAACGACGCCGTGCTTTTGCACAGACATTTCCCCACAATTTTTTAGGCGCCTGAAATGGCAACAGAGGTCCCAACCTTTGTCCAGCTTTCGCAGGAGGACCTGCAGAAGCTGCTCGACGAGGTGGCGGCGCTGAGACAGGAGGTACTCATTTTCCGCCTAGAGAAGGAAGAGCACCACCAGTACCTCGGATACGAGAATCCACGTTCTCGAGGTGGGACAGAAGGTGACCGATGTCTCCCCCCCCCCCCCCCCCCCCGAACTCACCACCCCCAGCAAACCCGGAGCAGGCCGAACCTTCCATCGAGATGGAGGAGGTAGTCGAGTCTGCACCGGAGCCCCCCTTCAAAGAAGTCAGAGGTAGGTACAGAAAGCGCCGTACCTCTCCTTCCACCCCCCAGGTCCAGACGGTCAAGCCTGGTTCCAGCAGGGAGCCTCCATCAGCGGAGGCACCCAAGAAGGCCAAAAACGGCAATCCCCCGGCCCCTCAGGCCCAGCCTCCCCGGTCCGCGCCCGCCAAACCAGTAGCGCAGCAAAAGCCCCCGGCGGAGAGCAAAATTCCGCCAATCATCATTCGAGACGCGTCAAAGTGGCCGTCAATTTCCAGCGGCATGCAAGCCAGACGCATCGCCTTCACGAAGGCGAAACCTTGCGTGGACGGTATCCGGGTGAATCCGGGTACCTCCGATGATTTCCGGGCCCTGACCCTCCTGCTCGAGGAGAGGAACGTCCCCTTCCACTCTTTCGCTCTCCCCGAGGCGAAAACGCTCAGAGCCGTTCTGAGGGAAAATCACGAAACGTGAAGTGAACATGAAATTCTCGTATCCAGAGAAAATTTATTAATTTTAAAATTAACAATAAACGAAAAAAAAAGACCAAGATTTCCGTCAGCTGTGTCATAAACGGAGACCGGCGGAAACAAATTCTCGCCTCCCACCACTTTAGTGTAGCGGCTTGGCAGCAATGAGTTCGCCAAATCAATTGTTTGAGCGAAATGTGAAAATTTTGTTTGTGGAAAACAGCAAAAAATAAAATAATACCTATTTGTGTATTAAGATCGCAAAGTGGCGGCTGGTCAGGGTAGGCAAGGTAGGCACCACCGCCTAACGTTCGAAATTTAGAAAGATATTTTTTTTATTTTAATACTGTCACGTAGGTATACTGTATTAATTTTAATTCTCATTTTCATCGGATCTTTTTGTAACTTTTCTAATGAAGTGCGAAATAAGTTGTGTTTTATTTTCCACTACGACAATTACAAAGTAAAAAGCTAAGCGATCTTACGCGAAATCAATGATTGACGTGTTGATATTCACAACAAAATAGGATTTCAGGCGATTTCTTCGTTCGCCTCCGCCGCTTTTCGTGAGCACACGTGAAAAACGTATCGTGCTCGGCTAATTTCAACTTTATGGCAAGTTTGCTTTAGTCAAGGTTGTTTACCTTACAGTATTTTTGATTTTTTGGAGACCTAATTAATACTTTGTATATAACGACGTTATATGCAGTTCGATAGAAATGAACAAGAACGCAGGGAAATTCTTAGCATGAATCGCTCCACACCGAATATTAATATTCTGTCTTGGCCCATGTTTACTTTTATCTACCGCAAAACAAAATGTTCGGATTTGTCAGGGGTATTCTGATTTAAAAAAATTTGTCAACGAGCGTAAAAAAGCATGAATCATCGGAAAAACATTTGACGAATATTTTAAGTCTCAAACGTTTGGAAAATAATGCAACAACAATTAAAGATGCTCTCACTGAACATAGTGCTCTGTCGATTAAATTGTACAATGAAGAAGTTCGGAAAAACCGAATTTTATTATCGTATTTAATTGACGTCACAGTTACTTTGGCGAAACAGGAGCTCGCTTTTCGAGGGCATGATGAAAAAGACAGACGAATCAATTTGATATATAAAACCTAACAGGAACGGCTGGTCCATGAGGTCATTTGGGTAAT
Organism: Tenebrio molitor; assembly: GCF_963966145.1. Classification (NCBI taxonomy): domain Eukaryota; kingdom Metazoa; phylum Arthropoda; class Insecta; order Coleoptera; family Tenebrionidae; genus Tenebrio; species Tenebrio molitor. The sequence goes on along the minus strand of NC_091051.1, from coordinate 20,689,102 downwards.
GACCCCCTAAAAAATAAAGGTTTTAAATAAAAAAAATTTTGCTTGCGCCGATTTGCGATCTACAATCGCAACTATCACTGCTACATATTATGTTATTTCAACCAAATCAGAAACTAATTATTCACTTAAAAGTACAATAATTACTTACAGTTTTTGAAAAGTAAGTGCAATGTTTTTTGTAAAAACACAAACAACACCGTCACAAACTGACACAACAATTCTTTTTATATTGTCAAATGCATCGAATGAAGGAAAACGAATTTTTGTTTTTTCTCAACACAAAATTGAATAATGTTTCTTGTTCGCTCGTCGAATAAAAAAATTATTTTCTCGAAAAGTATACGGGCTACCGACTTAATTCTTTTTTTAAAAACTTTTCCAATAGTTACATTTGAATTTATTAATATGTAATTTTTTTCAAAACTATCGAGCCTTTCTTTGAAAAATTTTCAATTCACAATTCACTGTTGGAAGCGCTGTACTTTTTAGTATAAATACGTATACGAAAAATTAAAATAATAGTTGAATTAACACATCGTTAAATGTTACGAGAAACATAGTTGTTCAATCTTTACCTCCCTCTACCCCGACTTAGTGGTGCCGGACCCTTTCGGCTACCTGCACTTGTACAAAACCGAAATATTTGTAGAATTTAGACACTTGTAAATAGAGATTCGTAGAAGCCACACGTCTTTTATTCAGTCCATTGATTCGTTCTCTGTTTATCAGTCACTTGTTCAAAAACGCTTGAACATATTTTTTGGTCCTTCGAGCCGGATGTAACGTCGCGCAATTGGATTAATCCATCGACGTATTATCCGTGTGCAATTTGCAACATCGCAAATATCGGCGCCATCAAGTGCATATCAGTGTCGCCTCAAGACATCAACATCGAGTGTCATCATCTCCAGACCAGGACGACAACTCCAATCAACATTGTAGTCTCCACATCAGGACGACAACTCCAATCAACACCGCAGTCTCCACATCAGGACGACAACTTCATCAGCATTGTCAACAAAGGTCAGTCCTTCTTTCTTATATCCTTCCATACCAGTATAAAGCTAGTGCAAGGTCAAAGGATCACAAAATTTGACAATCATTCAATTTACTAGTTACGTAATACATATTCAAAATGGTAGCAGACTTGAAATCTCTAAAAGCAAGGCGCGGTAACATCAAGGGTCGTCTCACACGATTTTCGAATTTTTTCAAAGATCAAGAAAACACGAACAAATTTAGTGAAATTAAACGTCGGTTGCAAAGCGTAACTTCATGTTTAACCGAATTCGAGGAAGTGCATTCACAAATTCAAGAGTTAGATGCGACCCAAGCTACGGAAGTCGAGTTAATAGATTTTGAAAATGAATATTACAAGGTAATTAGTGAGGCCGATACCATAATCAATGATCACCAGGCCGCATTTCATTCGTCCCAGGTAAAACTCCCAGATATTCAGTTGCCATTGTTTTCGGGGTTATTTACGGAATGGGTTACGTTCAAAGACACATTTTTAAATCTGATACATAACAACAACTCATTATCAGGTGTACAGAAATTTCATTATTTGCAATCTAGTCTGACAGGCGAAGCACGACAAAACATTGAACATCTAACAATTTCCAACGAAAATTACGCCACAGCTTGGCAAATTTTATCAAATCGTTACGAAAATAACAGATTAATCATTCATCACCACATACGGGCAATTTTCAATCTTTCAGCGATTAGTAAAGATCCGAAATCGCTACGACAATTATTGCAAACGGCCACAATGCATTTGAAAGTTCTTAATTCATTAAACCGTCCTACAAATCATTGGGACGATTTATTGGTTCACATCATTACATCCAAATTTGATCAAATCACAATTCTTGCTTGGGAATCTTCATTAACAAATGAAATTCCTACATATCAACAACTTGAAGATTTCATGACGCAACGGTGTCAAACATTAGAATCATTGCAAGTAACGAGTTTAGATTTAAACGCACAAAAATCAGATTCCAAATCAAAACATTTTTCAAATCCTCCTACGAAAACGATCGTTGCTACAACGTGCTGCTTTTGTAAAAAATCTCATAATTTATATCACTGCAAAGATTTCCTATCATTGACAATTCCACAAAGAATCAGTGAAATTAGGAAACTAAAACTATGCACAAATTGCTTGCGAGAGTCTCATAAAGTCGAATCATGTACATCAAGCACCTGCCGCAAATGCTCAAGAAAACACAACACACTTCTACATATTGAGACAAATGACAGCGACAGAAATCAAATTTCACCTTCCGTTTCTAGTACATCCAGTCATTGTTCGTATCTAAAGGCACAGGACGTCATCTTGTCTACGGCCTTAGTGAAAGTTTTTGATTGCAACGGCAAACCCTTACAATTAAGAGCGTTACTGGATTCCGGATCACAGTCGAGCTTCATAACGGAATCTATTGCTGACAAATTAAAACTTTCGTTCACTCATATAAATGTGCCAGTAACGGGAATAAATGAAAGCATCAGCACAGCGAAAAAATTGGTAGAACTCAAAATCCATTCAAACATAACAACATTTTCCGCAACACTAACATGTTTAGTTTCAAAAAAAATAACAGAAAGACTACCAATTGTATCAATAAATTTGTCTAACTTCACGGTACCTCCCAACATCAAATTGGCCGATCCAAAATTCAATGTGTCTTCCGAAATTGACTTGCTCATTGGCAGCGACCTATTTTGGTCATTATTATCAGTTGGGCAAATTGCAGCCAATCGCAAGGGTCCAATATTTCAGAAGACACAATTGGGTTGGATAGTTGGAGGTCACAATTATAGTTGGAAAAACCCAACGGCGGTTTGCACGTTTTCCCAAGTCGAAAACGACATTCAGAAATTTTGGCAAATTGAACAATTTGACACGGGTTCAGGTGTAATAAAATCTGCCGACAATATTTGCTGCGAGCAACAATACCGGGAGTCTGTCTGTCGCCAACCAAATGGTCGTTTTATGGTTAAATTACCCTTAACTCAGAAAAGGCCGGTCCTGGGTGAAAGCCGACAGGCAGCAATAAAACGACTTAAGGCGGTAGAGCACAAATTTTCAAAAGATCCCAAATTGAAAGCGGATTATACCGCCTTCATGAACGAATACCTGAAATTGTCGCACATGCAGATCATAAACGACAGGTTGGAGCCGGACAATTGTTACTATCTGCCGCACCATCCGGTATACAAACGTAACGACAATCAATCGGCAATTCGGGTGGTTTTCGACGGTTCTGCGAAAAGCACCAACGGTCTGTCATTAAACGATAACTTGCTCACGGGAGAAATGCTTCAGGAGGAATTATTCGCGATATTGACCAGATTTCGTACACACCAGTATGTTCTAACTGCAGACATCGCGAAAATGTACCGAATGATTGACATTCACCCGGAACATCGCGATTATCAAAGGATCGTGTGGAAGTTCAGTCCAGAGGAACCAATCAAAACGTATCAATTAAATACGGTTACCTACGGGATGACGTCATCACCATTCCTTGCAATTCGGACGTTACAAGAATTAGCGCGAAGCGAAGCCAAAAATTTTCCTAACTCGTATAAAATGATTTTGCGGGACTTCTATGTCGATGATTTACTAACCGGGTCGTCAACAGTAGAAGAATTACACAAAATTCGCGATGATGTCACTGAAATTTTACGTAGGGGTGGTTTTGAGCTACGCAAATTTCGAACAAATGAACCACAACGGAATAAATCAGAAAAACAAGAATTATTATCTCTTGCACCCCAAACAAACAAAAAAACATTAGGGTTATTGTGGGACAATCAACATGATGTCATTACCTTTGCATACAATGACATGTCGATAAGTCGTAAAATAACCAAACGCACTGTGCTCAGCACTATTTCCCATTTATTTGATCCCATCGGATTAATTACCCCAGTAACGGTCACAGCCAAAATTATTTTACAAAGAATTTGGTCACTCAAGTTAGATTGGGATGAATCTCTCCCTCTCGATCTGCATACCACATGGGTTGCATTTCTAAGGGATTTCCAATTTATTAATCAGGTCCAAATACCGAGGAAAATCATCAGTGATCGGTATCCTGTCAACATGCAGATTCACGGGTTTAGCGATGCCAGTCAATTGTCATACGGGGCATGTGTCTATCTTCGATGCACCATGGTTGACGGTACACACAGTTCGAATTTAATTTGTTCAAAAAACAGAGTGGCGCCGTTACGTCCAACAACGATACCACGATTGGAATTATGTGCAGCCGTTTTGTTGATACAATTAATATCAAAATTAAAGATAACATTAAATTTGCCCATCTCCAAATATTCTTACTGGACAGATTCTCAAATTGTGATTGCATGGATAAAAACTGAACCACACAAATTAAAAACATTCATTGCTAATCGCACATCAAAAATTCAGGAATCAAGCGACATGTCAGATTGGTCATATACCGGGACATTTTTTTAACTCTGAACATAGTCCATACATATTCCCTATGTTCAATTTTAAAAAACACAGATCAATGCATTGTGAGTTGCTATGGAACCAACTATACCGAACACCAGAGATTTTGAAATAATGTTAAAAATTGTTCCGATTGATGAAATTGGTCTATCATGTGTTGCATTGGAAATGTCACGCACATTTCTAATGCTCTGATTGGCATAGAATAACTGCATTATGTGTATTTCTTCTTCAAACAACTTGACCATTTTGTTAAACTGTCAAGTACTTTTTTTCGTTACCTTGGTTACGTGATTACATACATGCATTGACCTGTGTTTTTTAAAACTGAACATAGGGAATAAGTATGGGCTATGTTCAATGTTAAAAAAATGTCCCGGTATAAACACGAAACAAAATCCTGCAGACATACTGTCGCGTGGGATGTCGCCAAAAGGTTTACATGAATCACATTTGTGGTGGAATGGACCCAAGTTTTTAAGTGAGCATGAGTTACAATGGCCAACTAAAGAAAGTACATCAATTCAAAATTTACCAGAAGTAAAGCCAATTTGTTGCGTAAACAACTTAGCAAAATTTGAATTACTAACCAAGTTTTCTTCATTCACAAAATTGATTAGGGTTTTCGCATATTGTCTACGTTTCATACACAACAGCCGCAAAGAAAATTGTGACAAATTCACAGGCTATTTGTCGTGTAGTGAGTTACAGCATTCGCATGACTTAATAGTAAAATTCACTCAACAAGAAGCATTTCATTCAGACATGCACAATCTTCGAAAATCGAGTAGGTTATCTCAGGACAGTAAATTAATATCTCTAAATCCATTTATTGATAAAAAGGGCCTATTGCGCGTGGGGGGAAGGTTACGTCACGCACCCATCACCTACGAACAAAAACATCCGCTAATTTTACCAAAAAATCATCACATAACACAGTTAGTCATCAATTACGTTCATCTTTCAAATTTACATGCTGGTTGTCAAGCCACCTTAGCCGCAGTTCGAAACAAGTACTGGCCAATATCAGGTAGAGACTCTGTGCGTATGTCAATTCACAAATGCATAACGTGCTACAGGGTTAAACCGATCACTTATCAACAATTGATGGGAGATTTACCTGGAACGCGCGTCCGACCTGTACGTCCCTTTAATTGTAGCGCAGTCGATTATGCTGGGCCTTTTATACTGAAAAATGGTCACGGCCAAACCAACAGAAAAATCAAGGGTTATATTGTTGTTTTTGTGTGTTGCGCCACAAAAGCGGTTCACCTAGATTTGGTTTGTGATTGCACTACAACCTCATTTTTAAACGCTTTAAAAAGGTTCATTGCACGACGTGGTAAGGTAGCAACCATCATTTCAGATAATGCAAAAAACTTTGTCGGTGCTGACCGAGAATTAAAAGATTTTCAGAATTTAATAAAATCACAACATTTTCAAAATCAAGTCATTAATGTGTTAGCAAACGACAATATCACATGGAAATTTTTACCACCGCGAGCTCCTCATTTTGGAGGTTTACATGAGGCTGCAGTCAAGTCAATGAAGTACCATTTGAAACGTATCACAAAAAATGTCACTTTCAATTTCGAGGAAATGTACACTCTTTTGACCATGATCGAAGCGTGCCTCAATTCCCGTCCTTTGTCACCTCTGTCCAGTGATCCGTCAGATTTACAAGCCTTAACCCCTGGACACTTCCTTATTGGTGAACCTCTGACCGCACCAGCAGAGCCAGACATTTTAGACATCAAATCAACACGATTGTCCAAGTACCAACACCTGGAACAAATGAGACAACACTTTTGGAAGCGATGGTCCGCTGAGTACAGGACTCAGCTCCAGCCTCGGACTAAATGGTGTTCGACCAGCAGCAACACTCCTCAATTAGGAACACTAGTCCTCATCAAGGAGGATAATGCACCGCCACTCCAGTGGCCGATGGGCCGCATCATGGAACTTCACCCAGGAGCCGACGGATTGGTTCGTGTAGTGACAGTGAAAACTATGCGTGGTGTGTTAAAAAGGCCTCTCACGAAAATTTGCGCGTTACCAATCGAGTGCTAGTGTTCGGTTCATTCATCCACACAAACTGAATTGTTCCAATAATTATGTAATCATTTCATTTTTTGTCATTTCTCAGCTTGTTATTGTTATTTTGTTTACATATCTCACATTTGTTTCCTTTTACATCGATGCATGTATTGTATAATATGTACCTACTTTTTTATTGTACTTAATTCATTCATTTATTTAAGGACTATGCCTTAACGGGGGGAGCAATGTTCAATCTTTATCTCCCTCTACCCCGACTTAGTGGTGCCGGACCCTTTCGGCTACCTGCACTTGTACAAAACCGAAATATTTGTAGAATTTAGACACTTGTAAATAGAGATTCGTAGAAGCCACGCGTCTTTTATTCAGTCCATTGATTCGTTCTCTGTTTATCAGTCACTTGTTCAAAAACGCTTGAACAATAGTTTTTTGGATTACACAGCAAAATCTTGGAATTTCAGTCCGATATTACTCCATTGAGTCTTTGGACTCACAAATAAATACCTCGAAAAGCCGACAAACATCTGTCTAGAACTTTTCTAGTAACCAGAGGGTATCGTAAACGACCCGTGTTTACACCTCTTTCGTGAAAGTGACCGACCGCCGGCGCCGCTCGATTTCGTCATAAATCTCAGCTAAATTTTACACTTCAACGTCAAATTCCATTTGATCTTGTGTAGTGCACATTTTATTACGGGTTATTGAAATAAAAATTGTGTGGTAAGTACGAGATGGTGAGATAAAAAACAAAACAAAAAAATTGCATCTTGCCATCCAAGTCCCGATTCAAGCATTCCGTCGACGTCTAAGCCGGTCTGCAGTTGCACCCTCTCTCTCTTTCACGCGATTTGTGTTTCCAACAAACCCCCCACGGGTACGGTGACACGATAATTGACAAGTCTGTCATACAGCCCTACCATTTAAAACCTTTATTCTCTTCGTTTTAAAAATAGTTTCGCATGGTTTTTCTCTCTTCTCGTTTTACAATGGTCCAGTGACTAATAAATGAGTGTTGTGTTATGAGTTTGTTCGAGCTCAAAAAAACGTGGTTCGAAATTGTTTAACGTTTAACGAATGGTAAGTTATTCTAGTTTTTATGTTGGTCTTAACGTGTTAGGGGCTAAGAATACAACATTGTCTGTCCATTATAACATACAACTGATATGTTGAATTCAGATCTCTAATTAATTAAAAACCAAAAAAATAAAGCAGCAGTCAAAGTGGCATGTACGCGTAACCTAATATATTTTTTTTGACATTAAAAGATCGCCGTCTTCCTCGTCGCACTTACGACATTTGCATATGTTATCTTTGTTAAACTCACGGAAGGAATATAATGAACTTGGTTTTCCCGAACGGTCGGTCACCCGTCCAAGTGCTGACCGCTGCCCGCGTGGCTTACCTTCGGTGATCGAACGACAACCATTACCGTTTGACGAGTTTTTATTCTGCAATTGTTTACAATAAATCGACAAAAAAAATTGTTTGTTTTCTTAATTATCTAGTACTTAAAGCTATGAATTTACATGATACGGGTCTGTGCATGTTTCCGGATACCTGCACGAAAAACAAATCTGTTTGGTCGTTGCTATGGATTTCAAAAAAAAAAAAAACAAAAAGTGTTGGGGGGCAACGGCACGCGGTGTTCCCAAGCGGTCACCCATCCAAGTACTGACCGCGCCCGACGTTGCTTAACTTCGGTGATCGGACGAATATAGAATAGAATAGAAAGAGGCTTTATTTGTCTTAATATGCATTACAAAAATACAGCGATTTATGTGTAATTATTTATCTTCCAGGCTCCTGCCAATTGGCTTATCCTAGGATCGTGAACGATATTGCTCACATGAGCGTTTCAATGTTGTGAGGACGCAGCCTCGTTCTTCTTTCAAATTTACCTGTTTGGTTGCAAAGGAAAAGCTAACCTTTTATTTTTCATTTTGAACTAACCTAACCTACCCTATGCACTATCCTACTTAGCCTAGTAATTTACACTATGTACATGGGCGGGGCTTTGACGGGAAGAAGGAGGGGGGGTGGGGGAACATGTTGGGCGGTGCCCTTTATTTATTGGTTGTTTACTTTGAGTGAGTGGGCAGAGTCAGAGGCTCGCCATTTTCTATTTACAGTTGTTGTCATTTTGTTCTCATTGGAATTTACGGCCTGTGAATCTCATGATTCCTTTGCATGACGCGGTCATAGCGCAGGTGGGGGGGACCTATTTGCTGTTTTTAATGTGGGTGTTTGATCAGAGGATGTGCTGGTGAATTAATTTATGTTTGGTCCTGTTTATATTGAGTTTGTTTAATTCATTGTCATTCGGGGTTTTGATTAGTTGTATGGAATTTTTGTGAAAGAATTTTTCTGCCTGGGCTAGGATGAAGTTTTTGATAGTGGGTAATTCGGAGATGTCTCTAAGATATTGCGTATTGGTGTACCGGGGCGCGTTGTGTATTAATCTTAGACATTTATTTTGAAATACTTCAAGCGGTTGAAGAGCATAATCGGAGAGGTGTGACCACACGGGGGCAGCGTATGTTACGATAGGTCTTAATAATGCTTTGTAAATTATTATTTTGTTTTTCACATTTAACTTACTGTTTCTTTTGATTAATGGGTAGATTTTTCTGATTGCGTTGTTTGCTTTCACTAGTTTGGTTTTGACGTTCTCTTTAAAATTTAGTCTGGCGTCAAGTGTGATGCCAAGGTAATTGACTTTTGTTGTTGGATTGATTTTGTGTTTATTTATTTTAAGAGGGGTAAAAATCTTAATGTTCGTTTTCTTTCTAGTGAAGATTATCAGTTCCGTTTTGGGTTCGTTTAGTTTCAGCTTCCAATCCTCAAAGTATTGGGACAGTAAGTTGATGTGCAGCTGGTTTTGCAGAAGCGCGGCTTGGGCGTAATAAGAATGAGCATATATTGCCGTGTCGTCAGCATAGAGGGCAAGATTTGTTTTGAAGAATTCGGGGGTATCGTGTATGTAAAAATTAAATAGGGATGGGCCAAGTACAGAGCTTTGGGGCACTCCTGCTTCTATTAATTTTTCAGATGATAGTTCATTATTAATTTTTACTTTTATTCTTCGGTTAGTTAGGTATGAATTTAGTAACTTAATGAAGTTGGGGTTGATCCCAGCTACGTGCATTTTGTACAAAAGACCTTTGATCCACACACGATCAAAGGCCTTTTCCAGATCTAGCAAGGTGAGGACAGTGTTCTTATCTTTGTTGAAGTTGATTAGCACGTCATTGCAAATTCTGGCGAGTTGATGGGTCGTACTGTGGTAGGTTTTGAATCCAAATTGGCACTCTTGGTCGATGTTATGGTCAGCTAGTTGGTCCTTTAGTCTTCTGTGAATTATTTTTTCAAGGATTTTTGATATCGAGTTTAGAAGACTAATGGGCCTGTAGCTTTCGACTTTTTTGGGATTTTTGCCTGTTTTGGGGATCGGAATTACTATCGCAGTTTTGTACTGTTTGGGGAAATAATTTAACTTCAGTGCTCCGTTTATGAGATAAGTTAGCTGCACCTTCGCTTTCCTTGACATTCTTTTAATTACTACGTTGTCTACGGAGTCTTCGCCTGTAGCCTTGTTGTTTTTCAATTTATGTAAGATGCCACCGACCTCGCGTGGGTTCGTAATGACGTTTTTAATGTATTCATGATTGAGGCTAGTTTGTCGGTTTATTGTTTTATTTATTATTGCTTTGATTTTCAGTTGTTTGGGGTTGCTTGCAGTACTGTTGTTGTGAACACCCTGAAAGTAGCTTGCGAGGCACTCGGTTTTTTGCTCGTCGCTGATGGCTTCTATATTGTTGCTGTCGGTGATCGGGGGGATTTCACTTCGTTTTTTCGTGCGGGAGCTTGCCAATTTCCACAAGGTGTTATCGTTGGTTTTCGCGTTTCTTAGCAATTTATCCCATTGGGCGTTTTTATGATTGGCAAGCTCCGTTTTGATTACGCGATTGAGGTTCTGGAATTGGTATTTATAATTGTTGTTTCCGGTTCTTTGATACTTTTTTCTCGCTTTGTTGCGGTCTTTGATTATTTCAATTATTTCACTTGGGATGTCACTTTTGTCCGGATTGGCTTTGAGTGTCTTTGCGTGCTTGTCGCGGGCGCGTAACACTGCCGTTGTGAATTTAACTATTTCGGCGTCCAGTTCCTCAATTGTTTTTATATTTGGATTGGTCTCTATTAGTGAATCTAGTGTTTCTCGGAAGCTCTTCCAGTTGGTGTTCTTATAGCTTGTTATAAATTTGTCGAGATTTTGTCTCGGTACGTCTTTTATTAGCATTTCCACTGGGTAGTGGTCCGATGGCAGGTCATGTATTGTTGTCGCAGCAGTGTAGTTTGTTATGTTTTTCACTAAGAAAAAGTCTATTGTCGAGGGGTTTGAGTTGTTGCTTGGGTGGTGGGTGTGGTCAGTCGGGTAATTGATATCGATGTTGTTGCTGTCAATGAAATTTTTCAGCGTGGTACCGTTCATGTTGTTATAATTGTTTCCCCAATCAGTGTGCTTTGAGTTAAGGTCCCCGGCTATAATTAAATTGTTGTGTGCACTGTAAATTTTGCCTAAACTGTTCCGTTTGAATTTATTTACCGGACGGTTATAAACAGCTACAACCGTTATATTATTAGAAAGTTTTATGGCAGTGCATTCAACTTCGTTTGCAGGTAGCTGGGCTTTGCTGTAGGGGATGCCGCGCTTTACAAAAATCGCTACACCGCCTCCCCGCGTGTCAGTGTTTCGTTCCTTCCGCATTATGCTATACCCTTTTATCAATAACTTGTCAGATTTTAGGAGTTTTGTTTCAGTAATGGCCATTATGTCCACGTCATGCAGTTTGAGGAATACTTTGAGTTCATTGAGTTTACCTAAAATTCCGTTGGCGTTCCAGGTGACGATTTTCAACTTTTTCTGCTTGCTTACTTGAGGAAGGCCGGCTGATCCAGGGATAGTAGCACCTTCATGATTTCTACGGTGCTGGTGTTTTCGGTTATTGCTTCATTCAGGGTCCTCAGTGATTGCAACAGCTTGCCGAGGTCAATTTTTTCCTTCAGTTTCTTTACTTCGTCGCATATTTGGATAAATATGTTGACGTCTCCCATCAGCCCTGGATCTGTTGCGTTATTTGCGGTGGCGGACTGGGCCGCGACTTCCTCGGCGTGTCTTGCTCTGATGGTTAGCATGTGGGCGGCGGCGGGGTTGCGGTTCCCTTCGTCTCCATTTCTTTGTGTCGTCCATGCGTTTTTTGTTGGTACTGGCGCCGGCACGTATTTATTGCTTTGTCGTGTTGTTTTTTGGACGAGGTCTGTTTTGTTTTTCACCATTAATTTTTTCCTGGCAATGTATATTTCGCATTCGGTGCTATTTGCCAAGTGCCCTTGACCGCAGTTTGAGCATTTGATTTTCTTTTGGTCCTCGGTGTCATCCTTCTTCAAGGAGCACTCGCTCGTCAGGTGGTAACCTGCGCATTTGAGGCACTTTGTAGCTGCGAAACAATTTGTTGCGGCGTGCCCCCATGTCTGGCAGTTGTGACACTGGACAATTTCTCTTTTGTTGATGAGCTTCTTCCATCGGACTACTATGTACTCGATCGTTTTAACATTCGATTCCAGGTCTCGCAGTGTGGTCTTGTTGTCAGTTATAACGACATATAAAGGCGAATTAGTCTTTTTCATTTTATAAACGTTTCGGCAGTTTATTCCCTTTTCTTCCAGCACTTTTTTGACGTCGTTCTCATCGGGGTTGTTGTCTAGTCCGTATGCTACGAACCCGTGCGTTTTCTCTTTCTTTGTCGCGTATGTGTGCCACTCTGCTTTTTTGCTGTTTTTCAGCGCTTCTTTTAATCCGTCGAAGTCCTTGATCGTCTGGCTGTAGATAATTGTGTTCGCTCGAGTGAATTTTAAACTCACCCCGTGCTCTGTACTTTGCTGGCTGAGTTCTAGCAGTTTCTTGTAATCGTACTTTCCATGTAGAACAATCGGGGGCGGTTTTTCATTTTTTTCTTCCTCGGGGGTAGTCTCTTCCTCTTCTTCCATTGGCTCGTTCTCTTCATCCTGGAGATCTGTGTCTTCATGGTCCGACAGGGGTGCGAACCTGCTTCCTGTCGGAACATTTGTCACCTCCTCCGGCTCCGCCGTGGACGGCTTCTTCCTTGTAGGTGTCTTCTTTTTCATCCTACCTTCTTGTTCGCTGTCCGTGTCGTCGCTGGGCCTTCTACGGACCAATTTTTGTGGTTTTTCTTTGTTCACTATTTTACTAGTTCTTAACAGCTCGCTTTTAGGTTATTAATATGCTAATCGATTTGACTTGCGTGACTGTGCAACGAAAGTTAGCGCGTATGCACGTCTCGACCGCTCGGACGAGACTGGTGATCGGACGAGAACCATTTACCATTTAACACTGTCTTTATTTAGTTTGTAATTACATGATTTTACAAATCAGATTTGTTTTGTTATTATTATTACAGCTTACAAATTGAGGTTTATGCCCCTTCAGAGGCTTTGCCATCCTTATATACACTGACCGGCAAAAAAAGTGGGACATTAAAAAATTCATTTATATTTAAGTATGTAGGTTATTTTTTTTATCCCAAAAGTTTATTTTTGTTTTATTTCCTATTCTCCACAATTTTCTTTTGATTTACTGGGTTTTACCGTTCAATTGTTGAGTTTTTCTTAAATCTATTAAAATCTCAGATGGCGTTTATTTTCTTTCGTCCTAAAAAAAAGCATTTCTGACATTGTTGTCATGGAATTTTCACAAATTTGTTATTCAAGTTGTCATTTTGTCATTGAAATGCCATTATCGCAAGAAGATTCTGCAAGAGCAATAGCTCTAGTCCACGTGGGCTTCAGCGTTCGTGAAGCTGCGAATTCTCTCGGTTTTGCACGATCCAGTGTCCATAGAGCCGTACTTCGTTTTCGTCAGACTGGAGGGTACACCAGAAGACCTGGATCAGGACGTAGAAGAAGTACAAGCGCTCGTGATAATCGATACATTACGATGCTTAGTTTGAGAAATCGGCATATGACGGCAGTTAAGATAAGAAATCAACTGGAAAGGGTACGAGAGGTCAACGTGAATGAAAGGACCGTAAGAAGAAGACTTGGCGAAGCAAATTTAGGGGCCTATCGACCAGCAACTGGACCAGAACTTCTCAGAGGTCATCGGGTTTCCAGATTACTTTTTACACAGGAGCACTTAAATTGGAATTTAGAGCAATGGAAGTCGGTACTTTTGAGCGATGAGATTTGCTCTCCGATCTCCAGATGGACGGGCGAGAGTTTGGAGAAGACCAGGAGAACGCTATGCACCTTGCAATTTTTCTGAAAGGCTCAGTTTTAATGGAGGATCAATTATGGTATGGGAAGGTTTTTCTTGGGAAGCCTGTACACAGTTGGTTTTTATTGAAAGAGGCACATTAACAGCCCATAGGTATTACGATTTAAATTTCGCGGTAAATCGTGGAGGCGAGAACGTTCTAGAACATTCCAGAGCGGGCTCTCGGACCCCGACTTCCGGTACCGGCCGCGTCAGTTCGGCGAGAGGAGGGGGAAATATATAAAGGTGGAGCAGACGCCATGTCTGGGGTTCTCGATCAGGTTCTCGACTGGTTCAGGTCAGAGGTTGCGACCGATCCGTGTGTGAGTGTTGTGTTCGGGGGGGGGAGATTGGGGGGTGTTTTAGTGTGCAACAGGTGCTGGTGAACCCGTGGAGGAAGACCGATTCGGCTGGGAAACCGTCCTAGAAGGGTTCCAACCGAAACGTCGCGGCGGATGGGGGCTTCCTTCACGAGGGTCATCGACCCTGCGCTTCAGCGGATTGGTTTCGCCACCCTGTTGGGCCGACGTCATCCCCCAGGACCCCACCGGAGAGCAGGACCTCACACCGGACTGTCCCTGGCCGAGGAACCCGAGTCCAGGAGCAACTCATTTCTGGTAAGGTCCTTCAGCGTCTTTCTTTTGCGGTCCGCCATCTTGGCTCATTTCTTTTACGTTGATTCACGTTATCGGACCTGGAGTGACCTCGCCAGAAACGACGCGCTCGCTGGCTCTCGGAAGTTTTTTAAAATTATATTTATCACTTTACTTTATCGTTTTCCATTTTTTTACACCGAGGCTAACATTGACTAATTTACGCCTTTTTCTAGGAAGGGTCGAGGGGAGGAAGGACCCGAGGACTTTCCGAGGATACGGACGGCGTGATAGACCAGCGGCGGAAGAAGGACTCGGAGGACCTTCCTCCGGCTCGCTCTCCCAAGGACTCTTATTGGATTTCAAGCCCCAGGCCCGGTGTAAGGGAAGTTTGGTTTAATTTTCATGAATTGGTCATTTGTATAGTTTGAGATTTAGCCTGGTAGTACCGGCACTGTTTGTGAATTCAACTAGTTTTTAAGCGCCTTCAGCGTGTTATTTTGAGATCCTTCAGTTCACTCCTAACCTCGCTTTTATATTGTTAATTTTGGTTATTTTAAATTAGTCTCAAGGCTCAAAACTTTAATTTGTTCAATTTAGGGAATACCACTTGGTTTGTATCCTAGTGTCTCTTTACATAGACAACTGTGTTTCGCCCGCAGCGGCATCTAAGTTGGAGTTAAATTGTTACGTGTCGATTGTAAAGCTAGGAAACAAAAATTAAACACCATTACTATTACATCTGTGTTTCTGTCCAACACCTGGTATAACACCGTGTTTGTGAAGCATCATTTCTACTTCAACAGCCTCGCTCTCGAGACGTAAGTGTGTTTAGGTGCCGGACCCGGAACCAATCAGTCTCAGAAAGCGTTATTTAAATTTCCCCCGGTGAAGTTGGGAGATTTAAGTTTTCTCTTGTTGGTGTAGTAGTTAAGGAGAAAATAATAACGTAACAGTATATAGAGGAGGTCCTACAAGACCATGTCGTGGGTTTTGCCCAGTTAGCAGGCGATGGTTTCATGTTCATGCAAGACAATGCTCGCCCACATACTGTTCGAATTGTAACAGATTATCTTCATGATGTAGGAATTGATACAATGAACTGGCCAGCACGTAGTCCCGACTTAAATCCCATTGAGCATATATGGGACGTTGTCGGTAAACAGGTTAGAGCGCGGCGTGGTGAGCTGGTGTCTCTTCAAGAGCTTCGAAGTTTCGTGCAAGAAGCATGGGATAATACGCCTCAAGAAGAAATTCAGCACTTAATCGAGTCAATGCCACGAAGGCTAGAAGCTGTAATAAGGGCAAGAGGCGGGAATACCAAATATTGAATTAAGTAGAGGCGTTCATGTTCCTTGTTTATTTATTTTTTATAATTGTATTTTTCTTTTCTGTTGTTAATGTGTTAATTGAAGCCTTTCAAATGACATCTTTGTTAGGTGGTATATTTTTAAGAACAGAATACAAGTAATGACATCATTTTTACTTAATTTTGTAATAATGATTTTAGTATAATATTATTTTTCTTGGTGTCCCACTTTTTTTGCCGGTCAGTGCATATGTACATAACTTTGTTTTAAAATAATTTACAAAATTTTTACATTCAGGTGCCTATAGTTATTTGTTATTTTTTCAGGTCTAATTGCAGGGCGGAGGTGCTCACGGACCAGCGACCGCCAGCAGTCGTCCCGCGTGCTTCCTCCGGTGACTCCGGGTTCAGAGATGCCTTCCCCGGTTAGCGTGTTGGCTTTGGTTTGATTATTTAACGTACTTGTTTGACCTGTAATTGTTGGTGTCATTTGTTTTAGTCAGTGTCAGCAGTTCAAATTTAGTGATGTGTACGGCAGTTTATGCTTCAGTCTGGAACAGAGTAGATTGTGTGTCTTTATTACCTGTCTAGTGAGGGGGTTGTGTCCGAGTCTATTTAGGTAAAAGCTGGTGGATAGTCTGTCGACGTGGTCCCTCAGCATCTCTATGTTGGCGATACCGTGAAGATCTTTGATTTTAATGTAACGTCCCGAGTTCGTGGCTAGTCGAAGACACTTGTTCTGGAATCTTTGCGGCTTGATCATCGTGGTATTCGTCATGCTGCACCAGACCGGCGCTGCATACGTCAGTACCGGGCGTACGATCGTCTTGTACAACTTTAACTTATTACCCGAAGTGAGTTTGCTATGTTTACTAAAAAGTGGATACAGGGCGTGTAGGGTTGCTTTCGCCCTAGTCAAGGTCTTATCAATATGGGTATGGTACGTAAGACGGGTGTCCAGATGTACGCCCAGGTACTTAACCGAAGACTGAGTCAATACTTTCCGGTTTTTGACTTTAAGTGGGGCAATAATTTTTGTGTTCGTGAATTTTTTCGCGAAAAGTATTGCCTCAGTCTTGGCCGCGTTGATCTGGATTAGCCACTTGTCGAAATATTTTTCCAACAGGTTCACCTGGATTTGGACTTGTCTTGTTGCCACCTCGGCGTTGAAGGAATGAGCGTAAATTGCCGTGTCGTCGGCGTAGAGTGCAAGGCTGGTCTACGCGAAGGCCGGGACATCATTGATGAATATTGAGAAGAGTTTCGGCCCGAGAATGGAGCCTTGCGGGACCCTTGCCTTAATTGGCCTTTTTTTCGGACAGCGTCCGATTTACTTTTACCTGTAGTGTCCTGCCGGTCAGATAGGAATACAATAGCTTGACAAAATTAGCCGGAATTTTGTTTTCAATCATTCTGAAGACCAGTCCCTGCACCCAAACACGGTCAAACGCCTTCTGGATATCCAGTAGCGCCATTGCTGTTACCTTGTCTTTATTGTAATTAATCGCGATGTCCGTCACAATTCTCACTACCTGCTGGCTGGTGTCGTGACGCGGCCGGAAACCGAACTGCTCGTCCCTTGTCAGTTTTAATTGTTTGTCCAGTCTCGTCAGTCGCCTGAGCAGTATTTTCTCTGTCAACTTACCTAGGGTGTTCAGGAGGCTGATGGGTCTAAAATTTCCCGGGTCGGATTTCTTGCCCGCTTTGGGTATCGGGATAACTATGGCGTTTTTCCAGGCCTGAGGAAAATATTGCAGCTCCACCACAGCGTTAATTATGTAGTGGAGCTGCACTATTGCTTTATTTGAAAAGTTTTTGATTGTAATGTTTCGGATCTCATCTTCCTCGGGCGCTTTGTTGTTTGGCAGCTTTTTTATTGCCTCCTTCAGCTCGCTGGGGCTAGTCCTGAACTCCCTTAGGTATGTCCCGTCACAAGTGATGTCCGTCCTGTCAAACGCCTGGACCGTGTCTATTACGTGTTCGGACAGTTGTATGTCGTTAATGTGTAAGTCGTGTACATTTGCGTAATAGTCCGCTAGCATCGTCGCTTTGTCCGCGTCCGTCATCGCAGTTCGATTTCCGTCTACGATCTCCCCCAGTGGAGCGCGTTTCTTTCGCAATAGCTTCGGTATTTTGTAGAGCGTATTGTCGCCTTCTTGGATTTTGTTTAATTTTGCGTCCCAGGTGGTGTTTCTGTGGGCTCTAATTTCGTTCCTTATTTTGTGGTTTAGGCGCCTAACCTGATCTTTCAGGCCAGGATACGCCGTACGCTGCCAAATTTTCTTTAGTTTGTTCCGATTCCGGATGTGCTCCTTGATCTGTGGGGTGACAGACTCATTGTTGTTGGATTTGTCGATAATTATTTTTCGCGTGCTTTTTGCCACAGCGCTATCTACACTTTCAATGAATCTTGTTACCTCACGGTCGAGAGCGTTTTTGTCCGGAATGTCGCGACTGATTTTTACGTTTTTGTCTAGCGTGCGGCGAAAACTGACTCAATTGATTTTATTGATTCTAATTACGTTTGGCCCGCGGTCCTCTTTGAATTGATTTTTTAACATCGCTACCACCGGGTTATGATCCGACTCCAGCTCAGGTAGTGAGATCGGTTTAGTCAGACCGCTCAGGTTTTTTGTGATTATCAGATCGATTGTCGTCGGTGTCATGCCATTAGCAGGATAATGCGTCGGGTCGTCCGTATTATGTATTTGTAAGTCATTGTCGTCCGCGAAATCTTTGAGCAGAGTGCCATTGGGGTTGCTGCGGTTACAGTTCCATGTTGGATGTTTGCAACAGAAACATAAGATAAGTTACAAGGTCCCTGTAAAGGAAAGCTTTCTTAATAAGACCCGAATAAGTGTTAATTGATAAGGTCATTAATGTGAACTGATTCTGCAATTTCTTTTTTTATCAAATCATTTAGAGGAACCGTTTTTCGATTCTATGAACCAGCGCACAACACCAGTAGAGCATCTCGTACTGTTGGTGCAAAGATCAGAATAAACCAAGTTATTTAATTCCCACGGAATTAGATCTTTTATTTTTCTTGCTTCCGACGTTTAAAGAAATCTGAGCACTTGTCCCGGCAGCTGGACAAGTCTAAACCAGCTCAAAAGAAAGTTGCCTGGCGCCCATTTTTTTATTTTTTGAACCCACACCCTATGCCCCGAAAACCCCCTGAGAGCCCGGTGCAGTCACTGGCCAACTTTTGGTCATAACAGCTCACCGCGTTCGCGACGCCCGACGGGGCAACGTATCAGTACCGAGTAATGCCATTCGGACTGAAAAAAGCGCCAGCTACGTTCCAAAAACTCATGACACGGGTGTTGGCAGGACTTCTGGGGAAGTGCGTTCATGTGTACCTGGACGACATCATCGTGTACTCTAGGACGCATGAGGAGCATGTCTCACACTTGCGCCACTTACTCCACGAGTACGGACTTCGGTGCGCGATCGGGAAATGCCGGTTCGGAGTGAGCGAACTTCCATACCTAGGACACGTGATCGGGAGTAGGTGTAACCGGCCCCAGGAAGGACATTTACGACAGATACGTGATGCGCCTACACCCAGAACCAAAAAGCAGCTGCAAAGTTTCTTGGGACTGGCGAACTGGGTGCGGAAGAATGTGCCGCGGTTTGCCGACATCGCCGCTCCGCCGACAGACCTCCTTCACAAAGGTAAGAGCTTCAAGTGGACCACCGCCGCTGGGAAAGCCTTCCTGAACTTGGCCATGGATCAACCACTCGTGCTACACCGTCCAGATCCGGACATGAGTTTCACCCTTCAGACGGACGCAAGTGGCGTGGGTATCGCCGCCGTTCTGTTCCAAGACCACGGAGACCAGCGACGCATCGTGTCTTATGCCAGCGCCCGCCTGAACGAGACCCAGCGACGGTACCACCTCAACGAGCAGGATCTGGATGGCCAACCGGTCGGAATCAGAGGTTGAACATAGACGACCAATCCGGTGTCAGGACGGGGTCGATCGCAAAGGACAAATCCAGTTTCGTGCTCTCGGTAGGACCGCCCCTAAGTCAGTCGACCAATCAGGGCGCGAATCAAGGCTCACTCGTTCTCACCCCACGATGCATATAAGCGAGCACCCTCGCTGCATCGGGCACTCTCGTCTCGACCATCTTGAGACAGGCGTGTCGTTTCATTAACCTTACCGTGCTCTTTTCAGAACCATCTCAAATCTCTGAGGCAGAAAGCTCTGCCCCAAAGGCAAAAAAGGGAAATCTTCCCCGGCGACCTAGCTGCCCAGGGCGACTGGCGTCCTGGTCCCCCAGCTCCAACGTCCCGGAGAAGAATCGCTGTCGAGCCCAGATTTTGTTTAGGTTAGGTTAGATTAAGTTTGATAAGTTAGGCTAAGTTTGTAAATATAGTTAAGTTCTTTTCATTGTGAGCCAACTAGGAACGATGTGCTGTCGACGGGGGTGCGTCCTATAGTGAGCGCACGCGGCTGTTCCGCGGCCGGCCAATCACGACCGCCCTTTGGCGCCTCGGCGCTCAGCCGGGCGCACATAAATATGGGGGAATTTTTGTAAGCGTTACTCCCGTACCGGTCGTGAAGACGGACGGAGTCATTAAAGACATTGCTCTCCATCGAGACTTCACCACACTCTGCTCTGGCACGATCGACCAGACACCCCTCACACCGTCATCAACGCTCCACCGAGCGGTCCCTGCGCTGACGACTTCGACCAGCAACCCCTCGCACCATCCGCCGTCCACCAAAAGGTCCCTGCGCTGGCGGAATCGACCAGCCACCCCTCGGCCGACTGCACCACCGAAACCGTCACCGTAGTCGCCAACGGCACTCGGTTGCACCCCATCAACGAGGACTCCGTCGTCCGTGGTGCTCCGCCCCGGCGACGCCCCGCGTCCCCGACGTTCGACCGTCCCTCGTTAACAAGCGCGGTCGAAACACAGTCTGCACTAGTCACGACAAACACATCCGTCTTTCACCGCAGCAAAATTCAGACATCATTATGACCTGAGTGAACGGTTATCTTGCGTTATTTTTTAATTTTGACATCATGGCATCTGACATCCCATCCACGCTGTGGCCACGCCCACAACGCCACAACGGGCGACTCGTCTTTAATCACAGTCGAATCGTTTAAATTAATATTGGATAATAATTTTGTTATTTCGCTTTTTTAGAGGCTTTTCTTTAATAGGGATAATTTAATTATTACATATTTGGCGCAATTGATAATTGTAATTGATAAATAAATCGTGACAAACATTTCTAATGGCCTTACATTTGACCCAGTCGAGCCGCCTGTGGGACACTCCTAGGACTTGAAGTACACTTCTATTCGCTGAAAAATCATACACTTACATTTTGCTTGCGTAAATCAGATTTACGAGTACCTGATGTCACTGTCATTGTTAGTGGCAGATAATTGAAATAATTCGATTCCAGTCGAAGTAAAACTGTTCTTGAGGCAATGAAATATTACTCTTTATTTTCAAGGTTTATTGTGGGTTCTTTAAGTCTGGTATAATCAAAATTCGTTTGAAAATTCTTACCTGATAACTTAATATGGGTAAACATGGAAACAAATATCAAGTAAATTTACACAGCCAAAAAATTGCAAAAAATCTCTCCCAAGACTTGTATGCTTTTTCCGTGAACAGAAGAGTTCTTCTACTCCGCTCAGAAAAAAAAGACAGTTTAACCGTCTCTATGGAGATACACAAAGGCGCGATTTTCGACCGCTTGAAGATAATATTAGTATATTATGCTATGAGGAGCAAAAATGAAGTTTTTTGTGCTGCGGCTGGTAGATTGGCTGCCGAACGCAGTGAGGCAGACAAACCAACCAAAGCACATAAAACCATTTTTACTACGCATAACATATTCTATTCTTTCTTCAAACCTTCATAACAAATTATTTAAGACATGTTAAGAAACCAGGTAGGAATGTCAAATGATTTAGCTAGTTTACTTTACTGCCGCTCATCAGCGGAGATAATAACTTCACGGAAGCCCTCAGCGGAGATAATAACTTTATCTGCCGCTCGTCAGCTCGTTAGATGCCGTGACAATGAAGTGACACTTTAACATTATCAATGCAGCAGGATAATGTTATAATTTACGGACGTTTGAAGAAAAAATAGTTTATTAGTCACTGTACAACTGCACATCCATTCATGTTTATTATACATGTTTTTTTTTTTAAGCCTTTCCCCTTTCACCTTACTTGGCCTATCAGGTACCTTTACGGTCGGCTTGTTTTTGTCATCTTTCCTGTGGTGCGGCGGGGCTCCGGGGTACTTTCCCCGGCTACCCACGCACACCCTCTCTCTTCTCCTTTTTCTGGACGACACAACACGAATACAACAACACACAACATCCA
This sequence comes from Tenebrio molitor, assembly GCF_963966145.1. NCBI lineage: Eukaryota > Metazoa > Arthropoda > Insecta > Coleoptera > Tenebrionidae > Tenebrio > Tenebrio molitor. The sequence goes on along the minus strand of NC_091051.1, from coordinate 20,666,954 downwards.
TGGGAGGCCCATCCGGCCTGGGATTCGAACCCTGCTGACCTCGCGGTGGTGTCGGAAGAGTGTCGGTCTTCCTTCCACCACCCTACCGTCAGCCCCTGATAGACATACACACACATCCATGGCCCGGCGGAGGTTCCTTCCTTCGAAAAAATCCTCCCCCTAGCGCCGGGACCGCGACCTCGGAGCACTGTCTCCGACAGCCATGCGGCCACCGAGCTACCTTACATGTTTTTGTTAAAAACTCTATTATATGTCCGTGATTTGCTTGATGAACTGAATTTTATTTCGAGATCGGCAGCAGGTCTGCCTTTCTGCTTTATTAAAACTGTTTCTTCATATGGAAGGTAGGAAATTTGCAAAATATAATGCACGGAATTTATTTCGAACATTGATCTATTTTTAAAGTTTTAACCCTCAACGGGTACCGACAAGACCAAAACAAACAAAAAAGTGCAGCAAATAACAGTAATAAAATAACATTGTGCTGCTCCCGAGTCCCTAGTAGTCCGTTAGTCCAGTCGAGACATAAAGTTTATACTTGGCAGGTATTTTCTATTAGGCATATTATTAATATTGCCAAGCTTGCGACCTTGGGGGGGTTGCCGCTCGCCCCGCCATACTGGAGAATAGAAAATGTAGAGCGTACAAGTCTCTACATTTTTTGTTCTTCATGTTTTTTTGTCAGATCAATAGTTTCGTAGTTACAGCGTGTAGAAATCGAGAATTTCTTTTATTTTTGTACTTTTTCTTCTTCTCCACACCACCACGAGGTAGAGCAGTAGGGTGCGTTTTTTTTTTACGTAGTGTCCCCGGTGGGCCTAGTCCACGATGCAGTAGAAGTTTACTGTTTTACTCTTTTTGATCTCTTTGTAACGTAGACGGACCCGAATGATCTGGATCGAACGGTATAGATGAGCTGAATTCATCAGAGTTTATGAATTCGGGAATTCCTCTTGAGAATTTTCCTCTTGTTCCTCGGGATCATCATCATCATCAGGATCATTTGGCGTTTACCTGTTACACGTTGGAGTCCGATGTGCCCATAGACGGCCGACAAACAATAAATGCTCGATTTCTACAGGCTGTAACTACGAAACTATTGATCTGACAAAAAAAAACCTAAAGAACAAAATTCAGCTCATCTATACCGTTCGATCCAGATCATTCGGGTCCGTCTACGTTACAAAGAGATCAAAAAGAGTAAAACAGTAAACTGCTACTGCATCGTGGACTATGCCCACTGGGGACACCACGTCAAAAAAAAACGCAACCTATTGCTCTACCTCTGTGGTGGTGTGGACAAAAATAAAAAACACAAAAATAATAGTTATTTATTTAACGAGTTCCTGTGTAATTTGGGCTTTTTTTTTGGCATGAGTGGGCCAGTTTAAAACTCGAGTGAAACGAGAGTATTAAATTATAATATTAAAGTAATTAACAGTTTAAGCAGTTTTTAATATAAATTCTTTGAACAAATTACAATGCAGTTCCTACCTTAGTTAATAATAAATCTGAATAATTTGCTGAATTTAAATTTCCCTTTATTTCAAATGTTATTAAAAATCCCAGCCCAGATATGAATTTTTTGAGGATACCGAGTTCTAGTAGGAATATTTGCTCCAGGGTTTTCTTGAGCCCAATATCGCGTGTTTTGAACATTTGGTTCGTTATTTAGTGTAAAAGTAGATTCCTCTGTGAAGCAAATTGTTGACAGAAAGCGACGATCATTAGCACGCTCCTGTATTTCATAACAGGTTTCACTCTTACTTTCTTCATCAACAGCAAAAATCTGTTGATGACACTGTGTCTTGTAGGGATGATATTTGCGACGGGTACTGCTAGTCAAATCTTAGATGGCCGCTAAGGATGCGCAGAAGAGGGAGTGCGATGCAAGATGTGGAACCGTGATGCGACAAGGTGAAGCGGTAAAGTGGGGTATAATTCTGAAAAGTACACTCAGATACAGAAATCGACTTGTTCTAACTCCGCGTTGTCGACGAGATTTTAATCCTGTAGCTGTAATCTACTGACGTATTGCGAGTCTTCAACGTATTTGGGATCTGCAATTTTTATTACCTAAATAATAATAAATAGGTACCTTTCCCACTAAATTTCCGACGGCATTGTAATTTTTACATTTCTCCTTTTTAGAAAATGACACCCATAAAGTTGCTCTTATTGTTAACACACGTTGTACATTTTGATAATTATGTCTCCTTAAATTTCAAAATCATAAAGCACTGTAAATTTTATTGAAGTACCTGTCCTATTTTGTCGGTGGACGAGTCGATTGGACCGTTCGCTTAAATTACAATTACAAACAGATGTTCGTTATTCGCAGCGCTTCAGCCACTTTTACATAATGCCGAAAATAATTTCCCACAATTCGAATACGGTAAGATGAGGCACAAAGAATTATTCATTATTTTAATAAACTGTTATGTTTATTAAATTTAGGCCCATATTCACCAACGCCAGTTAAAGTTAACTGTAGGTTAAAATATACGAAAATATTGTTGTAACAATAGGTAACTAAGGTAACGAAACATTTTAACCTACAGTTAACGTTAACTGGCGTTGGTGAATACGGCCGTTAATCGTTTAAATTTAAAATATTAATAACATAATTACATAACATTTTTGTTTTATATTTAATACAAAAATGTCCGATAATATTGCGGAATCTGGAAAAGTGCCCCGAATGCTTGCAGCGTTTCCACGTTGAATGGCAAGGGAAATCCTCTCGAAAAGGAATTTCTTTGATTTTGAATCGCCTGATTCCGCGATAAATAGGTTTCACTGTGCTATAGTTCTCCCAGAGCTGCAGCGGTTTTATGGCAGGGCAATAGTAATTATTACGCCTGTTGAGATGCCGATACGCGACATAAACAGACCCCTGTCAATCATCATTTTCGTTCTATACCTGTCAGTTTACAGGGTAGTACTTGGACGAATTTACGATTAGGGGTTGTACTTGCGGTTCAAGGCGAATCGGGATGAGGTTTTAGTGAGATTCTCGGTCAACAGATGGCGCGGGATTTACTTAACTGTTTTTAGCTAAACCAAGCGAAAAATTTATAATCTGAAAAGGGCAATGTCTTTAAAACATTATTGAAAATTGCGGCAACTTTTTAATTTTTTTATTTTTTCTTCCTTTAAAAAATTTTTCATTGTAATTTTTTTAAAAACAAAAAAAATCAAAAAGTGGTCAACAGCGACGATTAAGCAATATTTACTGATGCTTAATCAATTTTTATTTAATTTTTTCGTTAGAAAATAGTGTCCGAAACAGTAATATACGTTTTCTCTTTGATCGAACCGCCCGCACATGTCTGGAACTGATCAAGAGTTACAAACATGGAATTTGAGCAGCTACAAAAGTATATGTGAGACTTCTATTCACACTATTTTGGTAATGATAACTTAGAAGTTGAGGTTGCCTCCGACGATCCCAGTCGAGATCCTGTTATTAACACCATAACAGACCGATTTTTAATTGATGGTCAGCATTTTCTTAGAGAGATTAGATCTCTAGAAAACCATAACAACAAATATCTTAAAAGTTCGAAGGGGTACTTCAAATTAATATCTTGAACTACAAAACTGCATGGAATTTAAAATTTGAGTGTCCATACTGCAAAACAAAAAAAAAGTGTGTTCAGTGAGGCTGAACCAGAGCCAATCATAAATCTAGAGAAATTATCTCAAAGCAACTCAATTCCTAAATTAAATCAACTAGCAGTGGTCGATAGTGCTGTATGGGGAATTATCTCTATTGGTGGTGGACATTCCAACATGGAAGAACTGTTTTATTCGTTGTAACACTCCAATTTCCCGCTTATAACGCTCCGATGGAAGGTGTAAAATTACGTAAATTAAAACCAGGAAAGAAACAATACGTACCATTATCAAATGGATTTTGCGAAAATAAATTTCTAGGAATTTTCTCTCCCCAACAAAATGTTTTCACGAATATTCCACTTGTGTATAAAATGTCGTGAAAATCATTTTCAATAAAAGAAAAAAATTAATTAACAAAAGAGTTTGATCGATTTACAGTGAATCAAAAAGATTTTTTTGTTCGACACTGTCAGAATTTGAGAATTTTCTCCTGTGTGAACGGATTTCGATAAATATCACAACTTGTCAAAACGAAACGTCAAGTTAATTTTAATGATTTTAGGCGATTTGGAGCCTTTAAGAGGCTCGTCGAACAAAAAAACCTTGTATTCAACTCGTTCTTGTGTAAATTTGGCTTTTTTTGGCACTCCTGGGCCTTTTACACATGAACTCGTTAAATAATAATATACAAATTAAAAGACAAGTTTCATAAGACCAGTCTTGAAGCACGAATTCAAAATTAAAAAACGAGTGGCGTAGCCACGAGTTATTTTAAAGAAAGAGTGCTTCAAGGTCTTATGAAACGAGTTTTTTTATACTATTTTTTGGAATTTGTCCGCCATAGTACCTATGTCGCCCGCTGAAATACGTGAAATTGCCAAAAATACGGTCGCGAATTTGCTGCCTGATAAATCCTGATAAATAATTTTTGACACATTTTGTAATTTAAACTGACATGCATGACAAGATAATTCCACATCAAGCTTTACCAACTTAAAAATGTTCGTAAAATGTTCTGTGAATTAATGGCTATAAGGACATCGCAGATGATGACGTTGCTACATCCAAGAATATAAATGCATCAATTTTACGTACGATATTAAAAAAAAAGAAGTGAATTTGTTTCGGTCCATGAAGGAACCAGCCGGAAAAAAATACAATACGCGTAATATGAAGAGGTGGAAACTAAAAAATTGGTTCACCCAGGTCAGGAGCTCTAACATTCCGATAAGTGCTGCGATTTTGTAAAAAAGGTCCCGGCAAGGTTTTCCCGGTAATAGCGTTTTCCCGGCTATAGCGCTTTTTTCTTCGGTCTTTTTTTTTTAAATCTAGTTACTTTGTGCAACCTGTCAGCTGGAGCAGTTGTTACGCAAGTAATTTGACAAGTTATTAGACTGTAAAAAATTGCATTTGTCATAACTTTGAGTAAAAATGAAATGACCAACATGCTACAAGCGTATTTTGAGTGTGACAAGAATACACAGCCAGCTATTCGCCTTTATCACCAGCATTTTCTTAATAGAACAGTGCCCCACTACAAAAAATGAATTAATTTCCTTAACCCTCCACCACCCGGCAGCACGGCAATTTTGCCGGAGTACATACATTATTCGGATATTACTATCAAGTAATAGTGCAGTGCTTATCAACATTACCGGCGTCTCGCCTCCGCATTTTGACTTTGTTGTGTATTATGTTCTGTGTCAATGTTAAGAAATTTCCTCACGATATGACATGAGTATAATAATATACCTTTTTGAACTTCAACTACCAATGTGTTCCCTAAATCCAGAATTAATTTTTTTTTTTCTAACACTAATACTGTTTCTATGGTGCATATGAGCTCACACCTTATGTTTCCCATAAAATACGTTTTTCTCTATAAGACACGTCGTCAATAGCAACGTATCTTATAGAGTCATAAAATACGCTCACACATATTAGTCAAGTAACTTTTATTCATCATTTTTACAGTAATTATCACATAAAAAATGTTCAAAATGGTTTGAATAAGTGAAAACACACTGTTTACACACAAGAGTAAAATTTGTTGCAAAACAACTCAATCGTTAATTTAAAAAAAATAAATAAATAAAATTCTCTTCACCACTTTTCACCTAAAAAATAACACTGAGAGTGACAAAAATTGACAGTTCACAGTGAAGCGGCAAAAATTTCATAACATATAATAGGAATGGCTTGCTTCGGCTACAATCATTTATAATGACCCTGTATTTCCACTTTTTTTTCCTATGCAAGAGTGCAATCTTATCTTTATTGTACACTTAATATTGTCGGTATGTGATTGTCAAAGAAAAACGTATATTTCTGTTTCGGGCGTTATTTTTTGTCAAAATTTAAAAATAAAAAAAGATTTGCCATTAAGAAGTTGGCCCCCACATGCGCCGTTGAGCAGATTTTTAATTTTTTTTTTAATAACGAAGAAAAAAATTTTTTTTTTGAATGGAATAAAAAATAAAAAAAGTAAAACGTTGCAGCATTTTGAAGTAATATTTTAGGACACTTGCAGTTTAAAAATTGAAAATCGGTCATACCGTTTCTTTAAAAAACGCTAAATACTTTTCCGATATCTTTATCTCTCTCGCACACTTGGCCATCTCGATTAGCCTTAAACCTATTGTCGGTGTTGTTAACTTTTATACAATGGTACCCTGCCATAAAACCGCTGCAGCTCTGGGAGAACTATAAAAGCCATGGTCCCATGGTTTGGAGTGTACCAGTGTTTCCACTGCTGCGACGCTCGAACAAGTGACGTCCCCACTCCTACCGTTACCATTGCGCATCCGAATCTCAGCGGCCATCTAACATTTGACGAGCAGTAGAGGCGGGGCACGCGGTCGCCCTAAAGTAGCATTTAGTGAGCGCAGTTTAAGGACCAAGAGGAGAGCAGCTGAAGTTTCTCAAAAGTTCGAAGCTGAGGAGCTTACTTTGGCGGCTAAGTAAGGCCTGAAACAGGAGGGAAATCCGAGTGCCGCAACGCTGATTTCAGAAGCGGTTTTTACTACCCCTACTAGACCTCAAAGAATGTTAAAGGTTTGGGATTCAAGCCAAAAGACTCAAAGTGTTGTTCCCCTTACACCTGATCAGGCCCTGTCACTGATGGTGGAGACCAAAGAAAGCAAACACTCATATTTAATACAGAGCCACAGCAAAAAATCAATTCGCAGATATTTATCCATCTTATCATAAGATTAGAGATGCCAAATCGCGCTGCTATCCAAATAAAGAAGGCCAAACTATAACAGAAACTTCGGCTGAAATTCGCCTGCAGGATCTTCTTGACCACACTACACGCCGGATCCTGGACTTGCAGAAACCAGTTATAGAAAACCTAACTCACGATGATGAATTGAACAATATAACTTTGTTGATTAAATGAGGCTGTGACGGAAGCACGGGCCATTCGCAATATAAACAAGTTTTTTCAGAATCCGGGCTTGGTGATGGCGATATGTTCTTGACGTCACTAGTTCCTTTACAGTTATATAATGAAAAGCCAGGTGGAGACAAAGTAATAATTTGGCAAAATCCACGACCGTCCTCTACTAGATTTTGTAGACCCATAAAGTTCCAATTCAAGAAGGAAACGACGGAATTAACAGTTCAAGAAATAACTGATACTGAAGAACAAATCAGCCGTCTTACGAGTATTCCAATGAAATATATTACGGACCAAAGTCGAGAACTGTCTGTGTTATATATCTGCGCAATGACCATGATAAATGGCAAGGTGTGCAATGCTCTTTCAGATACTTCCTCTACGCAGACCTGTTACATTTGTTACTACTCCGAGGCAGATGAACCTCATACACGAATTTATGGAGCTACCGGTAAATGAAGAAGTACTACGATTTGAATTATGTTCGCTTCATGCCTGGATCAGATGCTTCGAGTGCTTATTACATATTTCGTATAGATTAGGGATCAATACATGGCAAGTCCGAGGTCAACAAAACAAGGACATTTTCGAACAAAGAAAGAGAAAAATTCAGGCAGATTTTCGCGATAAAATGGGATTGCTTGTCGAAATCCCAAAAAGTGGCGGCAGCGGAACTACAAACGATGGAATCACAGCCAGAAGGTTTTTTGCCGCTGCCTCCCAATCAGCATCAATTACTGGGATATCTGAAGACCTTATTAAAAGATTTAGAGTCATACTACGTACATTGTCTTGCAGATACGTAATTGATGTAGAGGCTTTTAAAGAATATGCTTTGCAAACGGCAAGACTTTATGTTGATACCTACCCCTGGTACTATATGCCAGCCTCTGTTCACAAAATATTGATTCATGGGACTATTATAATTACGGAAGCAATGTTGCCCATTGGCCAATTATCAGAGGAAGCCCAGGAGTTAAGAAATAAAGACCTGAAGCAGTTTAGCGAGTTCCATGCGCGTAAAATGTCTAGAGTATCAACCAATGAGGATTTATTAAATAGGTTGTTTATTACATCAGATCCACTTATATCATCATTGCGGCAGCTACCCCCCAGAAAAAGTTCAACAATTTGTAAAGAAGTTTTGTCTTTATTGGAAAAGCCTTCAGTAGAAAGTTCATTCAAAGAAGCAGCTGGCACGTCTACGTCAAGAAATTTGGAATCTGAATCTGAGGAAAGCAATTCCTCGTTAGAAAGTGGCAGCGAATGAGTAACATTCCTGTGTATTTTATATTTTTTAAATTAATTTTTACGGATTATATAGGGCGATTTTAAGCAATTAAAATCAAAATCAGATTTTTATTACCACTCGGCTAAAAAAAAACCATCCCTCAAAATCACCCCTTTCTATTTTAAATTTTTTTCATAAATTTTTCCGTGTTATTTAGGACAAATTTAACCCATTAAAATCAAAATCTGAATTTTGGCCATATTTTCGTGTTTCCGGTCCATTGTGCGTATAGGCTTTGCCATTTCTATTGAAACACCACCTGTTGATTGACAGTTTGGCAACGCTGCAAATATGTTTAGTAATTTTTTGACTATTATTGCCAATCTTGATTTTTGTTGAATGTCATGTCATATTTGACTCAACGCGTCTTTCATTCAATTATAACCCAATAATTATCAAGAATTTATTGTTTTTTCGCGAAAATAGAGCAAAATAGAAAAAAAACGAGCCTTATGGGTGCTGACATGAAGAGAACTCTTATTAAATTATATGATAAACTGCATTTAAGTCAGCCAATGTGGTCAGTCGGAAAAATTTGTGTTGAAATTTCAGAAATCTTTTCCGTAAGTTAAAAAGGTGTTTTTCTATCATTCTAAAAAGCGTCTGCGTCTTCAGCTTAGAACGTATTTACATTTGCTAACAATGCTAACATCAAAATTAAATCCCGCACTTTTTATCACACGCCAGTTGGCACATGCGCCTTGAGGGGACACCTTAAATTATTGTTCTAAATTGGAATTAATCATCTCTTCAGCTAAACTTTAAGTGCAGTTTTATTTGTTTTACTTATTATAACTCATTTAACTTTAACAGCAGAAAAGTGAGGTTACGTGTTAGTTTCGTCGATTCCTCTGTGATTTCAGTATAAGAAATATTCAATAAAAAAAGCATTTCAGCAAGTGTAGTTTATTAAAATACTTAATACATATAAGTACATTGAAATAAACCAAAATAATTATTTTTTACTTAAACTTCCCCAATTCATTCAATTATGAGTTCCTCAAACTCCTGATTTTTTTTTAATCCTTACAATCTTATCCCACATTGCCTATATACCCCCATAATACCATTTTTTTTTCCAGACAGGTATCTGATATTACTGTCTACAGAATTATCCAATCACACCTGAGAGGCGAAATCCTTCAAGATTCCAAAACTGGCGCCAATCCTTTGATATTGTAATTTCCTTGTTCATTGATTAAAATTCTTTGAGTTTCCCTTGCGTTTTACCTTCCACCTTCCAGCAGGAACACTAACCACGACAGATAACCACGCTAAAAACCACTCACTCACATTTGTAGTGGTAGGACTCGCAGGCGTAAAATTTTTAGATTTCTATTGACATTTATATTAAATTATTATATATATTAAAATGCACGATGCGTCGACGAGATAAATAATTGCTAAATGTGTAGTTAGATCATTGATTTATCAATTTATTATACTTATTTTGACAGTGATTTGCTTTGACGTTTTAGGAACTAGAAAATGTCAAAATTTCAAATTTCTCACTAAAAGCCGTTTTACAACCGACCGAACCTGTTACACATTGGTAAATTTTAGGAAAAATCCAACAGGTGGTGTTTCAATAGAAATGGCAGAGCCTATAGGTCAGATAACTGGCAAAATTGATGACGGATGGAGCGTTAAGTTTCTGAAATACACCAAAATAGCTATTTATGCACCAAGGGCGTTACAACGATGATTACGCCCGGAGAACGATAAAATCCAACTCGAGGGTTTTAGCCCGAGAGATGGATATCGTTCGATAGGCGTAATCATTCGGTGACGCCGTGATGCATACAAGATTTTATTTTTCACTTCGTGTTCTTTAAAAAAAAGACAAAGAATTGGCATCTTTGTGTACGCTTTACCTACATAAATACAATATCTGGCAGCCTATGAAACAAAAACAGTTTACTTTTAATTGCCAAATTTTCTTTTGAATTGTCAAATTTGCTTTTAAGTTGCAATTATGAATACGCTACCAGAATGTGTACAATAAAAAACTCAAAAAGCAATGGAAGGTTTGCTACCTTTTAAATCACAAGATAAACATAAAAAAGAGTACGAAACCTTTAGGATATGGCAGTCAAAATATGAAATAGCGACTGTAAGTGCGACTGTACTGTTGGCGTACTTTCAAGAACTGGTAAGTTTCACAGTAAAATTATTTTCTAATTTTGTGTTTAGTCTGGAAAATACACTCATTCATTGCTATGGACTAAATATTCACTTTTGAAATCAACTTTTTTGAGGGCGTAATGAATTCATTATGCCCTTTTATTACGCCTCGGTTGTTATGGACATGTTTATGTATTTCGCATCCTAGGAGTTATCATTCAATTAAACTAAAGTGAAAAATAAACAAGTTTATTTGGCCTGATAAAATTGATGAGTTTACTTTTAATTGCCAAATTTTCTTTTGAATTGTCAAATTTGCTTTTAAGTTGCAATTATGAATACGCTACCAGAATGTGTACAATAAAAAACTCAAAAAGCAATGGAAGGTTTGCTACCTTTTAAATCACAAGATAAACATAAAAAAGAGTACGAAACCTTTAGGATATGGCAGTCAAAATATGAAATAGCGACTGTAAGTGCGACTGTACTGTTGGCGTACTTTCAAGAACTGGTAAGTTTCACAGTAAAATTATTTTCTAATTTTGTGTTTAGTCTGGAAAATACACTCATTCATTGCTATGGACTAAATATTCACTTTTGAAATCAACTTTTTTGAGGGCGTAATGAATTCATTATGCCCTTTTATTACGCCTCGGTTGTTATGGACATGTTTATGTATTTCGCATCCTAGGAGTTATCATTCAATTAAACTAAAGTGAAAAATAAACAAGTTTATTTGGCCTGATAAAATTGATGATGACGTTGTAGAGACAGAAGATTTTTTAAAATTGTACCCATCCCGACCAGAGGCAGGAGGGGATGCTTAGAATTCGGCATACAATTCCAGGGTTATAATTTGCAATAATCTTCAATTTTCTTTAATTTTGTATTTTATTTAAGTATTATTTTTTGTCACAGCATGTCGAGCACTTATATGTAAGTACAGTTTAAAGTAGGTGCTCATATTGAGTTTACAAATACTACTTAAATACCTGCCAAGAAGATGAAAGACATGTTAGAATTTAGACTAAGTGTTGATTTTCAGTTTTTTCTTTGTTTTTTATAACGATTGGTATTATTTTATTGTTTCATTAAAGGGGTGTTCTAATTTTTTTCTTGTAAAGCTGCTAATGTCCTTATTAATTGTCCAATTTGGAAGGTAAAAATATCATTTTGTTGCACATTTTCTATAATTTCACATTTGCCCCGGTCAATCGTGTCATAGAACTAGACAGGAAATGCAGACCTACCATTACTTTTTACCCATTTTGTTGGGAAAATGTACTATAAAATCTGATTTTTTTAAAAAACGTGGATTTTTGTTGTAAATGCATAATACTTTTAAGCTACATATTTCGATAGATAACTTAATAATGAATGCGGGAATACTTTGTTGATGCACAACAATTTCTTATTTGATTACTTACCGTCTTTTGACTGGTAAACATGTCGTTCGTTCATGAAATCTGTAAACACGTGAAAATGGCCGGTAGTGCAAAAACGTTCATTAAATTTTAAAAATATTTGTTACTAAAATTGTAATTTTGTGTAACACAATACATTTAAAACAAATTGTCATTACTAAAGTTTACCTGTAAAATAGTAAAAAAAGGCACGCATGATATAATTTTAATTTTTTTGATTACTCAATTATTTTTACATGAATGTTAATATAATTATTTTATTTTTGTTAGGAACATCAGAAGTGTTCACCAGCCGATGGTTCGGTTATGACTTATGAGGTCTTTTCTCTGGAAGAACTAGTTTTCTTTATTACCTTAATGTTTTTTTTAATACTTCGATAAGTGCTTCACAAACATCAGGGACTATTCCTGTAATGAACTGTTTTGATATTCTGAAGAGATACTGCAAGCTTGTATACGAATCTCGTGTGGCTAGAAAGCTATCGGGTGTTCATTTAATGTTCTGGTAGCATTACCAATGGAAATATCCTGTTTTAGTTAAGGCATGTCGTCGCTTGAACTTCCGATTAGTAAAATTAGAGTAAAACTGTCATATTTTGACATTTGTTTTCAGGTAGGGTTTACGTTTACTATTTCCTAGTGTTCACGTCAGAGCAGAAAGCGTTTTTGATTGAAAGTTATTTTCGCAATGGTTTGAAAGTGAATGGTTCATGGATCTACTCTGTACAAAACTGCTTAGAAGAGTTTATCGCCGAATTTCCCTATGTTATTGTTGACCGGAAAACCTTCGAAAACAACCTGAGCCGGTGCGTAAAGTTGATTCGAAGCTCTCCAAGGAGAACGTGCTGCGACTGCTGCAGGATCTGAATTAGCTCAGGCAGATGGTCGAGTCTCTCCAAAAGGAGAGAGCCGTACTGCTCGCCGCCGCCCGCGCCGCCAAGACCCACCCCCGCCTCGAGGAGAATGAAAACGACCGGGAGATGAAAGTCGGTTTCAAGCGCGATGACCCAAAGAAAAATCACCTTCTCCAAGGCCCAGTCGTGCGTCGATGGCATCCGTGTCAATCCGGTGACCACCGACGATTTCCGTGCGCTGATCCACCTGCTCGACGAGAGCGAAGTGCCTTTCCACTCTTTCACTCTCCCCGTGGAGAAAACACTCCGTGCCGAGTTCCGAACGGTGTCCATCGAGATCAGCCTCGACGACGTCAAGTCCGACGTGGTGAATCAAGGCCTGGCACCAATCAAGGTGACCAGGATGATTTCAACCAGGTCCAATAAGCCCCTCCCCTTGATCCTTGTCGAGGTCCCAAAAGACCCCAGACAAAATTTCGAACTGAGGTCGATCTGCCATCTTTTGATCATTGTCGAGCGGCCCCACAAAAATGGCCCAGTGTCACCGCTGTCAGAGGTTTCACCACTCCCAGCGGCACTGTCGCGCCCAACCCAAGTGCGTGATATGCGGCGAGAGTCATGACTTGCAAGCCTGCAAAAAGGTCAAAACTGTCCCGGAAAAGTGCGCCAATTGCGGTGGCGCACACACCGCCAGCTACCGGGGATGTCCCAGGTTCCCTCGAGGGTACCAGGGGAAAAAATCCCGAAACCAAAGCCCGGTCCCCAACAAAAGCGCGCTCCAGCCACCCTCGCCACCCCCATGACTCAATCGGCCCCTGTCAAGCAACCTGCTGCAAGGCTCAAAAACGCGACGAAAAGCTTCGCTGACGCAGCGGCTTCCAAGAAACCCGCGGTCCCAGCCCAAACCCCCCGACCTGCCCCCGCGCCTAAAATTCCACAGCCGAAAAAATCATCACGGAAGTTCTCATGGTAGTTCAGACCTCGACCTCCACCGAGCACGCCAGCGACCCGGACCCCAAAATTCGGGGTTTCGTTTTGTACCGCAGCGACCGCACCGACGTTGCTGCAGGAGGAACAGCCGTTTACGTTCGCCGTACGCTCCCACATTATCCGAATGCGCTTCCCGCTCTCCAGAACCTGGAAGCCACCGCCATGACAATCGAGACCGCGAACGGTCCATTGACACTCATTTCATGTTATTACAAGCCGCAGGATCTGCTTCGAGAGAATGACATCACAAACCTGACCTGGGGCAGCCGTGAAACCAACCGAAACTGCCGAATTCTTTTCGACCTCGCGGACGCGACCGACTTCCTAATTGAGGCTCCTCCAGAGCCAACACCAAAGAACGTCCCCTTCCAAACGAGACTTCACGTCGTAAACGCGCTCAACTCAGACCACTTGTCCGTGCTGATGCACATCGGTGACGAAGCAAATGCGAGAGCGCAAAAACACAAGTTCACCTCACAAATTGGCCGCTCTTGGTGGAAATTCTGGAAACCGATTTCGGACCGATTCCTCGGATTGAATCGGTCGAAAACCTCGAAAACGCAGTCGGAGCTCTGGAGGAAAAAAATCAAAATCGCCATGACAAACTCAATTCTAACACGGGTCGAGCCGCGACAACAAGAGACTTTGCCGCAATGGATCGTCGATCTAATTCAAGCAACTGGCGCTATGGTCGACACATCGGAGGCAAATCGACTTGACAACGAAGTCAAATACGCGCTCATCGATCATCGGAATGATAAGTTATGAGTTGTATCGCAGCGACCGTACCCAAGGTCCTGGAGGACGAACAGCTATTTACGTACGCCGTACAATTCCACACTATCAAATTGTGCCTCCCGTTCTCCAGAACCTGGAAGCCACGGCGGTGAAAATCGAGACCGTGAACGGTCCACTGACAATCATTTCGTGTTATCACCCTCCGCAAATTTTGCTACGGGAAAATGACATAATCTATTAGACACCGGCACCTCGGTCATCGCCGTGGGTGACTCCAATGCCAAACACCAGGCCTGGGGTGGTCGAAGAGCCAACCGCAACGGCCGAATTTTACTCGAGCTCGCGGACAACACAGACATGATAATTGATAACACTGCCCAACAAAATAGTACTTTTTAATTTTTTACTTTGATGTTTTCATCGTTTTTGTTTCATCTTAGCTCGCTGATATCGAAGATGAGATTAGTTTTTGCGCAACAGCTCTAGTATTTTAGATATTTTTGAAAAGCCCTTCTGACGCGGTAGGTGGAATATTTTTATGTTTTGTGTGGCTTACAATTAATTTTGCTTAATAACAATTAATATTTTCAATATGGCTACGACACGGAGATGTTGTTTAAACAATCCAGATGGTTTTTGTTATAAACTAGGCAAAAATGAACAAGGAATTCCGCAATTTTTCTTGGAAAGCAAAATAATTGCCCCAATCCTCCACACTAGATAAATTTAAAATGTTACAGGTACTTGAAACATTACATATAATGTGTATATAAATCTATTTCTAACACATTTCATTACAGATTTTAAACTGTAGTTATAAAAAATTCAAAAAAGGAAAAAGTGCCTATTCATTTTTGCCTAGTTTATATTGGGTGATTCAAAATGATTGTGGCCAAGTATGGCATCTATGTACGAAAATTTGTGTGGCAACTGTGTGAATGGGGTAGAGTTGACATTTGTATGACATTTCATAAGTGAGCATTTGATTTCTTCAATTCCATTCCCCATTGATTTGACAACTTACAAAATTGCGCGACTATGAACTGTCAAGGAAATGTCAACTCTACCCTACCCACACAGTTGCCACATAAATTTTCCTACATAGTTGCCATACTTGGTCACAATCATTTTGAATCCCCTGAAAATGTTGTCCGTTTGGGAAAGAGTAACGGCAGGAAACCAGCTCCGCTTAAACTGCGTTTAAATAATTCCGATTCAGCTCGATCATGCTTAAGAAAACAATCAGTTCTTTTGGGTAAGGATGTTTATGCGAAAATTGTTATAAGAGAGGACAGAACACCTCGTCAAATGCAGTATCTCAAGTCACTACGTGAAGAATTAAATCAGCGCATAAACTCCGGTGAAACTAATTTAACAATTAAGTATATTAATCGCGTGCCCCAGATCATTACCAAACAAAAAAACTGATTGTCGAAAATTTCAATATATCTGTTCTCTATACAAATATCTGTTCAATAACGTCCAAATTTAACGAGTTGCTTGTAGAAGTACAGAGTGATCAACAAGAATCCAAATCAGAGCAGGCGTTGCAAATTATCGGTCACGTCGTAGCAGAATCATACGCAAATAAGCGTTCAAAGCATGGCCGTAGACAATTTGTGGTCTCAAACGCTATTTTATAATAAATCATACCTCATGAATTTTAGACGTTGGAATTATAATTGTGCATTGTATTATTATTATCTGATAATGGAGGTAATTTATAAAATAAACAAAAGCAATATTTTACATTTGTAAGAATTGGTAAATTACCAGCTTTATTGCCAAACGCGACGCCACTGGTACGGAGATGTTTCGTTGAAATGTCACATTTCAAAATTCAAGGTTGTTCTTGTTGACAATTTAAGTGATTTAACCTAGAAAACAAATCTTCGATTTCCGCAAAGTTTACAGACGTTTATTGAAATTGTAAGCAATAATTATCCCAGAATAAGTTGTAAAATGGGTTTTACCATTAAAGAGAAGGCATTTTTATTAGATTATTTTCGAAAGAGGGTGAAACATGAAAGTGAAGACTGGCCTTACTTTGTACCCCCTTACACTGAAGAATTTCAAGCCAGATGTCCGAAACTGATGGTATTGGTTATCAACAAGTTTATCAATGTCTTAAAATTATAGTGCCTAATTTTAGTGAATCATAATCCATCATTAAGGAGAAGTCAGGTCAGTCCTTAGTTCAAATTTTAGCAATGATGCAAAATGTTCGACAAATTATCAAGGAACATCCCTCAACTTCCATAAGGCGTTTAAGACAGCAAATTAAATTGAGTTATGGCAGTTATTGCAAAAATTTTGAAGAATATTAATTTGTTTCCCTTGTGTGTTGCAAGAAATAAAACCCACACATTACCTTAAACAAATTTTCATCATAAATGAATTTTGGCAATCCATTTCACCTGACAGCTTCATAAGTGTTTTTGGAAAATATGAGAGGCAAGTTTGACTCTGTCTGGACCACAATGCAGAACATTTCGAGCAGTTTTTGTGAAAAATTATTTTTTGACCTTGGAGTAATTTAAATGTTTTAAACTGGTAGAAAAGATACGAGTAAGTTCTCAATTAACCAAAAATGAGAGAATAATAACTTTAGCACTTTTCTTACAGAAAACAACAAAACAAAGAATTATGAAAAATAATTATTTTTAAAATTTTGTAACCAAAGATTACGTGCCTTATGAAGGAATTTTATGTAACTGTGTGTTTTTTCCTTAATCAATAATGAATAATAATTAATAATAACTTTCTTTTAAATTCGTTATTCATGAATTATAAAAAATTTATAAAAGTCATTAATAATAGATTTTTGAGAGGTAGGCAACCAACGAAACGAGTGTGCACAGCCAGTATATAAAAGTGTCTGATAAGTCTACGACATATGTTTCGATAAAACAAAAGATGAGGTAGCACTCTTGATTTGGATTCTTGTTGATCACTCTGTACTTAATACCTTACCATAGACAACACAGTAAACCTATAGAACGCAAACTCCTATGCATTTTCCTCGTTTTTTTGGAAACGCACCCACCACAAGCCGTCAGGGGACGCTGCGGTTTTATAAAAATAAAAATCGCGGAAACTTGTGCCAAAATTTAAAAAATTATATTTTGACATATCAAGTCATAAGTAATAAATTTACTATTGTGAGACTTTGCACCGTGCAAAGGTATTATAAACCATGTGGAACTCGCCATAAATTTCCAAATCCAATTAAATATCCTGGGCGTTTTATGAAATGTATTAAAAAGACGGATAACAAGCAGTTATAAACTTTGGAGCCTATGAAAGTGTTGGTATAACAGCTATACTGTGTGTGGACTTCATTTTACCAGCAAAGACTTCGGCACGAACGAATCTGGCCGTACCCTCGATACAACTTCCCTCCTTTTCCAGTCCAGATTTACTTCCAGTAATAGTAAAAAAATATTGATAATTATATTTTAACTGAAAACTACTTTTTATAGAATTTTCATCCGATCTACTGATCTACGACGTTTCTACTGAAGACAATATAATTGTGTAACTCCTGTTTTCTGTAGTAATGAAGCTGAAGATATAAATTCTTATGATGTGAAAGTTTCAAAAAGAAAATAAGAAAAGCTCAGCATATTCAACATTTTAAAAAGGCAAAATGTCGATCCAAAATTCGGACTGTAATGAACCGAAAACGTATAAAACTTCATGCAAAATTCGATGAAAATAAACAGCAAAATTTTGGGTGAGGATGCAAGAAATACCAAACCAAAATTTATAAAAATACAACGGAAATGTATCGAAAAAGATTAAAAATAAAAACTTCAAAATAAATGTAGTCTTTTAGTTTCATAAATAATTTACTTTAAATTAAAATAAATAAAAAAGCCAGGATATCCAGCTGGCTGTGTCTTATTTTGCACCTACCACAAGCCAGTAGATGGCGTCGGGACACAAAAAACTATGGGAGTTTGCGTTCTATAGGTTTACTGTGTTGTCTATGTACCTTACCAACCATAGTCGCCCTCTCGGAGACATGGTTAAAGTCATCAATTATAGATAGTGTAATTAATATTGATAATTACTTACTATTTCGAAACGACCGGTCGTCTCTTAGGGGGGGTGGCGTTTGCATCTATGTTAACAAATCGGTTATTAGTAAAAAAATTTACTATTACAGAACTTAACATTTCTGTCAAACCTTACGATTCTTTATGGATTAAATTCGAAAACGATCAATTTAATTTTGTCATTGCATGTGTCTACAGGCCGCCAACAAATTCGGTCTTAAACAGCCAGAATAATGACATAACCTTACTTGACACAATTGCATCTACCTTGGAAAAGTTTCCTAATTTAATTATTGTGGGAGATTTCAATTTTTCCAACATTAACTGGTCTTGAAAAACTAGCGCGACAACTTCGAACACAGAACAGATATTTGTAGATTTTTTGTCAGAAAATAGTTTTTCTCAATTAGTCAATGAACCCACCAGGTACCGAACTTGTCAAAATATATCTTTATTAGATCTAATTTTAACAACGGATGAAAATCTTGTGACTTCAGTGAAAGTTTCAAGTCCCATAGGAATTTCAGATCATTCAACTATAAAATTTGATTTACAATTGCTTCTTTACCATGATAAAAAATACAAGGAATATAATTATATTAAAACTGACTTTGAAAACCTTAACAATGAACTATCGCTTGTTGATTGGAATATTTTAAAATCATTGTCTACTCAGGAACAATGGGACAAACTCTTATCAATTATTAGAACATATGTGCATTCTAACTCTTGATTATTTAGTAGAAGGTTAAATTGTAATAAACCTTGGATTGACGACAGCCTCCTTAATAAAGTAAAATACAAAAAAAAGTTGTGGAAAAAATATAAACGAACCCTTAGCAATAGTCATTTATTAGAACATCGAAGGTTTTCTAATCAACTTAAAGCTGAGATTGGACGAGCAAAAAGCAAGTATGAACATTCATTAATTGACAAACCGAAAGCATTTTATTCATATGTTAGAAAGCGCATTGCAGGTCGAGTGTCCGTTCCGGTTGTGCGCGGGGTGGGTGGGCTATTGTGCTCCAATTTTATTGAAACGGCAGACACCTTGGCGGGAAGCTTTGCATTAAGTTATAGCATACCGGCTTTAATTAGCACAGTCCCTGTCGTGACCACGTGGAATGGTAGTAAATTGTCACATGTCGATTTTGATCCGGGGATTGTTGAAGAATATCTTCTTCAGCTCTCTGTTGATACAGCACCTGGTCCAGATCAAACAATGTCAGCAAAACTCCTAAAAAATTGCGCTATATCGTTGTCTACACCTCTGTCTGAAATAATGACATCCTCGTTCGCGGCTGGTGTTCTGCCAAAGGAGTGGTTATTAGCAACTGTTACCCCATTATACAAATCAGGAGACAAACTTGATCCGGTAAATTATAGGCCTGTGAGTCTTACGTCCCTAAGCTGCAAGGTAATGGAAAAAATCATTGTCAAGCAGCTATTGGCACACATGGAAGATAACAATCTTATCCCAGAACAACAGCATGGGTTCATACCTGGTAGGTCTGTGGTGACTGGTTTGCTATTTTCTACGAATACTTGGACAAAAACGATGGACAGCAAGCAACCACTCGATATTATATATCTTGACTTCAGCAAGGCTTTCGATAAGGTGCCTCATGATTTATTGTTGAAAAAGCTGAAGTCCCGCGGCATTGATGGATGTTTACTTCGTTGGATCGGAGCATTCCTGTCGAATCCTACGTTTTGTGTTAGAGTGGGAAAAGTCACATCATCTCTCAGGTCTGTGGTAAGCGGCGTTCCGCAGGGCTCTGTTTTAGGACCGATTCTGTTTTTGCTGTATACATGTGATTTATGACGTAGTATTGAAAACTGTTATTCCGCATATGCGGATGATATAAAAATATTTGGTGATCACAAAAAACAGACCTACAAGCGAAACTAAATATTGTAACGGAGTGGAGTAAAAAATGGCAGATTCCTCTAAATACGTCAAAATGTTGTGTATTACATTGTGGCATAAACAATCCTAAATTGGTTTATGTCATAAACGGAAGCGAATTGTTGGTTAAGAAATCTCATAACGATTTAGGAGTGATTGTTACAGATACATTAAGTTGGTCTGAACAGTGCTTAGCTGCTGCGGGTAAGGCAAGGAGGGTGTTGTATTTGCTTAAACACGTGTTTGACAATCCTTCACCAGATCTGGTATCCAAACTCTATACAACATATATCCGACCTCACCTTGAGTTTGCTATTCCTGTATGGAGACCAAACTTGATCAAGGACAAGAACATTTTTGACAGGGTGCAACACGAAGTGACAAGATGGAATCCAGATTTAAGGAAACTGAACTATGAGCTCCGACTAGAAATACTTTCATTGCCTCCTTTATGCAGGAGACAAGACAGAGCTGACTTAATTCAAATGTTCAGAATTACACATCAATTGTTTCCGGGCTGTATGGATGACTTCCTTGAATTTGCTCTCGATCAGAGACTTCGTGGTCACGACTATAAAACCCAAAAGGAATCTTTTAAAGGTGTGGTAAGACAGTCTTTCTTAACAAATCGAACATTCACCTTGTGGAACGGACGCTCTCCTGAAACTGTCAATATATCCACTGTCCACGCTTTTAAGAGGATGTTGGACAGAAATTAATTTACATCTGCGTCTTAAATTAAGTTTTTTGCGTTATAGGTTTATCCTCCGCGAATATTCTTTTTTAAATAATAATAATAATAATAATAATAATATGTGACGAATGGGTATTTACAAAATATAGAAAATTTATCTCGGACTTCGTTAAAACTGCGTATATTAACTGCTTTGGAATAAAATTATGCAATCAAGACGAGCCATAGGTACCCCATAATGTGTGTCAAAATTGTGTTCTATCTGCGGCAATGGTCAAGTGGAAAAAGACGTGCTCTCAAATTCAGAACACCCTTGATTTGGCGAGAACCCCAAAATCACCATGACCAGTGCTACTTTTGCGTTGTTAACATTAACGAGATTAATTCTGGAAATCGAAATAAATGGTCACACCCTAACTTGGTTTCGGTCCAACGACCTATTTCACATTCAGGTGAAACATCAACATTATCATCAACGTGTTTTGAACTAGACCTTATGGAAATTGAAGACGAGAATATAATCGACAAAAACCAGGATAGGAATTTGGATTTCTCATCTAGTCAGTTATCAGAACTGGTGTTATTGTGGACTACTTAAGTGATGCATTCTTGAGTTTCGCGAAAGAGGTACGTTTCGCTAAAACCATTTTTAATCAACTTGATGCTATCTATGAACGACGAACTTTGGCCACGCAACTTGCAGCAAGAAAACGACCCCTTTCATTAAAACTGGAGGGTAATCAAACGTTGATCGCACATTTTAACATGTTCGAAGAAATAATACCGGAATTAACTGCGGCGGGTGCGAAATTGGACGAAATGGACAAAGTATCACATCTTCTGTCAACTCTCCCTTCGACTTATGATGGTCTCATAACAGCATTAGAGACCCTCAACGAAGACAACCTGAATTTAACCCTTGTCAAAAATAGACTTTTAGACTATGAAGCGAAAATTAAAGGTGATAGTGATAATGCGACAGGTACAAAAATTCTGAGTGTTAGGGTTCCGGGATCAAGTGGTTCCAATCAAAACTTTTCCTTTCACAAGAAAAATGCAAAAAACGCGGGTCGCTTCAAATATAAACCACAAAAAGCCTTCAAGAAAAATAGTCATCAAAATAAGTTTAAGTTTGGACGTCAATATAAGTGTTCAAACCTAAAATGCGACCATTGTGGACGTACCAATCATATGAAGGATTGTTATTTCTATAAAAGGATGATAGAAAAATGAGGGACGGAGCCGAGTCGAAGACCCGGCCTAGTAATTTACCCGACATCAATACCAATCTGAATTGACCCGAGATACCTACCTTGTCCGTGTTAACCCACATAAGTCGTCTTCTAATTCTCGCAAATAGTACATATCATTTCCAACATAAAAACACATGCCCTTTCAACTGGTAATGTCAAATTTCCATGTCACCTCATTATTTTTTCGAGCAACCCCCACCCTCTTCCACCCCTCGTAGTCGGATTGACACCAAACTCTATTCGGTGGTCACTATTACAGAGTTATTTCCAATGGCAAGATCCGAGATTTTTTTGTTAAAAGTTTCAGCAGTTATCGCCGTCGACCTATGAAGACGTAAATTACTTCATAAGTCCGCCATATTGGAAAAATCCGCAAATGGTAATAGTTATTTACGATATGTGTATCGTAATGTGGAATTTTACGATACGCGATGGAAAAATTGTCCAACAAGCCGAAGGCGAGTTGGATAATCCATCAAGTATCATAACGACACATTACGATACAAATATCGTACAACGTTTTATCTACTTTCATAATTAATACCAATATTTTTGTGTTTAATTAAATTTTTAAAATTGTGTTTATGCAAAAATAATAGGGCGAATAATCTATCTAATAACCGTGGTTACGAAGTTGTTTACTTTTTTCAAAAGTGTTCCAATGAAAGCAAGTTGCAGTGTCAGTGCAAAAATGAGTGATTCAGAGGAAAATTTGCCTTCTGATATAGAATTGGCTGCTCAATCTGCTATAGATACATTAATTCCTGCCAAATCCAAAGAGCGGTATGAGATAGTGTACAAATATTTTGAAGAATGGATGGAAATCAAGAAAATTCGTGAAGTCTCTGAAAAGGTGGTCCTTGCCTATTTTGCGGAACAATCAGAGAAGCTAAAACCATCCTCCTTATGGTGCCGGTATTCTATGTTGCGGACGATGGTGTCGATTAAGATAAAGATTGACATTAGTCAATATCATCAGGTTGTGGCTTTCTTGAAGAGGAATCAGAAGGATGCCGACCTAAAAAATCGTGCATTTTTTGCAAAGAGGAAATACACCAATTTCTTAAGGAAATGAATGATAAAGATTTCTTATTTATGAAGGTAAATTGGAGCTGAGATAATAAAAAAACAATCTCAAACGTATTATGCTTGTAGGTCGTTTTGATATTTGGAATTTTTGGTGCTTGTCGACGCGAGGAGATCACAAATTTGATGAGACGAGACGTTCAAGATAAAGGAGAATTTATCTGGATCACCTTGCCGAATACAAAAACTAAAATTACACGGGAATTTGCCATAACAGACGGAAATATTCAGGGAATAAGTTGTTTGGATTTATTTCGAAAATATATGGATTTGCCTCCCAGTCAGATCAAGCACGATAGATTTTTTCTTACCTAGAGGGGAGGTAAATGTACCCAGCAGCCTGTTGGAGTGAATACAATCGGAGGAATTCCAAAGAAAATCGCTACTGCATTAGGATTATCTGAACCAGCAAACTATACAGGACATTGTTTTCGGAGATCCTCAGCATCATTATTGGCAGATGCAGGGGCAGATATGCATACTCTTAAGCGTCATGGAGGCTGGAAGTCTGACAATGTTGCAGAGGGATATGTTGAAACATCGGTTCAAAATAAGAAAATAATTGCAAAGAAAAATATGGACTCTTCAGATACTCTACGTTCAACAAGTAACGTCATGGTGGAAAAGCCCAGCATTAACTTGGGGACAGCGTCTGGAGTCAATATTGAAAATGTCTCAAACTGTGTAATTTATGTTAATAAATAGTTGTAAATTTTGCAAAATTTAGTCTCTTTACTGCACTAGTGCTTTATTACCGCACTAGTGCCGTAAAAACTGCCATTACACTTAAAAAAATTGTGAAATATGGCACATACATTACAGTATGAAAGTAGATAAACATCGTTTCCGACATAAAAACACATGCCCTTTCAAACGGTAAAGTCAAATTTCCATGTTCCCTTATAATTTTTTCGACCTACCCCCACCCTCTTCCACCCCCCGTGGTTCGATTGACACCAAAAGCTTTTCAACTCGAGAGACCACGGGTAAGTTTGTGTTGGTCAAATTTGAAAGCAATCGGTCAAAGCGTTTTTGAGTAATCGTGGGAGAACGAAAAGTGGGACAGACAGACGCACAGACAGACGCACAGACAGACGCACGGACAGACATCATTCTAAAAACTTCATAAACGTGCTCAGAGGACCTCAAAACGTTAAGATCTGATGAAATTAGCAATTCGAAATTTTGGACCTATCACAATAACTTACCTACCTTTGGTCGGGTAAGTTAAAAAGGAGATCGTCCCCGAACAATCCAAAGTATTCAAACCAATGTCGACAGTGCTGATCAAGGTTTTATTTTTATGACTGGAAGCACGGAGTGCCAGTCAGAAACAAATGATGACAACCAAATTACATTTTTTCGGGGCCACAGACCACATAATAACGACAGAGTTTTTACTGAATTCCATGAATTATCACCACCGATCAACATTGCCGTCGCCAAAACAAATATTTCCGTCATTGCTACAAAAAGAGGTACTGTAAAAGTGGTGACGAATCTAGGACATCACGGAACGTTGGAAGATGTGCTGTATTGCCCAGACGTCCCCTACAATCTATTTTCCGGTCGTCGGATGCAGGAAAAGGGAATGACGACTATATTTGATGCGGCAGGTGTCATAATTAAAAATGGTGATGTAACAATTTTAACAGGTAAGCCATTTAATGGTTTAATAGCTGTAAAAATTAAAGCGTGTAAAAACATGGTAAATTTAGGAAGTCAATCTGTAATAAATAACAATTACAAAATATGGCATGAACGACTTGGTCATATAAGCAATTCAATTAAAAACACATAAAATGATAGATGACATTAATCATCTTGAATTAATAAAACCTACAGATAATATCTGTGAAGCTTGCATTTATGGTAAACAGTTTAGACTTCCC
Organism: Tenebrio molitor; assembly: GCF_963966145.1. Classification (NCBI taxonomy): domain Eukaryota; kingdom Metazoa; phylum Arthropoda; class Insecta; order Coleoptera; family Tenebrionidae; genus Tenebrio; species Tenebrio molitor. The sequence goes on along the minus strand of NC_091051.1, from coordinate 20,641,617 downwards.
TTCGCTAAAGCGAAAGTTAAAAATCATGAAAAGCGCCCCCTTTTTATCATTCACACCGATGTGTGTGGACCAATTAAACCTAGTACTGTAGATGGCAAAAATTATTTTGTGACATTCATTGATGATTTCACTCATTATACAGTTGTTTATTTAATAACTTATAAATCTGATGTTTTCCCTATGTTTAAAGACTTTGCAGCAAAGTGTGAAGCCCATTTTAATCTAAAGATCATCAATTTTTATTGCAACAATGGTCGTGAATATTTATCGAATGAATATAAAGATTTTTGTGTGCAACCGTACGCGAAATGAGCACTTCGCGTGCGTAAAACAGGCCGCGAATTTGAATTTCGCAGCCGTTGCCTTGACGTAAAAGTCATTTTTATATTTATTTATTATTACAATTACACCATATCTATCTGCATATTTCCGGTGTAATCTTACAAAATCTGGATTGGTTACAGTTAAAGTTTGATTTTGTGTCAGGAACGGCCACTATTAGTACAGAATTTTCATCCGGTTTGAAATTTCCGCCAATTTCAAATGAGACAGCCGCATGAGGTTGAGGAGTCGATAAGAAAGATCCCCATTATCGATCTATCATCTATATGAAACATACACATATGAATTAGGTTAATTTTGGTTAATTTTTCACCGATCAAAAAGAGAAATATCTCGTAACATTTCCTGAATGTCATCAACAGACATTTTAGTTTATTTGTGTCTTTGCACGGCTCCAGATATTTCCACGATAACCTAAAAAGGAGCAGATGATACAACGTAGCATAACAGAACTTAACATTTACCTTCCACAAAAAATAAATTCCAATAAATAGGTAAGCCAGTACAACATTATCCGACACGGTTTTCACATTCTTCTTGTTACATCAGTCTCAAAGTCACTGTAACATTTTTCATATTACCATTTCGATTTTTCAGGTTTCAAATGCGACGCTGCACAGTTTATAATATTTTTTTAACTCTGGATGAGTACACGGAACTGAAACATCGTAATTTTCTTCGGACATTTTTGCAATTTTTCTCAAACTGAATTGTTTTATTTATGTCGTTTCCATAGCGACATGGCGACATGTAGGCCGACTTTCTTTTTATTGACAGTGAAGGAAATTTTACTTGTTCATTTTATAATTACAAATTTTCGGGTTGCACACAAAATGTTGTGTACACCTTGGCTACGAAATCCTTTCACGACCTCAAGATTGTCGGCCGCAAAGCGGCCTTGACGACAATTTTTCTCTCGGTTCGTCAAAGTACGATTTCGCATCCTTGATATACAAATAACTATTGTAGCCAAAAGGGCATTACATATCATTTGACTGTTAGACACACGCCTCAAAAAAACGGTATATCTGAAAGGATGAACCGTACCATTACTGAAAGGGCCAGGAGCATGGTCATTGCTGCTGACCTAAATAAAGGCCAATGGGGTGAGGCTGTTTTAACAGCAGTAAACCTCATTAATATAAGCCCCACTAAAGCTCTCGAGGCAAATAAAACTCCTTATGAATTGTGGCACAACAAAAAACTAAAAATACAATATTTAAGTGTCTTTGGGTCAACCGAATATGTTCATAATAAAATCAGAAAAAGTAAATTTGATCAAACATCTTTTAAAGGCAAATTAGTTAGATATGCACCTAACGGTTATAAAGTATGGGACCCTAGTAATCAAAAATTCCTAATCGCTAGAGATCTAATATTTGACGAGATAAATTTTAAAATCTCGAGACCTTTATTGCAGATGGACGAAACTATGAAAACTGCAGAGGCTAAAACTGTTATTAAATCTGACAATCATAAAGCAGATAAAACAGTAAATAATTATGTGCCATTTAAGAGTGTTAAAACTGATTGTGATGAAGCAAGTAACACATTGGATAAAACTGTGCTGTCTGAAAATGATAAATCTGGTACAAATAAAACAGATAAATCATTGGACAAACAAAACAAACTTGCTAATCATGAAACAGATAAAACAGTGGACAAATCGGTGTCGCATGAAACTGATAAACCTGTGAAAGAAATTAGTGAAACAGATAAATCAGTAACACCAATTAGAAGGAGTGAAAGAATTAAAAATCGTCCTCAACCCTGTTATAATGATGAACTTATTGAAATCCAAACATACTTAAATTGCATGATTACTTTTCATGATACAACAATCCCTAAATCTTACACTGAAATTAAAGAACGGGAAGATCGCAAACAGTGGGAGGACGCTATAAATGAAGAAATCCAAGCTCTTCAAGTAAATCAAACTTGGACTTTAATCGATAAACCTATTGGTAAAAATATTATCGGTTGTAGATGGGTCTTCACAATTAAAAATGATGCAATGGGAAATCCTATAAAGTATAAAGCTAGATTAGTTGCTAAAGGTTTCAGTCAGTAATATTCAATTGACTATAACGAAACTTTTGCACCAGTTGCAAGAATCACCACCTTTAGATTTTTATTAGCAATTGCTGATCAATTTAATTTACAAATGCATCATATGGATGTTAAAACTGCATTTTTAAATGGTACCTTGAAAGAGCACATTTACATGTAAGTACCTGAAGGTGTTAAATGCAATGAAAATCAGGTGTGCAAATTACATAAATCATTGTACGGGCTTAAAAAATCTTCAAGATGCTGGTTTGAACTGTTTGATCAAACTTTAAAAGAAAAGGGTTTTCAAAATTCAAAGGTAGATCGCTGTCTGTATATTTTGAATAGGGGTAGTTTAAAAGGCAATATCTATGTGCTGTTGTATATTGCTTATAATGCTGAAACCATGACTAATTTCAAAGCATTCTTAAAGCAACAGTTTCGAATGATTGATTTGAAACAAATTTCATTGTTTCTTGGTATTAGAGTTATCCGTTCTGAAAATGAAATTACCCTAGATTGGCCTAGATCAAACTATATTTCTTAAAAATATTTTGACAAAATTTAATACGAGTGATTGTAAACCAGTAGCTACACCTTTGCCTGTACAAATAAATTATGAAGAACTTAACTCGAATATAAGTTATAACGCACCCTGTAAAAATTTAGTTGGATGTTTAATGTATGCGATGCTCGGTGCACGACCAGATCTTTGTGCAGCAGTAAATATTCTGAGTCGTTTTCAAAGTAAAAATAATAAAGAGCTTTGGCAGTGTTTAAAACGAGTATTTAGATATATAAAAGGGACACTTGACCTCAAATTATTATATAAAAGGTCTACATATACAAATGTAGTTGTTGGCTATGCTGATGCAGATTGGGGAAGTGATTTGAGTGACAGAAAAAGTACAACAGGATATTTGTTTCGTGTTTTTGAATCCTGTACGATTTGTTGGAATAATAAAAAACAAAACTCAGTAGCAACTTCTTCCACTGAAGCCGAATATATGGCATTCTATGAAAGTGTAAAAGAAGCAATGTGGCTAAAATCACTTGTGAAAACCATAGACTTTGAAATAAAAGACCCTATAATTATTTTTGAAGATAATAATGGGTGCATAAGCATTGCCAATAACCCAACTGATCATAAAAGGACCAAACATATTGATATCAATTATCATTTTATCCAAGAACAAATACAACAAAACTCAATAATTTTAAAATATGTTCCAACAGGTCATCCCTAGTAGCAGCAAAATTTTCAGAAATTCGACTAACTATTGGAATTGAATAATAATTTCAAGTGACAGTAAGGAAATATTAACTAGTTTCCTTGATGTTATAATGTAATATTAGTTTTTACTGTTACATTATATTATAGCTTACCATTAGACTTATTTTTATATAAAGTTAACAATTAAATTCAAGATATCTAGCTCCTGTAATTTTTGAGTAGGAGTGATAGAATATTGAATTATTATTGTACAAAAAGTACAGTTTTTCAATGTCACGGAGGTGTATTATTTCCGCTGTGACTTATGTAAGCGAGTGAGTTTTTGTGACTCTATTTTTGTCACACCATGCGTTTTTGTCGTTTTTCTTAGTTAGTCGAATAGCTGCATTCGAATAAATCAGTTCATTCTCGATAATTAATTTAATTTCAATAATAAAACCTGCGCTTAAACATACCAAAATCCCATAGTATTTATAACAATTTCGGTAGTGCAGCAAAAATGACCAACAAAGATCTTCATGTTCATTAACGCGCAAGTCTATGTCACTATATTTCTCCCTTTCACGTAACCATTCTTTTTGCCATAAACGTCGTTTCCTTTTTTGTTTCCATTATTATTTGCAAAAATTTTATACTACATTAGAGCAGTAGCACTAGTAATAATAACTAATTTTCTTTTCTTGTTAATTTGAGACATTTTGAAACTGTTACGCACGCTTCGAATTGTGAACTGTAAATGCCGTTGGCGTGGCGTGCGACCTCTTGAAATTTACAAAGAGCCACGAGCCATGCAAATCCGTTGCGTAAATCGTCAGATTCTTCCATAAACAAGCCGATTTACTCATGGTGGACCAGCACGACGGATAATTCCGTGGAGTGGCGTAGATGTTTATGGTGTCGGTCGTAAAAAGGCTCGACGTTGCTCGCCACGAGTAAATGTGCCACGTTTGCTCGCCGCATGCAAATGTAGCGGAAAATGTGTTCGTCTATGGCTAGCTAATGGATCGTTGACCTCATTGGTGCAAAAAATCTTGCCAGACGTTTGGTTCATCGAACTGGCGAAGCCGTCGACAAACCGCCTCGTCAACGAAGTCAAGTTCTCATCGGAATGATGGATGAGAAAGAAAACTCGAATCCTTCACCACGGAGGACAACTCGATTTGGAGAATGGCGAGAGCGCTCCGCTCCAACAAAAAACCACTGCCACCGATTCACGGTATGCGCGAACTCGTTTTCTCGAACGATGAAAAAGCGGAGGCGTTCGCCGATAGTTTGGAACTGCAATGCAGGCAAACATCGCCGACGCTGACCTGGATCACATCGAGGAAATTGACAAAGAAGTCGAAGACAAAACGAAACAGTCATTACACCAACTTCGCCCGCGGAGGTCCGACAAATCATCGAATTTCTCAAAGTGAAAAAAGCACCCGGGCCAGACAACATTCCCAACAAAACGTGGAAATTGTTGCCGGATAAAGTTGTCGTCGCTTTGACCACAGTTATCAACGCCAGCCTGCGATTCTGGCAGTTTCCTTCTCGATGGAAAATAGGCCAACGTCATGTTCATGCCAAAACCCGGGCAAGATATGAAATTTCCCCAGAATTATCGGGCGATCAGTTTATCGTCAATAGGGGAAGTTCTCGAAAGAGTCATTCTGACCCGACTGGTCAGAGTGACCAATGAGAACGGAGTATTACCAGACGAACAGTTTGGGTTCCGCCCTCAGCACTCGACATCAGATCAACTAATTCACGTCACTGAATTTATATCCAAAAGTTCGAGTTTTACCACGGTGAAATTCGGACGTGTTTATGGTATTCTCCATGTTTTCTGCGCCGAACGCTTTGTTACCGGGCGCTGTTCGCGTCCGGGTTTTGTTCGTCAACATTCTGCTCTCCAATTGGCCGACCAATGAGAGGGCTCCGTTCGCGTGGCGCTTGGGTCCAACTTTCCGATAAATAGTCGACGCCGGCCGAAACTCGGTCACGGAACAGAAAAGAGTTCGAACGTCGCTTTAGTAAAGTTCGGATGTGTTTTCAGTGTTCTCTACGAGAATTGTGTCGTGCCGTTTGATGCAGCGCTTCGCGATTAAGTCCCGATTTTGTAAATATTGTATATAAATGTAAATAAAGAACACGTAGGTTAAGTTAGGTTAAGGAAATTTTGTAAATAGATTTTAGGTGAATTTCTGCTTTGAGCCGGCCTGGGCGGACCAATCAGGAGCCGTCCTTGGCGCCTCGGCCTTCAGCCGGGCGAATATAAATATAGGCCCAATTTTTGTACAGATTACTCATAGAGTCTCGCTTGTGCAAAGGTACAAGCAAGACGTGTTTTCTCGAGCGACGAAAATTTAACCGAATTTTATCAAAGCGCAGTCTCAGCTGTATAGCCGTTTTAACGGCAAACACTGAACAATTCCTACACTAAAAAGTCACAGTGTAAAAGCTTGTGGTTTTTCCCGTGTAGGAAGAAAATGGACGTCGCCAAGCACATGAAGGAGGACTCAGGCCTCTCGAGAGAGGGCGTGCTGCGACTGCTGCAGGAGGTGAAGGACCTCAGACGGGAAGTAGAGTCGCTCCAAAAGGAGAGACTCTACTCTACTCTACTCGCCGCCGTCGCCACCAACGCAACCCCCCCACCCCCCACGACGAGGATGAAGATGAAGACGAGATAGAGCTCTCTTCATCAGACTCATCAGTCTGATGAGACCCCCCAACCCCACAGCCCGTCCAGGCCGAACCTTCCACCTCGGTGGAGGAGGCAGTCGAGCCTAACAGCGACGTGGAATTCACTGAGGTAAGGCGTCGCAAGCGTCCCACCGACCCCCAACCGCCAGGTCCCAACAAGGAATCTCCTTCAGAGGTTCCTAAAAGGGCCAAGAAGACGTCCTTTGAGACCCCTCAGGTCTCGCAGACGGCGTCTGCAAAATCAGTTCCCACGCCCAAAGTGGCGGGAAACCAGCCGCCAGGTGCGAGCAAAATTCCGCCGGTCATTGTTCGCGACGCGACAAAGTGGGCTGGAATTTCACAAGCGATGGCCGTGAAACGCTTCAATTTCACGAAGGCCAAGTCCTGTGTCGACGGAATCCGGGTCAATCCGAGAACTTCCGACGACCACCGTACCTTGACGCGACTTCTGGAGGAGAGAAAAATCCCATTTCACTCCTTCTCTCTCCCCGAGGCGAGAACCCTTAGAGCCGTGCTGAGGACGGTTCCAGTCGAGATCGGTCTCGACGACGTGAAGGCTGACCTGGAGGTCCAAGGTCTGGCACCCATCAAGGTGACCAGAATGATCTCCGGCAGGTCAAAACTCCCTCTGCCATTGGTACTCGTCGAAGTACCAAAGGACAAGGGCCAAATTTTCGAGTTGCGGTCGGTCTGCCACCTCCGAATTTCAGTGGAACGGCCACACAAGAAGGGGTCGACAGCCCAATGTCACCGGTGTCAGCGTTTTCATCATTCGCAGAAAAACTGTCACGCACTCGCGAAGTGCGTGAAGTGCGGCGAATGCCATCAGAGCAAGGATTGTCGCAAGCCGAAAGAGTCCCCCGCGAAGTGCGCCAATTACGGCGGCCCACAGACTGCCAGCTATCGAGGCTGCCCCAGGTTCCCACGTGGGTATCTGGGAAACAAACCCCAGCCGGGACAGAACCCAAACCGCGCCCCCGCTCTCAGTCAGGCCTCTTCAAGGCAACAACCCCCTGCAGCTGCCAGGCAATCAGCCCCAGCTCCGAATGCAGGGAACAAGCCCAACACGGGAAAAAGCTTTGCGGACGCAGCGGCGTCCAAAAGGCCCGCGCCCGCGCCCCCAACCCCCCGCCCGACAAGCGCCAAAAAACCCGCCGCGAACGGAAATGCCCTCATGGACATTCTGCTCGCGATCCAGTCCTCGAGCACCAAGGATGAAATTCTTGGGAAAGTGCTCGCTCTCCTCCCCAATCTCCTCTCTGGTTGCTAAATGCCAGCACAAGAGAGGAGAGTGAGGTCGCTGCAGATCGCATTTCATAATGCACGCGGTCTGCGAAACTCCCGCAACGAGCTGGAGATCTTCGCAGACGATCATGAACTCGACGCTTTGTTGGTCAGCGAGACCAACCTTAACGCCGGGATTGCGGACCCTAAAATCCGGGGTTATGAATTGTACCGCAGCGACCGTCCCCACGGTCCTGGAGGAGGAACAGCCATTTACGTGCGCCGCACACTCCCACACTACCAGATCGCGCTTCCCGTGCTCCAAAACTTGGAAGCCACTGCGGTGAGAATCGAGACCGTTAACGGTCCATTGACGATCATCTCGTGCTACCACCCGCCGCAAATTCTGCTCCGGGAAAATGACATCACGGAAATATTAGATACCGGCGCCTCGGTCATCGCCGCGGGTGACTTCAACTGCAAGCACCAGGTCTGGGGCAGTCGAAGGGCCAACCGCAACGGTCGAATTTTACTCGAGCTCGCGGACAACACAGACATGTTAATCGAAGCTCCGCCGGAGCCGACGTATTATGATGCACGCGATTTTCACGCCGACATTTTAGACATTGCACTCGTCAAAAATGTTCCATTTCAATTACGACTTCACGCTTCTCAGGCGCTCGACTCAGACCACGTGCCCGTCCTGATGCACATCGGTGACGAGGCAAACGACATTACAAACACACCCGTTCAAAACATCAATTGGCCGCGTTTTACGGAATTTTTAAATCTCGAGTACGGACCTGTTCCCCGCATCAGGAATGTCGACGACCTTGAGCGCGCAGCTGGCACGCTCGAACGTAAAATCACAACAGCGATGACTCACTCAACTCGAATTCGGGTCGAGCCCCGACACAAAAACAAAAACAATGTACCGCAATGGATCGCTGACCTCATCCGTGCGAAAAATCTTGCGAGGCGCCTAGCTCACCGGACTGGCGACGCCGTCGACAGGAGGGAGGCGAATCGTCTCGGCAATGAAGTCAAGTACGCGCTCATTGATCATCGCAATGATCAATGGGAAAGAAAACTCGAATCTCTCACTGCAGAGGACAACTCGATCTGGAGAATGGCGAAAGCGCTCCGCTCAAACAAAAAGCCACTACCACCGATTCACGGTACGCGAGGACTCGTTTTCTCGAATGAGGAGAAAGCGGAGGCGTTCGCCGACAGTTTGGAACTGCAATGCAGGCCGAACATCGAGGACGCCGACGTCGATCACATCGAGCGAATAGAGCATCAGGTCGAAGACATTCAGTCGAGACAAATCGAAACAAGCACTACACCAACTTCGCCGGCGGAGGTCCGAAAAATTATCGGGTCTCTCAAGGTGAAAAAAGCACCCGGACCAGATAACATTCCAAACAAAGCGTTGAAATTATTGCCGGACAGAGTTGTCGCTCTGACCACAATAATCAACGCCAGCCTGTGACTCTGCCACTTTCCTTCTCGATGGAAAAAGGCCAACGTCATTTTCATTCGGAAGCCCGGGAAAGATCCGAAATTTCCCCAGAATCATCGGCCGATCAGTCTCCTATCCTCAATAGGAAAAGTTCTCGAAAAAGTTATTTTGACCCGTCTGGTCAGAGTGACTAACGAGAAACAAATTTTACCTGACGAACAATTTGGATTTCGCCCCCAACATTCGACGTCGGATCAAATTCTTCACGTTACCGAATTCATTGCTAAAAGCAACGGTCAACGGCATTCGATCGGCGCGATTTTTCTTGATGTGGCCAAAGCCTTTGACACAGTCTGGCACGGCGGGCTTGTTTACAAGCTCCACGTTGCCGGCGTGCCACTGGCGATGGTCAAACTGATCAATTCATTTCTTCAAAATCGAAACTTTCACGCGAAAATTGGGAATGTTTTCTCAACGGAACGCGACATCGAGGCAGGCGTCCCACAGGGCTCGGTGCTCTCACCGACTCTGTACGCAATCTTCACTGCCGACATTCCGAAGCCCGATCAAACAAAGATCGCGCTGTATGCAGACGACACTGCAATTCTCACGCGCTCCTGGTCGCCCGTAAAAATTACGGAGCGACTCCAGAGGGCGGTAGTGAGTCTGGAGACATGGTTCCGCCTCTGGCGAATCGATGTGAACCCAGACAAAAGCAGTGCGATTCTTTTCACCCGTCGGCGTTTTCACCGTCCGGTTGGCGAAATCGAAATGTTCGAACAACTCATTCCGTGGAAAAACGAGGTCCGGTACCTCGGCATTTCATTCGATATCCACCTCCGGTTCAACAATCAAGTCGAGTACGCGAAAACCCGCGGTCAGATGGTTCGAGGGCAGCTTAACTCGCTGGTCAATCGGCGAAGTAAGATGTCCATCAAGAACAAAATCACAATTTACCGTACAATGAATCGACCGTCCATGATGTACGGCTCTGCGATCTGGGGGACCGTGTCTCACACGCAACTCCAGAAGCTGCAGGTCGTGCAGAACAAATTCCTCCGAGCGGCTTTTAATGCCCCGTGGTTCGTCAGGAACACTCAACTCCATCGAGAAGCGAACCTCCCCACCATCAAAGAATTCCTGCTGGATGATGCACGGAAATTCTATGCGAAAGCGGCTGTACACCCGAACCCACTCGTGCGCGAATCCGTCAATTACGACGAGAATGCCCCTATGCGGCACAAGCGGCCACAGTGTTTGCTTCTCCGACAGGACTGAGGCTCCTACAGCTCCAGTCCTCCATCAAAATTTCCCCAGATTTTGTTCCAGAGCAATCGCAAGTTCTGGAGCAGAAATTAATGCATCACCACTAAGTGTGTTCCAGATTCCGCACCAGGGCCGACTTCAGTTGCGAGGACCAGGTTAACGGAATCCAAACCGGTAAATATTTGTAGCGATTAGGTTTCGATGTTCCATTGTTGCGTAGTTTCTACATTTGTTTTCCGAGCGTTCCCCCATTTTTCTTCGGCTCCGACGAGGGGTTTTTTCTGCAGTTTTTTGCCCTCGTTGTCACGCAAAAGCGGAAGCATTCCGACGACGATCTAGGTTCTCTGCAGTCCCCATTTTCTCGCGATTTGTGTCTCTCACAACCCTACCCCCACACCGTAAACTCGACCTGCTGGATTCGCAACTGAAGGCCGATCAGCTAGAGTTTACGGTGACTCGATACTTGACAAGTCTGTCACAGCCCTTCACATTACATGAGTAGGTGACTGCCAGCCAGATTGGGGAAATAAGAGTCTAGGACTCGAACCCCGTAAAAAGTCAGACATGTTATTCCTGTTATTCCTGTTAACTCGGTCACGGAACAGAAAAGAGTTCGAGCGTCGCTTTAGTAAAGTTCGGTGTTTTCAGTGTTCTCTACGAGAATTGTGTCGTGCCGTTTGATGCAGCGCTTCGCGATTAAGTCCCGATTTTGAAAATATTGTATATAAATGTAAATAAAGAACACGTAGGTTAAGTTAGGTTAAGGAAATTTTGTAAATAGATTTTAGGTGAATTCCTGCTTTGAGCCGGCCTGGGCGAGGTGTTGTCGACCAGGAGACCTGTCCTATAAAATGCGCGCGTGGCTGTTCCGCCGGCTTTATAGGCACAGGTTTTCTCTCGGCTGCGCCAATAAAGTTCCCGGCCGGACCAATCAGGAGCCGTCCTTGGCGCCTCGGCCTTCAGCCGGGCGAATATAAATATAGGCCCAATTTTTGTACAGATTACTCCGGATCAGATCGAGAAGGAGGCTTGAGTAAAGCTCTGAAACCATTCCGAGTTTTTTTTTTCCACCGAGAAGTCCCTGCGTTGGCACCATCGCCCAACCACCTCCCGTTTTTACAAAAAACCCGACATCTTCATCGACAAACCGAAGGATCCCTGCGCTTGGCGTAATCGACCAGCCACCCCTCGTCTGACCGCTCCAGCTCGTCACCGTCGTCGCTCCTAGACGCTCAGTGGCCCCCGAGTGGACTCCATCGTCCCGTGGTGCTTCGCCCCCTTGGGGCTCCGCCCCGGCGACAAGGACTTCCACCGTGTTACCCCGTGAGGGCGTGGCCTCCATTAATACCCACGACACCGCTGAGCGGGCGGCGCTTAAGTGAGGACCCAACAAACGGATAAAAGCAACCACCGGCGGTTGCACTGAGTTCACGTCATCAGTCTGAATTTTGCTACGGTGAAAGACGGATGTGTTTGTCGTGACTAGTGCAGATTGTGTGTCGACCACGCTGTTTCAGCGTTCGGTCCTCAGTCCGCGCCGGCTCCCGTATATATAAACAGTGTAGTACCCAGCGCCCGCTCACTTGACGATTTGATTCGCTCTCGAGCGGAGCCCGGCTTTTGGCTGGTTTCGCAACGAAGTCCGGCTTTTTCGCCCGAGTTCGGCTTTTGCTGGATTTGGCCCGACTAGCCGGCTTTTCTCGAACATTCTTCTCACCCGTCTCCGCCTCAACGGAGAAAAATTCCCACGACGATGGGGACCCTCACCACAGATCAACTGAATGAACTCGCCCGACAAATGTCTGTGAGCCTGAGCAACGAGATCGAGAGGAGATTCTCTCACCTCGAGCAGCAGGTTCAGACGCTCCAGACCGCCATCCTGGAAATGCGACAAGCACCACCGCAACAGGTAAGTGAATGTCCAAATTTTCACCAGCGCGCAGACACGCCGGTCGCCACGACCAGCGACGTCTCCTGCGAGATGGAACACCGCCAGCTGTCGTCTGACGAGTCGGAAGCCGACTCCATGGCGACAGACTCCGAATTCCCCACGCTGAAACAAGCGAAAAAGATCAGGAGGCGCCACCGCACGCATTCCCCGCCGGAAGTGACGCCGGCCAAACAGCTGCACGCTGGAAATTCCACCACGGCTAACAAAACCCGAGAAATCTCCACCACGGAAAATTCCACCACGGTCAACAAAAACCGTGAAATTTCCACCACGGCTTCACAGCCAGTTGTAAATTCCACCATGGTCTCAGAGAGACACCGAATTCAAAGGTAAGTGACGCTCCCAAAGCTACCGCAGGCTGCCGCCCCCAACCACCAACCAAGCCGAGGATCCCCCCAGTGATCATCAGGAACACTGCGAGATGGACCGAAATCTCGCGCAAGATGGCCGTGAAGCGAGTCAACTTCACAAAGGCCAAGCAATGCAAGGAATCCGTGTCCAACCGACGAGCACTGACGACTTCAGGTCGTTAACTCGTTTCCTCGACGCCGAGAAGGTGGAGTTTCTCACCTACACTCTCGACGAAGATAAGACCATCCGAGCTGTTCTGCGCCCGGTCCCCACAGACATCGACCCCGAAGAGGTCAAACAAGACCTTGAAGATCAAGGCTACCACCCCGTGAAGGTTTCCAGGATGGTAAGGTCACGTGGGAAAAAGCCCATGCCCCTCGTTCTCGTTGAGGTACCGCCCTTCGAAAAGAAAATTTTCGATGATCTGAAGGCCGTCCTGAGCCTGATGGTCACGGTCGAAAGACCAAGGAAATCGGTGTTCCCGGCGCAGTGTCACAGCTGCCAAAGGTATCACCATTCCCAACGGAACTGCCACGCTGCCTCCCGCTGCGTGAAGTGCGCTTCCGAACACTCTACCGCTTCCTGCACAAAGGAAAAGGAAACACCCGCCAAGTGCGCCAACTGCAGCGGTGACCACGTGGCCAGTTACCGCGGATGTCCCAGCTTCCCAGGCCCGAAGAGGACTTTCCAGAAGTCCCCAAACACACCCAAACCACCTCAGACAAAGGCAGCACCAACACCAGCGCCCAAGCCAACCCAACCCACCCCAGCCCCAGGGAAAGGCAACTCTTCTTTTGCAGCAGCAGCGTCGAAAGGCAAAGCTGACCAGACAAAAGAAACCTTTGACGCCATCATGTGTGGATTAATCTCTGCCATAAATGGCTCCAAGAACAACACTGAAGCCGTTCAGAAGCTAGTCACGTCCTTCATTCCGAAGCTGACAGCGCTGCTCCTGAAACAGTAAGATGGATCAAGGTAGAAGCAACCTCCCCAAATCCCTTACGATGGCGTTCTGGAATGCGAACGGACTGTCGGGAAAAATCGAAGAACTCAAACTCTTCGCCAGCTCCTACAGCCTGGACGTAATTCTCGTGAGCGAAACCAAACTTCGAGACCACAACAGGGACCCGAAGATACCGGGATACCAAATCCACCGAAGAGACCGGCCTTACGGACCATGTGGCGGCGTCGCCATATACGTAAGGAAACCGCTAAAGCATTCTGTTGCAGCCACCCCTGACATTCACCACCTCGAAGCAACTGACATTCGTATCGAGATAGTCAACGGGCCACTCCGCCTGTTCTCCTGTTACAATCGACCCAGGAGTCGATTAATCGACGGCGAACTCCTCGCAATCGTCAACGACGGCCTGCCGGTCATAGCAGCAGGCGATTTCAACGCGAAAAACACGAGTTGGCACTGCCGCACAACAAACGCGAACGGAAGAGCCCTTCTGGAGTTCGCTTCCAACAACGACGCAACAATCGTTGCACCGGTCGAACCGACCCATCATAACACCGTGAACAGTCTAGCCGACATTTTTGACATCGCGATCACGAGAAACGTCAGGCACCAAATTAGGGTGACTGCCGTTAACGAACTCTCCTCGGATCACTGCCCCGTGCTGATGCACGTCGGCAACGAGGCAAACGAACCGGAATCCATTCGTTATCGAGCCAGACGCATCGCCCACCGGACTGGATTTGCAGCCGACCGGACGGAAGCAAATCGTCAACAGTTTGAGGTAAAGAAAGCCCTCATTGATTTCAGAAATGAACAATGGGAGCAAAAACTTGAGTCCCTGACCATCGAGGACAACTCAATCTGGAAGATGACGAAGCTCCTCAGGAACAACAGAAAGCCGCTCCCGCCCATTCACGGAGCGCGCGGAATGGTCTACACCGACGAGGAAAAGGTCGAAGCGTTTGCTGAGAGCTTGGAACTGCAATGCAGTGTCAACCTCACAAACGCGGACCTCGACCATGTCGGAGACGTGGAGGATGAGGTCGAAGAGTTGGTTGAAACACCGCCTGACATCCCAATCCCCCCCGCCACACCGGAAGAAATTTCGGAGATAATCCGAAAATTAAAAAACCGGAAAGCCCCTGGTCCCGACAACATCGGCAACCGGGCGTTGAAACGTCTACCCGAGAAAGCCCTCGTAGCTCTCACAGGTATCGCTAACGGCATTTTCAGGGTGAGGCACTTCCCTCAACGCTGGAAAACCGCAAACGTGATCTTCATCCCGAAGCCGGGAAAAGACCCAAAGTTTCCACAAAACCATCGGCCAATCAGCCTACTATCATCAGTAGGTAAGGTAATCGAGAGACTGATTCATTCTAAGCTGGCATCATCCACCAAGAATTCCATCCCGGACGAACAGTTCGGATTCCGACCGAAACACTCCACCCAGGATCAGCTTCTACGCGTCACAGAATTCGCCTCTGTGAGTCACGAGCGCAATCATGTGACCGGAGCCGTTTTTCTAGATGTAGCCAAAGCCTTCGACACTGTCTGGCATGCCGGACTTGTCCACAAGCTCCGCCGCGCAGGCGCCTCGGTGGCGATGGCGCAATTGATCCACTCCTTCTTAGATAATCGCTCCTTCAGAGCGAAAATCAACAATGTCCTGTCCACAGAACACCCGATAGAGGCCGGAGTACCCCAGGGTTCCGTCCTCTCCCCCCATCTCTACGCGGTCTATACCGCGGACATCCCGAAGGTTCGCAACACGACGCTTGCAATCTACGCCGACGACACTGCCATCATCGCGCGCTCCAAGCAGCCAAGAATGGTCACTGCACACTTGCAGAATGCCATCAACGCTCTTGAGACGTGGTTTCGCCGATGGCTGATCGACGTCAACCCGGAAAAGAGCTCGGCGCTGCTCATCACACGCCGACGACTCGAACCTCACGGACATGTCAGGATGTTCGGCCAGGTCACTCCCTGGAAAGACCAGGCAAAATACCTAGGCGTCGTCCTTGACAAGAAACTCTCTTGCATCCCGCACATCGATTATGTCGTGGCAAAAACCAAAATGGTGGCAGGCCAGCTATCATCGCTGACTTGCAGAAAAAGCAAGATGTCCCCGAAAAACAAGCTCGTGATGTACAAAACCATCATCCGTCCCACCCTGACGTACGCCTCCATCGTGCGGGGACACGCCGCTGGCGTGCACCTCAACAAAATGCAGGTAGTACTAAACCGTTTCCTCCGAACAGCGTTCGACGCCCCCTGGTTCGTCCGAAACAACCAGCTGCATCGGGATGCAGAACTCCCGATGCTAAAGGAATTCCTTCTCGAAATTGCCATGACAGCCTTTGAGAAAGCGAAAACCCATCCGAATCCGCTTGTACGCGAAGCCGTGGACTACGACGAGGAGGGCCCCTCCAGACACAAACGTCCGAAGATGGTGTTGAACGGATGATCCCATCCATGACACCGAAACACCCCGTTCAGATAATGCCTAGTGCACAGACTTTTCAGGTCACCACCCCGAACCGGCGCGAGAGGTAGAGGGCAGGTAAGTACTATTACTGATAGTTAGTATTAGTGGTAGTATTAGAATTCGATACATAGCCCCTATGTAATCCCAGATTATTTGTCGAATCAGCCACGCTAGGCACTGTCGACAGAAATCACAACCAATCCTATCGTTGTCTGTAATCAGTCCCGAGCGACATTGTACGGCAACGATACCCCATGCTCGCAGTCCCCTGTAGGTTGATCTCGCAACTGTATGCCGATCTCTACAGTAATTGTGGGTGGAACATGATTGACTACGGTCCGAACAGTGTATTGCCACCATGCAGCACATTTGTTTCGATCAGAGTATGTAGGTCTCTGACCTGTACACCCTTAGTCCGACAGGCTTATGCCTTATATGCACTGAGTTCAGAGAAGTCTCGCTTGTGCATTGGCGCTTCAAAATTTAATAATAAATTTTCACCGAGCAAAGTCTCAGTTTCCTAAGCCGCTTGTCGGCTGAAGTACTGAGCGAATTATACAAATAAAGACAATAAAAACCTGTGTAGTGCCAACTAGATGATGGCACCTCACCTGAACCTCACGCCGGGGGACGTGAAGCAGATGATGGAGGAGTTGCAGGTGCTGAGGGAGTTGGTCGTGACTCTTCGCAAGGAGAGAGACGACACCCTGGCACTGCTCGCCACGTCTGACGTTCCCACGTCACCGAGGACGACGATGACGACGATCCCGAAATTGACGTCTCACCGTCAACACCCCCAACCCCAGAGTCCGACCAGGCCGAACCTTCCACCTCGGTGGAGGAGACAGTCGAGCCTGCAAACGGAGCTCCATTCGTCGAGGTCAGGTACCGGAAACGTCACCCCTCACCTCACCCCGAAAACCCAATCTTCAGGACCCGACAGGGAACCTCCATCAGAGGTTCCCCGAAAGGTCAAGAAGACCAAAATGACCCAGACCCCTCAGGTCTCACAGCCGACGCCAGTCAAACCAGTTCCCACGCCAAAAGTGGCGGGAAACCAACCGCCCGCCGCAAGCAAGATTCCGCCGATCATTCTTCGGGACGCGGCAAAGTGGAGCGGCCTTGCTCAAGCGATGACGCATCGGCGCATCAATTTCAGCAATGCCAAACCGTGCGTCGACGGCATCCGGGTGAATCCGGTCACGGTCGATGACTTCCGCGCATTGATGCGACTCCTTGAGGAGAGACGAGTGCCGTTTCACTCGTTCGCTCTCCCCGAGGCGAAAACCCTCAGAGCCGTGCTGAGGACGGTCCCCGTCGAAATCAGCCTCGACGACATCAAGTCAGACCTGGTGGATCAAGGTCTGGCACCAATCAAGGTCACCAGAATGATCTCAGGCAGGTCAAAATTGCCCCTTCCGTTGGTACTTGTCGAAGTGCCAAAGGACAAGGGACAAATCTTCGATTTGAGGACGGTTTGCCACCTCAGAATCTCGGTGGAGCGGCCCCATAAGAAGGGGTCAACGGCACAATGTCATCGGTGCCAAAGATTCTACCACTCACAGAAGAACTGTCACGCACTCGCGAAGTGCGGCGAGGGACATGAATCAAAGGACTGCAAAAAGTCCAAAGAAATCCCCGCGAGGTGCGCCAATTGCGGCGGCGGCCACACTGCCAGCTACCGAGGCTGCCCCAGGTGCCCACGTGGGTACCTGGGAAACAAACCCCAGCCGGGTCAAAATTCAGACCGCGCCCCCGCTCCCAGTCAGGCCTCTTCAAGGCAACAACCCCCTGCAGCTGCCAGGCAATCAGCCCCAGCCACAAATGCAGGGAACAAACCCAACGCAGGAAAAAGCTTTGCGGACGCAGCGGCGTCCAAAAAGCCCGCGCCCGCGCCCGCGCCCCCAACCCCCCAACCGGTGAACACCAAAAAACCCACCGCGAACGGAAATGCCCTCATGGACATTTTGCTCGCGATCCACTCCTCAAGCACCAAGGATGAAATCCTTGGAAAAGTGCTCGCTCTCCTCCCCAATCTCCTCTCTGGTTGCTAAATGCCAGCACAAGAGAGGAGAGTGAGGTCGCTGCAGATCGCATTTCATAATGCACGCGGTCTGCGAAACTCCCGCAACGAGCTGGAGATCTTCGCAGACGATCATGAACTCGACGCTTTGTTGGTCAGCGAGACCAACTTTAACGCCGGGATTGCGGACCCTAAAATTCGGGGTTATGAATTGTATCGCAGCGACCGTCCCCACGGTCCTGGAGGAGGAACAGCCATTTACGTGCGCCGCACACTCCCACACTTCCAGATCGCGCTTCCCGTGCTCCAGAACTTGGAAGCCACTGCGGTGAGAATCGAGACCGTTAACGGTCCATTGACAGTCATTTCGTGCTACCACCCGCCGCAAATTTTGCTCCGGGAGAACGACATCACGGAAATATTAGATACCGGCGCCTCGGTCATCGCCGCGGGTGACTTCAACTGCAAGCACCAGGTCTGGGGCAGTCGAAGGGCCAACCGCAACGGTCGAATTTTACTCGAGCTCGCGGACAACACATACATGATAATTGAAGCTCCGCCGGAGCCGACATATTACGACGCACGCGATTTTCACGCCGACATTCTAGACATTGCACTCGTCAAAAATTTTCCGTTTCAATTACGACTACACGCTTCTCAGGCGCTCGACTCAGACCACGTGCCCGTCCTGATGCATATCGGTGACGAGGCAAACGACAGAAACCCCAACCCACACGTTCAAAACATTAATTGGCCGCGTTTTACGGAATTAATAAATCTCGAGTACGGACCTGTTCCCCGCATCAGGAATGTGACGACCTTGGGCGCGCAGCTGGCACGCTCGAGGGTAAAATCAAAATAGCGATGACTCGCTCAACTCGAATTCGGGTCGAGCCGCGACACAAAAACAAAAACAATGTACCGCAATGGATCGTTGACCTCATTCGTGCGAAAAATCTTGCGAGGCGCCTAGTGCACCGGACTGGCGACGCCGTCGACAGGAGGGAGGCGAATCGTCTCGGCAATGAAGTCAAGTACGCGCTCATTGATCATCATCATCGCAATGATCAATGGGAAAGAAAACTCGAATCTCTCACTGCAAAGGACAACTCGATCTGGAGAATGGCGAAAGCGCTTCGCCCAGACCGGAAACCAATCCCACCAATACACGGCACAGTCGGACTCGACTTCTCGAATGATGAGAAGGCGGAGGCGTTCGCCGATAGTTTGGAACTGCAATGCAAGCCAAACATCGTGGACGCTGACCTGGATCACATCGAGCTGATTGAGCGCAGAGTCGAAAACATTCTTTCGGGACAACACGACACCCCAATCACACCCACTTCACCGGAGGAAGTCCGAGGAATTATAGGATCTCTGAAGGTGAAAAAGGCACCCGGGCAAGACAAAATTCCCGACACATCCTTGAAGTTATTGCCGGACAAAGTTGTCGTTGCTTTGACAGCAATAACACTGGTCAACAAAGACATTTTTTCTTATATTCTGTTGCGTGTACCGTATGTATTTTATTATGAATCCGTAAATATTTTCAAATTTATTCCAGCACGTCAAAAATTTTGAGACATTTTCAATTCTAATATTTGTCCAACTTGTACAATTTAATTTAATAATTACTATATTTCGATAATTACATATTACGATATGTCCTATTAATGTTATGTTCAGAAAGAAATGTGGTTGCAGCTACTTGATTAGGCTTGAACTGAGTTCGCTTTTTACCACGATGAAAGTCGGACGTGTTTATGGTGTTGTTCGTGTTTTCAGTCTCGCCCGAGCGATCGAAGCGAGCGCACACGCGAGTCAGTGGTTTGTTTTTTATATTTTGTAATTAGACACGCGAGCCGAGTGAAATATTACATATTATTAAACCAAAAGTGAAGTGTTCAATTCTAGCGTTACAGTACCAAAAGTGAAGAACATAAAAGTGGCCCGGAGAAGGCCTAGTGACGGTACTGATAGTGAAGAAGAGAGGAAAATGAAAAAACGACCGCCACCAAAGAAAACGATAACCACGGCAGAGCCGATGGAAACGACGGGACCGTCAGGAAGCACGTTCGCTCCCCTGTCGGACCACGAAGACACGGACATCCAAAAAGAAGACTCAATGGGAGAAGAAGAGACAAGCCCAGCCGAAGAAAGTGATGAGAAACCGCCCCCGATAGTCCTACACGGGAAATACGACCACAAGAAGCTCCTAGATCTAAGTGCACAGAGCACGGAAAACGGGGTGAGTCGAAAATTCACCCGCGAAAACACAATCATATACGCCCGAACAATCCAAGATTTCAACGCTCTAAAAGAGAGCTTAAAAAAGAGCAGTAAGGCGGAATGGCATACGTATGCAACAAAAAAAGAAAAAACACACGGGTTTGTCGCGTACGGATTAGATAACAACCCCGCCCAGGAAGACATAAAAAAGGACCTTGAGGAAAAGGGAATTAATTGCAGAACACCCCCCTATACGTAATAATCACTGATAACAAAACAACATTACGAGACCTGGAAACAAAAGCCAGAACAATTGAGTACGTAGTCGTCCGGTGGAAAAAAATAATTAACAAAAGAGCGATCGTACAATGTGATTACTGTCAAACCTGGGGCCACCCAGCTTCAAACTGCTTCGCAGCCACCCGATGCCTGAAATGCGCCAAAAACCACCTAACGAGCGAATGCACCCTGAAAAAGGAAAATGAGGACGACCAAAAAATGATCCGTTGCAGTAATTGCGGTCAAGGACACCTGGCAAACAGCGCACAATGCGAGGTCTACGTCGCACGGAAAAACTTTCTAGAAAAAGCCAAGTCGGCCGCAACGGAAAAATTACCAAAACAAAGTTACGTGCCAGCGCCGATACCGGTAAAAAAACCCCTGGACAATAAACAGAAACGCCAACGAGCTGAGCCGCAATTGATAAGGAAGCGATGAATGATTTCAACATATTCGTACAAATACTGGAAGAATTAAAAAAGCTGAAAGAAAAAGTCGACTTCGGCAAAATATTACATAACCTGAAAAAGCTGAACGATAAAACAACTAAAGAAAGCACCACGAGTGAAATAATAATAATTAGTCTAATGTCACTAGATCAGCCGGCCTTGACCGAATAAGCGTAAAGAATAAGTTAAAAATTACAACATGGAACGCAAACGGATTGACAAATAAAACGCACGAATTGACAACATTCCTCCAAACACATAAACCCAATGCGTTGGTAATCACAGAAAGCAAACTAATAGCGACGGACAAAATAAATTTCCCGAACTACACAATCACCCGGAAAGATCGAGGCAACGCACGAACGAGAGGAGGCGGCGTACTTATCGTAGTCAGGAAAGGAATCCCGTACAACACCAAGAATGCCCCGTTAACCAGCATAGAAACGGCTGCGATACAAATAGCCGGTACTGGCCTCACCATTGTTGGCGCCTACAACCTGCCTCATAACTACTTCAAAAAAAGCGAGCTGGAAAAAATCATGGGAATAGCAACAACAATCGTCGCCGGTGACCTAAATGCCAAACACAAGGAATGGAACTGCGCCACAAACGAAACCAACGGCGCAGTACTCAAGAAATTTGCTGACACCCGAGCAATAACGATAAATCACTCCCTGGAACCAACACATATCCCATACAACGGCACAAGCCCCACCACTATAGACATCTTCCTAATGAAAAACACAACAAATTATACCAGGTGATCAATGACCTCAACGCAGACCATCTCCCAGTCACAATAGAAATCGAGAACAACTGTCAAGAAGACTCAACAAGAACATTTTGGAGCTTCGAAAACACTGACTGGAAAAAATTCAGGCAGGACATGAATGGAAAGACTAAAATCACCAGCAACATAAGAACTATTGAACAGCTTGAGGCGGAACTAGCCGAATTCACGAAGATCCTCGCCGAAACGATTAAGTCACATACGAAAGTAATCAAAATCACCGAGCGCGACGGCATACCCGATGAAACAAAGAGCCTGATTACGGAAAGAAACAAAATGCGGAAACTATATCAAAGGACAGGGGATGCAGACACCAAAAAGAAGCTCACCGAATACAATGAAAAGATCACCAGAAGCCTGATAACGCATAAAAACAATACATGGAAGGCAAAACTCAGGAAAGTAAACCCGCAGGACAACACGTTGTGGCAGGTCGCCAAAACACTAAAGAAAAACCGGACGGAAATTCCACCCCTCCTAACAGGAAACGGCAGCCAAGCCATAACGGAAAAAGAAAAAGCGGAAGCCCTCGTGGAATATTTCCAAAGCGTCCACCTACCCAAAACAACAAACACCCCTGAGCAAGAACTGATCGATGAAGAGGTCGGGTCGCTCTTAGAAAAAACACTCGTCCAGAGCGAAGAATACTGGGAGGGGATGCGCACGAACCCCCACGAAGTCTTCAAAATACTCAAAAACCTCAAGAGCAAGGTGCCCGGAGAAGACGATGTCCGTAACGTGGCCCTGAAAAACCTTCCAAGGAAATCGGTAGTACAACTGTCCTACATCACCAACGCCATCTTCAAATTAAATCACTACCCGAAGGCTTTCAAGGAGGCGCTCGTAGTACCCATACCAAAGCCTGGAAAGAGCAAAGGAACAATCACCAGCTACCGACCGATCAGTCTCCTCAGCGCCACGTCCACAATCGTGGAGAAGGTGCTAATGAGGCGGCTAAACAGGATTACAAAACAACTCGGCATGGAAAAGACAACCCAAGCTGGATTCAGAGAGAGGCACAACACGACAATTCAACTGGTACGGGTAATAAACGACATAATCACAGAATTCAATAAGAGCAAGACCACGGCAATGACACTCATCGACCTCGAAAAAGCCTTCGACTCAATGTGGATCAACGGCCTCATAAAGAAGATGAACGACGGCGGCGTAGACCCGAACTTCACCAGACTAATCCACAGCTACCTGTCAAAAAGGATAATAAAAGTAAAGGTCAACAGTACCATATCAACCCCAAGAACAATCGACAGCGGCGTACCCCAGGGATCAGTCCTAGGGCCCATTCTTTTTAACCTATACACCCATGACATCCCAGACTTCCAAAGAACGAAAACAGCCCTTTATGCAGACGACATGGCCACCTACGCGCACTCGTACTACGCGCAGGCGGCCCTGACACAGAATCAAATACACGTGAGAATGCTGAAGAAATACTACGCGAGATGGAATCTCAAGATCAACGAGTCAAAAACTGAAACCATCATCTTCGCAAGGAAGAGGACCAACACCAAGCTAATAACAAAACTCAAAGTGGGCGACCACACGATACCCCCGAGAGACACCGTGAAGTATCTGGGCCTCCAGCTGGATGCCCGCCTGAATCTAAAGAGGCACATCAAGATGGCCACAGCCAGGGGCAACGCGGCAATCCGCATCCTGTACCCGTTACTGAACAGGAACAGCGGAATGTCGCAAGGGAACAAATCGTTGCTCTACAAACAAGTGATAAGACCGATCATAACGTATGGGGCTCCAATCTTGAGTCACATCTCGAACTACGCGCTACAACCCCTGGAGGTTTTGCAGAACAAATGTATGAGGCTCGCCACCGCGGCGTCCAGGTACACACAAATCACGGACTTGAGGGAGAGGACCGGCCTGCCGTCCATCCGCGAACACACAACGGCCACAGCTGAGAGATTCTTCAGAAGAAACCGAAACCACCCGCTAATCGCCAGCACGATGCAACTGCAAAGCAGGCAAACACACAAGCTCCTACACCATGACATCAGATTCGACAAGCCCGAACACGGGCACAAAAGAAAATGAAATAAATTATTTCACAACTGGTAGATACTTGTAAATACTGTACATATCTTAGAATAGGCTAGTGTAGGTTAATGTAGGTTATTTTAAGTTAGGCTAGCGTAGGGAAAAATTAAGCTGCAGGATTTCGCTTTCTCCCCTGACAGGAAAAGTACAGCAAAACCAAAAGGAGTCAAGGACTCGCCAAGAAGAAAATTGCTAAACGGCCACAGGAGCCAACCAAACGAAGAAGACCCAAGGCTGAGCGCAGGAACTTGGATATCCTCTAAAAATGAAATGTTTTCAATTCAATTCAATTCTTCGTGTTTTCAGTGCGAGCGCTTCTGCTATCCCCGCGAGGGCGGGGCCTCCGATAATCCTCAAACGGGTAGACTCACGATTTTGTCTTCGTGAGAGACCAGTTCCGATCTTGCCTTTGTGAGAGACGGACGTGATTTGCGAGTGCTCTGAGTGGTCGTCAAGGCGATTATTTGGTGTTAGTTGTGCTGTGCAGCGTTCCTGTGCCGTGATACCGCGCTTCGCGATTAAGTCCCGATGTTGTAAATATTGTACATAAATGTAAATAAAGAACACGTAGGTTAAGTTAGTTAAGTTAGATAAGTTAGGCTAAGTTTGTAAATATAGATAGGTTTCTTTTCTGTTGTGAGCCGGCCGGGGCGAGGTGTTGTCGACGAGGAGACCTGTCCTATAGTACGCGCGCGCGGCTGTTCCGCAGGCTTTATAGGTACAGGTTTTCTCTCGGCTGCGCCACCAAAGTTCCGGCCGGACCATACGGAACAGTGGCCCGGTTACTTACGCAGAGTTACGTGTCAGTCTAGACGGAGGCTGCGGGAGTATTAGCCGGGATGTATTAGCCGGGATCTTTCCCCTGGACCTGGAGATCCAATTGAGAAACTGCGTCAGTGAAATGCGACACGTTAGGGGAGCCGAATTTCAAGGTGAATATATCGCGCGCGAAGCGTTCGACTCTATGTCACATATCCATCAATACCTGAAGATCAAGGCTGGGAACATCTGGCAAGACAGGTGGGACTCATCATCTAAGGGGTGCGTTACATACGAGTTCCTACAAGAAGTCAGGACTAATCCGGATGAGCTACCCAGCCTATGTTTCGCCAGGACCCAAGTACTAACAGGACACGGGGAATTTGGCTGCCACCTCCTCAGGATCGGAAAGGCGGACAGCGACGAGTGCGACGCCTGCCCGGGAAAGACCGACGACAAAACGAACAAAATCCCCAGAACCAGAAAACCTCAAACCAGCCCTCGACAAACTGCGCAAGCAAAATTACAGGAGAAGACAAAAACAAATTCAAGACTTCCTTGAACTAATTGAAGAGATCAAGAAACTCAATGAATTAATTAACATTACCAAGATGCTACCATTTCAACGAAGAACCACACTCATCAAAGTAATTTCAGTGACACGACGACAAACGCCAACGGCCGTGTACTCGTGGGGTCTCTGCCCTTGTGTCGTCTCCACAACAACAACCCGACCCTCTTTTCACATAAAGGATGCTCAATCGTAGACCACATAATCATAACCGAACATTTCAGCCCATACATAAATACATTAAGCCACATCGGAACAACAGTCACCTCCGACCATTTGCCCCTGGTGACAAATCTGACCTTGGCAGGCCCCCCCGAACGCCCCATATTCATACCCATTGATGATTATAATCAAACGAACTGGCAAACTTACCAGAGACAAATCAGCGAACACCTCCCTTAAATTATCCAGACCACAAACCCCAACGCCATTGACGCGCAAGTGACTCAATTCACCGAAACAGCTAAAGGAATCTCCGTCCCTCGGAAATACATCTCCATAAATAAACGCCCCATAGCGCGCCCTATCTTAAATAAAATTCACGAAAAACGGAGTCTACCGAAGATACATCCAAACGTGAGACCCACTTCAAAAAACAATTTTCAACAAACTTAACGCGCAAATAAAACGAGACTTGAACAAATATCGCGAGGATCAATGGCTTGACATAGGCCGGTCCCTCGACTACCGCGACGGTAAGAGCTTCTGGTCCCGCTTCCAACAAATCACTGGCCAGAAGAAACACTCAAACCACCACATCTCACACCAAAACCAAATACTCAATACCCCCCAGGAAAAAGCAAACTGTTTTGCCCAAATTCTCCAGCAAATCCATCAAGTTCCGGACGACGACCTTTGATAACCGCTTTTTCAACAAAGTCACCCAAAATGTAACAAATTTTTTCAACGCAGCCCCAAACCCCCCCCCCCCCCCAGATCGACTTCCCCTAGACGATCTGTCTCTCTCAGAACAAGTCCACATCGAGGAAATCACCGCACACATCAGATATTTACAATAACTGCATCCAGGTCTGTTACTTCCCGACAGCCTGGAAATCAGCCCAAACAATAATGATCCCAAAACCCTGCTCAATATCCTTGGGAAAATTGTAGAGAAAGTTCTGACAGACCGTTTAAAGATGTCCCTCGCAACTAACAACCTCCTACCACCACAACAATTTTGTTTTCGAGCGCAACGCTCAACCATTAACCCCTTCCTCGAATTTCACACGACACCACCCGGCATGCCAACCTGAAAGAGTACACTATCGCAGTTTTCCTAGACATAAAGGCTTTTGACAAGGTAATTTCACACGACACCACCCGGCATGCCAACCTGAAAGAGTACACTATCGCAGTTTTCCTAGACATAAAGGCTTTTGACAAGGTATGCATGACGGCCTTCTCCAAAAATTCATCTCCCTTCAAACAAATCCACATTCATCCGAATGATCAAATCCTTCGTTGAAAACCGAACCTGCAGCGTACAAGTAAGAAACCAAAACTCAGCCCCTATCCAAATCCACGCCAGAGTCCCACAGCGCTCAGCACTATCCCCTACTGCAGTGATTTCCCAGTTTCAGACACACCCAGGACCAAAACTCGAATATTTGCGGACGACACCACTCTGTGGACGTGCTCGAAAAACCCAGAGATTGCGCAGAAGACCATCCAAAGGAAACTTCAGAGCGTCGAGCTCTGGACCAACTCTTGGAGAGTAAAACCAAACTCCCTAAAATCCCAATGCATCCTCATGCAAGCCCAAAACCACCACAACACCAATTCACCGATCTCCGCATCAACAATTTACCAATCCCTAAACAAAAAACGATCCGCTACCTCGGTGTCACATTCTCCCACAACTGCTCCCTCTACCCAGACGTCCAATAAACCCTCAAGAAACCGAGCTAACCTCCTCTACCACATCCGAGGACGCATCCATGGATGCCACTCAAAGCCCTTAAACCACACCCACAAAACCTTCATCCGCCCTATCGTCGACTACCGAGCCCCCATCTACGCCTCTCTTCCCCAAAAAACACTCAATCAAATTGCAGCCTGTGAAAGAAAAATAATCCATCGAATTTTCCGACTCCCAGACAGGCATTTCAGCAACCTAGTTCACGCAGATACAAACACTACACCAATCCAGGACAGACTCATCACCCTCCAGAAGAGATACATCGACCGAACCCTAAACAGCCTCAATGAAATCGCTATCCAAACGCTTCACACCTCGCATAAATTTCAAACTCTCGATGGCACCCTCTTAAACCGTGTCCCCCGAGTCCCCCGACGCAAACAAAAATACCCCTGTGCGCACACGACGTAGACTATTGAGATCAGCAAGTGTAATATAAAATATAAATATAAAATGGACCCTATACGATTTTCTTGTTCCAAAATCATTTTCAAAACAAAAAGATTTAATAGAATAGTTCCTTACTCGATAATTGGATTTTCGACACAGTTCAACCATGATAAAATTGACAAGGAAGACGAAAAGAAAAAAACTGTGATTATGCTCTAAAA
This sequence comes from Tenebrio molitor, assembly GCF_963966145.1. Lineage (NCBI taxonomy): Eukaryota > Metazoa > Arthropoda > Insecta > Coleoptera > Tenebrionidae > Tenebrio > Tenebrio molitor. The sequence goes on along the minus strand of NC_091051.1, from coordinate 20,613,893 downwards.
ATCCGAGATGTTTCGGAAATTTGTGATAAATTAAGTTTCAAAAATTGCAAATTTCGAAAAAAGTGTACACAGACCGGCACATCTCAAAACAAAACGAGCTATACACCTACTCGTTCCACATCCGTGGGGGTGAGGCCGACTGTGCACACGTAGACAGTTGAGATCAGCAAGTGTGTTACCAAATATCAGTGTGGTGACCAATTTTTATGTACCAAAATCATTTTTAAAACATTTTTTTTTATAGAATTTGCCATAAAACCCCTTATTCAATACATGGACTTTCGACCCGATTCAACGACGATAAAAAGTGTGAATATTGGATCATGTCATACTTGCAAAGTCATTTTCAAGGGTACCAGGAAAGATCCGTCAAAAAAGTTTATCTTGGGTCTAATCAGAATTCCTCGCCAAGCTCGACTCTGGCAGTACAATTTCAAAACTCTCCTGGAAATAAGTGAAACTAAACTAAAAATTGTCCGAGGACCAGCAACATTTTATCCTACCGCTTTTCATTAAATATGTTTCCTGTGAAGGATTGGTCTAATAAGTACACCAAAACAATGAAAGAGATTTTTCCCACCTGCCAAGAATGTCTTTGATGATGTGAACAAAAATTTATCTTCTTCATGTTCCAGACCTTTTCGATCATGTTGGTTAATTTAACTTTAATTAAGCCGCTCGGAAGAGTTGTACGGTTATCAAGGAAAATCAGGTTCTTAAGTTTTTCAGCCAGGAAATTCTTTTTTTCACGATCGGGAGTAGAAATCAACTTTTCGGATGTCAACATCGTGACAGAAGTAGAGAGTTTTCATTTTTTTGACAGTTGTGACAAAAATCTAATGGGAGTTTTCATTTTTTTTTTACTGTTGTGACAAAAATCTAATTGTGTTGTCAAGGCAACTACTAATTCCATTAAATTCATCGAAAGATGACAACTCATTTGTCATCATTTTTTTATTCTTAAAATTTGAGATTTTTGTGCTGTTTCTACTCCCTACCGTGAAAAAAATAGTATATATACTTCTGGAGAGAATGCTCATTTTTCCCTCGGTGCTTTGTAGCCCTCGGGCTTTGCCCTCTGGCTACAAACTGCACCTTAGGAAAAATCATGCATTTCTCTCCCTCAATATATAATATACTATTTCTTCCGACGCTTCTCTTTCCTTTTCTTTTCCCTGCAATATTCATTGCAAGAGCCGGTATCTGTTTTCGTTTCGCATGATGTGGTCTACGCATTGAAATTTTATTTTGATCTTGTTGAAGATTTCTTTTTCTTTCGACACTCTCCTAAGAATTGTATGATTCGAAAGTTACGCTAAATTTCCAAACTATTTGTATGGCAATAATATGAGGCATGTTTTAAAATCGTTTAAAAATGTTTATTCATCATTTCAGTCTGCAAAGCTTGATAATCTGGAGAACCAAAACGTATCCGTTTTATCTCTCGTGCTTCAGCCTCGGATATCGGTCTATGATCACAAGTTTTCTTTTCCCTATTTTCATTTGTTCACTCAAGAATGTTACAAACTGTTTCAAGAGAGATGTAAAATTTTCAATCAGAACGTCTGGGTTACCGTTGCTTGTTTCTGAAGACCACCATAAATGATAGTTATGGCACGATTCCAATCCGATAATTAATAATGATCATTTTTCGCCTTAAATAATTTTTTTGACATATGTCAAATACCAAACTCATTTGGTGCGATTCTGTTTTAAAATTTACCAATATTGCTATACAGGCTGATTCACGTAGCCCGTTCATTAGAAACTTTCTGATTTCCCGAAATCATATTAATATGAAAATTGGTAGTTGACTATAATCGACTACTGCAAGTTCAAAAGAAATATTTTCAAAATGGTGGCACTTCCGGAAATACCGGAAATCAACGCAATCTTTATTTTTTTAAATGGAAAGGCCTCATTTTGACTTCACATTTCGTTTCTATGTTAAATTTTGAGTTTAGAACGTCTTTTTGCCAACACTTATCTGTCATCGTTTTTGACCTATGTCATCTTTTTTGCAAAAAAGCGAGGTTGCAGGGCTTCATTAACAAATTTATAACTCTTGAACCATCGCAAATAATTAATTTTTTTTAGTTGAATTACTAAAGACCTGGCCGATTTTTTCCGCTATTAGCGAAATTTTTTTTATGTTTCATACGCATATTGAAATTTTTCAAAATTGCTAATCACAAAATGTCAAAAACTTCATTTTTTTAAATGGCAACCACCATTTGTGACACTAGATATAAATGTAAAATTTAATTCTAAGCCTACTTTTATTAACATTGTGTATGCCTATTCCCAGCCGTTTTCGAGTAATTTCGATTTTTTGAGTAAAACATTCTTTTTTTTATCAAACAATTGTTTTATTTGAATTGTTATTCAAAAATCACATGCAATAAACAGTAGATAACAACGAAATAATAAAAAATAAGCAAATTAACAAAAAAAATATTTTCAATGAAATCATTTACATTAAAATATTTTTTTGTTAATTTGCTTATTTTTTATTGTTTTGTTATCTAATATTTATTGCAATACTATTTTTGAATAAAAATTCAAATAAAACAATTGCTCATAAAAAAGAATATTTTATTCAAAAAATTTAAATTACGCCTAAACGGCTGCAAATAGGTATACACAATGTTAATAAAAGTGGCCTTAAAATGTAATTTTACATTTATATCTAGTATCAGAAACGGTACTTGCCATTTAAAAAAATGAAGTTTTCGACATTTTTTGATTATCAATTTTAAAAAATTGCAGTAGGCGTATGAAACACAAAAAAAATGTCGTTGATAGCGCAAAAAAGCGGCCAAATCTTTGGCAAGTCAGTAAAGAAAAAATAAATTATTTATTTCTGATGGTTCAGGAATTATAAATTTTTTAATGAAGCCCTGCAACCTCACTTTTTTGCAAAAAAGATGACAGGTCAAAAACGATGACAGATAAGTATTGACAAAAAGACGTACTAAACTCAAAAGTTAACGTAGAATCGAAATGTGAAGTCAAAATGGGATATGGTAAATTGCGCACACTGGTCAAATTTAACAATTTAAACCCAAAGGGTCCTTTAAAATACAGGTAAATTGCCCACCAGTGGTGACGACGGGCGTTCAGTCATAATAATTCTCGTTCAGGACTAGATAATGATCTTCTTTTAACCACTTGGGCTTTAACACTCCGAAATAAATATATCGGACTTAAAGAAAAAACAATTTTTGACATTATTCGGTACATCTTAGGGTTTTATAGGTAAATTGCGGTAACTTACAATTTTTACATAATTGAATCTATGTGATTCAGAAGTAGAATTATTCTTATAAATTTAAATTAATGCATTCCTCTAAGAACAACTGCTTCTTTAATATTTTGCCACGTAGTTTTTTTCTCAACATTGGCGCTTCTAATTTTTATTTAGATGGTAGTCTGAAATGTAATAAGAACATTTACAAAATTAAAGATATTTGGATGCGCCGACTAAAAGTTTTTACTGAAGTGATAAAATAAAATGTAAATGACTCACATGCGTTGAAAATACGAGCAACACTTGAAGGATGCTAATCCCTTGGTTGCAGCTACCTGGTCAAAACCCCTGAACAATTTTAACCATGTGCGCAATTTACCTGCGTCCGTCAAAATGGGGCCTTTCTATTTAAAAAAACAAAGATGGCATCGATTTCCGGTATTTCCGGAAGTGCCACCATTTTGAAAATATTTCATTTGAACTTGGAGTAGTCGATTATAGTCAACTACCAATTTTCATAATAATATGATTTTGAGAAACCAGAAAGTTTCTAATGAACGGGCTACGTGAATCAGCCTGTATAATACACTCGCGAGCAAAGAAATCGACCCACCTCACACTTTTGAATTTGAATGCATTTTTTTTAGTCGGTAGGAATCAGATTTAAACAAATAATATGTCGTTTGAAAGACCGTTTATTAACGTTTTAAATGATCTTAAATTTTCTCAGATTCCTTTTGTTTTCTCAAGTGTAGAGGCTTAAAACAGAAGTTATCGCTATTTGTTGGGTAGCGGACATGTGCATGCCCTAACTTCTACGCCAATAAAATTAAGTCTCTGCAGGAAATGTTTATTACATTTGTTAGACATTTGACATTAGCAGCGCCATTAGCCACATTATCCGTGAATATAATGGATACCACACCTGAGGTAGCTGCCCAAGTCGTTGCTTGCATACAACTTGGGCATAGTCAGCGATTTGTTGCTGAATAACTGAATCTGAGCCGATCAACGGTTCGACGGGTGTACCAGCGATTTCAAGACACTGGTTCCTTCAATCGGAGACCAGGAACAGGTAGACGTCGGTATACATCGGAGAGAGATGACCGCTTCATTGTATCAACATCGTTGAGGAACCATCCACTGAATGCTGTTCAAATTCAACGGCAGCTCTGCGATGTCCGAGGGGTGGCTGTTAGTGAGTGGACAGTGAGGCAAAATCTGCAGGAGACCAACCTGACACCTCGCAAACCTGCAACTGGTCCAAAGCTGACTGCAGCTCATCGACAAGCACGGTTTCGTTTCGCACGCGAGCATCTGAATTGGATCTTAGACCATTTGATGTCTCTTCTGTTCTCCGATGAGACCAGGATAAGTCTCAACGCCAACGATGGAAGAGGACGAGTGTACCGGCGACCCAGGGAACGATTTGCCCAGTGCTGCATCGATGAAAGTGTCAGTTATGGCGCTGGTTCCTGTATGATCTGGGGTGGGATGGATATCTGTAGAAGGGCGAACTGAACCTGTATTCATCGTTGGGGCAGCCCATGGTCGCAATAGAAGGAGTTTGACAGCTGCAAGGTATGTCGAAGAAATTTTGGCAGACCATGTGATGCCCTATGCTGGGTTTGTGGGCGACCAGCTCATGTTAATGCATGACAATGCAAAGCCACACACTGCGAGAATCACCATAGAGTACTTTGCGGAAGTGGGACTTCGAGTTTTAGGGTGGCCAGCATGTAGCCCCGACCTTAATCCCATCGAACATCTGTGGGACGAGCTCAAGAGAAGAGTTCGAGCCAGAGTTCCTGTTGCTACGTCCATCCCAGAACTGATGATGGTTGCAGTGGAAGAAGAGTGGCATAACATTCCACAAGAAAGAATAGTAAATTTGATTGGGTCAATGCCCAATCGCATGCAAGGCAAGCTGTTGTTAGAGCGGGGGGAGGTAATACGCGGTACTAAAATTAAAGAATTGTTGCTATAGTCTTATTTAATTTCATTTTAAGGCGCTATACTTGAGAAGACATAAGCAATTATCAGAGAATATAGGCTCATTGAAAACGTTAAGAAACAGTCTTTCAAACGACATATGATTTATTTAAATCTGATTCCTGCCCACTGAAAAAAAATGCATTCAAATTTGTGTGTGTGGGTGGGTCGATTTCTTTGCTCGCAAGTGTATAACAAGGTTATAGTTGCTATGATATGAAGCTCTTGATTGGTTTGATCTATGCAAAAGCAATGTTGTACAATAACGATGTTGCTAAATTTTGAAACAGAATCGCACTAATTATGTATATCCGGATATTTTGTCCCTAACATGACACCGACGTCACGATACCTATCAGAGAGAAACAGTTTTATCGGTAATTTTCACGTAATTTCATTTAAAACTTTTTCACATGCTGCTTTCTCTAAATCACCATCTACCATTCCACGTTGTAATAGTACAAAATCTAAAATTGTCTTTATCTTTATGTCCATAATGGAGTAGGTAACACATTTAGCACTAAACCCAGGTGAATCGTACTGTCCGCACCTGCGGTCCATATCTGTTCTCTGCTCTGGCTCTTCATACATTTCATTTTTGTGCTTGCATCAAAAGTCTTTGACAACTGGTGCTATATTTATTTTAATGGTTTTATAATACGTAGAATTAGAAAGAAATAGCAAATGTAATGCTACTGATGACACTAGCCCGTCTAAGTCGTTTTCTTGCAGGAAATCTCAGTGCATCTGTTTCAGTATCAGAACAAATACTTTGTACTTCAGATAACTGAGCAGAATGTACAGATTCGTCACCACCTTCGTCTTCGAATAAGTTTGAATATGCGTGATAAATTTCAGATCCAAGTTCGCACTGAATACCTATGTCTTCACTCGTATTTTGAGTACTTTGACCAACGTCCAAATCCATCTCCGCCTCAACATTATCTATTATATTTTCTTGCCCTTTTTGTACCTTAACTTGGCATTGTTGAATAAGTTTTTTACGAATATATGTATGTTGAACTTCTGGCTGGTCTAGCCTCGGTTTCACCGGTTCCACTTGTTATCATCTTTCATATAGCGATTTCCAAAATCCTCTTGTGTAAAATGTATACTACACACTACATGATTATGGTTAGGTATATAAACATGTCACGATTTATTCTCATCTTAGGTTCGTTGTAACCTAAGAACTCTTAAGATTGTTATTACAACCAAACACACAACAATTAGGTATTTTTAATTGGTTATTGTTATTAATTGCTACCGTTTCTTTCCCGCGCTGTGCGTAGGTACTCTCTACTCTGATACTAACGGATTAGTCTGGTGTCGCTGTGACGTCACACGTCAGTTCTGCACAACTTCAAGAGCCTGTATTTCACAAAATGTTGTTCCCAGAAAGTTACGGTTTTCAATTTTGTTCTTTATTTTTTTTACTATTTCTTTATGGATACACCCTCTTTAAGAAAAATTGTCAAGTATTTAAACAAAACATCTCCAAATAAAAGGAAATATATTCATTGAAAGAAAGGTTGATTCGCAGGCAAAAGAAATATGTTACATTAAAAAAAAAATCTTAACAAGACAAAAAATAAGGAGTCGTGTAATGAAAGCAATGCTTCCGTTAATTTTCGGATCCCAAATGAATTGAATCAAAGAGTTTTTAAAAAACTTCATGGGAAACCATCCCACGTTTGCTGTTACTCTACATTTTCATTCCCCAAAAGCCTACCGCTATATGAGGAGAAAATCTAATTATTGTTTACCACTTGGCTTCTTGGTATTCTTCAGTACATGCTTGCCAAGGTTTACAAAGAAAGCATTTCAAGTTCTAACTTTAAAGGTACAAGCAGAACGAAATAATGGCAAAAAAATAATTTGTTCTTTGGTTTTCGCTGAAAATCCTATCCGACAACACATTGAATTTGTTGGTCAACGTTATTATGGTTACATCGATGTGGGACCAACACTCGATTGTCACGAAAATTAATTAGCAAAAGAAGTATTAGTATTCATACTATAGGATATAGGATTTTTTTTCAAATCACTTAACAGTGATCAAAAATGCAGTGTTTAAATTTAATTCAAGATTGTGTAGTGTTTGTGGCTAACATTACTTTCGATGGATGTCCAACACATTTTTCAATGGCTAAATCGCTAAAGGATGTTCCATTGATTTAAATTGTGTAAATCCTACAATTAGAAATGAAAATGTAGTGGTTATGCCAGATCCGGCACGTATGTGCACGTTAACACAGAATGTTTTCGGTGAAAAGCGAAAAATGCTAGATTGATTTTACGTATGTAGAGTTACTGAATAAGTTACAGGAACAGGAGAGGTTGTATTTAGCCAATGAATTAAGAAAACATCACGTTCTCTTCTTTAAACAAAAAATTAACGTCAAGCTTGCAACTCAATTACTAAGCAAGTCGGTCGCAAATTCATTATTCTTTTGTAAACGTATTTTGAAGTTACAACAATTCGCCAACCTACTGCCGATTTTATTCTTTTAATAAACGATGCATTTGACATTCTAAATTCAAGGAATTTGAAAGAATATGGGTCCAAAATTCCAATTAGTGGGCAAAATATTAATGCTATAATACCTTTTAAAGAAAAATGTATTCATTACATTAAAAAATGAAAATTTATGAATAACGAATTTGTTGTCAATTCGAAAAGGAAAACTGAATTTATAGGGTGTATTGTGTACTTATAATCGGTCATTCATATTTATAATTCATTTATTCTTCCACAAAATACTGTACCACGATTAAATTGTTTACCAACGTATAAATGTAGTCAAGACCACTTGGAGGTGTTATTTTCTAGTATCAGAGCGCAAGGTGGCAGTACATGCCGCCAATTTAGATGTGCATACAAAAAGCTTCTAGTTCATGCTGACATCAAGGATGGTGGAATTGGTAATTGTAATTCTTTACAGGAAATCATTATACAGCCTGTAATCAAAATACAGGGAAATATTTCAATACGTAAGTACTGAATCGATGGGTACGGCTTATATATTTACATTTCACGACATAAGATCGCGAGATTTGGACATGAATGCTTGACGAAGATTCTGAATCTGAATGACAGCGATGACAGTCAATATTTGATTTACACCACACACAAGTTTGGTGGAAAAAGTAAAACTTACAAAGCTACCCATGGCTTGCTTGATCGCATCGACCACTCACCAAGATAAAGAACAGAGTATATCATCATGTTGTAGGACACTTGTTTAATTTGTGACAATCTAACCAAATTTTGAAATGACATTGACGACCAGAATTTTTTGCTCGCGACAGTAGCTAAAACCTAATGACCTGTACAGTGACAGGAACGGCCAGGGTTGTATTTGGTAAATTTTGCATAAATTGCACAATGCTTAGATATAAATACCGGGTGTATTATGAAAAATCTTTGGTGCTGTAACTTCCTTATTTTTCATACGATTTTAATAAATGATGTGTCAAACAAAATCGTTTTAAATGGGTTACAATTTGAATTGATCCAATATTTGTTCTTGAGTTCTATTTTTGACAGATAGTCAACTTTTTTCAAATTGCACCATTAACTTTTTTTACTTAGTTTTAAAGAGATTTTTATTTGGAATATGAAAATGTAAACAACCATGCTCATGCATAGAAACAAAAAGAAGAAACTAAAAAATAATGTTTTTTTTTTTAAATCAAGCAGTCACATTAAATGTGCATTCTAATTTTGCAAAGTGACTAAGAGAGCTATGGACATTCAAGACAATGTCTATTTGACGCCGGCTGATAACCGAGATGATTTAGTAAAAAGAATCTTAGCAGTATGTGAACAAATACCACCAGAATTTTTATTAAACGCCGCAATGGGCGTCAGTGGAAGGTGTCCAATGTGCCTTATAGAGAATGGAGGTAATTTCGAACACTGCTATAGTAAAGTTATGGTTATTTGATCTTTGGAAATTCTATTTTCTTTTTTTTTTATTAAAAACATATTTTTCATTTTTTATTTTAACGTTTGTGTACTCAGAAGATAAACATCTATCAGAATAAAGGTAACTTAAAAAAACAAAGTTAGCTGCGATCTATCTATAAAAAAGCAAGTCTTTTTTTCCCAAAAATTGTAAATACTGTTGCTACAAGACATGGAAATGCATATGAAGAAGAAGCGTTGGAGGAATATAGAAAATTCACTGAGGAAGACATTAGGACATTAGGATTAATTATTTGTAAGAAATATCCATGGATGGGCTATTCCCCAGATGGAGTAGTGGTGGATGCAGATGGGATACCCACAAAATTAATAGAAATAAAATGTCCATTAAAAGGTAAGAAATATAAAAAATATTTGCAATTATAATATTATTCCTATTACGAGTATAGGAATTGAAGTTAAGGCTGAAGACTTGCCTAACCACTGCAAATTCATCATAAAAAAGGACGGCAATTATTTTTTGAAAACAAACCGTCAATATTATGGGCAGATACAACTAGGTTTATCACTTTTAAACATACGAATATGTGATTTAATCATTTATTCAAGCAAATCTAAAAGTTTTCTAGTTGTATCTGTGCCATTTGATGAAGAATTTGCAAAAAAACTGATGATACGAGTAAGCAATAATTATTTAAATAAAATCATACATTTTGCATGTGTTCAGTGATCAGACATTATCTTCAGTTTTTTTGCATTTTATTATCGTGGAAAGAAGAACCAACTTTCCGAGGTGTAGAACCGGAGGAGGTTCTTATCGCTCCACGATTAGAGAAGGTTGAACGCCAAAACAATGAAGAAATGAGGAAATCAGAAGAAAGGATAGAAAAACTGGACCAAGACTAATTAGGACGGGTTTAGGAAATTCAATGAAATGTAATGTAATTTTTATAAGTGTCAATTTAGGTTTTAAATAATGTTAATTTGTTTCATTTTAGCTCGGTTTTCTTCATGTATAATTTGTGTTGTATAGAGTCAGTAATGTAGACCCATTTTCAGATTTGTAATCCGACCAGAAATTAAGTACATTCGGTCTGGTCTTAAAAGATTCGTCGAAGAAACATCCCTAGCGATGCGATAAGAAACAGGTAAGTAAGAACTGAACAGAAATAAAAGCCACATGTTTTAGGTACCGAACCAATGAAGCCACCTGAAGCGTAGGACCATGAGGACCCGGCCACTCGCCCCCTAAAGCTCAGGACTGCCAGGACCCTGCACTCGTCCCCTAAAACCCAGGACTCTCAGGACCCTGCACTCGCTCGCTGAAGCCCAGGATTGCCAGGACCTCGCACTGGTCCCCTAAAGCCTAGGACCCCACACTCCCGCCCTTTGCCCCCTCCCCTCTGTCCAACTCTTGCGAAGGTTTTTTGCAGTTTTCCTTCGATCGAAAATGCAAGAGTCCAAAGTAAAGTCGGTCTGCAGCCGCACTTCCCAGAGAACAAATAGACTAGAATTATATATTTTATATTTATTAATGTGTATATACTTGTTATTTAAATTCGTTTTGCTTTTAATAAATCAAATTGATTAAAGGTATCATGATTTTTGTTATATTTTTTACAATTTTTTTAAACCAATCTTTTCCTTTGGCCATGCCAACTAATCTAAATACAAAATAATGAATCAATACATACATTTTAATATCTACTTTCTCCTAGGATTGGCGTTTGTAGATTAACAACACTACAGGCAATTGTAAATATAAAATCTATATAAGGAACCATATTCCATGGTAAAGTGAAAATAAAATTTTCAAAAATTCTAATGCGCTGATTTGCCCTTTCTACATGAACCCTTGCTCTAGCGACAGTTACGTTTTTCTTGGCTTCTGCTGATGAAAATTGTTTCTTTTTTCTCAGAAAATATGGTCGTTCAATTTTAATGATATGCCTAGCACACAATTCATCCACCAAAAATCCTTTTATCAACCATTATTGCATCAATATATGGTTCACACTTATTAATAACACCACTTTGTTCAAATATACATTTGTCTGATGCTCTTCCACCATAACCCTTTGAAACAAAAGTCAGTAATCCTCCTGGGGACACACATGTCATGAATTTCAAAGTATTTCTTCCTCTATAATGCGAGTAAGTCTTAATCCGGCAACATCTACATTTAGGTTTTTGAACTGGAATTTCCATGCAATCAAATATTATTATTGTATTCTTTAAAGCACTTGGGCATATTTGCTCTACATTCGTCTATTGATGGCCAATGTTTCTCGGCAAGTACTGGGTGAAAGATGAAAAAAAATGGCAATTACGTTGAATCTAATATCTGTTTTTAATTTGATAAATACTAACACCACTCTATCCTGGAGAGAAAGCTTACGAGTGCGCACTGTTGGATAATAACGTTCAACTAGTGAGCAAATATCATTTAACAATTTAAAATTTGATCACCCAGTGAGTGAATTCAAATGTTTATCATTCTCTATTTTAGAAGTAAATGATGTAACTAAATCACCACTTGTCACTTGAACACCTTTATCATCAACATGATGGTTTTGTCGAAAGTTCACAAAAACAGATCCTAAATTTAATAAACTATCAACAGCATTACGTTCATCTTCACACAAATCTTCTATTGTTGCACCTGTATCATTTGCTTCAACATCATCTTCGCACAAATCAGATGTGTAATTTGTGACATCAGATTTTTCCTTTAACATTTGTCTTTTTCTAACACCTAACTCTCTTCCCTTACAACTATTCTCGTTTATTTTTTGAGAAAATGTTTTCATAGATAAATTTACATAAGGAATGGCATTTACTTTTAAACGTGGTTTTTCGCTCTTTGCAGGTGATGCTTAAATAAATAATTTCAAAATAGAACCTTAAAACACCATTTAACTTACAAATGAGTACACTATATGCAAAAGGCGGTATTTGCAAAATTTTAAAAATTGCCGGTTACAATGTTAATAAAATCAAGATGGCATTGCGCATCAACTAATGTGATCAGCTTGTCGCATAATTCGGTATTTGATACACAAAATAGGTACAAAACATTTCACTCAGATGCAAAACTTGGTATTTGTGCATTTATGTCAGATGCATAAGCCTGTATTTGCTAACAACCAATCCTGGCGCGTACCTGCAAGCCACGTGACTAAGCACATGTTGACATCTTGGTGTTGTCATTAACATTAATATTGACGCTGCAAAGAAAGTAGAACCTATAATAATTATTACTAATTTATTGAAGTTCCTAGTGTTATTATTGTTATTAATAAATATTGGTGGTGTTAATTATTGGTATCATGGACTTGTTATTATTATTATTATTATTATTCATTTAAATAGTTGCTGAGGCAAACCTATTTAGCAACTTAATGGTTGTATAATTCCGTATATTGGACAATTGAGTACATATTTATTACTGCATTTTGTCATATTGCTTCTTAAAAGCACAGACATTAGCGCTGTTAACGACTGTATTATCTAATTTGTTCCAGGTTTCAAATGCGCGGTTTGTTAGGAAATATTGTCGAGAAGATGTCCTAAATTTCTCTTTCTTAAGCTTGTATTGGTGTCCTCGTAGTCGGGGGTCCGTTTGCATGTCTATGAACTCCGAGGTGTCACCTGGCCATATATTGTGGGTTAATCTATATATCTGGATCATATCTGCTCTATCATATCTGACTTCTAATTCAGGCAATTGTAGAATATTTAACCTCTCTCTGTAGGGCTTATGTTTAAAGCCTGTCGGCCATCTTGTCACTGCATGTTGTACTCGGTTAAGCATATGTATATCCTTCACATGATAGGGTCTCCAAACCGATATTGCATACTCTAAGTGGGGCCTAATGTACATTTTAAGTAACCTTGAGCATAATTCAGGACTTGGTTTAGAGAAAGCTCTTTTGATTGAATGAAAAACCCCAGAAGCCCTTCTAGCGGCTTTGTTAGATGGCGTATTTGTTGCACCATGTCAACAGGGTTAAGAAGAAAGAAATCCCGTCAACGTGAAAGTTGGAAAAGAATGCGAAAACAAACTTTGAGGTAATTTTATAATTTAATAACCGTTGTTCGTAGATTCATAGCTCTTTATTTTGTAGACATAAAGCCAAAGAGTTGCCGATTTATCCAAAGTGTAGTCACGTTAAAAAACCTGTTTATGCGTGTAAGGAGTTGACAATGCGAGATGTTAAACAGTTTCATGGTATGCTCTACTCCACGACAGACAAAATTAAACAAGACATATTTCTTCTGAAATTTTCTGAAGGTGCAATACCAAAGCGCGGCATAAGAAATTCTCATAGGATTTCCATTAGGTACCAAATTCCTACAATTAATGGTGCAGTAAAACGAGTATTCAAGAAAACTTTTTTTAATATAACTCACATAAGTTCAGATCGAATTGAATGAATAGTGGCAAATTATGTTGTACGTTTAGGACAAGTGCCAATAGAAAGAAGAGGAGGCAATAGAGTTTTGGAAAAAAACAATGCGCTTAAGCTGTCAATTAGCCAGTTTATTGAGAGTTTGACTGGTACAACGAGCCACTACAGGCGCGAACGCACCTCTAGAATATTTCTTGCATGTGACTTAAACTTTACAAAATTATACAAATTATACCTTGAGAGAAATCCAGGATTCACCCCGAAACTGTCCTATTTTCGCGCCAATGTAAACCAAAATTATAATTTGTCTTTCGGTACACCGTTAACTGATGTGTGTTCAACGTGTTTACGTGAAAAAGAACTTTTAAAGAACGCAAAATCTGAAGAGGAAAGAGTTAGAATAATGGCTGAACATAGAGCCCATTGTTTAAGAGCCAAAGCGTTTTATGATTCACTGAAATCCAGCTCAGACTCTGTGCAACAATTCTCATTTGACTGTCAAAAAAATTTGGCCTTGCCCAAGTTGCCAGATCAGTCAGCTTACTTCTCTCAGCAAATTAATTTTTATAATTTTACTGTCGCTAAAGGGAATTCTAAAACTGAACTATGCCCTGAAACAGTTAATTCCTATGTTTGGGTGGAGTCCCAGTATGCTAAAAATTCCAATGTTATAGCATCAGCTGTCCACCACACATTAGTAACTCACACATTCCAGGAAACTGTGGAAAAAATACATTTGTTCGCTGATGGATGTGGTGGGCAGAACAAAAACTCGATCATGATGTCTATGTTGGCATACTATTTAGGACATGAAGCACCTGATCATATTAAAACTCTAGAAATTACTTTTCCAATTGTAGGCCATTCATTCCTACCTCCGGATAGAGTCTTTGGCTTGATTGAAAGAATACTAAAAAAAAAACGGAGTGTGTCGTAAAGACGCACGATAGAAGTGAAACTTTTGTATTACAGGGAAACATTGTAATTATTCATCAGTCACTTTTAAATAGCATATTCACAACAAAATTGTATATTTTAATGAAGAAAATGAATTGAAAAAAAACGATAACACTAAACAATATGGAAATGCGTAATTCATTGTTCATTTTTAAGCCTCCAAATTAAAAGAGAGGACATTATCGATAAATGCCGTGAGTGTGACAAAGACAGAAGTATATACAATTTTAAGGGATGTTTGTATGATGTCAATTGTCAAACAGATTAACTTACATTTCAGTGAGATGGAAATATTGGCGCAGCCGTTGTGCGCGACAGTGCTCCCACTCGACCCGACAGTGTTTACCCCCACCACTTTTCGTCACATAAAAAGGTTGCCGATCAGAATTTCAAAACCCTCCCATAAAAAGTTTCACTTCAAAAAACAAAGTGTTATAATTAACCGCCGCGAATACGAAGATATTATTGCAAAATTCTCCACCGTTCTGAAATTGGATGAAGACTGGAATATTTTTGACTGGAAGGCGGTTGCGACTGATATCGTTAAAAAATCTGCCCAATGGCACTTTAAATTTAATGAATGCAAGAGATTTATTTTTACTAAACAAAGTAATAATAATCTAAGAAGTAAGAACGTTACGGTGCGCGGCGAAGTTTTATACAGATCGGATTTGTGTTCCGAGAACACCATAATAAAAAAAGGAAAGAGTCTCTCCGCATTACGTCCGAACAGTGTTGTTACTGGCAATCGTTTGAAGGGGAACAAGTCTTCAATAGCAGATCTTTTGGGAAAACACTATGGAGGCAAAATCCGGATTTGGAATTCTACACTATTGTTGATCGTGCAAGAGCAGGAGAACCTCTTCATGTTTTAGAGAGTGAGGATTCTGACGAAGAAATGCTCGAAATATCTTTAAGGGTTTTAGTCTTTTGCTTGTGTTATTGTATTGTTAAAAAAAGAAAATAAATCTCTAAAGAAACTGAATAAAAGCATTTTATTTTACCTGTATTTGCACATTTTAGTTCCAAAACTTGGTCTTTGCACAAGAAAGTTGCAAAAGTAGGTATTTGAATCACTAAACATCAATTATTTCTTATATCTTGCGAATTTGAAGAAAAAATCACATGTAATCTCGACAATAATTATATCAACTTTAATTACATACAATATTCCAGAAGATTTTCAAAAAGATAAAGTTAAGAGCGTTTTTTGCGGTTTTCTTACTATCACTTATGGAGCAAATACATAGTTTTGAATCTAGTGTACTCAAATGTAGTCTTGTCTTTTAAAGTGTTTTCCACAGACCCTCATATAGTTGGAGGAAGGTTTTCCCATTAATAAAGTACTTTCCCATGCTTTCCTTCTCTCTACCCGGTCTTTAGAACCGAAAACATTTTCGATATAAACATAATTTGCTTTTACACCACAACGCGGAAACAAATGAAAACATGCTTCTGGTTCGTTTTTTCGGCACGTGTTACAGCCAAAAACACAACAATTTGTTCTGCCGCTCTTATTTTTAGTCATTTTTATATAATAAACTTCAATTAAACTGTCGTTTTGTCTAAAAAAACACGATTCACTTTAACAAACAACAGGTTGTGTCTGCTTTAACATTTTGCACGCAATTCTCACCAGATGTCTCACTGATAGCTGGAATCGCCAATAAGACTATAAAACACGTGACCTGTATATGTACATGAAGCCTACGAAAACAACGTTGTGTTAACATTATCCATGTTACATCAGAAAGTACGTGATGATTTCAAAATTACATGTGGTCAGGAAAATCTGCGAAGTTTTTTGAGGATAATCGAATTTCCATATAAAACGATCAATTAGTGACAGGTATTAATGGAAAGTTGCGTCATTTCCGAATGGAAAGCAAAATATTTGAGGGAAATTCAACAAATACGAGCAGACAATATACCTGTGATCTATATGGAGACGTGGTACGACACACATGAAACACTAAAAAAAGGATGGACTGTAGGGACAAGCAAGTGAACAATTAATCTTCCACCCCCATGTGGAAAACGAATTATTACTTTACATGCAGGATCTGGGTGGAGTTCGAGTTTTACCACAGTGAAAGTAGGACGTGTTCACGTGTTTATGGTGTTCATGGTGTTTTCAGTGCGAGCGCTTCTGTTACCCCGTGGGGGGCGGGGCCACCAAGAAAACTTGACCGATTAACTGCGAGGGAGGGCCCTGCGTGAAAACGTAAACGGGTCGTTCCGGCGAATCTTGCCTTCGTGAGGGGAGTTCCGTTCTTGCTTTTGTGTGAGACGGACGTAATTTGCGAGTGCTCTGAGTGATCGTCAAGGCGATTGTTCGGTGTTAGTGGTGCTGTGCAGCGTTCCTGTGCCGCGACCGGTGTTTAGTCCTCGGTCCGCACGGTTTTACGTATATATGTCCAGTGCTGCGCTCGAGCCCGGTCATTCGACCAAACAATTCGACGAGTGAACATCTCATTGGCGGAAGTGTTGTTCATCGGCATTTTCGCCAATTTATTCACAACAACGCCGTGCTTTTGCACCACATTTTATACGAATTTTTTAGGCGCCTGAAATGGCAACAGCGGGTCAAACCCTTGTCCAGCTTCCGCAGGAGGACCTGCAGAAGCTACTCGAAGAGGTGGCGACACTGAGACAAGAGGTCCTCTTTCTCCGCGAGGAGAGGGAAGTGCACCAGCAGCGACTCGCACTCTCGGATGCGAGAATCCACGTCCTCGAGAAGGGACAAAAGGTGACTGATGTCTCCCCCCCGACCTCACCACCCCCAGCCCACCCGGCGCAGACCGAACCTTCCATCGAGATGGAGGAGGAAGTCGAGTCTGCAATGGAGACCCCCTTCACGGAAGTCAGAGGTAGGTACAGAAAGCGTCGTACCTCTCCTCCCACCGCCTAGGTCCAGACAGTCAAGTCTGGTCCCAGCAGGGAGCCTCCATCAGCGGAGGCACCCAAGAAGGCCAAGCACGGCAATCCCCCGGCCCCTCAGGCCCAGCCACCCCGACCCGCGCCCACCAAACCAGTGGCGCAACAAAAGCCCCCGGCGGAGAGCAAAATCCCGCCAGTCATCATCCGTGACGCGTCAAAGTGGCCGTCAATTTCCAGCGGCATGAAAGCCAGACACATCGCCTTCACGAAGGCAAAACCTTGCGTGGATGGTATCCGGGTCAATCCGGGTACCTCCGACGATTTCCGGGCCCTGACCCTCCTGCTCGAGGAGAGGAACGTCACCTTCCACTCTTTCGCTCTGCCTGAGGCGAAAACGCTCAGAGCCGTTCTGAGAACCGTCCCCGTCGAGATCGGTCTCGACGATGTCCAATCAGACCTGGTGGACCAAGGCCTGGAGCCGATCAAGGTGTGCAGGATGACCTCCACCAGGACAAAGAAGCCCCTGCCACTGGTCCTCGTTGAGGTGCCAAAGGACAAGGGGCAAATTTTCCAGTTGAAAACGGTGTGCCACCTCCTCATCTCTGTCGAGCGACCCCACAAAAAGGGGACCCCCAGCCAGTGCCACAAGTGCCAGCGCTTCCATCACTCACAGCGCCACTGTCACGCACAGCCGAAGTGTATGAAGTGCGGTGAGAGCCACGAGCCTCGGGCCTGTCAAAAAACCCGCGACGCTGCGGCCAAATGCGCCAACTGCGGCGGCCCCCACACGGCGAGCTACCGTGGCTGCCCCAGGTTCCCAAGAGGATACCTGGACAGGAAAACCCCCCGGGAAGCCTCTCAAAACCTCCCGAAAAATCGCACTCGACTTGATTTTGGTCGGAGAGACCAAACTGCAGGCCGGTGTCGCGGACCCCAAAATCAGGGTGTTCGTGCTCTATCGCAGCGACCGCGACCGCGGTCCTGGAGGAGGAACAGCGATCTACGTGGGAAACGCAACCCCACTTTACCAGATCACGCTTCCCGTTCTCCAGAACTTGGAAGCCACCGCCGTGAGAGTCGAAACCGTGAACGGTCCATTGACGATCATTTCATGCTACCACCCGCCGCGACTTCTGCTTCGGGAAAATGATATTACTGAAATTTTAGATACCGGCACCTCGGTCATCGCCGCTGGTGACTTCAACGCGAAGCACCAAGCCTGGGGTAGCCGTGTGGCCAACCGCAACGGCCGAATTTTGTACGAACTCGCGGACGCGATCGATCTCCTGGTTGAGGCTCCACCAGAGCCAACATACTACTCCCCTCTTGGCCACCGCGCCGACACACTCGACATTGGAAAAATCACAACCGCCATGACAAACTCAACTCGAAATCGGGTCGAGCCGCGACAGAAAGAGACTTTGCCGCAATGGATCATCGATTTAATTCGAACAAAAAATCGTGCCAGGCGCCTTGCTTTCCGAACTGGCGCCGCCGTCGACAGAACGGAGGCAAACCGGCTTGGCAACGAAGTCAAATACGCGCTCATCGATCATCGGAATGATCGATGGGAACGGAAACTCGAGTCACTCTCGATGGAGGACCACTCGATCTGGAGAATGGCGAAAGCGCTTCGTTCGGACAAAAAACCAATTCCGCCAATACACAGCACACTCGGGCTCGTCTTCTCGGACGATGAGAAAGCGGAGGCGTCCGCTGATAGTTTGGAGCTGCAGTGCAGACCAAACATCGTGGACGCCGACCTGGACGACATCGAGCGGATTGAGCGCCAAGTCGAAATCATTCTTTCGGGACAACACGACACCCCAAACACACCCGCTTCACCGGAGGAGGTCCGAGGAATTATCGGAACTCTGAAGGTGAAAAAGGCACCCGGGCCAGACAAAATTCCAAACACAGCGTTGAAGTTGTTGCCGGACAAGGCAGTCGTTGCCTTGACGGCGATAATCAACGCCAGCCTGCGATTCTGCCACTTTCCCTCCCGATGGAAAAGCGCGAATGTCATTATCCCCAAGCCCGGGAAAGATTTACTCTTTCCCCAAAATTATCGCCCCATCAGTCTCCTCTCCAATGTAGGAAAAGTTCTCGAAAAAGTCATTCTGACCCGGCTGGTCAGAGCGACCAATGAGAACCACGTTTTGCCTGACGAACAGTTCGGTTTCCGTCCCAAACACTCCACCGCGGACCAACTCATCCATGTCACTGAATTTATATCGCAAGGTATAAATCAGAACGAATCAACCGGCGCGATCTTTCTCGACGTGGCCAAAGCCTTCGACACAGTTTGGCATGATGGACTTGTTTACAAGCTCCACACGGCTGGTGCGTCATTGGCAATGGTCAAATTGTTAAATTCATTTCTCGAGGACCGCAAATTTCACGCAAAAATCGGTAACGTCCTCTCAACGGTACGCGAAATTGAGGCAGGCGTCCCACAGGGTTCGGTGCTTTCACCGACCCTGTACGCAATCTTCACTGCCGACATTCCCAAACCCGACGAAACAAAGATCGCACTGTACGCAGACGACACCGCGATCCTCACGCGCTCTGAGTCGCCTGAATTAATTTCAGAGCAGCTTCGGAGGGCTGTGGAAAGTCTGGAAGCATGGTTTCGCCACTGGCGAATCGATGTAAATCCAGACAAGAGCAGTGCGATTCTTTTCACTCGGCGTCGTCACCGACCGGATGGCGAAATCGTCATGTTCGACCGTCCCATTCCGTGGAAAACCGAGGCCCGGTACCTCGGCATCACTTTCGACAACCACCTCCGGTTTAACGCTCAACTCGAGCACGCGAAAATTCGCGCTCAGATGGTTCTAGGACAACTTAATTCGCTGGTCAATCGGCGAAGTAAGATGTCCATACAGAACAAAGTCACTATCTACCGAACGATAGTCAGACCAGCCATGATGTTCGGCTCTGCGGTGTGGGGAAACGTGTGCAACACGCAACTCCACAAACTGCAAGTCGTGCAGAATAAATTTCTCCGGGCGGCGTTCAAAGCACCCTGGTTCGTCAGGAACACCCAACTCCATCGGGAAGCAAAGCTTCCAACCATCAGGGAATTCCTGCACGATGCTGCACGGAAGTTCTTTGAAAATGCGGCTGTACACCCAAACCCACTCGTGCGCGATTCCGTCGACTATGACGAGAATGCCCCCCAAAGGCACAAGCGACCCAAGAGTCTGCTCCTCCGACAGGACTGAGGTTTCACCACCTCCCGTCCCCCGACAATTTTCGCCATGTTTTTGTTCCAGAGCAACATTAGTTCTCGAACAAAACTAACACATCACCACCAAGTGTGTTTCAGATTCCGTACCAGGGCCGACTTCAGTTCCGAGGACCAGGTAAACGGAAGCCAACCCGGTAAATATTTGTAGCGATTAGGTTTCGATGTTTCATTGTTGCGTAGTTTCTGCATTTGTTTTCCGAGCGTTCCCTCATTCTTCTTCGGCTCCGACGAGGGGTTTTTTCTGCAGTTTTTTGCCCTCGTTGTCGCGCAAAAGCGGGAGCATTCCGTCGACGATGTAGGTTCTCTGCAGTCCCCATTTTCTCGCGATTTGTGTTCTCCACAACCCCACCCCCACACCGTAAACTCGACCTGCTGGATTCGCAACTGAAGGCCGATCAGCTAGAGTTTACGGTGACTCGATACTTGACAAGTCTGTCATACAGCCCTACACATTCCATGAGTAGGTGACTGCCAGTCAGATTGGGGAAATAAAGAGTCTAGGACTCGACCCCGTAAAAAGTCAGACATGTTATTTCTTATTTCTGCCTTCGTGAGAGACCGACGTGATTTGTTGAGTGCGCTCCGAGTGATCGTCAAAGCGATTGTTAGGTGTAGGTGTGCTGTGCAACGAAGTCGTTCCTGCGTCGAGACCGGTGTTCAGTTCTCGGTCCGCACGGAATACGTTTATATGTGCTGTGCTGCGCTCGAGCCCGGTCATTCGGCCAAATAATTCGCTGAAGTGACGACATCATTGCCGGGAGTGCCGTTCATCGGCGTTTTCGTCAATTTCTCACAACGACGCCGTGCTTTTGCACAAAATTCGTCCCGGACAAGATTTTAGGCGCCTGAAATGGCAAACGAGGTCCCAACCTTCGTCCAGCTTCCGCAGGAGGACCTGCAGAAGCTGCTCGACGAGGTGGCGGTGCTGAGACAGGAGGTACTCATTCTCCGCCAGGAGAAGGAAGAGCACCACCAGTACCTCGCAATCTCGGATGCGAGAATTCACGTCCTCGAGGAGGGACAGAAGGTGACTGATGTCTCCCCCCCGAACTCACCACCCCCGGCCCACCCGGAGCAGGCCGAACCTTCCATCGAGTTGGAGGAGGTAGTCGAGTCTGCACCGGAGCCCCCTTTCAAGGAAGTTAGAGGTAGGTACCGAAAGCGTCGTACCTCTCCTTTCACCCCCCAGGTCCAGACGATCAAGTCTGGTTCCAGCAGGGAGCCTCCATCAGCGGAGGCACCCAAGAAGGCCAAACACCGCAATCCCCCGGCCCCTCAGGCCCAGCCACCTCGGCCCGCGCCCGCCAAACCAGTGGCGCAACAAAAAACCCCGGCGGAAAGCAAAATTCCGCCCATCATCATTCGCGACGGGTCAAAGTGGCCGTCGATTTCCAGCGGCATGCAAGCCAGGCGCATCGCCGCGAAACCTTGCGTGGTTGGTATCCTGGTGAATCCTGGTACCTCCGATGATTTCCGGGCCCTGACCCTCCTGCTCGAGGAAAGGAACGTCCCCTTCCACTCTTTCGCTCTCCCCGAGGCGAAAACGCTCAGAGCCGTTCTGAGAACCGTCCCTGTCGAGATCGGTCTCGACGATGTTCAATCCGACCTGGTGGACCAAGGCCTGGAACCGATCAAGATGTCCAGGATGACCTCCACCAGCACAAAGAAGCTCCTGCGATTGGTCCTCGTTGAGGTGCCTAAGGACAAGGGGCAGATTTTCCAACTGCGAACAGTTTGTCACCTGCTCATCTCCGTCGAGCGACCCCACAAGAAGGGAACCCTCAGCCAGTGCCACAAGTGCCAGCGCTTCCACCACTCGCAACGTCACTGTCATGCACAACCGAAGTGTGTGAAGTGCGGCGAGAGCCACGAGTCTCGGGCCTGTCAAAAGAACCGTGATGCCGCGGCCAAATGCGCCAATTGTGGCGGCCCCCACACGCCGAGTTACCGAGGCTGCCCCAGGTTCCCAAGAGGATTTCTGGGAAAGAAAACCCCCCGGGAAACCCCACAAAACCCTCCGAAAAATCGCACTCCTTCGAGAAGCGAACCTCCCCACCATCAAAGAATTCCTACAGGATGAGGAGAGATCCCTTCAGGAAGCCCCCTGACTGGAAGCATCGATGAACACAAGATACCGTACCCGTCAAATGGTGGGAGTTTTGGAAGAGCCTGCCATGGAAGACGCACCAACTGTAGAACAACAACCCGACAGGGAAGAACCACCAACATTGGAACAACAACCCGAAGGGGAAGACGTGGCGGCGGGACCCACCATTGTGGGGCAACTTCTACCCGACTAACCGATTCCCACAGAGAAAGAACTCCGACGACACCGGCGCCGACATCTCGCGCGCCAGCGGGTCCGGGAGAATCGACAGGAAATGTCCCAAGAATTTCAACCTCCACCTGAGCCGATCTGGATGGCCAACCGGTCGGAATCAGAGGTTGAACATAGCGACTCCGATCCGCAAGGGGACACGGAGTTCGAGGACGACGGGGGTCATTTGAACCTCGCTTAGGATAGGATAGTTAGATTTTGCTGAGGGAGTTGGACGTGACTCTTCGCAAGGAGAGAGACGACACCCTGGCACTGCTCGCCACGTCTGACGTTCGTTCCCACATCACCGAGGACGACGATGACGAGGATCCCGAAATGGACGTCTCACCGTCAACACCACCATCCCCAGAGTCCGACCAGGCCGAACCTTCCACCTCGGTGGAGGAGATAGTCGAGCCTGAAAACGGAGCCCCATTCATCGAGGTCAGGTACCGCAAACGCCACCCCTCACCTCACCCCGAACCCCAAACTTCAGGACCCGACAGGGAACCTCCATCACAGGTTCCCCGAAAGGTCAAGAAGACCAAGTTGGCCCAGACCCCTCAGGTCTCGTAGCCGACGCCAAACAATCCGGTTCCCACGCCAAAAGTGGCGGGAAACCAGCCGCCCGCCGCGAGCAAGATTCCGCCGATCATTGTTCGGGAGGCGGCAAAGTGGAGCGGTCTCGCTCAAGTGATGACGCAACGGCGCATCTACTTCAGCAAGGCCAAACCGTGCGTCGACGGCATCCGGGTGAATCCGGTCATTGTCGACGACTTCCGTTCATTGACGCGACTCCTTGAGGAGAGACGAGTGCCGTTTCACTCGTTCGCTCTCCCCGAGGCGAAAATCCTCAGAGCCGTGCTGAGGACGGTCCCCGTCGAGATCAGCCTCGACGACATCAAGTCAGACCTGGTGGATCAAGGTCTGGCACCAATCAAGGTGACCAGAATGATCTCAGGCAGATCAAAATTGCCCCTTCCGTTGGTACTTGTCGAAGTGCCAAAGGACAAGGGGCAAATCTTCGATTTGAGGACGGTTTGCCACCTCAGAATCTCGGTGGAGCTGCCCCACAAGAAGGGGTCAACGGCACAATGTCACCGGTGCCAACGGTTTCACCACTCTCAGAAGAACTGTCACGCACTCGCGAAGTGCGTGAAGTGCGGCGAGGGACACGAGTCAAAGGACTGCAAAAAGTCCAAAGAAATCGCCGCGAGGTGCGCCAATTGCGGCGGCGGCCACACTGCCAGCTACCGTGGCTGCCCCAGGTTCCCACGTGGGTACCTGGGAAACAAACTCCAGCCGGGCCAAAACTCAAACCGCGCCCCCGCTCCCAGTCAGGCCTCTTCAAGGCAACAACCCCCTGCAGCTGCCAGGCAATCAGCCCCAGCTCCGAGTGCAGGGAACAAGCCCAGCACGGGGAAAAGTTTTGCGGATGCAGCGGCGTCCAAAAAACCCGCGCCCGCGCCCGCGCCCCCAACCCCCCGGCCCGGCAAGCGCCAAAAAAACCCGCCGCGAACGGAAATGCCCTCATGGACATTCTGCTCGCGATTCAGTCCTCGAGCACCAAGGATGAAATTCTTGGGAAAGTGCTCGCTCTCCTCCCCAATCTCCCCTCTGGTTGCTAAATGCCAGCACAAGAAAGGAGAGTGAGGTCGCTGCAGATCGCATTTCATAATGCACGCGGTCTGCGAAACTCCCGCAACGAGCTGGAGATCTTCGCAGACGATCATGAACTCGACGTTTTGTTGGTCAGCGAGACCAACCTTAACGCCGGGATTGCGGACCCTAAAATCCGGGGTTATGAATTGTACCGCAGCGACCGTCCCCACGGTCCTGGAGGAGGAACAGCCATTTACGTGCGCCGCACACTCCCACACTACCAGATCGCGCTTCCCGTGCTCCAAAACTTGGAAGCCACTGCGGTGAGAATCGAGACCGTTAACGGTCCATTGACGATCATCTCGTGCTACCACCCGCCGCAAATTCTGCTCCAAGAAAATGACATCACGGAAATATTAGATACCGGCGCCTCGGTCATCGCCGCGGGTGACTTCAACTGCAAGCACCAGGTCTGGGGCAGTCGAAGGGCCAACCGCAACGGTCGAATTTTACTCGAGCTCGCGGACAACACAGACATGATAATCGAAGCTCCGCCAGAGCCGACGTACTATGATGCACGCGATTTTCACGCCGACATATTAGACATTGCACTCGTCAAAAATGTTCCATTTCAATTACGACTTCACGCTTCTCAGGCGCTCGACTCAGACCACGTGCCCGTCCTGATGCATATCGGTGACGAGGCAAACGACATTACAAACACACCCGTTCAAAACATCAATTGGCCGCGTTTTACGGAATTATTAAATCTCGAGTACGGACCTGTTCCCCGCATCAGGAATGTCGACGACCTTGAGCGCGCAGCTGGCACGCTCGAGCGTAAAATCACAACAGCGATGACTCACTCAACTCGAATTCGGGTCGAGCCGCGACACAAAAACAATGTACCGCAATGGATCGTTGACCTCATCCGTGCGAAAAATCTTGCGAGGCGCCTAGCTCACCGGACTGGCGACGCCGTCGACAGGAGGGAGGCGAATCGTCTCGGCAATGAAGTCAAGTACGCGCTCATTGATCACCGCAATGATCAATGGGAAAGAAAACTCGAATCTCTCACTCCAGAGGACAACTCGATCTGGAGAATGGCGAAAGCGCTCCGCTCAAACAAAAAGCCACTTTTCTCGAATGAGGAGAAAGCGGAGGCGTTCGCCGACAGTTTGGAACTGCAATGCAGGCCGAACATCGAAGACGCCGACGTCGATCACATCGAGCGAATCGAGCATCAGATCGAAGACATTCTGTCGAGACAAATCGAAACAAGCACTACACCAACTTCGCCGGCGGAGGTCCGAAAAATTATCGGGTCTCTCAAGGTGAAAAAAGCACCCGGACCAGATAACATTCCAAACAAAACAACGCCAGCCTGCGACTCTGCCACTTTTCTTCTCGATGGAAAAAGGCCAACGTCATTTTCATTCCGAAGCCCGGGAAAGATCCGAAATTTCCCCAGAATCATCGGCCGATCAGTCTCCTATCCTCAATAGGAAAAGTTCTCGAAAAAGTTATTTTGACCCGTCTGGTCAGAGTGACTAACGAGAAACAAATTTTACCTGACGAACAATTTGGATTTCGCCCCCAACATTCGACGTCGGATCAAATTCTTCACGTTACCGAATTCATTGCTAAAAGCAACGGTCAACGGCATTCGACCGGCGTGTAGTGGTGCAATACTATGTACGTCTGCAATATTAAGTATGTCATACCTAGTGGTGCAATATTAGGTACGTTCGCAAGATTATGAATGTCGTGTGCAGTTTGGCACCTATATAAGTAGTAACCCCTATTGTAAAACACACTTAGACGTAAAACTCATGTCATCAACACCAAGTCGATAAGTGTCAGTGGCAAAGTCGGGCTGGGACCTCCGGTCCAACTCCCGCAGATATGTAGTGTATCACATTAATAAACGTAAGAGAAAAAGAACCGTCCATGATCCATTATTGCATGTCCCTAAGAAGAGCCTCGATCAAGAAGACAAGAACCATCTATTACATTACATTACATGGCGACCGTGACAAGTGACAAGTAACATGCACCGGGTGAGTCAAGATCTCGAGCTCCACTAACATGGGGACCACGAAAAGTAAAGAGGCCACAACCACCCAGGACCTCGCCGAAAATGCAGTGGTAAATTCCAACTTCATTGTTCAGGAGCCACAAGTCAGTTTCTCCAGTGAGTTTGAGGTAATGCTGTACATTATGTTCGCGATAATGGTTATCAAATTTGTTATTAAACTCCTCAACTTGTACACGCGGCACGTTAAGCGCAGAACAATCAGAAGAGTAGCATCCAGCAATGATGTGTAATTTGTTAATAATTCAAAATTTATATTAGTTAATCGTCTGAATGAGGCCAAAAACTTGCAAAGTTGCTGATATTGCGACATAGGATGGTGTGTAGCAATAAATCGAACTAATCATTTCTGTTATGTATTGTCATCATTAACTTTTTCTTTCTCAATCACAAAGTTGCAATTTCATATGTCTATTACATCAATTTTATGGGAAGAAATTTCAAACTCATTTATCAAAATAAAAGAAGCTCACAATAATCAAGCAAAACGAGCCATTAAGTCACAAATTCCCAAGCAACAAAGTGTGAGAGAAGAAATTGTTCACAATTTAGTCAAATATTTTAATAAATTCGTTAACACTGCGAATACTTATTGGACAAGGCTAACTCCAGAGCATAAAGAGTGGGTCAACAAACATTTTGACAAATTAAGAGATCGTACAATTTTAGCATTTACTAATTTGGAAATTAAATATGTGGTACCTAATTCATCTATCGTACCTATAGATATAAATATTTTGCAAACAGACGGCGACTCAGAAAGTGATACCCCGACAAACACCAAGATGCCTTTAACCACATCTGAATTTTTTAATTTAGCCGACAAGCTCGTGCCCAAATCATTTAACGGTGACGTATCGGGACTTATTTCTTTCATTGACGCAATAACACTTTTGAAAGCAAATTGTGAAGGACAGGAAGAAAATGCAGTTAATTTTGCAAAAACCAGATTAACAGGTAAAGCTAGGCTAGCAGTAACAGATGATATCCGAAATTTAGATGAAATCATTCAACTCAAATCCTGAAACAAAAATGCAGCGGAGAAAAATCTCATACAATCGAAGCAAAATTGTTAACGCTGAAACAAAATGGGAAAGACGCGGTATCGTTCACGAACCAAATAAATGAACTAGCTGCTAGTTTACAATCTGCTTACTTGTCTGAAGGAGTCCGAGCTGATACAGCTGAAACTTTTGCTAAAAACAGAGCGATAAGAACAATGGCTTCAAACGCAGATCGGAGAGAACAAAATTAATAATGGAAGCAGGTAATTTTGAAAATTTGCATGATGCAGTGACAAAATTTATAACCGTCGATTCTGATTCAAATTCCTCAAATGTTCTGTTTACAAATTCGAGAAAAAATTAAAACAACAGTTACAACAATAATAGACAAAATTTTTCGAATCGTAGAGGCAATTCAAATCAAGGAAATAATTATAATAGACGACCAAATAATGGGAACTGGCGTAATCAACAAAACTTTAATGTAGGTCATGATCAAAACAATGCCAGATCAAGTTACACGCATAATAACACCAGAAGCTACGGGAATCGTAACAATGCGAGAAATTTTCAAAATTCAAACGTACGCAGTTTCAATTCGGAAAACCGCGAAGGCCCTCTGCCGAACAGCAGGGAGGGGGAAATGTAACAAATTCATTCAAAATCAATTTGTCATATTCAAATTTTGTTTTTTTGAACACCGACGCAACGTACAATACTTGTAGTTTTTTAGTAGACACAGGAGCCGACATTTCACTTATTAAGCAAAACAAAATTAGAACTAATCATCCTAAATATCGCAAAAAATGTACAATCCATGGCGTAACAAGTTCATCCATAGAATCTGAGCTAGCAATAACTTCAAACATTTCACTAAACCATTATGAAAAATGTGTAAAACAAGAATTTCAGGTAGTAGATAACGATTTTCCTATACCGGCAGATGGAATTTTAGGTAGAGACTTTCTAACGTATTACAAATGTGTCATAAATTACGATGACTGGTCATTAACAATTAAAGCAGAACATGAAATATACAGGGTATCAACTCAAAGTGGACTAGAAGAAAATTCTTTTGTAATTCCAGCATGGTCAGAAGTCACACGAGAAGTCAAATTAAGTAACTCTTATCATAATTCATTCATTCCAAATCAGGAAGTTGCCGAAGGAGTAATGGTACAAAGAACAATATCATCAAAATCAAACTCATTACTTACTTTTATTAATACCAATTTACATGATGTAACAATTCAAAATTTAACTTTAAAATCTGAAAACTTAAACTATAATATTTTTTGCATTAAAAATGAATCCTTCGTAAGAAACACTAAACTCATGAATCAGTTAAATATCAACGATTGTCCACCCTCTGCAGAAAGAGATCTGATAAATTTATGTAAAGAATTTTCAGACGTGTTTGCTTTAAATTCAGATAAATTAACTCACAATAATTTTTACCAACAAACTTTAAGAACAACTGACAATAACCCAGTCTACATAAAAAATTATAGAATACCACAGGCACAAAAGGCAGAAATTAACAGCCAAGTAGAAAAAATGCTAGAAAATGACATCATCGAAAGTTCAATTAGTAGTTACAACTCTCCAGTCTTATTAGTTCCTAAAAAATCGGTAAATGGCGATAAAAAATGGAGACTAGTAGTCGATTTCAGAGCCGTTAACAAAAAATTAATAGCTGATCGTTTCCCTTTACCACGAATTGAGGATATTCTAGATCAGTTAGGTAGAGCTAAATGGTTTCTGTATTGGATTTAATGTCAGGATTTCACCAAGTATCCTTAGAAGAAAAATCACGTGATATCACAAGCTTCACGGTAGATTCCGGAACATATCGATTTAAAAGATTACCATTTGGACTTTCTGTCAGCCCAAACAGTTTTCAACGCATGATGACCATTGCATTTTCAGCGTTATCACCAGAAAAAGCGTTCATGTACATGGATGATCTAATAGTGACAGGTTGTTCTGAAAAACACCATTTGAAAAATCTAAAAACAGTTTTTGAAACTTGCCGATAATATTGTCTCAAATTAAACCCCGAAAAATGTCAGTTCTTTCGTACAGATGTAACATATTTGGGTCATCACATCACAGACCGTGGAATTTTACCAGATGAATCCAAATTCGAAATCATCAAAAACTATCCTAGACCCAGTAACGCAGACGCCGTAAAAAGATTCGTTGCTTTTTGTAATTATTACCGACGTTTCATTCCACATTTCGCATCTCTTACACATTGTTTAAATAAACTAACACGGAAAAATTCAGTATTCAGTTGGACTGAAGATTGTGAAAATTGTTTTCATAAATTAAAAAATGCGTTAGTCAATCCACCAATTTTAAAATATCCAGAGTTTGATAAACCATTTATCATCACAACTGACGCAGCAAAATATGCATGCGGCGCAATTTTGAGTCAAGTTCAAGGTAACCATGAATTACCAATTGCCTATGCGTCTCGAGCTTTCACTAAAGGTGAGCTTAATAAATCAATAATAGAAAAAGAATTAGCTGCTATTCATTTTGCAATTTTACACTTTCGTCCGTACGTTTATGGTCGAAAATTTACAGTAACATCCGATCATCGACCGTTAGTTTATCTTTTCTCAATGAAAAACCCAAGTTCAAAGCTTACGCGAATGAGACTAGATCTAGAAGAATTTGATTTTCATGTTGAGTACATACAAGGTAAAAATAATACCGGAGCAGATGCACTCTCGCGATTAGATGTCGAAGAATTACGTGAATTGCAACATTCCCAAGCACAGGTTATGGCTATGCAGACAAGGTCAATGACAAGAAAAAATGCGATGCCATCAAAACAAACAAATGAACTGTGATTTACCACAGGTTTATGAAGTAATCGAAAATTTTGAAGTGTATCGTTTGCCGAAATTATTATTTCTTATGGATACACAGTATCACAGAGTGCAAATCAAAGCACACAATTCAAAGCGCGCGCGTATTAATATTAATTTAGACAGTAGCGTCACTAAGGAAGAACTAGCTCTAGCGCAAGTTATTTCCAGGCTTGAAAGAATAGCCAGTGAGCAAGGGATAAATAAGTTACAACTCGAGCTCGATAGTCAAATTTTTAAATGTCCCACGGTCAGAATTCAAGGCAATAACGAATAACACATTAAAATCTTTGAAAATATGATTAACCAACCCAATTGAAAAAATTTGCGAAGCTACCAAGAAACAGGAGTTAATCACTAAATTTCACAGAGATCCAATTTTAGGAGGACATTGCGGTAAAAAACGCTTATTAACAAAATTGAGATCATATTATTACTGGAAAAACATGCAGAAAGATATTGCTAAATTTGTTAAAACATGTCATGAGTGTCAAGTTAATAAAGCAAAAGTAAAAAATATAGAGCCAATGTGTATTACACCCAGTCCTCAAAATGCATTTGATATAGTCATTACTCATTATTGATACAATCGGACCTTTTATAAGGACATCGTCAGGTAATGCTTACGCTGTTACAATGGAATGCGAATTAACAAAATATCTTGTAACTGTTCCTATCCCGAACAAAGAAGCTAAAACGGTTGCGAACGCAATCTTTGAAAATTTTATATTGGTATACGGGCCAATGAAAGAAATTCGTACTGATATGGGTACTGAATACATTAACGAAACCCTTACTGAACTAAACAAGTTGTTTGACATAAACCACATGACGTCAACGCCATACAGACCTCAAACTGTTGGAACTGTAGAGCGCAATCATAGAGTTTTAAACGAATATCTAAGAATGTACATAAATGATTACATAATTGATTGGGACACATGGATGAAATATTTCACATATTGCTATAATACAACACCGTCGACAGTTCATAATTATTGCCCATTTGAATTGGTATTTGCTAAAAAGCCGAATTTACCTAGTGATTTTTTAAGTTCACACATAGACCCTCTTTACAATGTTGAATCTTATGCAAAGGAGGTTAAATACCGTTTACAAACAGCACTTGCAAGATCCAATCAGTATCTGCAACAAATCAAGCATAAAAGAAAAACTAATCATGATAAACAGGCGCGAAAGTTTAATGTAAACCCGAACGATTTAGTTTTAGTAAAAAGTGAAGTGCGACAAAAGTTCGACCCTGTTTTTTCCGGACCGTTCAAAGTGAAGTGCGTGAGTGAAGCGAACTGCACGTTAACAGCCGCTAACGGGAAAGAATTCTTAGTACATAAAGATAGAATTTGTAAGTATTATAAGTAATTTAATTAGTTAAAAAAGGAATAAATAAAAATATTGTTAAACTCAATTAGATTTAAGTTTTAAAGTTAAGTCTTCATCATCAAATCATCCTTTGTCAATTAATTAATTTGTAACTTGTAAAATGCCTTTTCACTTGTTCAATTTTTCCATTCAATTTTTCTGTTTTTCCTTTCATTTTTAAATTTCAAAATTTTCCAAGCGAAAAGACATTCCTTTAAAAGGGGGAGGTGTAGTGGTGCAATACTATGTACGTCTGCAATATTAAGTATGTCGTACCTAGTGGTGCAATATTAGGTACGTCCGCAAGATTATGAATGTCGTGTGCAGTTTGGCACATATATAAGTAGTAACCCCTATTGTAAAACACACTTAGACGTAAAACTCATGTCATCAACACCAAGTCGATAAGTGTCAGTGTCAAAGTCGGGCTGGAACCTCCGGTCCAACTCCCGCAGATATGTAGTGTATCACATTAATAAACGTAAGAGAAAAAGAACCGTCCATGATCCATTATTGCATGTCCCTAAGAAGAGCCTCGATCAAGAAGACAAGAACCATCTATTACATTACATTACAGGCGCGATTTTTCTTGATGTGGCCAAAGCCTTTGACACAGTCTGGCACGTTGCCGGCGTGCCACTGGCGATGGTCAAACTGATCAATTCATTTCTTCAAAATCGAAACTTTCACGCGAAAATTGGGAATGTTTTCTCAACGGAACGCGACATCGAGGCAGGCGTCCCACAGGGCTCGGTGCTCTCACCGACTCTGTACGCAATCTTCACTGCCGACATTCCGAAACCCGACCAAACAAAGATCGCGCTGTATGCAGACGACACTGCAATTCTCACGCGCTCCTGGTCGCCCGTAAAAATTACGGAGCGACTGCAGAGGGCGGTAGTGAGTCTGGAGACATGGTTCCGCCTCTGGCGAATCGATGTGAACCCAGACAAAAGCAGTGCGATTCTTTTCACCCGCCGGCGTTTTCACCGTCCGGTTGGCGAAATCGAAATGTTCGAACAACTCATTCCGTGGAAAAACGAGGTCCGGTACCTCGGCATTTCATTCGATAACCACCTCCGGTTCAACAATCAAGTCGAGTACGCGAAAACTCGCGGTCAGATGGTTCGAGGGCAGCTTAACTCGCTGGTCAATCGGCGAACTAAGATGTCCATCAAGAATAAAATCACAATTTACCGTACAATGATCCGACCGTCCATGATGTACGGCTCTGCGATCTGGGGGACCGTGTCTCACACGCAACTCCAGAAGCTGCAGATCGTGCAGAACAAATTCCTCCGAGCGGCTTTTAATGCCCCGTGGTTCGTCAGGAACACTCAACTCCATCGAGATGCGAACCTCCCCACCATCAAAGAATTCCTGCTGGATGATGCACGGAAATTCTATGCGAAAGCGGCTGTACACCCGAACCCACTCGTGCGCGAATCCGTCAATTACGACGAGAATGCCCCTATGCGGCACAAGCGGCCAAAGTGTCTGCTTCTCCGACAGGACTGAGGCTCCTACACCTCCAGTCCTCCGACAAAATTTCCCCAGATTTTGTTCCAGAGCAATCGCAAGTTCTGGAGCAGAAATTAATGCATCACCACTAAGGCTAGGGTCACACTACAGACTTTTCATCGGCCGACAGTTTAGTTGGTTGCTTAATACGTATGAGGACTTATGTGAGTGCGCACACTAAAGCGATTGTAGTCGGCCGACAGATGATCGAAAACAGTTTAGTTTACCTGGTGGGCGCGGAAGCCACCCAATAGGACTAAATTATCGGCCGATTATTTAGTCTGTAGTGTGGCCCTAGCCTTAGTGTGTTCCAGATTCCGCACCAGGGCCGACTTCAGTTCCGAGGACCAGGTTAACGGAATCCTAACCGGTAAATATTTGTAGCGATTAGGTTTCGATGTTCCATTGTTGCGTAGTTTCTACATTTGTTTTCCGAGCGTTCCCCCATTTTTCTTCGGCTCCGACAAGGGGTTTTTTCTGCAGTTTTTTGCCCTCGTTGTCACGCAAAAGCGGGAGCATTCCGACGACGATCTAGGTTCTCTGCAGTCCCCATTTTCTCGCGATTTGTGTATCTCACAACCCCACTCCCACACCGTAAACTCGACCTGCTGGATTCGCAACTGAAGGCCGATCAGCTAGAGTTTACGGTGACTCGATACTTGACAAGTCTGTCACAGCCCTACACATTATATGAGTAGGTGACTGCCAGCCAGATTGGGGAAATAAGAGTCTAGGACTCGAACCCCGTAAAAAGTCAGACATGTTATTCCTGTTATTCCTGTACAGATTACTGAGTCTCGCTTGTGCATTGGTACGAGCCAGACGTGTTTCTCCGAGCGCTTCAAAATTTTCACCGAGCAAAGTCTCAGTTTCCCAAGCCGCTTGTCGGCTGAAGTACTGAGCGAATTATACAAACAAAGACAATCAATCCTGTGTCGTGTCAACTAAACGATGGCACCTCACCTGAACCTCACGCCGGGGGACGTGAAGCAGATGATGGAGGAGCTGCAGGTGCTGAGGGAGTTGGTCGTGACTCTTCGCAAGGAGAGAGACGACACCCTGGCACTGCTCGCCACATCTGACGTCCTCTCCCACATCGAGGAGGACGATGAAGATGACGACCCAGTCATGGACGTCTCCTCCTCAGATCCCCCAACCCCAAAGCCCGCCCAGGCCGAACCTTCCACCATGATGGAGGAGGCAGTCGAGCCAGACAACGGAGCAGGATTCACAGAGGTAAGGCGTCGCAAGCGCCACACCGATTCTCAATCGTCAGGTCCCAGCAGGGAATCTCCTTCAGAGGTTCCCAAGAAGGCGACGTCTCAGACCCCTCAGGTCTCGCAGACAGCGTCTGAAAAGTCAGTTCCCACGCCCAAAGTGGCGGGAAACCAACCGCCAGGCGCGAACAAAATTCCGCCGGTCATTGTCCGCGACGCGGCAAAGTGGGCCGGAATTTCCCAAGCGATGGCCGTGAAACGCATCAATTTCACGAAGGCCAAGTCCTGTGTCGACGGAATCCGGTTGAGCCCGAAAACTTCTGACGACCACCGTGTATTGACACGACTCCTGGAGGAGAGAAAAATCCCATTTCACTCCTTCTCACTCCCCGAGGCGAGAACCCTCAGAGCCGTGCTGAGGACGGTTCCAGTCGAGATCGGTCTCGACGACGTGAAGGCTGACCTGGAGGTCCAAGGTCTGGCACCCATCAAGGTGACCAGAATGACCTCCGGCAGGTCAAAACTACCCCTGCTATTGGTACTCGTCGAAGTACCAAAGGACAAGGGCCAAATTTGCGAGTTGCGGTCGGTTTGCCACCTCCGAATTTGAGTGGATGGAAAAAGGCCAACGTCATTTTCATTTCGAAGCCCGGGAAAGATCCGAAATTTCCCCAGAATCATCGGCCGATCAGTCTCCTATCTTCAATAGGGAAAGTTCTCGAAAAAGTCATTCTGACCCGTCTGGTCAGAGTGACTAACGAGAACCAAATCTTACCTGACGAACAATTTGGATTTCGCCCCCAACATTCGACGTCGGATCAAATCCTTCACGTTACCGAATTCATTGCAAAAAGCAACGGTCAAATTGATTAATTCATTCTTTGCGAATCGAAACTTTCACGCGAAAGTCGGAAATATTTTCTCAGCGGTACGCGACATCGAGGCAGGCGTCCCACAGGACTCTGTACGCAATCTTCACTGCCGACATTCCGAAACCCGACCAAACAAAAATCGCGCTGTATGCAGACGGCACTGCAATTCTCACGCGCTCTTGGTCGCCCGTAGTAATTACGGAACGGCTTCAGAGGGCTGTGAAGAGTCTGGAGACATGGTTTCGCCTCTGGCGAATCGATGTGTATCCAGATAAAAGCAGTGCGATTCTTTTTACTCGTCGGCGTCTTCACCGTCCGGTTGGCGAAATCGTCATGTTCGACCAACCCATACCGTGGAAAAACGAGGTCCGGTACCACGGCATTTCTTTCGACAACTACCTCCGGTTCAACGCTCAACTCGAGCACGCGAAAACTCGCGGTCAGATGGTTCGAGGACAACTTAATTCGCTGGTCAATCTGCGATCTGGAGGAACGTGTCCCACACGCAACTCCAGAAGCTGCAGGTCGTGCAGAATAAATTCCTTCGAGCGGCTTTCAACGCCCCGTGGCTCGTCAGGAATACTCGACTCCATCGAGAAGCGAACCTCCCAACCAACAAAGAATTCCTGCAGGATGATGCACGGAAATGCTATGCGAAAGCGGCTGTACAGCCCTGGAACCGTTGCTACATGATAACGACCTTTTCACTGAAGAAGGCCTCAACCGCCTCATTCAGGAAATCAAGCCGAACAAAGCACAGGGAACCGATCGGCTCGCGGGACGGCTTATCAACCTGCTCCACCCGTGGACGGGACGCTCCCTTTTGCGAATCTACAACGCGTGCTGGAGTAGAGGATACTTCCCACAAACTTGGAAATCTGGAAATTTAGTCGTGCTACTCAAAGACTCCTCTGGTGACATGGGCAGCGTAAAAAACTACCGTCCTATCACTCTACTCCCTCCGTACGCAAAAATACTGGAAAAGCCCATCAAGTTCAAACTTATACACATAATCACACCGCTACAATTCCCTGTCCAATTTGGGTTTTCACCAGGCCGCTCCACTACCGACGCTCTCTTACGGCGGTCTCCGATTCACCTCGCAAATACATGATAACGACATCCCAGGTGCGTTCGACAACGTCTGGTGGCCTGGCCTATTCAGCACTCTAAGGGATAGACATCTGCCGCATGAGATTCTAGCTACAATTAAAAGCTACCTGACCGATCGTATGGTGCTTTTTACACAGGGAGACGTAACTACACAAAAGAAAATAACAAAGGGCTATCCCCAGGGCTCAGTCTTGGGCCCAACCCTGTGTAACTTTCTGCTGTACCCACTTCTAAACGCCGAGTGGCCCGAGAGTACAAAGGTAGTGGCTTATGCAGACGATCTTGCCATCATCGTCGCTCATGACTCCCGACAAATTTTGAAAACCGTCGCCCAAACAGCTCTCGACCTCGTGACAAATTGGGCCACCGAAAATAAACCAACATTGTCAACCGAGAAGACGGTCTTTATGGTCCACAAGTTACCTCCGCGCGTCCACCAGCGGGACATCCGGCTGCTCCTATACGATGCCCTGGTCAAGAGCGTGAACAATCAGCGATACTTGGGCTCATAATCGACCCAAGTTTAATTTCGAACTTAACGCTGCTTATGCCACCCAAAGAACCCGAAGCATCACTCTGGGCCTGTCGTGCCGCCCGCCACTGGGGATAAACCGCCTCGGCAGCCCTAAAGACAATATATCGCGGTGCAATTCTCCCCATATTGACATACGCCTCACCAATGTGGATAAACAAGTTAAATCGCACCAAAGTCCAAAGGAATTAACTATTGCTGTATGGTACTTTCGTGCGCCAAGTAGTTATGTCTCGGTCTCGACCTACGCTGCCGGGGTCATCGCTGGACTGCTCCCAACGGACCTGGAGATCGACCGCGCCAACACACTCAGGGCGCTGAAACGCGGCCAAGCCTCTGTTTCAGGGTGAACTTATCACCCCAGATATGTTCGACTCCACAGCCCACGCCGGAGTCTACCTACAACTGCGTGCTGAAGACATCTCGCAAACGAGATGGGACAACATAACTAAGGGCCGAGTCACACATGCATTTCTCCCAGACGTCACCACTGAACTGGCCGCACTTTCCAAACCGGACTTCATGCGGACACAAGTCTTCACCGGCCATGGCGAATTCGGCTGCCATCTTTATCGGATTGGCAAAGAAGATTTGCCCCGGCGCAACTGCCGATCCCATCCACGGGATCCTCGAATGCCCCAAATACTTATCCGCCCAGGAACTGATACACGAAGAGATCAGAGCCTGGCCTCCGGAACTATCAATGGTTCCTGCCCTCTGCAACGGACAGATCTTTGTGGAACTAGCGACAGCAACCCCGTCAACCATCGACATTGAGCCAGAGTGATTGCTGATCCACACGAACCGCTCAAACGCGAAGAATACACACATCCTATTTGCCTAGGCAGCAAACAATTGCGAACACATAACCGTTAATCAAACACCAGCATGGAGAACCAGACGCGTGCCGAAAGCAGTACCCCACGGTGACAGCAACACTGCACCACACGCGAAATAAAATCAGAGCACACAGCATTCAAAATCAAAAGGACTGAGACGGATCTCCGGCCTGGCCCCTGCCAGCTATTTAATCATTGTAGTGTAAATTCACACCTCAATTATCTGCTTCACAGACCTGATAGGGTTTGCTTAAATTAGTCAATAGTTTTAAGTGATTAAGTAATTCAAGATTTAAAATACAAAAAGGTCTATACCCTCTGTAACCATGTATGTTCCGGAAGTGCAGCGTCCAATTTGACGCTACGCTATTTATTCTTGAAAAAGACGGCCCG
Source organism: Tenebrio molitor (assembly GCF_963966145.1). NCBI lineage: Eukaryota > Metazoa > Arthropoda > Insecta > Coleoptera > Tenebrionidae > Tenebrio > Tenebrio molitor. The sequence continues at coordinate 20,575,454 of NC_091051.1, read as the reverse complement.
GCAGCTAGGCAGCACCTCCTGAAGAAGGGAATAGTTTTTAGCAGCTGGCGATCCCACAACATTCGGGACTTCCTAACAGTGACCCGCTGCTACAACTGTCAGCGCTTCGGACACATCGCGAAGCACTGCAGGTCTGAGCAGCAATGCGGGTACTGCTCCAGCACGGAGAACGAAAGCCGAGACTGCAGACACAAACTGGGCGAAAGTAAACACCAATGTGCCAACTGTATCAGAAGCGGAAACAAAGATGCAAATCACCACACAGCTAGCAATCAGTGTCCCATCTTCCAACATAGAGCTCAAGAAACAATAAATGCTACATTTTACGACGTTAATGGGTCTTAATCTCAACGTTGTACAAATCAACCTGTGACCAAAAGTTGGCCAGTGACAGCTCCGGACTCTCAGGGGGTTTTCGGAGCATAGGGTGTGGGTTCACAAAATGGAAAATGGGCGCCAGGCAGCTATTGTTTTGGGCTGGTTGTTAAGCTTGTCCAGCTGCCGGGACAAGTGCTCAGTGCTCTCTTATACTTCGGAGGCAATACAAATAAAAGAACTTAATTCCTTGGGAATTAAATATTTGGTTTATTCAACTTTAGGGACAATAGTCCAGGAAATACGAAGTGCTTACTAAAGTGTGCACTGGTCCGTGGAATTGGCAAACGCTATTCTACGTAATTCTGTTCAAATGGAAATTTCGAACCAGTTCACATTAATGATCTTATTAAATACACTTATTCTGGTCTTATTAAGAAAGCTTTCCCTTACAGGTGACCTTGTAACTTATTTGATTATTTTGTGGTGAATAAACTTAAAATTAATTTGACAACTCCCATGTAAAGAAGAAAGAATTTGTTACATACGTGAAACAAAAAAGAAACGCAGTCTTCTGCTTTTATAAATTTACAACTATAAACTAACCTCGATTCTATGGTTGAAAAATGTCTGGCAGTGACCCTGACATTATAGTTTTATAAAAATGGTCAAAAAAAACTGCGGTCGGAAAAGTTCCGAAAAATTGACTTGACTATGTGAAAATTGTCATGAACAAGACCGTATACGACCAGTCAACGCACAACACCCCGGACTACATCCTGGACTGCAGTCACCTCACAGTCGGGGAATTATTTAAAACCCTCATTATTCAATTAATAAATCTGCCATAAAAATTTCAGACTGTCTAAAGTATATTTTTTGCGTATCCAAAAAAATGATTTTGGGGCAGTCGGGCTGTACTTTGAAACCGTCCTAATAATCTGGGATTTTTATTTCTGTAATCTATAAATGCTAAACTAAAAAATCAGTATAATTTCAAGTTGCCTAAAGTATTTTTTGGGGATTAATTTTTTGCAAATGTCATATGCTGCGCAGTAGTAAAATAACCGCAAACGCCCTTAGCGACTCTCGATTCCAGATTCACTAACATTCAAATAGTACATTTTTTTAAATTTCTGATTGCCTAAAATACCTTCCCAAAATTCGTCATCAGCTCTCGGACTATCTGTCGAAGAAACGATGACACACTTGGTGAACAACCTCCTACCGGACGATGTTGCAACTACTAACAGTGAGGAACAACAAGCCCTGCAACGGGACTACAACTCGTTCACCCATCTCGACCTAACAGAAGACCCCTTTACACAGGACGAACTGGACGTGCTAATAGCGGAGCTGAAAAGAAACCGCGCCACAGGAACCGATGGAATTAAAGGAAGCATTGTAAAAGTGGCGCATCAACAGATTGGAGCAGAAGTGCTACAAATATACAATGCGTGCTGGAAGCTATCCTATTTCTCCAGACTCTGAAAGACAGGCAAACTAATCGTCCTGCTAAAGGACCCTACAGGCGACTATGGGAACATCAAAAATCTCTTTCTCCCTACTTCACTCTCGATACATACAAATTACACAAAGGTAATTCTCAGTCTGCAACAGAAACGGAAAAAGTTTTAGGATTTGAGCATAAATATATAACCAAAAGCAAGACGGTGAATCAATCTGCAAACAATGTAAAATTAGCATATAACTTTAGATTAAGATAAAACGTAAAAAATAGCAGTAATATTAGGCACAAACAACTATGTAGGCAATCTCTGTAGCGCCCAATTTGACGTCATTTATGTAAATATACGTGCTCTCGGGCACTTCTTTTGTGCTCATCGCATTGCTAGTTCGAAGTTATACGCAAAGTGACCCGAATTTATAAGTGCCCGCAAAACAGTGCCTAGTGAACACAGTGTCATTATTAAAGACTCAAAGAATTACCAAATAACCGGCCCACAATGCCTAAACAGAAAAGAAAACGAACCAACGCGGAAGACGCCGCCGAAGCCGCAGCGATCTAACTAAAGAACAAATACGACCCCCTAACAAAACACCCCGATTCGGACACCGACAGACAATCGACTCCGCAAGAAGATGACTCCAATCCAAGACCACCACAGCCAATCATCATACACGGCCGCTACGTAATAAACGAATTAATCCAACTGCTAGACAGCGTAACTAAGGTAAAAGTAGACTTAAAACCAACAGGATCCAACATAATTATCTTCGCGAAAACCAACGAGGACTATACAAATATAAAATCGACACTGAAAGACAAGTCACACATCGACTGGCACAACTATACCACAAAACAGGACAAAACACACGCCTTCGTCGTGTTCGCACTTGACAACAAACCCGAGCCGGAAGAATTAAAAACCGAGCTCCTCGAAAAAAGCATCGCAACGAAGACCATATTCCTAACGAAAAACACCAAGTACCCCACATACCTGGTAATAACCGACAAAAACACCACCCTTACTGGCCTCCAAACCAAAGTAAGAGGACTCTGAAGGATCATAGTACGATGGGAAAAGCTGAAAAACAAAACCCAAATAATCCACAACAACCCGACCCTCTTTTGACATAAAGGATGCTCAATCATAGACCACATAATCATAACCGAACGATTCAGCCCATAGATAAATACATGAAGCCACGTCGGAACAACAGTCACCTCCGACCATTTGCCCCTGGTGACAAATCTGACCTTAGCAGGCCCCCCCGAACGCCCCATATTCATGCCCATTGATGATTATAATCAAACGAATTGGCAAACTTACAAGAGACAAATCAGCGAACACCTCCCTGAAATTATCCAGACCACAAACCCCAACGCCATTGACGCCCAAGTGACTCAATTCACCGAAATAGCTAAAGGAATCTCCGTCCCTCGGAAATACATCCCCATAAATAAACGCCCAATACCGCGCCCTATCTTAAATAAAATTCACGAAAAACGGAAAGTCTACCGAAGATACATCCAAACGTGAAACCCACTTCAAAAAACAATTTTCAACAAACTTAACGCGCAAATAAGACGAGACTTGAACAAATATCGCGAGGATGAATGGATTGACATTTGTCGGTCCCTCGACTACCGCGACGGTAAGAGCTTCTGGTCGCGCTTCCAACAAATCACTGGCCAAAAGAAACACTCAAACCATCACGTCTCACACCAAAACCAAATACTCAATACCCCCCAGGAAAAAGCAAGCTGTTTTGCCCAAATTCTCCAGCAAATTCATCAAGTCCCGGACGACCCACACTTTGATAACCGCTTTTTCAACAAAGTCACCCAAAATGTAACAAATTTTTTCAAGGCAGCTCCAAACCCCCCAGAGTACACTCTCGCAGTTTTCCTAGACATAAAGCGCGCTTTTTGACAAGGTATGGTGTGACGGCCTTCTCCAAAAATTCATCTCCCTTCAAGCAAACCCCCTATTCATCCGAATGATCAAATCCTTCCTTGAAAACCGAACATGCAGCGTACAAGTAAGAAACCAAAACTCAGCCCCTATCCAAATCCACGCCGGAGTCCCACAGCGCTCAGCACTATCCCCTATCTTATACCTTGTGTACTGCAGTGATTTCCCAGTTTCAGACACACCCAGGACCAAAACTCGAATGTTTGTGGACGACACCACTCTGTGGACGTGCTCGAAAAACCCAGAGTTTGCGCAGAAGACTATCCAAAGAAAACTTCAGAGCGTCGAGCGCTGGACCAACTCTTGGAGAGTAAAACCAAACCCCCTAAAGTCCCAAAGCATCCTCATGCAGGACAAAAACCACCACAACACCAGTTCACCGATCTCCGCATCAACAATTTACCAATCCCTAAACAAAAAACGATTCGCTACCTCGGTGTCACATTCTCCCACAACTGCTCCCTCTACCCAGACGTCCAATAAACCCTCAAGAAACCGAGCTAACCTCCTCTACCACATCCGAGGACGCATCCATGGATTCAAAGCACTTAAACCACACCTACAAAACCTTCATCCGCCCTATCGTCGACTACCGAGCCCCCATCTACGCCTCTCTTCCCCAAAAAACACTCAATCAAATTGCAGCCTGTGAAAGAAAAATAATCCATCGAATTTTCCGACTCCCAGACAGGCATTTCAGCAACCTAGTTCAAGCAGATACAAACACTACACCAATCCAGGACAGACTCATCACCCTCCAGAAGAGATACATCGACCGAACCCTAAACAGCCTCAATGAAATCGCTATCCAAACGCTTCACACCTCGCATAAATTTCAAACTCTTGATGGCACCCTCTTAAACCGCGTCCCCCGACGCAAACAAAAATACCCCCTGTGCGCACACGACGTAGACTGTTGAGATCAGCAAGTGTAATATAAAATATAAATATAAAATGGACCCTATACGATTTTCTTGTTCCAAAATCATTTTCAAAACAAAAAGATTTAATAGAATAGTTCCTTACTCGATAATTGGATTTTCGACACAGTTCAACCATGATAAAATTGACAAGGAAGACGAAAAGAAAAAAACTGTGATTATGCTATAAAAATCCGAGATGTTTCGGAAATTTGTGATAAATTAAGTTTCAAAAAATTGCAAATTTCGAAAAAAGTGTACACAGACCGGCACATCTCAAAACAAAACGAGCTATACAGCTACTCGTTCCACATCCGTGGGAGTGACGCCGACTGTGCACACGTAGACAGTTGAGATCAGCAAGTGTGTTACAAAATATCAGTGTGCTGACCAATTTTTATGTACCAAAATCATTTTTTAAACAAACTTTTTTTTATAGAATTTGCCATAAAACCCCTTATTCAATACATGGACTTTCGACCCGATTCAACGACGATAAAAATTGTGAATATTGGATCATGTCATACTTGCAAAGTCATTTTCAAGGGTCCAGGAAAGATGCGTTAAAAAAGTTTATCTTGGGTCTAATCAGAATTCCTCGCCCGCTCGACTCTGGCAGTACAATTTCAAAACGCTCCTGGAAAAAAGTGAAACTAAACTAAAAATTGTCCGAAGACCAGCAACATTTTACCCTACTTTACGCTTTTCATTAAATATGTTTCCTGTGAAGGATTGGTCTAATAAGTACACCACAAACAATGAAAGAGATTTTTCCCATCTGCCAAGAATGTCTTTGATGATGTGGACAAAAACTTATCTTCTTCTTCTTCATGTTCCAGACCTTGTCGATCAAGTTGGCTAATTTAACTTTAATTAAAGCCGCTCGGAAGAGTTGTATGGTTATCAAGGAAAATCAGGTTCTTAAGTTTTTGAGCCAGGAAATTCTTCTCCTGCCGACGCTTCTCTTTCCTTTTACTTTTCCCTGCAATATTCACTGCAAGAGGCTGTATCTGTTTTCGTTTCGCATGATGTGTCTAGTGTCTAGGTATTGAAATTTTCTTATTTTGATCGTGTTGAAAATTTCTTTTTCTTTCAACATTCTCCTAAGAATCTTATGATTCGAAAGTTATGATAAATTTCCAAACTACTTGTATGGCAATAATATGAAGTCTATTTTGAAACCGTTTAAAAATGTTTATTCATCATTTCAGTCTGCAAAGCTTGATAATCTGAAGAACCAAAACGTATCCGTTTTATCTCTCGTGCTTCAGCCTCGGATATCGGCCTCTTATCACAAATTTTCTTTTCCCTATTTTCATTTGTCCACTCGAGAATGTTACAAACTGTTTCAAAAGAGATGTAAAATTTAAAATCAGAACCATAAATGATAGTTATGGCACGATTCCATTCCGATAATTAATAATGATTTTTTTTTTCGCCTTAAGTAATTTTTTTGACAGATGCCAAATACTAAACTCATTTGGTGCGATTCTGTTTTAAAATTTACCAATACAAGGTTATAGTTGCTATGATATGAAGCTGTTGATTGGTTTGATCTATAATGCATTCATTTTTGTAATGACGAACTAACTGGAACTTTTTTTTTGTTAGATTTTTTTACAAAATAACTGAAAATTAGACAGTTGGCAATGATTTAAATTGTCATATTATTGTCAGTATTGTCACTGCCAAAATGAATGAATTTCCAAAACGGAGTAAAGCATCAATAAGCAAGCAAACAAACCAGCACATTTTAAAGGCTTTCAACAAAATAAAAGAAATTACTCATGGAGATAATGGAAACGCAAGTACGAAAAGTACAAAATTGTAGAAGCAGCGGCGGATGTTTTTTCGGTAAATTCTAATCTAAAATAAAACTCTTGCTAAGTGCTGTACAAGCTTCAGTCCCAGAAGTATGTACAAAATTTTAGATGAAGGACAAGGACAAGGCTTATGGGAACTTTAGCATTCATGACATATCCCCAATTAGGTATTGTTAATTTGGTTGAAGATTCCGATTCGTAGGTTCAACTGCCTTTTCGTATTTGTTTAGTGCAACTTTGCTTTTTTTTTTCAAAATACATAATTAAACAAATTTAATTTCACTATGCTTTGATTGGGATCAGTTTTGACAGGACAAATGACGTGACCCATAACCTAACTTTTTAAAAGCCCAAATTCGCGGTAAAAAGATGTGTTCACAAGACAAAAGTTACTAAATTTAGTAACTTTAGTTCGTCATTACAAAAAAGAATGGATTATATGCAAAATCAATGTTGTTCAATAACAATGTTACTAAATTTTGAAACAGAATCGCACTAGTTATGTACATGCGGATATTTTGTCCTTAACATGACACCGACGTCACGATACCTGTCAGAGAGAAACAGTTTTATCGGTAATTTTGACGTAATTTCACTTTTTCACGTGCTGCTTTCTCTAAATCACCATCTACCATTCCAGGTTATAATAGTACAAAATCTAAAATTGTCTTTGTCTTTATGTCCATAATGGAGTAGGTAACACATCTAGCACTAAACTCAGGTGAATCGTACTGTCCGCACCTGCGATCCATATCTGTTCTGTGCTCTGCCTCTTCATACATTTCATTTTTGTACTTGCACCAAAAGTCTGTGACAACTGGTGCTATATTTATTTTAATGGTTTTATAATACGTAGAATTAGAAAGAAATAGCAAATGTAATGCTACTGATTGATGACACTAGCCCGTCTAAGTCGTTTTCTTGCTGGAAATCTCAGTGCATCTGTTTCAGTATCAGAACAAATACTTTGTACTTCAGATAATTGAATGTACAGATTCGTCACCACCTTCGTCTTCAAATAAATTCGAATATGCGTGATAATAGTCGAGTCAATAAAGCCGAAAAATCGCCGAAACTTCTTAATCCTCAGAAACAGCTCCGATTTTGATGATTTTTTTTTTAAATGTGTGTATTTATATATTATTTGAAATCAGAAACATTTTGGTTGGGGCACGTAAATGTTTATATTGTTTAAACAATAATTTGCTATTTATGGAAAAAATTCCGTTTTCCACGATATTTATTTCAAAGATTTTTTTATATAGAAACTGAAGTATAAAGAGTAGTTGTTAAGTTAAAATTTCTAGTAAAAAAAATCAAGTTTTACAACACAAAACATAATAAAAATGCAACATAAAACCAAATGCAGAGAACATTTTTTACCCATTCGTGTCTTTCTGAACAGCTTAAACAATGACATAGTTGAATCAAACAGTATAGTTGTTTTTAAAAATAAATTACAAAAATATCCTCTGGAAATTCGTAGCCATAATTACAATTAAGTAGTGCTTATAGGTGGCCTGGCCGCGACTCGAACGGAGCAAACAGTGAAATACATTTGTTGGAAATCCTAAACAAAAGCTTGCTAAGTTAATTTCTGGGAATAAAACAGGCTAATTCCGTGTTGTGATTGAAACTACATCATTATGGATTCTGAAGAAGCAGGTAAGTGTGTTCTTGATATTTATTTATTTTTGCCCCGTATCTGACTGTTATGGCTGACATAATAAAATTTCGAAAAACTGTTGTTGTTTCCTGTTTACTGTGATCAGTTTTGATAACTTAAGCACATTTGTTGTACTTCCCAGAATTTCCCGGTTGTAATTTTTACTGCAATAGAAAGGTAGAGATTTCTAGTTTACAATTCTATCAAACATAGCCGCAGAATCTCGCACTTTTTCGAGATCCATAAGATTATGAAAGTCAAAGTACAAAATGAATTTTCTATTCTTTATTAATGTTTGTGAGAATTTGGTGGTTTATTTTTTAGGACCATCACACGTAAGAATAATATCTCGAAGACATTTGCTTGACATGATGCAGCAGCAAAATTTAATCAACATCGACGAAAAACTGCAATTTGTCGAAAGTTACCTAGTAACATATGACAATTACACAGACGAACAAATAAAAGACATTAAGCAAATCTTTTCGCGGTTTAAATCAGAATTAAAAAAAAGATGGACCCTAGCGCACAAAAAAAAAGAAACCTTCATTACAAAGAATAATGTGTGGCTCGCAGGAACATTGGCAATTCCAAGAGTAGCGAATCGCCCAGGACGTCCCCAAAAACAGTTTAGTGACGCAAGCGACAGATCCAAAAGAAGAAAAACTGAAGACGTACGAAACACTATGGATGTAGAACTGCTTATCCATGCTACACAGCTGAAATTACGATCTTCTGGGAAAAGAGACGCTTCTCAAGTGTTAAAAGCAATTACTAGTAGTCCAACGCGAGCCACCAAATATAAAAAAGCATTTGCTAGTCAGCAAGAAAAAATACAAACAAAGATGACTTCAGTAAGCGCGCTAGCCATGTTTGTCGAAGCCGGTCTATCTAGAAGACAATATGAAATGATCAGGAATACCCAAAAACAGATTTATCCTTGCTACAGCAGCTTACAAAGTGCAAAAATCGATTGTTATCCAGATAAAGAAGCATATAGGGTTACAGAAACATGCGCTGAAGTTGAATTACAAAATTTGTTGGATCACACAGTTACACGCTTGTTAACTTATTTAGAAGAAATCGTACAAAATTTAAGCAACGAAGAAAGCAATTCGTTGTTGTTGTTATGCAAGTGGGGTTGTGATGGATCTCAACAAACGCAGTACAAGCAAAAATTTCAGAATGACTGTAATTCAGATTCTAATATATTCCAAAGTTCTTTTGCGCCTCTGCAGTTAATTTGTCTTCACCTCGGTATTGTCGGCCGATCAGAATCAGATTTGTAAAAGAATCGAATGATATTACAAATGATGTAATCCTTTACATGAAAAGCGCAATAAGTTCTTTACGTAATTCTTCCGTAACATTGGCAAACAAAATCTTCTCTGTGAAACATACTTTGATGTTTACCATGGTTGACGGCAAAGTATGTAATGCCGCTACCCAAACTTCATCCACGATGAGGTGTTATATTTGTGGCAAAACGTCCAAAAATTTTAATAACTTAACAATCGAGAAAGAAGTTAAACAAGAAGCACTTCAGTTCGGATTGTCAATTCTCCATGCCAGGATCCGCTTGTTTGAAAGCATATTACATCTAGGTTACAAGCTGCCTGTACAGAAATCGCAGTTACGCTCTCAGGATGAGAAAGCCATTGTTCAAGAGACAAAGTTAAAAATGCAACAAGATTTTAAAAATAAAATGGGTCTAATTGTGGATGTTCCTAAACCTGGATTTGGGAACACGAATGATGGTAACACTAGCCGAAGATTCTTTGCAGATCCAGATTTAGCAGCAGAGATAACAGGCGTTGATATCAATCTCATATTTCGCTTCAAAGTAATTCTAGAAGTTATATCTAGTGGACATGAAGTTGACACGGAGAAATTTTCTGCATATGCTACTGAAACTGCGGAACT